>NC_090932.1:592392246-593017246 GCF_040938575.1 Ambystoma mexicanum
ATATTCTCATTGTGGAAAGTTGCCATTCCAAAATCCTGTAAAAAAAGCAAATACTTTATTCACATTCTGCCTGGCTTTTTCAATTTGTGGACAAAACATTTTTGAACCTTTACACATTTACCTTTGAGTTATTTGTGAAAAAATAATATTGGAAGCTGGAAACAGTTCCATTAGTCTTTTAAACATGTCCTTCAGGGAAAACTGAAACAATATTCCAGTCACATACCCCAAACTGTTGCCTCCACAATGTATTAAAATAATGTCAAGGTGTGTAAGCCAAACCACATTCTCATACAATGGTAACAATGCCACCCAGTTTAATGCTCGAACTCCAAACCGGGAAACTTCCACTTCTTCCTATACAGGATTAGCAGAAATGCCACGGTGCTCAGTGTAAACATTTAACCAGTGTACCCATGAATCTCCCAGCATACACACACTCTGCTTCATAGCCATCTTTCCACCAATTCATAAAAGCAAGACAACACTTGCTACCCTGTGCTCTCCTTCACAACCACTAAACCGGATTGGCTAATCCCCCTATGTCCATACATGTTCGGGACTCTGTGCAGTCTCTGCAGTCCTCCTTCCATGCATGGCATCCTTCAAAGACCCAGGTGGCACGTACAGGTCTGCAGACTATTGCGGACATCCGCAGATACCCTCGCACAGGGCAGCCCTTCTACTCTTTTTACATTTATGTTTGTAACACACCCTCATTGGCCACTTTCAAATAGTCACACATCCATCCACCCACCAATCACATCCAAAAAGGCTACATTTAACCCTGTCACCTGAGTTCAACACTTCAAATGTACATTTCAACTCCCAGAGTACATGTCTTCTGTCATTCAAAGCCTCCTGCATAAAACTACTGTGAAATAATATCTACATCTAACAAGAAATAGTACAGGTATGTATGCTTCTGTTTTTTTAAAGTAATTTCTTTCAACACATTTATAAATATATATTCAGTGTTACTGCCAATTACCCTGTGATAAGCATATGCTCTTTTGTAACCGCTCCAATCAAATGCCATGTATTGCAACATGCTACATCTGCTCACATTAAGTGTCAGTTCCTTACATGTACTGCCAACATATTGGACTTCCTGACATCAACTGCCACTTAGCAGAACTTTACTTATCTTGTGCAACTGCATTTCCCTTACTTTTAGAAAAAAGTTACAGTGCAGCTGTAAATGCACATATGCATTTTTTTTATTTTCAACAAAATGCTCCTAAAAAGAAACATTTTTAAGACAGCATTTTCCTTCTGTATAAATGTAATATTTTCCAACCTTTGCCACCACATCCCTTATAGTGCCACCATACCCCAACTGCTCACATAGATGTGTATAGTGCCAATGTATGTAAACATGTTTTCACTTTCAATACATTCCAACTACAAAAATGCAAACCTAAATACAACACTTTTCCTTATACAAAGAGGAGTAGTCTTTTGCAACCACTACTACAACACATCATATACTAACAACATAGGGGTTTTAGAATACTCATATTTCCTGATTTTTCAGATTTCGGATGATACAGATTTTACGGCAAATCTTAACGATAGTTCTAAGAAAATGCTAGAACTTCACATTGAACATGCCACAAGGGAACATACAAGGGCAGTCAAACAGATTGATATTATTAAGAAAGAAATAGCCGAGAAGAAATTGCCTGAAGCAACTAAGGAGAAAAAGTATAACAAAATGCATAATATTTTTAAAGAATATGATTATGAGGTCAAACTGTGAAAAATGAGAAAATATTTCTGAGATGAACGCGATTACACAGAGGATCGTTTATACACCTTTCAGAGTAAATATGATCTCAAAGTATCACCTTCCTCAAGGAGCACTACTCCAAATACATCAACAGGGAGCTCAGATATTGAATCTGACCAAACAAGAGGCATCAGGTTCAGGAGAAACTAGCTTGAACAGCGCTAACAAATGCTACATGTATCAGATACAGACATTTAAGAAGGCCAACAGAGTCACTCCCACCAAGCAAGTCTGTTTTCAGTTACCACCAAATCCATCCATAACCACTCTAAACACAGGAGGAGAGGAAGGAGGGGGGACAACGGAACAGATCCAAGCCTCGTAATAGATCCAATGAAACGAATAACAAGGGCAAGCACCAAGGGTGGAACCAGCAGACACCTATGAACAATTTAGTCATCAATTTGTCGAAAAAGACATCTTTCCAATGAGCAATTAAGTGTTCTTACTAGAGGGTTATCCCTCACAACCTCTACGGCATTGGATTCGATTGATCTACAGATTGACCTATTTAAATTAATTCGGAAAATGAAATTTAAAATGTTTTTTGAGACACAGGTGAAGAGTTTTGAAGCAGCAAGTACACAAGTACAATGCAGTACTCCAACAATAACAGAAATAGAGAACACTCTTCTACTGAGATTACTAGAGGAACATGAAGACTTTGAAATGATGAATCTGATTCAAGATTTGCAAATACAGTCAACAAATATAGACTTTCAGGAGTTAAAATCCAAATCGAAGTTTGTGCCTAAACTAGCCCAAGATAATGTTATTGATACATTCTGGAAGGCAGTCATTTATGACATCAACCAAGAACAACCAAAGTTTGGGAGTCATTCAAAAGGGGGAATCCGTCTGCCCCAGAGAGACAGGCACTAAAAGCGCCCCTAAGGGCAGACATGTTAATTGTCATCAAGGAGGCAGATAAGGGTGGTAATATTGTCCTAATGGACAGAGACAATTATATTGCCATGGCTATGCAACACCATAATTCCCCCGGCTGATATAAGCAACTGAAGGAAAATCCCAAAAAGAAATTGGTTGACCATTTAGCGAAATTGATATCTAAGTGGCTGTTACACTCACCTGGTATCCACAGGGATGCCACCCAGCCGGTTTACTCGCTGGTGTACTTCTCAGTTTTGCCCGGATGTGATCTGCGGGGAAGGTTCTGCCTTGTGGTAGAGTTAGGCATGCTCTCCGTCCTGCCTTCTTTGCAGGAGCGCGTTGTCTTTCATGGGCATTTGCGGTCCAGTTACTTCACTGACACCGGCCCGTTTGATAGTGTTCAGGTAGGTCTTATTGCTGTTCTCTAGTATTGTTGCTATCATGCATGCCTTTCTTGTTTTAAAATGTCTCTTTTTCTCCCTTAGGTGTGCGGAGCTTCAGCGCGGCGAACTGGCTTGGTTGAACCCTGCTGGTAAATGATGGTGCATTAAGAGCGCTATGATGCAGTAAGTAAGCGCTATGCGCAGCGCTGCGAAGTCTTGCCTTTGCTAACCTGTGTTTTCCGTCCTTTTTGGTCGCGGTGTTCTTCAGTGCGAATGGAATGTCCGAGTTGTGCCAGCCGAGAGGCGACCAGCCAGGTAAGCCTTTATCTTCCTCTTTCAGGTCGTTCTGTCCGGGCGGTGTGCAGATTCGAGGAAGCTGTTCTCAGGAGCTGCGAGTGGCTAAAGATGAAGACTGCAGGTAAGATGCTGTTGCTAATGATGTTCCTTTTGTCTCCTTGCAGGTTCTGCTTCTCCGAGGTTCGGGGAATAGCTGGACACGGTGAGCGTCACGTTGCAAACTGCAAAGTAATGCGAAGCGTGTTGTCTTGCTCGGGTGTGCTTTAAATAGCCCCAACAAAATAGTCCAGGTAAAGTAGTCCCTAGGCTACCACACCCAAAACACTAGACCGCATAGCTTGGTTCCTAGGAACCAAGCTATGTGGATGCATCCATGTTGGCTGACAACACAATTAAGCAGTTCCCAAGCACATTGTCTTTCATGGTGTATGAGCCTGGCACCATAGGCGCCAGGACTGGCCCCAGGAGGGCTTTTGAAGAGGATGCCAGGCTCTAGTGGCCCGAGTCCTGACTCCACCTGGCCAATGGGTTTGCCAGAGGGGGTTTTGGGCGAGGGTCGTGACAGCGGCACAGGCAAGGGATAGTAACAGACACTGAGAAAATATTTTTTACTATTAAGGAACCCGTAGTTCCGACAATGTATTTTTTGCCCAAGATGCATAAGGAGTATGATACAACACCTGAGGGCAGACCAATCTTGAGCCGGATTGGCTAGGCAACACAACCTCTTTCGGAATATATAGATATCATGCTCAGACCTTTTGTTACTCAGCTTAAGTCTTACCTGAAAGACTCTACCAGAGTACTGAATATGTTCAAAGGATATCGCTGGGACAAGGAATCGCTGCTGGCAACACTGGATGTGCGAGCACTATATACATCGATAACACATGAACTGGCACTTCAGACAATTAAGTATGTATTCAGAGACAGCTCAGCCTCACAGTACTACCACATCAACATGTTAATTGAAATTTTGGATGCTATACTAATTCGTAAAAAGTTTATATTTAATGACGTTTATTATCAGAAAGTTCAAGGTGTAGCAATGGGCACGAAATATGCCCCAGCACTGGCCAACCTCTTCATGGGACTATTTGAGGATTCTGTTATCTACAGTAAGGCGAAATATTCTAAACATACAGCATTATGAGCCAGATATATTGATGATGTTTTACTGACTTTGAAGGGGAATTCTCAGGAACGGAATGACTTTGTAAAGGAGATGAATAGCAATGACATAGTCCCAAAGAGATTCATTTTTTGGACTTACAAATGTATGCAGTTGTCAATGAGGTAAGAAAAAGGACATTCAGGAAACCAACAGAGGTTAACTCTACGCTGTATACAACCAGCTGTCATCCTAATGCTGTGGTGTGCCATATACCAGTTGGAGAGTTTAACAGGGCTAGACCCAACTGCCATGATCAGAATGTATTTGAGAGAGAATGTGAGCTATTGGCAAACCGTTTTCAAGAAAGAGAATATGATGCAAAATGTGTACAATTGGCATTAGATAAAGCCTGGGGCATGAAAAGGGATGATACGCCGATACAGGGAAAGGATCAGATAATAGACAAACATCATACTGAGGTTAAAGTCATTACCAGATTTTGTTACAATCATTACAGAATTAGATGGATTATCAACAAACACTGGCATCTATTACACTTGCACAGAGGTTTAGCTGGATACGTGGGTGATAAACCCAATATGGTCTTCACAAGAGCTAAAACTTTGAAGAACAGTCTGAGTCCATCGCTACTACCAAGCCCAATAAAAGAATCAGCCACAACTTGGCTCAACCCTATATTTTATAAATGCGGGATCTGCACAATATGCAAACATGCACAAGAAATAACAGATAACTTCACTGACATCATACGGCCAGTGACAGATTTCTTAAAATGTTAAACGATGCATGTTGTTTACGCAATCACGTGTGGGTGGGAGAAGATTTACATTGGAAGCACAATTCGATGTCTGAGAACTAGAATAAGGGACATTCACATCCAGGATCCACGACTTCCTCTGGCGATTCATTGGCAGAAGTATCACCAATTGGAACACAAAAGTGACATCAAGTTTACGGGATTGAAAAGAGTAACACTGAATAAAAGAGGGGGCAGCAAAGAAAGGCTACTGCGGCAAATGGAGGCAAGGATTATTTGCCATTTTCGGGCAACTCAGACAGGATTGAACTTTGATCATGAACTCAGTGCATTTTTATAATATGAGCTATTTTGCAATTATATGTTTAACTGCTTATGTCAGCATATATGTGTCAAGGCATATGACTTAATCACGTGTAAGGCTAACTGAAAATAAAACTAACCAATGAGTAGGATGAAGCATGTTATTTGTAAAAATGTGTTTTGTAATGATTGGTTAATTTAGATACGATGGAGTAATTGGGACCATGAACTCAGTGCGACCCTATATTATGAATTTCTTTTGCAATGATATTTATAATTGCTTTTGGCAATATATGCGTTATGAAGCTTAACAAAAACATATGCACAGGTAACTTGGCAGGCAGTAACCAATTGTTTTACAAGATGGAATTTGTTACTTGCATAACATGTTTCTCTGAGATTGGGTAACTGGGATAGGAATTTGGCATTTTTCTTTGTATGTCAGTGAAGATCTTGGGACCTCATTCGTACTACGGTAAAGTCCAACGGTACGAATAGCAGTGGAGCGGATCTATGAGTATTTGTTATCAGGACATACAAGGACAAATTGTAAGTATTAAATGCGTAACAATGTTCGGTATTGCGAGAGGAAACATATGCATAGCACAAGACACACTGAAGATCTTGGCAATAGGTATGTATTTGGCGCCATCCATTAAGAAATGGATCATTAAGAAATTAGTCTTTTTACAGCCGAAATCGGTAACCAATGATGAAAGGGATTAACATTTGCTCTCGACAGCGTTTTTTGAAACAACCCCCCAGCCTTGGGTAATAATCGAACAAGGGGCAGGACTATTAGCTTGCTCATGTATATAAAAAGGGCATTTAAGATGGTGGCCATGATTCTTACAGGGATCACGACCGCAAGGGGAACTGAAAGGTAAGTTGGGGGAATAGGAATACTGCATTCTGGGGGAGCGCTAAAGGAACTCCATAAGTACGTTTTATGCATAATTGGGACCGTGGGGACCTTAGACATTTTTCGTTTATGAATTTAGGAGAATTTCAGTAATATAACATAGTGGGTGAGAGATGGAATCACTGGGCTGATGTGGGAGACATTTTCTAAAAATAATTAGCTTCTTGCTTGCAAACCCAAATTCAGGCTGCATTTTATGTGTACTACAACCAGGTAGTGTGTGTGAGGAGGAGGTGTATTTGGCACTTTTAAGCATAACAAAAATGGCAGACTAAAATGAATGGCTAGATTGGGGGATCTTTAGGCTTACACCAATCAGTATTTGAGCGAAGGTCACTAAGGCATAGCACTGTCTTATTTGTTTACCCAGTACAAATTGGTACTCAATGCTTATTCCAACAGTGTAATGAGAAATAACTCGAAACTGACGATTGAAAATGTAATTTTCTTCATTACATATGACATATGTACTATAATTGGTGGTCAGTAATGCACTCAGATTATCACAAAGCGGACATAAGATTGTAGAGGATCACATAGGACACAGGGAAGCTGTTCCGATACAGATGATAGATACTTTAAGAATAAGCTGGCATGATGACAATTTACCTGCTTGTGTCCAATTAATGAAAGGCTTGAATATCAGTTACAGTACTATGTGGTTATCTTTGTTAACTGGCATTAAGATGTTACCTTTCTGGCCCACTATTGGATGTTTATTCATACTATGTGACCACACCAGGAGACGAATGCTATTGATATCAAGTTATGTTGGAAGCTTTTTATACTTGATCTGGGGAGATCTCTCAATATTTCTTAACGATATCCTCTTGCTTGTTTCTTCGTTTGAGGTTTGTTTTTTCTTTACCTCTAAATCCTACCCTACTCCAACCCCTGTTTTTGTGTCTTGCACATGTAAATTCAAACAGATGGTGTATTTCATATGATGAACAAGTATTTCATATGATGAACAAGTGTATGTCCGGTTTTGAAAAAGGCCTCAAGGCCGAAACACGTGTTAACCAATGGACATAAAGGCTTAACAATAAAAACCAATGGACATAAAGGCTTAAACATAATATGAGCATGTGGCACATGTCACTGAGTGTCTTTTTGATCGATACGAACAACATACACTGCTGCAACTGCAAAGGTCCACAGTATTACCACTAGGTCACAGTGTGCCCTACTCTTTAGAAACACTGCACCACATTAAAAATCCATTGCACCATGACCAGTGCACTTTCCATTTTAAAAGCAACAGGACCAAAATTGCTCTACTGCAAAAAGATGCATTTTTGCATGAAGGCAAACTTTGCTGAACAGCTAATACTATTGTATATTAGTCCTACTGCAAACTTTCCTATGCTGCAAAAATGCATAATTTTCACACTATGCCAAGCAGCTTCAGGGTTGTATCATGCAACATTGAAGCTGCTTACTTTGGTGTATATGAAAGTGTTCATATACACCACTGTTCTCAGCAGCAGTTTTGTAAAATAGCGAAAATGTCGTTATTTTACAAAAATGCTGCCGAGAGTCAGGATTGCGCCAGTTAAGCGAAAAACAGGCACAATGCTGAAGGTGCACTGTCGTGCACTACGAGGATGCCTAGGCCAGGCCCACTTGAGAATAGTAGTGGAGCCTGGGCATCCTAAATTGGTGCAGTGAATCGTGCTCTTTAGCAGGTTCAATGCGCCAAGTTAAGAATCTGGCCCTCACGGACTTGGCAATATATATGTATTTGGCGCCATCTAGAGGTCATTAAGAAATTAGACTTTTATGCAGCAGGAATGGAGAACCAATGATGAAAGGGATTAACATTTGCTCATGACAGCATATTCTGTAACAACATCCCGGTTTTTGGTATAGTCGAACAGGGGCCCGGGCTATTAGCTTTCTGAGGCATATAAAAAGGGCATTTAAGATGGTGCCCACGATTCTTACATGGATCGTGCCTGCAAGGGGAACTGAACTCTATGACTATGGTAAGTAGGAGGAATAGGAATACTGCATTCTGGGGGAGCGCTAAAGGAACTGCATACGTACTTTTTATGCTTGAATGGGATCATGGGGACCTTAGATATTTTTTGTTTATGAATTTAGGAGAAATTCAGTTATATAACACAGTGGGTGTGAGATGGAATCACTGGGCTGATGTGGGAGACTTTTTCTAAAAAAATAATTAGCATCTTGCTTGCAAAGCCAAATTCATGCTGCATTTTATGTGTACTACAACCAGGTAGTGTGTGTGAGGAGGAGGTGCATTTGGCACTTTTAAGCATAACAAAAATGTCAGACCAAAATTTATAGATAGATTGGGAGATCTTTAGGCTTACACCATTCAGCATTTAAGCGAAGGTCACTAAGGCATAGCATTATCTTATTTGTTTACCCAGTACAAATTGGTACTCAATGCTTATTCCAACAGTGTAATGAGGAATAACCTGAAACTGACGTTTGAAAATTTAATTTTCTGCATTGCAAGAGGCAGATGTACTATTATTGGTGATGAGTAATACTATTCATGGTGAGGGATTATCACAAAGTGGACATAAGATTGTAGAGGATCACATAGGACATGGGGAAGCTGTTCCGATACAGATGATAGATAGTTTAAGAATAAGATGCATGATGACAATTTACCTGCTTGTGTCCAATTAATGAAAGGATTGAATTTCAGTTACAGTACTATTTGGTTATCTTTGTTAACTCGCATTAAGATGTTACCTTTCTGGCCCACTATTGGATGTTGATTCATACTATGTGACCACACCAGGAGACCAATGCTATTGATATCAAGTTATGTTGGAAGCTTTTTATATTTGATCTTTGGCGATCTCTCAATATTTCTTAACAATGTCCTTTTGCCTGTTTCTTTGTTTGAGGTTTGTTTTTTCTTTACCTCTAAATCCTACCCTACTCCAACCCGTTTTTGGGTCTTACACATGTAAATTCAAACAGATGGTGTATTTCATATGATGAACAAGTGTATGTCCAGTTTTGAAAAAGGCCTCAAGGCCGAAACACGTGTTAACCAATGGATATAAAGGCTTAACAATAAAGACCAATGGACATAAAAGCTTAACAATAATATGAGCATGTTTGATCGATACTAACAACATACACTGCTACAACTGCAAAGGTCCACAGTTTTAACACTAGGCCACAGTTTGCCCTACTCTTTAAAACACTGCAACCCATTAACAATCTATTGCACCATGACCAGTGCACTTTCCATTTTAAAAGCACCAGGACCAAAATTGCTCTACTGCCTAACGATGCATTTTTGTATCAAGGCAAACTCTGCTTTGCTGTACAGCTAACCCTATTGTATATTAGTCCTACTGCAAACTTTGCTCTGCTGCCAAAAAAATGCATCATTTAACACTATCCCAATTTTTACCCTGTTGCTTGTAATATGCCAAACTGCACTTATCATAGTGCAATTATTCCAACACAGTAAACATAGTTTAGCACTACACACATAACACAACTCTATTCACTCTTTTTTCCAATAACAAATCCTTCCTTGATAAATAACCTTTGCTACTGAAACTACTTCATTACCACATACACCAACTTACAGGGTAATTCATAGAATTTCGCAGAAAAGTGTCGCAAGCGGCTGGCGCAGAGTGTCCGCATGCGATTGTCTGCGCCAGGCACGTGCGCTAAAACCGATTTCCGCGCACAGCGTATTCATGGATTTTAGGCTCCCAAACCAGCCGTGGCGCAGAGTATCGCAGCGACCCTGCAGCAGCACCAGTAACGCCCCCAAGAACGCCCTCACGCAAGGAAAAGCCATCAAAATCGCTAAATCATCGCAAAGGGCTGCGCTAACCCTGGACCAGTTTACAGGGCTGCCAAACAAGGAACGCAAAGCGGGTAACGTGCATATCAGGGGTACGCGTGAAGTTATACACGCGATTAGCCAGGGTACGTGTATTACGGGGGTACGAGGGAAGTTGTACACGCGATTGGCCAGGGTACGTGTATTACAGGGGTACGCTTGAAGTGTTACACGCGATTAGCCAGGGCACGTGTATCACAGGGGTACGCAGGAAGTATCACACGTGATTTGGCTGGGTACGTGTATTACAGGGGTACACGGGAAGTTTTACACGCGATTCGGCTGGGTACGTGTATTACAGGGGTGCGCGGGAATTCTCACATGCGATTTGGCCAGGTACGTGTATTACAGGGGTGCGCGGGAATTATCACACACGATTTGGCTTGGTACCAGTATTACAGGGGTGCGTGGGAAGTTACACACGCGATTAGGCTGGGTGGGTCCTCACAGGTGTTCCCTGTACACCCTCCACGGCCCCTGCAGGCAGCCCACAAAACAGGGGACTACCCTGCACACCTGCTCATGTCCCCATGCACCCCCACCCCCCAGCAGTGCAGGGACAGCCCCCACCAGGCCCCCACCCATGTCTCCCACCACCCCCACCCCCCAGCAGTGCAGGGGCACCCTCCACCAGGCCCCCACTCATGTCTCCCACCACCCCACCCCCCAGCATCCAGGGGCACCCTCCACCAGGTCCCCACTCATGTCTCCCACCACCCCCACCCCCCAGCCACCAGGGGCACCCTCCACCAGGCCCCCACTCATGTCTCCCACCACCCCCACCCCCCAGCAGTGCAGGGGCAGCCTCCACCAGGCCCCCACTCATGTCTACCACCACCCCCACCCCCCAGCCACCAGGGGCACCCTCCACCAGGCCCCCACTCATGTCTCCCACCACCCCCACCCCACAGCCACCAGGGGCACCCTCCACCAGGCCCCCACCCATGTCTCCCACCACCCCCAACCCCCAGCCACCAGGGGCAGCCTCCACCAGGCCCCCACCCATGTCTCCCACCACCCCCACCCCCAAGCAGTGCAGGGGCAGCCTCCACCAGGCCCCCACTCATGTCTCCCACCACCCCCACGCCCCAGCAGTGCAGGGGCAGCCTCCACCAGGCCCCCACCCATGTCTCCCACCACTCCCACGCCCCAGCAGTGCAGGGGCACACTCCACCAGGCCCCCACTCATGTCTCCCACCACCCCCACCCCCCAGCATCCAGGGGCAGCCTCCACCAGGCCCCCACTCATGTCTACCACCACCCCCACCCCCCAGCAGTGCAGGGGCACCCTCCACCAGGCCCCCACTCATGTCTCCCACCACCCCCACCCCCCAGCAGTGCAGGGGCAGCCTCCACCAGGCCCCCACTCATGTCTACCACCACCCCCACCCCCCAGCCACCAGGGGCACCCTCCACCAGGCCCCCACTCATGTCTCCCACCACCCCCACCCCCCAGCCACCAGGGGCACCCTCCACCAGGCCCCCACTCATGTCTCTGACCACCCCACCCCCCAGCAAAGCAGGGGCAGCCTCCACCAGGCCCCCACTCATGGCTACCACCACCCCCACCCCCCAGCCACCAGGGGCACCCTCCACCAGGCCCCCACTCATGTCTCCCATCACCCCAACCCCCCAGCCACCAGGGGCACCCTCCACCAGGCCCCCACCCATGTCTCCCACCACCCCCACCCCCCAGCCACCAGGGGCAGCCTCCACCAGGCCCCCACCCATGTCTCCCACCACCCCCACCCCCCAGGAGTGCAGGGGCAGCATCCACCAGGCTCCCACTCATGTCTCCCACCACCCCCACCCCCCAGCAGTGCAGGGGCACCCTCCACCAGGCCCCCACTCATGTGTCCCACCACCCCCACCCCCAGCCACCAGGGGCACCCTCCACCAGGCCCCCACCCATGTCTCCCACCACCCCCACCCCCAGCCACCAGGGGCAGCCTCCACCAGGCCCCCACTCATGTCTACCACCACCCCCACCCCCCAGTAGTGCAGGGGCACCCTCCACCAGGCCCCCACTCATGTCTCCCACCACCCCCACCCCCCAGCAGTGCAGGGGCAGCCTCCACCAGGCCCCCACTCATGTCTACCACCACCCCCACCCCCCAGCCACCAGGGGCACCCTCCACCAGGCCCCCACTCATGTCTCCCACCACCCCCACCCCCCAGCCACCAGGGGCACCCTCCACCAGGCCCCCACCCATGTCTCCCACCACCCCCACCCCCCAGCAGTGCAGGGGCAGCCTCCACCAGGCCCCCACTCATGTCTCCCACCACCCCCACCCCCAGCAGTGCAGGGACAGCCTCCACCAGGCCCCCACCCATGTCTCCCACCACCCCCACCCCCCAGCAGTGCAGGGGCACCCTCCACCAGGCCCCCACTCATGTCTCCCACCACCCCCACCCCCCAGCAGTGCAGGGGCAGCCTCCACCAGGCCCCCACCCATGTCTCCCACCACCCCACCCCCCAGCAGTGCAAGGGCAACCTCCACCAGGCCCCCACTCATGTCTACCACCACCCCCACCCCCCAGCCACCAGGGGCACCCTCCACCAGGCCCCCACTCATGTCTCCCACCACCCCACCCCCCAGCCACCAGGGGCAGCCTCCACCAGGCCCCCACCCATGTCTCCCACCACCCCCACCCCCCAGCAGTGCAGGGGAAGCCTCCACCAGGCCCCCACTCATGTCTCCCACCACCCCCACCCCCCAGCAGTGCAGGGGCAGCCTCCACCAGACCCCCACCCATGTCTCCCACCACCCCCACCCCTAGCAGTGCAGGGGCACCCTCCACCAGGCCCCCACTCATGTCTCCCACCACCCCCACCCCCCAGCATCCAGGGGCAGCCTCTACCAGGCCCCCACTCATGTCTACCACCACCCCCACCCCCCAGCAGTGCAGGGGCAGCCTCCACCAGGCCCCCACTCATGTCTCCCACCACCCCCACCCCCCAGCCACCAGGGGCACCCTCCACCAGGCCCCCACTCATGTCTCCCACCACCCCCACCCCCCAGCCACCAGGGGCACCCTCCACCAGGCCCCCACCCATGTCTCCCACCACCCCCTCCCCCCAGCCACCAGGGGCAGCCTCCACCAGGCCCCCACTCATGTCTACCACCACCCCCACCCCCCAGGAGTGCAGGGGCACCCTCCACCAGGCCCCCACTCATGTCTCCCACCACCCCCACCCCCCAGCAGTGCAGGGGCAGCCTCCACCAGGCCCCCACTCATGTCTACCACCACCCCCACCCCCCAGCCACCAGGGGCACCCTCCACCAGGCCCCCAATCATGTGTCCCACCACCCCCACCCCCCAGCCACCAGGGGCACCCTCCACCAGGCCCCCACCCATGTCTCCCACCACCCCCACCCCAGCCACCAGGGGCAGCCTCCACCAGGCCCCCACTCATGTCTACCACCACCCCCACCCCCCCGTAGTGCAGGGGCACCCTCCACCAGGCCCCCACCCATGTCTCCCACCACCCCCACCCCCCAGCAGTGCAGGGGCAGCCTCCACCAGGCCCCCACTCATGTCTCCCACCACCCCCACCCCCCAGCATCCAGGGGCACCCTCCACCAGGCCCCCACTCATGTCTACCACCACCCCCACCCCCCAGCAGTGCAGGGGCACCCTCCACCAGGCCCCCACTCATGTCTCCCACCACCCCCACCCCCCAGCAGTGCAGGGGCAGCCTCCACCAGGCCCCCACTCATGTCTACCACCACCCCCACCCCCCAGCCACCAGGGGCACCCTCCACCAGGCCCCCACTCATGTCTCCCACCACCCCCACCCCCCAGCCACCAGGGGCACCCTCCACCAGGCCCCCACTCATGTCTCCCACCACCCCCACCCCCCAGCCACCAAGGGCACCCTCCACCAGGCCCCCACTCATGTCTCCCACCTCCCAGCAGTGCAGGGGCAGCCTCCACCAGGCCCCCACTCATGTCTACCACCACCCCCACCCCCAGCCACCAGGGGCACCCTCCACCAGGCCCCCACTCATGTCTCCCACCACCCCCACCCCCCAGCATCCAGGGGCACCCTCCACCAGGCCCCCACTCATGTCTCCCACCACCCCCACCCCCCAGCCACCAGGGGCACCCTCCACCAGGCCCCCACCCATGTCTCCCACCCCCCCACCCCCCAGCAGTGCAGGGGCAGCCTCCACCAGGCCCCCACTCATGTCCCCTATCACCCCCACCCCCCCCCCCCGCCACCAGGGGCACCCTCTACCAGGCCCCCATCCATGTCTCCCACCACCCCCACCCCCCAGCAGTGCAGGGGCAGCCTCCACCAGGCCCCCACCCATGTCTCCCACCACCCCCACCCCCCAGCCACCAGGGGAAGCCTCCACCAGGCCCCCACTCATGTCTCCCACCACCCCCACCCCCCAGCAGTGCAGGGGCACCCTCCACCAGGCCCCCACTCATGTCTCCCACCACCCCCACCCCCCAGCAGTGCAGGGGCAGCCTCCACCAGGCCCCCACTCATGTCTACCACCACCACCACCCCCCAGCCACCAGGGGCACCCTCCACCAGGCCCCCACTCATGTCTCCGACCCCCCCCCCATCCCCCAGCCACCAGGGGCACCCTCCACCAGGCCCCCACCCATGTCTCCCACCACCCCCACCCCCCAGCCACCAGGGGCACCCTCCACCAGGCCCCCACTCATGTCTCCCACCACCCCCAACCCCCGCCACCAGGGGCACCCTCCACCAGGCCCCCACCCATGTCTCCCACCACCCCCACCCCCCAGCCACCAGGGGCACCCTCCACCAGGCCCCCACTCATGTCTCCCACCACCCCCAGCCCCCAGCAGTACAGGGGCAGCCTCCACCAGGCCCCCACTCATGTCTCCCACCACCCCCACCCCCAGCCACCAGGGGCACCCTCCACCAGGCCCCCACCCATGTCTCCCACCACCCCCACCCCCCAGCCACCAGGGGCACCCTCCACCAGGCCCCCACTCATGTCTCCCACCACCCCCACCCCCCAGCATCCAGGGGCACCCTCCACCAGGCCCCCACTCATGTCTCCCACCACCCCCACCCCCCAGCCACCAGGGGCACCCTCCACCAGGCCCCCATCCATGTCTCCCACCACCCCCACCCCCCAGCAGTGCAGGGGCAGCCTCCACCAGGCCCCCACCCATGTCTCCCACCACCCCCAGCCACCAGGGGCACCCTCCACCAGGCCCCCACTCATGTCTCCCACCACCCCCACCCCCCCGCCACCAGGGGCACCCTCCACCAGGCCCCCACCCATGTCTCCCACCACCCCCACCCCCCAGCCACCAGGGGCAGCCTCCACCAGGCCCCCACTCATGTCTCCCGCCACCCCCACCCCCCAGCAGTGCAGGGGCAGCCTCCACCAGGCCCCCACTCATGTCTCCCACCACCCCACCCCCCAGCCACCAGGGGCACCCTCCACCAGGCCCCCACCCATGTCTCCCACCACCCCCACCCCCCAGCCACCAGGGGCACCCTCCACCAGGCCCCCACTCATGTCTCCCACCACCCCCACCCCCCAGCATCCAGGGGCACCCTCCACCAGGCCCCCACTCATGTCTCCCGCCACCCCCACCCCCCAGCCACCAGGGGCACCCTCCACCAGGCCCCCACCCATGTCTCCCACCACCCCCACCCCCCAGCAGTGCAGGGGCAGCCTCCACCAGGCCCCCACTCATGTCCCCTATCACCCCCACCCCCCCCCGCCACCAGGGGCACCCTCCACCAGGCCCCCACCCATGTCTCCCACCACCCCACCCCCCAGCCACCAGGGGCACCCTCCACCAGGCCCCCACTCATGTCTCCCACCACCCCCACCCCCCAGCCACCAGGGGCACCCTCCACCAGGCTCCCACCCATGTCTCCCACCACCCCCACCCCCCAGCCACCAGGGGCACCCTCCACCAGGCCCCCACTCATGTCTCCCACCACCCCCACCCCCCAGCATCCAGGGGCACCCTCCACCAGGCCCCCACTCATGTCCCCCACCACCCCCACCCCCCAGCCACCAGGGGCACCCTCCACCAGGCCCCCACCCATGTCTCCCACCACCCCCACCCCCCAGCAGTGCAGGGGCAGCCTCCACCAGGCCCCCACTCATGTCCCCTATCACCCCCACCCCCCCGCCACCAGGGAACCTGAAAACCCATATCATGACATGCATGAAAACAATGAGATGAAACCACACATTGAAGAATGAAAAAATAAAAATAATGTATTAAAAACAACAGCAATGGCTATCAAAATCAACCAAAATACACAAGTAAAATAATTAAAAAATTAAGCAGGCTGTCTCTTTTCCAAATGAAATCAATAAATGACAATACGAAAAAATATCTTCCAAAGTTCAAGTCCATGAAAAGTAAATGAAGGTAAAAAAGAAATAGAAAACCATTGCTCCATGGCAAAAAATATTCATAGTTAAAAAAATATCCAAATCCAAAGTCCAACTATGTACAAAGTATTCAGGGTCCATCATCCCAAGAGAAGAAATGAAACCTACCAAAAAACCTATCTTAAATGGAACTATATACAAAAGGTGGAGCAGTGTCCGTCGACTCCAAAGAAAAATAAACTGCAAAGGAAACCTAACACTAAATAACTATATACAATGGCGGCAGGCCAGTCCAGCGGCTCACTTAGTAGTGTTCCGGGCCAGGGCATCATCGAACTCCTCGTCTATGTCCCGGAGGCGGTCCTGTTCCATGGCCCCGAGGGTCCGCAGGGACGCCGACATGTTCACCTCCAACTCCCTGCGGATTGCCTCGAGGCACTCGGTCCGCCTCAGGGCCCTCCGCATGGAGTTCTCCGCCCTGACCATCGTGAGCCGCGCCTCTTCTGCCTGCCGCCGCTCCGCATCTATGGCGTGGCCCAACCGCTGCCACACGGAAGACACTTCCCGTCCAGGGTCCTCCTGCCCTCCGGCCGATGCCTGCCCCTCCGATGTTGAAGGCCCCGAGCTATCGTGGCTCCCACCTACAGCCTCCTGCTGCTGCAGCTGCTGCTGTCCATGTGCCCTGTCCGATAGTGCCTGCACATCCTCCTCCAGCTGGGGTGCAGTCGTTGACATGGCCACCCCTGCTGGACGTCCGACTCCCGACTGTGGCAGGGATCTGTTGTCCACCAGCCTGGCCGCACGGTCGGAGGCAGCTCCACAGGGCACCCAGGTGACACATGGGTGGGAAGATGGCATGGAGGACGACTGGGGCATACGGGGTTCTGTGGAGAAGGGGGTCGGAACAAGGTCCAGGAAACGGAGGAATCCAGCCCTGGTGAGCTGTCCCAGTGGGTCAACGCGGTCAACGAGCCATGCGAGAAGACGTGCAGACTCATCATGAAAAGACTGCAGGTCAGCTTGCATGGCCCGTTGACGCAACGCCACCCCACCCTGGACAGGCACAACCTGGTGCAGGATAGCCACATCCGCAGGGAGTGGAAGGCCAGGTGTCGTAAGCCAATCCTCTCCCTGAGAACGGGTCTGGAGGTAGGCATCCCCGTTGGTGCAAGATGATGCAGTGACAGGAGCAGGGACAGGATTGCACACAGGCACCTCCGCGGCGGCCTGTGCTGCCTCCTGTCCCTGATCCTGCACTGCACCACTAGCACCAGTGGAATCCCCACCTCCAGACCCCGCCACTGTCGCTTGCACGGCCTCCTCCTCCACCAAACCCCCCACCAACCTGGATGACTCCGTGCCATCTTCCCCCGTTGGGCCCTGTGGGGTCCCAGCTGCCCTTTCTGCTGCCGAGGAGTCCAACCTCCGCCTCTTGGACCTCCCCTCGGCAGCTGCGGCCTGGGACGCGGCACCGGACTCCTCACTCCCCGAAGAGATCACAACCTGGGAGGGGATCCGGGCCTTGCGTCTCCGGCTGGTGGTGCGACTCCTGCCGCTGTGCTCCACAGCACCTTCTCCGCCCTCTTCATCAGTTGACGCTGCAGACAGGGAGAAAGAAAACACAGGCATCAGGGCACTGTAAAATGGACTCATACACACATGACAGTTATACATGAGTGGCATTGGTAAACCTCAGACATGGCATCACAATCCCCAACACACATGTCATTTCAACTTGCACACATGAGCCATACCACAGCCATAATGCAACAGCCAGCACCATCCATTCACATACAACAGCATGAGCAGCCAAAGGTCATCCACACATCACATGCAACATAGGGAGTACACTACACATGCACACACAAGACCAAACTTGCATGCATGTGTACACCTCCGCCAACTGTCGCAGTGTTTTGATCGACATCCATGTCACACCTGACAATCATTCCTCCACATCCTGTGCCATGCAAGCCCACACACACAAGCACCATCCATGTGTCACACATGAGACCCCTCGCATGTGTCACCCTCACGGCCCTGTACATCCCCCCCTACTTGGCCACATAAAAATACATGTTCAACCTGCACACTCCTGGCACACCACCACACGCACAGCTTACAATCAGTATGCATGTACACTTACCGCTCGACTCCAGACGGGTCTGCTTCTCAAGGACCTGGATGTGGAGCGCTGGCGATATGCGTTCCAGGACCCTCATCTGATCTTCCGACAAGTGGCCCCGGCGCCCCTTAGCATCCGCTGCCTTCAGGAGGCGCCGGGCCTTGTTGAGGGTCCTGGACCTGAAGTCCTCCCAGCGCTTCCTGACACGTTCGTAGTCGCGGACTGCCACCTCCTCCGCGTTGATGGCAGTCACGATGTCCATCCAGATCCGAGTCCGTCCTTCCTTGTCGGCGCGCAACCTTCCGAAGAGGGCATCATACTGCCCCAGGACATGCTCCACCAGGACACCAACTTCGGTGGCAGTGAAGCTGGTGCCCCTCTGCCTCCTTAACCGGGGGTTGCCACTGGTGCCAGATGTTGCAGTGCCCGACATGGCAACCCCAGAGGCAGGAGTGGGTGGGCAACTGGGTCCTGGGGCTGGGCTGTGGGGCGATGGAAAATCAGTCGGGAGTCTTCGGTTCCAGCAGGGGTGGTCACAGCAACAGCACCCCTGGCTGATGTGCAGGCAGCAAATGGCAGGGCACGTGGACAGCAGGCAGTCAGGCAGCAGCAGATGGCAGGTGGGAGCATGCTCAGGGCTCTGGGGGGCAGTAATTTGGCCTTCTGGGCAGGAGCGTGGTCTTCCGTGTGTGAACGCGTGGCCAGCATGATACGGAGTGATTTGGCACGTGAAAATCCAACACGTCTGCGTGTAATTCGAGGAAAGGCCCTTAGCGCGTAAACACGTCGCCAGCGTATGCGCGTCTATGAAGTCACGTGCACGTTGAATTGGGCACACGTTGGAAAATGTTGCGTGTGAAAAAAATGAAAGACACGTCCGAGTGTCAAAGCGTGTAATTGGTGGCAATGGGCCAAGCGCGTACACGCGGCAGTGACAAAGCGTGTAATTGGTGAAAATGGACCTACACGCAGAAGTGACGAAGCGTGTAATTGGTGGAAATGGCCCTACACGCAGAAGTGACAAAGCGTGTAATTGGTGGAAATGGCCCTAGCGCGTACACGCCGCGTAAGTGACGCTGGACGTGTGGGCCTGCATAAAAGGTACGTGTAGAACAACATTTCCTTGTACGTGCTTTTCGTGGAGAGCGAGTGGAGAATTCTGTACTTCTTGTCGTTTCACACGCGATTTACTTCACGGCGTTTCAAGTTCGTACTCCCTGTTAACTCTGACAGCTTTTTCTCTTTTTACTCTTTTACTGGTTTACCTGGGCCTGTTCCCTCAAACAGTGTTCCCTTCTACTGTTGTCCTGTCTCCTCAGACAGCGTACAAATCTTCTTTTGGCGGGGGTGTTGCCAACCAAACGCGCTCCTTTTTCACGCTCTTTTACCTGGCAGATGGTGAGTCACGCACGTATCTAACATCTGTGCTTGCCCCGTGTGTAGCCTACCCCTTCAGAGGTCATTCTAGGCTGCGTGTGACACGCATACGTTCATTCTTGTGTTACTGGGTGCCACAGCGTAGTGCAGGTTTTTCTTTCTGCACACGTGGTCTAGGAGGGGTTGCGTGCACGTCATCTCCCTTTTTTGGGCCTCCTGTGCGTAGCGTGACCCGTCATCTTTCCCCAGGGGTTACATTCAGCCTTGCTAGAGCACTAGGGTACAATTACCATCTGGTACCCAACCCCTTTGACCCCCAATTGCCCAGGACAATAGTTTACAGCCACTCCCATACGCACATTAACATCAGTGCCATGGCTGGGAGGCGAGGATTCCGTAAGGGTGGCAAAGGTGGAAGAGCCAAAAGTGGTGGCCGTGGTGGATCCGGTAGGGGACGTGGTCGTTACTTGCAGGGTGAGCCTGTCCCCCCATGTGTGGAGGACCAGTCAAGGGCACCCATAATCCCCGCCCCCCTCCCGTTGAGGCTGATGTGGCTGACACCATCCATGCTCAGCCCTTGTTGGACCAGCACATTGTGGCACCAGACCTGGCTGGCTCCATGACTGACTTCCAGGTCAGCAGGCCTATGACACGTGCGCTGGTGCACGTTGATGTCATCATGCCACGTGCATCTGGGGCAGCAAGGTCATCTGCTGCCCCAAGTAGGCAGGGCGGAGAGGCTGCAGGGGCAGCTGCGGCTCCATCCACCCCAGCTCTCACACACCCAGCCAGGACAGTGTCGGTCCTAGTCCATCCTGCTGACATTCCCCCTGACACCATTACACTTGAGCCAATGCCTGCACCAACTCCCATGCTGAGTGTGCAATCCCACACTCCTGATACAGAGTCCACCAGGGCTCCTGCCCCTAGTGTCCAGAGCGGCGCAGGACACTCAGGATCACCACCACCTTCCAAGCGGAAGAGGAAGAGTGCTCGTCCGGCACAGGCTGATGCCCCAGACAGGGCTACACAGTCCGGCCCGTCGAGGAAGCCCAGCTTCACGGATGACGAACTGAATGCACTTGTCGAGTATGTGTCCGGACATGATAACGAGATGGTCATTGTTGCAGGATCCAAGACCACACCTGCACAACGCCAGGCACACTGGCAGACCGTTGCGGACATCGTAAGTGCCCTTGGAATCGTGAGGCGCACAGCCAATGATTGCTATAAGCGCTGGAATGACCTAAAGCGCAGGGCAAAGAATAAGCTGGCCTCAAGTCATGCCGCAACTCTAGTGACTGGAGGTGGGTCTCCAGTAGTAGACATGGAACTCACTCCACATGAGTCAGTCGCTGGGACCTACGTCACGGAGGAACAGATCCAAGGCGTGGGAGATCTGCCTGATTACGAGGCATTGTCCGGTGAGTGCACATGCATGTGTGTGTCATCCATGTGCATGGTGTGTGTGAGGGCTTCTGTTTGTGTGCCAGGTGAGAGTGTGTGCACCTGAGTCGTATGGGTCAGCCATGTGCTTCATGCAATACATCCTGCGCAGCTGCATTTGGCCATAGCAGTATCCCTTCTGCCAACAGTAGACATCTAGCCCAACAGCACGCCAGTTGCCCTTGAAGTGTCACTTTGCCACAACATTGTTGCTTATTTTTCTCTGTTCATTCAGGCAGATTGTTTGCATTCCACCACTTTTACTAGGCATTTCTCAGTCCTCTAGTCACATGTCTGACATGGCTATGGTAAAGTGGAGTGACTTTGTTACCTGGATGTCATTTGTTCACACATGTCCCTGTGCAATTGGACCATTTTGGACTGGCAGCTCCAGGTGAAAAATCTGACCTGTTTGAATTAGAAAAGCTATTACATGCGGGAACTGGACTGAATGAATAGGTGCTGCCCTCCTCTCCATCTTCACTCAATAGCAATGGTACATGCCATCTGTGTGATGGCATGTGTGTTTCACCTGGCAATCACAGGCCAATGTGTGATGCCACTGCCAGGCAGCATGCAGAAAATGTGTTCATCTTCCATCTTGGTGTCATCAGTGTGTGCCATTTGCCTGCCCTTCATATGCAGTGAGGGTGCATGCATGGGAGGGTTTTAGTCATGTGGGACATGTGTTAATCAAGTACTGGTTCTCTTGCTTCTCAGCCCTCATTGTGTGCCATGGTGCTAATGCCTGTTTCCATTTCTTTGTTTTTATGTCTTTGCAGGGGAAGAAGCACCTGATACTGCTGGGGTTGTGGAGATGGTGCAGACCCAGGAGGGGTCCGAGGGCCGACCAACCACCAGTGAGGGACGTGGTGTGGTGGTGGGTGAAAACCCACAAGTGCTGCAGGTCGTGCTCTCAAGGGGTGTCTCTGGCTGCACCTCCCCCGAGCTGTACTCAGGTGTTGATTCGGATGATGAGACCTACGTGCCGTCGCAGGTGAGTGTTCCAGGGAGGGATTCTGTTCTGTCCCACCCACCTGCACCAGGGTCAGAACCCTCAATGGGGATGTCAGTGTTGGCAGCTACGCCTTTGGTGGTTACGGATGCAGGGTCACACTCCGCGACATCTGATCCGGTTCCTGGGCAAGCAGATCAGAGGGGGAATGCAGTCCTGCAGCCTCAGGCAGTGCCGGCACAGCAAGGCGCAGTTCGCCTTGCCCCAGACAGGTGTGGTGCCCGCCGACGTGGTGGCCGTACGCCACCTGGCAATACCGCATGGGAGCAATCCATTTACGGTATGGCAACCCAACAGGCAGCATCATCCGAGATGATGGCTCAGGCCATGGATAGGGTGGCCACTTCCATTGTCCCCCCTGAAAGGCTGATGGAGCGACTACAGCAGGCAACCGACTCCATCTGCCAGTCACACAGGGAGGACATGTTGGCGTCCAACGGGGACAGGCGGGCGGCACTGGCGACTCTGCAGGAGGCCATCTCCATAGAGTCCCAGGGCCACAGGGAAGCCCTGAGGCAGGAGCTCCTTCACCTCAGGACGACTCTTGTTGAGCTTGAGGCTTCAACACACCAAAGGACAGAACAGCAGCTGGAGCGTCTCACCCGTACGCTCTCAGCTGAGATGCAGGCAACGAGGGCGGAGGTCCGGGCATCCCGTGAGTTGTTGCATGGGGACCTCCGCACACTCATCCTCCAGAACGAGACCTACCACACCCGCATGCTTGCAGCCATGGAGGAGCAGACTAGGGCCTTGCGTGGGCTGCCTCCCATAGTGCAACCACCTCCGGATGCAGCTGCACAGGGTGATAATAGCGACAGCAGTGATACTCCCACAGTAGGGTAGCCGTGTGGGCCATGAGCCCATGGAGGTGTTTTTTTTCCCAGGATCCACACAGGTGGGTTTTGGTGTGCACCCTGTCCTCGGACCTCCTGGGTGGCTTCCCCAGCCCCCCCGGGCCCATCAATGGCCATTTTTTATTTTTTTTTATTTTTATTTTTCCCAATTTTTTTGGGACAATTTGTTGCCTTCCGTGGTTCCTGTGGGCATACGCTGCATTGTGGCTGGGCACATGCAGGCTTGTCATTTATTTGGTTCAGATGCTTGGGTTTGAGTCACACACACCCCTCCTGCTTCCCGTTTCCATGGGCTTGCAAAGGGTGTGCCCAAGTGACATTGACGTACATGGTGACATTGGACTCCCACTACATGTGTGGGTAGTCTAGTCAATACTGTGTATACATTCCTAGTGCATATTGCTGTTGTGTTGTACACTGCATGTTGCATTGATGTGTAACTCATCATCTGTGTCTACCTCCCAATTTGCAGGTCCCTTCCTCATGTCTACACAAGGCCCTCTAGTTTGGAGATGGGGTCCATGTTGGCAGCAGTGCACCTACAACTCTACATGGCGCCAACACTGTACAGTTGGAAGTGGTGGGAGTGCAGGCATTTCCAGGTGGTGAGACTACTAATTTATTACATTTGTGATGTCATGTTAATGGTAGTACCTGCTCAAGTTTGTTGTTGGTCCTGCATTACTGTGAGCATTTCAGGTGTTGCAAGTTTCAATTAGGGACACTGTACATTGTGACACTTGTGTCATGTTGTGGGGATTACTTTGTTAACCTGCAAATAGCATGACATGGCACGGTGTGTCGTGTGGCGGTGCTGGGGATGTGTTGGCTGACATGGCACTGTCCTCTTGTTGCATTTTGCAAGTGGGTATTCATTTTAGCTGCTTGAATGTGTTTCTTCACAAAACTGCATTGGTGGTGTCTGTGTGGGTATGGATGCACACATTGTAACACTTCCAGGTGAACAATCTCAGGCTGATATGGTTTTCACGGTTGATTCTCCAGACATTCAGGATCAGTGTCAGGTTGAGTCATCATTGATTGTCAGATGGAATGTGCCAGGGCAGTGTGCACTCCACAGGGGTGTGATTTCTATGTGAAGTAATTAGCCACTAGCTGTGTACGGGCTGCCTCCCCCGTGCCCTTTCCCCTCCCATGCGCAGCGGCTGTGCATGTGGTTGGGGATGTGGGGCCACCACCATGTCCACGGCCAGGCCCCGGCGTGTTGCAACGTTGTGCAGGACACATGCTGCCACTATGATCCTGCACACTACTGGGGGAGCGTATAACAGCTGCCCGCCAGAACGGTCAAGGGAGCGAAAGCGTGACTTTAGCACTCCGAATGTGCGCTCCACTATGCCCCGGGTTGTAATGTGGGCTGTGTTATATCTTACCTCGGGTGGCGTGGTGGGGTTCCGAATTGGCGTCATCATGTGGGGGCTGAGAGGGTAGCCACTGTCCCCTGTGGAGGTGGTGATGGGTATCATTGGTGGGGTTGTGACCTTGCTCAGTATCTGACATGCATGCATGTGCAGTGGCATTCATACTCACCAAGCAGCCATGTATCGCCATGCCGCCCAGCTTCTAGGTCCCGGCTTAGGGTGGACATTCGGTAAATGAAGCTGTCGTGGGTGGACCCGGGATAGTTGGCATATACTGAGGTGATGATTCCCTTGGCATTACATACTACCTGCACGTTTATGGAATGCCAGTGCTTGCGGTTCCTATAGATGTGCTCTGATGCCCTGGGGGGACGTAGAGCCACATGGGTGCAGTCGATGGCACCTAGCACTTTGGGGAATCGTGCCACAACGTAAAAATCCAGGGCGGCAGCATGCCTTTCTGCAGGTGTTCTGGGCAGGTATATGTGCCTGTGACTGATGGGCGTGCAGTGATGATGTTCAAGACCTGGTGTAGGCAGCGTGACTGGGTGGCCTGTGATACCCCACCCACTATGGCACTTGTCCGCTGAAATGATCCAGTGGCTAAGAAGTGCAGTACATTGAGGACCTTCTCCAGGGGGCTGAGTGCTTGGGAGCACAGGGTGGGTGATGTGAGGTCATCCTCCCACTCACTCACCAGGTCCAGTATTATGTGTGGTGGAAACCTGTACCTCCCATACACCTGGTCATCAGGCATCCCGAAAAGGCTGGTTCTGGGTGTGAATATTCTGGCCCTGACTATCCTCCTCCTCCTCCTTTGGTAGCCCACGGCCACTGCTGCTAGGAACGGTATGTTAATCCTGGGTCTGAGCTTGTTATTTTGTTAGCGCGCAAATTTATGCGTTGCGCGTGTTGTAGGCGAGCGTGTGACCCGCACACCCCTGAAATCCAGTACCCAGTCCAATAGCGTGTGGAAATTCCCACGCACCCCGGGATACAGGTGCGCTGACGTACTTGCGTGTGTAAGTGCCCGCGCACCCCTGAAATACACGTACATAGGCCAATCGCGTGTACGCGCACTTTTGTCCAATTACACGCGATGACACTCTGACGTGCTGTCCAATTACACGCGATGACACTCTGACGTGCAGTCTTTCCACGTGTGCTCCGTCATCACATGCTGTGTGGGAAACACCCGTGCGGGTCACGTCACAGACGCGCTTACGCGCTGAGGGCCTTTGGTCCAATAGAATCGTGTATGCGTGCTGACACGCTTACGCGCTAAGGGCCTTTCCTCGAATTTCACGCTGACGTGCAGGATTTTCACGTGCCAAATCACTCCGTATCAAGCTGGCCACGCGAAAACACACGGAAGACCACGCTCCTGCCCAGAAGGCCGAATTACTGCCCCCCAGTGCCCCGAGCAGCCTCCCACGTGCCATCTGCTGCTGCCTGCCTGCCTGCCTGCCTGCTGCCACCGTGCCCTGCCATTTGGTGCCTGCACATCAGCCATCTGCAGGGGTCCAGTTGCTGTGTCCACCCCTGCTGGAACTGAAGACTCCCGACTGGGATTACATCGCTCCACAGCCCAGCCCCAGGACCCAGTTGCCCACCCACACCTGCCTCTGGGGTTGCCATGTCGGGCACTTCCACATCTGGCACCAGTGGCAACCCCAGGCCAGAGGGGCAGAGGGGCACCAGCTTCACTGCCACCGAAGTTGGTGTCCTGGTGGAGCATGTCCTGGGGCAGTATGATGCCCTCTTTGGATCGTCCCGCACCAGCAAGGAAGGACGGGAGAGGATCTGGGCCGACTGTGTGGTTGCCATCAACGCGGAGGGGGTGGCAACCCGCGACGTCCAGAAGATCAAGAAGCGCTGGGAGGACTTGAGGTCCAGGACCCTCGTGAAGGCCCGGCGCCTCGTGGAGGGGGGCCGGGGCCGCATGAGTTCCATCCAGATGAGGGTCCTGCAACACGTACGCCCAGCGCTCCACGCCCAGATCCTTGAGAGGGAAACCCGTCTGGAGTTGAGCGGTAAGTGTCCAAGCATTGCTGTGTGAGACAGGGCATGTTGCTGTGTGCTGGTTCTCTGATACTTGCCTGTATGTGTGACATAGGCCATGTATGCATGTATGTGTGCAGGGACATCATGGTAATGCATGTGCGACCAGTGATGTGTGAACCACATGGTTGTTGCATGTGTTTAAATGCCACATGGGGAGCCCTATTCAGATTTTAAACATGAGAGCATGCCAGTCTCTGTTCCTGGACATGGGTGGGGGTGAGGGATGGGTGCTGATGCCAGGTACATATATGGTAGCCATGTCTGTGTGCCTGACCTGCGTGTCTGTGACTTGTGCATGCCATGGATGCATGACACATGTGTGTGACAATGCACAGATTCACTGATGCAGCCTAGTTACCATTGTATCCGCTGTGTTTGGGGTGTATGGGGCCAGATGGATGTGACTGAGGTGAAGTGTGTGCATGTGATAGGCATGACCCATGATGCATGTGAGTTCCATATCATTGTATGTTTCAAGAGTCCATTGGACATGTATGGAAATGTCCATGGCATGCACCATGCCTGTTACTGTGTGTGTTTTGCCTGGACTGACCCATGTGTTGTGGAGGGACATGATGGAAGTGTACTTTGACAGTGGTACTCATCTGCTATTGCTTCCTGTCTAGGGGACCATTGTACAGTACCCTGATGCTTGTGTTCTTTGTCTCCCTCTACGCAGCGGCTAGTGAAGAAGAGGGCGGAGACGGCGCTGTGGAGCAAGGCGGCGGGGATGCCCCCACGGCTGCAGCGGAAGGGGTGGGTGAGCCCCCACAGGGGCCTGCTACGGTGGAAGACGGTGAGGAGCCATCCAGGTTGGTGGTTTCCACAGAGGAGGAGGAGGCCGCCACAGGGGCACACATGGGGCCTGGTGGGGGCATCCCTGCTGGTGCAAGTGGTGCAGTCCAGGGCCAGGGGCAGGAGGCAGCACAGGTCACCGTGGAGGGGCCTGTGCATGTCGCTGTCCCTGACCCTGTGAGTGCCCCACCATGCACCAGCAGGGATGCCCCGTCCCAGGCCCGTCCGCAGGTAGAGGGGATGTCCATGTCACCTGACTCCCCTCCACCTGCGGACGAGGGGACCCGTGTCCGTATGGAGAAGGTCCTGATTGGGGTTGCAATGTGCGCGGGTGCAATTCGTGATGACGTGCGTGCTTCCCGGGAGGAGCACGCACATCATCACGAAGAGCACCGTGCCGACGTGGCCCAATTGGGATCTTCCATGTTTGGGGGTTTCCTGCATGTGTCGGCCAATCTGGCGGCCCTCTCCTCCTCTGTGGAGGCTATACGCCGGTCGTTCTCCTTGCCGTCTTCCGGCCCAGATGCCACCAGGGCCCCCTGTGGACCTGCCCTGACCTATGCAGCCAGCTCGGTGGGGATCCCATCCCTGCCACAGTCGGGAGTCGGAGGTCAAGCAGGGGTGGACACCACAGCAACTGTACCCCAGCAGATGGAGGATGTGCCGGCATCATCAGGCAGGGCACGTGCACGACGGCGTCGGTGGATTCCATCAGCCTGGATGCCGTCGTGCTGGCAGAGGCAGTTGCGTCGGAGGCAGCAGCAGAGTCAACGTGGGAGGCATCATGGCTCGGGGCCATCAACATCGGAGGGGCAGGCATCGGCCGGAGGGCAGGAGGACCCAGGACAGGAAGTGTCTTCCGTGTGGCTGCGGTTGGGCCAGCAGATAGTTGCGGAGCGGCGGCGGGCGGAAGAGGAGCGGCTCACGATGGTCCATGCGGAGGGCCCTGAGGCGGGCCGAGTGCCTCGAGGCAATCCGCAGGGGGTTGGAGGAGCAGATGGCGTCGTCCCTGCGGACCCTCGGGGCCATGGAACAGGACCGCCTCCGGGACATAGACGAGGAGTTTGATGATGCCCTGGCCCGGAACACTACGGAGTGAGCCGCTGGACTTGCCCGCCGCCTTTGTATATAGTTCTTTAGTTTTAGGTTTCATTTGTTTATTCTTATGATTTGGAGTCGACGGACACAGCTCCACTTTTTGTATATAGTTGCATTTTTGTTAGGGTTTTTTGTAGGTTTCCTTTGTTCAGTTGGGCTCATGGACCCTTGGATATTTTGTACATAGTTCTTCATTGGATTGTTTTATTTTTTAATTTTTTATTTCTTCTCCATGGAGCAATGGTGTTTGGATTTTTTTTTTCTGTCGGATTGATTTCATTTTTAATGTGACTTTGAAGTACATTTTTTTTGGATTTGGTGTTTTTAATTATTTTGGACGGACATGCACCTTTTCTTTTTTTCATTGGCATGTAGTTTGTTTCATTTCATTTGCATTCATATTTTTTTAATACAATTTTGTTTTCATACTTCACTGTGTGGTATCATCTCATTGGTTTCATGCATGTCATGTTGGGTGTTTTCCAATTCATTTGCAACCATTGTGTGTGACAGATATGGGTTCATTTGCTTTATGTACGTTGGGGGTGTAACATGTAATTTCCATTTCCATGTGGGTGAATGGGTTACTTGGTTAGCAGGTGTGCAGGGTAGTCCCCTGTGGTGTGTGCTGCCTGCAGGGGCCGTGGAGGGTGTACAGGGAATACCTGGGAGCACACAGCCAAATTGCGTGTAGAATTTCCCGCGTACCCCTGTCATACACGTGCCCAGCCAAATCGCGTGTGGAACTTCCCGCGCACCCCTGAAATCCACGTACCCTGACAAATCGCGTGTGGAACTTCCCGCACACCCTTGAAATCCACGTACCCGGCCAAATCGCGTGTGGAACTTCCCGCGCACCCCTGAAATCCACGTACACGGCCAAATCGCGTGTGGAACTTCCCACGCACCCCTGAAATCCACGTACCCTGACAGATCGCGTGTGGAACTTCCCGCGCACCCCTGAAATCCACGTACCCGGCCAAATCGCGTGTGGAACTTCCCGCGCACCCCTGAAATCCACGTACACGGCCAAATCGCGTGTGGAACTTCCCGCGCACCCCTGAAATCCACGTACCCTGACAAATCGCGTGTGGAACTTCCCGCGCACCCCTGAAATCCACGTACCCGGCCAAATCGCGTGTGGAACTTCCCGCGCACCCCTGAAATCCACGTACACGGCCAAATCGCGTGTGGAACTTCCCGCGCACCCCTGAAATCCACGTACCCGGCCAAATCGCGTGTGGAACTTCCCGCGCACCCCTGAAATCCACGTACACGGCCAAATCGGGTGTGGAACTTCCCGCGCACCCATGAAATCCACGTACCCTGACAAATCGCGTGTGGAACTTCCCGCGCACCCCTGAAATCCACGTACCCGGCCAAATCGCGTGTGGAACTTCCCGCGCACCCCTGAAATCCACGTACACGGCCAATTCGCGTGTTGAACTTCCCGCGCACCCCTGGAATTCACATGCCCTGCCAATTCGCGTGTGAGACTTCCCGCGCACCCCGGTATACACGCACACGTATTTTTTGTCAGCGGGTGTCCGTGTTTGTGGGTACCCCTTTGCACGTCATTTGTCCTGGAGGGCCAGAGTATAGGACATTCATCATGGCTGTATATAGGTGCTATTTGTTGGCGCACCTTTTGGCGCACATTTCTTACAGGCGCAGAGATGCTACCGCCTGCTTTCTTGTGGCGGTCGTGTTTGTGCCTGTGCGCTGGTTTGAGCGTGCGCTTTTTTGCCCTATTCTATTCCATGAATAACGTGTTGTAGGCGAGCGTGTGGGCGTTACGCGCACTTGTACCCTGTACTTCCCCCGTGACGCCCACATTTTGGCAAGTTGTTCCCCATTCCGAGTGTTACGCCCCGTGTTACGCCTACTTTTGTTGCGTGCGCCGCGCTATGTGCGATTTTTGCTGTGGCCTGTGCAATTTTCACTGTGACCTGGCGCACGCAGTTAGATGGCCTGTGCGCCAACGTGCGCCGCACACTTTTTTATCGCACATCCGATGGTTTTCTCGCGCACGGCCTTCCATGAATCGATGTGCGCTGCTTTTCGTGCGATTTTCGCACTTGCACTGCGATTTTCCCTATTCCACTGCGATTCGCACGTTTTTGGCCACTTGCGCCGCGCTAATTATACCATGAATCGGCCTGTTAATTTCTTTTACAATTACAGGAAAAAAGAAGGATTGACAAAGACATCTACTGAACAAAGAAAACTCTTCATGCCCTACAAAGTAAGTATATTAAAATAGTATGTATATCTCTCTAATTGTAATAATGTACTTTCACTGTGCATTAGCCTAATGTATTATTTTCTACTCAACAATATTGTATTTCCCTCTTACTCATTATATTGCAGGATTCACACCCTTTCTAATCCTATCTCAACATTGCTCTTCATTCAATACACCAATTCCTTATTGCCTAACACAAAAGTTTCTCATTAACCTCTATACCATAATTTCATTTCTTTATTCTACCATACCCATATCCACCTCAAGTGTTCAATTCCAACCCAACTACATTTACACTCACTGCATTCCATTTTACTAATGCACATTAACACTCATACACCCTTCCTCGCCCCTTTTCAATTACACCCACACAACCCTCATACCTGCACACTAAATCACACCATTACAGCAACAACTGTTTTCCTCAACACATCATAATGTTCCTACTTATTCAATCACACCACAACTCCCTTACTCACTGACACCAGTATTGTTCAACACATACTACTATAACCTCCATTCCCCATCACATGAATATACTTATTTTGTACACCACCAACCGATTTCAATGTCATATTTACCCAAACCCATCATTCCTATACAGCCCCTTTCAACCTTCCTAACCATCCCTATCATCCCACTACACAATCGCACAGCACTCTATTCATCTCTATAATGACACACACACCCATTATTTGTATATAATACATGCATAAACATTCCACAACTTTCAAACACACTCTTTTTCCCTCCAACAGACACAAAAGAATTCATACAAAAAACAACTCTGTAGAAACAAAGAAAATATAGAGCAGATAAAAATAACACCAAGCCATATAGGGACCCGCCGCTAAAACCTTCAAACAGAACAGCTAGTAACTGCACTTAACGAAAGTAAACCAGACCGCACTAAAAAGGTATGCCCCCTCTTTCAAAAAATAAAACGGTGTAAAAAAAATGTAGAAATGAAACTAGACCTAAAAATGAACCTCACACTATATCTACCAATGTTAACGCAGCCACAGTAAAGCCTCCCAGAAAGTCAATTTCACAAAAAATATTCCCACCGTGGAGTTCCACGCATAAAAACTACAGCTAAAAATGAATCCTTAAAGCTCTGATTGACAGCGCATTTCTACTAAAGATAAAATTCTTCATATTGCTTTTAAACAGAATAAAAACCACTAAACGAATCAATAAATTACAAACAGTACTTCTAAACATACCCAATATAGATACCTTTTCAAACTTCTGTGAAGGTGAATGGTTTCACAGAAGCAGCACAGAAGCATATTTCGCTGAAGAGGCTTATAAACAAGAACTAAACCCAAATGCCGTAGACAATAATGGGCAAGGCTATGAAGTGGTAGGAGACATCATTATGGCAAATGAAACCCTTAAAGAAAAAATGTCCCAAACAAATTTTCAACCAAATGTTCCTTTTGTCCAAACAAGCTTTCCAGTGTACAAATGGACATGCAGCTCAATAGGTAATGTTCGCCAACAATCCTTCAAATCTTGACGACAATTCCTTAATCACTATGTGAAACTAAAAGACAAATGTAGAATCAAAACTTTACAAACCATAGACTCCTGCCCAGTACGATCCACTGGATCCACAGTCCAGTGTGGATGTCTTTTAGTTTCACATAGTGATTAAGGAATTGTCGTCAAGATTTGAAGGATTGTTATCCACACCTGACTATGCAGAGATTCATTAGTCTGCATTTCAAGAACTGCTTGCAAAAGCACCTTCCATCACATCAAAATGTTAGCAACACACCATTCCGCTATACATAACCTATCCATAGATTGTACTGCCTTAGAACTGCAAAAATTAAATAACATTCTCCTACATGCAACAGCCAAAGAACTCATTCGGGAAATAGAACGCATCCCAAGTAAATATTTTGGAACAGAAGTTGAATTAGAAAACATGAGCCAAAACCTCACAAACACCAACCTCCTTACAAACACATACAAAAAAAAAATAGCAAAGCTTCAAAACATATCTGCTGAAAAACCAGGCAAAGTATGTGTCTGTTGTCGCGGAACTGTTTATAAAAAGAGTACACAAATAGTAAATATGACCTACAAAATAGAGGACAATGAGGCATCCCAATGGTTCCAATGAGCTTTATATCTAACAGCACAAAATAAAAACAAAATAACTCACCCTTCAATACTTTGCACATATTACAATACAAAGCTTGACAATAACCAAATGCCATCACAGGCTATCACAGTGTAGAGGAGCAGCTGCATGCTTCTGCAGGAAATCCCGACCCTTACCTCCTGTATGTTGGAAGTCTGAGATTGTGACATGCTTGACATAAGCTGTTGTGACCAAACCAAGAAAAGTATTCGAATTAAGATATCCACTGGGAAAACCTTATCAAATGTATCCCCGAAGAGATGACAATCTGATGGAGGAACTTCCTGAAGGAATATGAAAAAGAGTGAAAGAGGAGCCAGTGACGTCACAAGAGACGAGCGTGATACCCGAAGATACTGCCTGAAGAGAATGCATGGAAAGTGATGATGAAGTTAAGAATCGTGTAACCCTTCATATGCGAAAAGAAGATTGGATGTATGTGACACACTGCAGAAAATTCAAATAGTTCGATAACTGTACAGATGCTGTAACGCAAGTAGAATAAGCAATTATAGACGCTGGCTATAAGTAGTGAATAGACTGCAGGCGAAGCCGCCATCGTATAGAAGCTGGACATTGGTGTCATGAATTTTAGTAAGCCAGGACCCAGGGAGAGGAAAGGCCGAGAGCTGTGTCGCAGCAAGAATTAGCTGAGGATCGTGAACAAGAACAGGGAGGCTGTCTGGCCTGCTGTCAAAACTGAAGCAACCAAGGCCTGTTATCTATTCTCAAAGGCAGCAAATGTGAGAAGCTGAATCCTTCCGTGCAAAGAAAGAACACCAGGCGTGCCAGGTTTTATTCAATTAAGACATTTAAATGCTGCGTAATTGACCAAATCGTGGTCTCCAGTCACGTTGATCCAAGGATGGAAATAGTGTTGAGCTTGGCGTTCTAGAACAACGATAGCGCGTGCTCTCACTCCATTATATTCCCAGAGACAAGAATATACTGCAAGGCCAAGTTCAAAGACAATATTCATGGCATAAGGCATGGGTGATGAGAGATGATGGGCTAATTGGGTGGGGAGGTGAAGTCAAGTCCACCTCCTGGCATCTGTGTATGAGCTTATGTGCTGCTAGGTAAACCGAAAGTTCCAGACATGGCACGAGCATGCCAACCAATTGTAGAGGGCCGTATAATTAAGAGCCTTATAATTTGAGCGGCAATATATATTGTCTACTTAATAAATGTTGGAGATTACATGTTTTAGAGGTAGGCATACGTTTTCCACCTGACTGTAGAGATTCTATCACAGTCCCACCCCTTATAGAAAGTATACTTAGATGTTTCCTTTGAGCCCATTACAAATCTTCAAGGGTTTTTCTCATTTTCCACGTAGTATGACATCACTTATGACACATTTTTAGTATAAAGGACTGTTTTTATGTGAGATCGGGCGAGAGCTCCAGCGAACGTCAGTTGATGTCCGTTGTAACCTCCCTGTTTTAGATAATTGTTAATAAACCAGCAAACTGTGCCAACTTCCTCAGTTGGTTCGATTATTTGGACTCAGAATTATTCTGCATCTCATCCATTGCATGCACAACTACCCAAAGGTCTCTAAACTCAACTAATAACTTAGACATATTGCCACTTCCAAAAGCTCTCCAAGAACGTAACTTTTATGAGAGCATCATAATGCAAACAGTACACCTATTTAAAGCTATAATACACATTCAACCAAAAACTGCCAAATTGCCTGCATCTGAGTTGCTAAACGGGAGGATAGCTCAGCAGCAATGTGCTTGTCTTGGAAACAAGACGACACAAAGCAACACAGGTTCGATCCCCGGGTCCGCGCTTGGAAACCTCCAGGTATTAAGCGTGTTATACATACACAACTAAGAGACATATTCCTGTAACAGCGCCTCAATGCCCCTGGGCTGTGTGAAGCGCTTTAGAAAATGCAAATAAATAAAATAAAAGGCATTTGTGGCTAAGTAGTATATTTGCCATTAGATCTTAAAGAAATGTAGAAACTCTAGGGGTACGACGGCCAATAGAGCAATCTTTGATTGTACTAGTTAATGGTGTACCAACAAAAGACAAAAGAAATTGACAACAACTAGTCGACAAAGACAAGCCCTACAGTATCTTAAAGAAAACAATTAATACTACAGAGATATAAACAGAGGAAAACGTAAGAGAAACCACACAAATAAATGAATATTCACCACAAACTGGCCAATTCGAACATGTGGATCCTATTACTGCAGCCAAGATTTTAGACCAGTATACAATTCACCCACTACATTCCAAAGACACCATAGGAGATACTTTAGAAACATATCAAATGTGACAAGTCAAATGAGCATATGGGAGAAAAGTGTAGAAGCACCTTATTTTCCTCTACTCTTTTCTCCAGGAAAAGGAGGAACATATGATGAAAGATCCACACAAATTAGTGCATCAGAATATCGCTCTTTACGAATGTATTCTGAAGACCCAAGATTCACACAAAATGAATAATATGTTTTTCCACCTCCTGTTCGAAAGCGATCTAGCAACTCTATGTTATGGAGTTGCACACACATTAAACACAGGCTCTATTTTTTTAAACATGTCCGCTACCCATCTGCTTCAAAAGATAAAATGAAGATGACGTTTTGCAGTCAAGTGTCACATATCTCTTCGCAAACATGCATGGTACAAAAGAATACTGGCTCTGACGTCACACTGATATACGTTGTATGCAAATAAACCAAAGCCCACCCACAAGGTTTGTTACCTTAAGTTGCGCAGAATTTCCATTGGATGACATGCATGACTTATTACGCACTGCAAACCAAAATAAAGAGTAAATAGACATAAAAACACCAGGAAACCTCTGTTCTCTTGACCCGGGCAATGTTTCAAGATACTGTCACTATCGCTACATTGCCATGCTGCACTTCATCTGCAATAAAACTACCCATCCACTCAAAGAGGTAGAACACTTCCCTTGGGGAAAAGAATATCAATCCAGAGGAGCACATCCACATACTTTTTTGGATAAAAGATACTCCCAAATGTGACCATGGCAGTGATGCCACTGTTTTACAATTCATTCAAAAATGCACAGGGACCTACGTACACAAATCTTATGCTTCCAAAAACATAAGTGTGGTATAAGTGTGGCAAATACTGCTGATGTTGATATAAAAACAAAGGTAAATACTATACACAGAGGGGGGTACTAAACCAAGAAATATTCCTTTATGGAGTACACCAGTTAGCATGGCTTTCAAGAATACAGGGCAAATTATTGGGGTTACCCGCAGAGTATTTCTTTAGACCAGAAGTACCCACAGGTGTGGCAGAAAGGCAGATAATTGCTATTGCTAGAAGTAGCAAAAGTGAGAGAGGACAGGGTAATCTTACATGGAGCAGAGGACGAAGGGGTAAATTGGTGCACGGTAATTGCGCTTGACTCAGGAAATAGACTGACGATAAATGAAGAATGGTTTACAGATGAGGACTCAGATGACAAAGTGATGTTTAGCTTCAGTCCACACATCAGTTTCAAATTGAGGACAGTGAGATTCTCCAGAGAATGTCACTGGTGAGGAAAGTACCATCCTTGCTTCAAGAAGATTTGGCACATGTACCAAGCTCACTATGGATCAGCAGTCCACATGATGTTGGCCTATTAAAAGGAGTAGGAGTCATCAAAATTAAACTGAAGAAGGGAGCCGTTTTACCGCAAGTAAAACAGTATCCCATGTCCAAGGGAACTGATGAGGGCATCTATGAAACTATCACCTCTTTAGTGCAACAGGGGATATTAGTGCCTTCAGAATCGCCATGCAACATGGCAGTATCCCCGATTAAAAAGAAGACAGGGGAGCACATAACTATCTTTTTGGGAATAAAGCATGAATTCAGATCTGCCGCTCATCCACAAGAAAATAGCATTTAGCACGTAATCGGCCTCTTAAAAGAACTTATTGCCAAAATAAAGGATACTCTGAAAAAGAGTTGACCACACTGCCTTCCTTTAGCTCTATTTGTCTTATGTAATGAGCCATGCTCAGTCGGTCACCTGACTCCACATGAGTTTGTATTGGGATGCCAAATGCTTACTTCCTCTGCTCCTCTCACACAAGCTCGTACTGATGCAGAAAATGTTGCCACTGTGATTGGACAGGTAATGCACGTTTATTTCACAGCTATGATGGAATCTCTTAAATGTATGTCTCAACAGGTGCAGACATAGCACGGGGCTCCAAAAACACAGAAGAAACACATGAACAAACTGACCAAGACAATTTGCTGAAAACCCTTTTGTTATATCAGGGGACAGGGTGCTCTGCCATAACTTTGTTTGAAAGAGGCACTTGCCCCATTTTCAAGGACCTTACATTGTGAAAACTGCCACTCCATCTGCGGTCAAAGTTGAAGGCAGAAGAGCCTGGATCATCTCAGTGATGTCAAACTATATTGATGTGAGATCCATCTGTCTGCAAATACTGAGTTGGAAGGTGAACACATGTGAAGATCCCAGACAAGATCGGTGACCAGAGCCAATCAGCAGCGAGAAGAAACAAAGCGTAGAGACTTTTTTTTGTATAAATACTGTCCCAAAGGCTGTGTTTGAACAACACCAAAGGAATATTTTTTTAAATAGGTGCCCTCTTCCTTGGTTCTCAAATGTCTAAAACTAGATGAATAGTTTATCTTACAAAATATTTTTGGAAAACCACCCAGAGTGTATGAGAAAAAGGATTTTTAGTTTTTAGGTTCTTTAAAGGACGCTTTTAAGCGTGGACATTTATTTCTGTGTGATAAAAGAAAAATGTACCAAGACAGGATGCAGCTGTTGCACAAAGTAAAAGATTCCCCTCTGTTGCCCAAACAAACTTTGCAGGTACATAGATATGCAGAAGTCAGAATCAGCAGCAATTCTGATCGGAGCAGCATGCTCCTCTTTTGTATGTCTATTTTATTAATTATTTTGCAGTACAGCACTATAGCACATACAGCAAGGTCAGTATTCCATGTTCTCCATGATGTAAATACTAGTACAATACGTATAGTAATGCCAAATGAAACAACCTCTGGGAAATATCCTAAACATAGCAGTCCAGGTAGAAGGGAAAAAAGAAATTTAATATGAACGCTTCATGGGACAAAAGTTTGATAATATTCCTAACATAAGCCGAGGTGGGAGAGAGACGTCTGATGAGAGCTGTTTTGTATGTTTGCTCATCATTCCCCTATGTCACAAGTGTCTCCAGAATATTTATAGCCACTGTAGTACCTACACATGTAGCACACTGGCCCACTGCATATCATGCATACCTGGAGGGCAATTTTAGGGCATTGGGTTACCAAGGCAGATTCTCCACGCGAGTATAATTTCATAAAAGAAGTGTCACTGATGGGCGATGTTGGAACACAACATGAGGTAATACGTTACATATTGTCAGGCCCGAGAAAGGGGAAAAATAACAGAAGACCACCAATTTCTACAATGCACTGACAAACAGGGCAAGGAATTCCTGGCTGTTGGGAGAGTGGCCAGTTACAAATAAAAGGACAGGTATTTGTCGAAGGGCTGATCGGCTGTAAGGCAGAGGCACTTGTAGAACAACCATGAGTGGTTGTGCAGAAAGTAATTAAGGAATGCCTCACAGAATTGAGTAAATACACTAAAATCTAAACCTTTGTAGAGATTGAAGCAGGCCCGCTACACATAGTACCCTTGAGGAATGCGATGTGACAGGAATTAAAGTAGGCACAGCGGTATTAATGGAACATTATTGGGCTTGTGGTCCAAGAGGTTATATGTAGCTCCCTTCAAACTGGGGAGGCGTTTGCTCGCTGGTATTAATAGGTGCACCTGCCCTAGCAGTTCCCCAGAGTGAGGTGTAGACTGGTGATTTTCCAGATTACTATTCTTATTTCAGGCTCTCCAAGTGTAGATCCGAGCAACCTTTTTCAATTAGATGAACAAAAGGTTTCTTATGTTCCTGTGGGTAGGGAAAGGAAGAGAATCATTGCATATACCACACTGATCCTGCCCAAAGAGAAAGGGGCCTGGAGGGTCCCAGAGATCAGGGCGTATTACAGAGCTGCACAGTTCCAAATCCTGGTGGACCAGGAATAACAGGATTCCCTCCAGGTAGGGCCCATGCCCCCATTACTATTTCTGCAACTGAATGGCATTTTAATGGATCAACTATGGGAAGGGCAGATGCAACATCCATGTTTCAACAGATCCTGAACACATATAGGCTCAAAACGGCTCATCTCCATACTGTACAATGCATTGCTATCCAGAGAGCATTTAGGAACTCCACAATCAGGGATCCAATGGGCTAGAGATCTGGGCATACCAGAAAGGGAAGAGGTGTGGCGAGCTATTTACAAAGCAGTATGGCCGTGCCAGTTCAGTGCTAGACCTACCTAGATCGGCCCACCACCAGCCCATCACACTGCTGGTGCTCCATGTCACATGTTTGACGCTGCAGCAACTGCTGACACAGGCTAGTAGTAAATACGCAACTAAGACATGCTCCTTCTGTAACTGCGCCTCGATGCTTCCGGGCTGTGTGAGCACTTTAAAAATGCAAATAAATAAAAAAGCATTCTGTTTCAGTCACTGTTGCACTGTATTTGTCTCTACCCCTTCTGCCCCATCTGGCAGTCTGTTAAAGTACAAGTATTGTTAATCGGTTACCTCCAGGAAGAGCACCCTGCCCTCAGCCCGTTCTTCAGTCACCTCATCCAGGTGTTTTGTGTAATCAATTTACTCTCAAGCCCTTATCAGTTATCACATCTCATAAATGCATCCCCCTTCACCCTTCCTTCAAGCATGATCATGGTGTTGTATAACTTGGAAAAAGTCATTTCTGCAAGACATTGTTGTGAAATCAATGGCCTGTGCTACTTCTGCTTTAGGGCCTCTTTCCACCTTAATACATACTAAAAAACTAAATATGTTTTGTCACTCAATATTCAGGAGCCAGAGGAGAATGCATATTCAGATATCTCCTTCCCACTGGCATTTTCTTGACATAATTCACTAAACTGCAGGGTGTAACAGACACACACCTCCCTATATGAGGATTCCTATCTGAGGATTGCCTGTTCTCTCATTCAGAGCACATGCTCGGAGCATATTGTACCCAGGTTTAGGGGCCACATCTGGTGTATAAACCACACATCAGGATAGAAAACATGTGCTGGAATTATGTAAATAAATGACAGCAAAAGAGGGTTGAGACTTATACACGAATACTCAACTAGTGCTTTTATTTATGATGAAAGATTAGTGGCCACCTGCACCATGTTTATCCCAGTCTAGTTTCTATGTGTGTATCTTTAAGCTTGAAATAGCTTTTCAGAAGTTCGTCTTTGCACTGGCTTTTCTCGCAAAGTGCAGCCGGTTTGGTTTCGGCCCAATATGTGCACCGTTCCGGGTCCCCTCACTGAAGCTCGTTTGTGAACTAATGAGGCCGATAACAGTAAAAGGAAGAACAGAAACACCCAGGCAAAAATTCACAGTTCATGTTTCGCTTAGATGAATGCTATCCAGGGTCGGACTGGGGCATACAATTGTCTCGAGTCAGGCTCGGCACCAATGAAAAAGTGGCCAAAGTTGCAAACGACAATTCATTCCTTTTGTGACCGACACTAGTGGGACCACCCTGCCGCCCGCGCCCTGCCCGGTCCTGGGCTTTGCCCTGCCTTGCCTCATTCACTTAGGCTACCTTCCGTGGGGCCACCACCGCCACGGCCATGCTGAGCCTGATGATGACAAAAATAGGTGCGCGGCGCAGCGGCCCCACGGAAGGTAAGATTTTAAAAGAAAAAACATATATTTGGGTGGCTGGGGCCCATAATTTTCGAAGTGATGGGCCACAGCCGCCACTCCAAAATAAGTTATTTCTTTTAAAGCCCACCTTCAGTGGGTCAGGCCACGGCCACCGGCCCCACAGAAGGTCAGGTTTTCAAAGACAAAAGTAAAAAACATACTTTGGAGTACAATCCACGGGCCCAGCCGCCCGTAACAGAGTCATCCAACTCAGTCTGCAGCAGCCGGCAGCCCCTGGTCACAGACATTGGCCTGGGCCTGGCACTGACTGCAGTCAGCAGCACACAAGTCACACTGTGAAAGCAAAAAGAAGATATCGAGGCTGAGTACCCCAAAAGGAAATGCACCAACACAGGTTATAAAGATACACAGATCTTTATTCAAAGTAACTGAACAGTTCTCAAAGGACAAAACAACAGATAGCTATCAGGCCCTCATTACAAAACAGCGAAAACCAGCCCTGTTCGGTGTGTTCAGTGAGTGGGATTGTACATCAGAATAGTCGCACCTTTTATACAGTCCAAAACATGATGTCCAACCCACTTGCAGGTTTATGAATCTCGGATCTAGGGTTTGTGCCGAGTTCGTTCCTAATTTATGCATCTATACATTTATGGATTATCCTTAATACATTTGCCAACAAGTTACAATAGCAACAGTGTGTCTTTGGATTTCTCTCTGAGCCTTTGTACATCTCTTTTTACAATATAGTAAAACAAGTGTTCACATCAGATGCTTGAACAGTATTGTGCACAATACATGTTCTTGGATTAGTTTTGTTGGTACGGGTAATCCTCTTTACACAGGTCAGCGAAGGACAAGGTCTCAGTACATGACCCTAACATTTGGACTGCAGGCGGTTTACACATTAACTTGTACACAGAGGTCAAGACGACCATGTTACGTGCAAACCAACACTGTCCACTATCTTAGAACACAGGGTGACTTTAGAGTGAGAATCTAAAATGGCGGATGAACCTAAAATGGCAGCTAACACTGATCTAAGGTCAGGACCTTGCTACACGGATTTCTTCGCAGAGCGACTTAGCTTAGGCCAATATACATATATTCATACAGTATAAGAGGCATGATATCATTTCCTGTTCGACAAACCCTCCCTTTGGCCTATGCCAAGCGCTAAACTACTTCTAATTGCTTTATGAATAATTCCACGTCTCAATGTCCATAAACCCTGAATCACCATCAGAGATATCTATTCCCATCCTAATGTACCCATCGCCTGTGCACAACATCCTCCTAACATCGAACATATACCAGGAAGACACTGTATACAGCAACAAAGAAACATAAAACCCCCTAAAATTATCAGTAAGACCGAGAGTATCTTCCAACCCCAAGATCGTAGACAGTTCACAAAACCAAGTTCTAAGATTCCAGTTTTCCTCTGGGACATGCCCTTTTGAACTTAAGACATGCATATTCTGTATTGCTTTGAAGATAGTTGGGGAGGAATCTGGCATGAAAACACAACAAGCGGACCCCACTAATTTACATACCCCACCAGGTTCAGCTAGGATGACATCTAATGCCATCCGGTTCTGAAGTGCTACTAACCTTATTGCTTTCTGTTCTAAAGTCATATTATAGAGTATGTCAGTGGTCCGGTTGATGGTTCTCTCCAATACTCTTGCTAGTCTCCTGATATCCTCAGAGTTCATTATTTGTCCCCAAAATGGCACAAAGGATTTAGCTACATCACCCAGAATTTGCGCTGAAGTATCGCCATTCTCGCCCTGCCGCGGACGAGCCTTTGAAACCTCTACAGTACTGGCTATGAATACCCCGGGTAACAGGATCCCTAAATAAAAAGTTCCCTGCCAATCCCTGGGTAACCATGGAAATGCTACATTACCGCAAACAAAGTAGACAGGTTCGCCTTCATACAAAGGTCTGTTCTCGCTAGTCAAATTTGCAACGTTGGTTCAACCTTTAAAATCACCCATTGACTGAGTACCATTCCTCTGTATGCAGAGAGAAACTGAATCGGGGCTATGATTAACAATGTAGGAAGGGGGCGTGGCATCCTTATTGCCTATAGGAGCCATCTTGAAAGAGATCAAAGATTGAAAAGGACGAGGCAGTCTATCAGAAGGTCTAATAGAAGCAACGTTAAGCTTACTCCTATTCACAAGTAGCGAGCATCCCAAGGGAGTCAGAACACGTTTCTCAAACTGATTCAAATTAGTCCCATCAAAGTTCCCTGCAATGCTATCATTCCAGCGACCAAAGAATAGTGCTCTAAGAGAAGCGTAGCATGCAGTTGTCAAAGGTAAAGGATGAATATACCAACCTAGGCCCTTATCCCCATGTTGCAGTAAATGTGAACAGACCCAACAATTAGATTTGTTAAAAATAGCATGTGTAGCATTCATGATGAGTAATAGCGTGTTGTTGTAATATCTGTGTCTATGCTGAGAGTCTCTAGGAGATAGAGTGTGCAAGTGCACGAAAGGAGTAGAAACAGTAGGTACATTTTCAGTCTGTAACAAATTCTCAAGCGGATGCACTTCTTCTAGATAGCCTATAACAATGACTATTATAAAACCAATCAACATTATCAAAAAACAGCAGTACGTTTTCGGGGCCCAGACGGTTAAGTGCTCATTCCCGCCGCTGGTCACACAGTCTTTCCCTTTGTCCATACGAGCGGTATCGGTTGTAGGCATTGTAGTCTTCAAATGAAAATTAACACCAGTGTTTTTAGCTGGCGACCTCCAGGCTGAGCGTCTTCTTAGTCCTTCCACAAATCAAATACAAGTTTTTAGTCAACTGGCTACAGTAATCTGAAAGAAGTACATTTTCAACATTTCTCAAGGAACGACTTTTTGGAATGTTCCAAATATTAGCAGGCCTCCCCATCACCACCTCAAAGGCAGAGAGCACAGTCTTAGTTTGAGGGGTTGTACGCATTGACAACAACACGATCGGTAAGGCATCCGGCCATTTTAGTTTGGTGCCGGCACACATGTTAGCGAGCTTGTTTTTTATGATGCCGTTGTGTCTTTCCACTAATCCAGCACTCTGAGCGTGTCTGGCCGAATGGTACCGTTAATCGATGTGTAATCCCACGCATATCTGCAGAATTACACCAGCGATAAAATGTGGACCATTATCCGACCTGATGACTCTTGGTAGCCTGAACCTTGGGAAATACTCTTTTAACATAGTTTTGGCAGTAGTCATGGCCGTAGCGCCTTTAACAGGAAAATCCTCAACCCATTTGCTGAAAGCACAGATGATAACTAACACGTATTTCAAGTTATTACATTGTTCCATTTCAATAAATTCAAAGTGTATAACCTCGAAGGGGACAGAAGGTGTACCAAAACTTCCCTTTCCCACATTATGCTGTAAACAGATCATGCAGTCCTGAACAAAGCGTTCAGCTATATTAGAGATGTTATCATTCACCCATACTTTTTCCAACATCTTTGTGATCTTGCAAGCACATATATGTGTGGGACCATGAGCCATAACAACCATCATCGTAATGTACGCGTCGGGAAGTAGCCATTTCCCTTCAACTCTGTCCACCCAACAGCCATCATCATCAAGTTTCCCCAAGCCCTCAGCCCATTTCTTAGACTCTTTTAATGTGGCATCGGCTTGGATATCCCTTAAGGAATCAATACCCTCATCCATAGTACAGGCATTTGTGGTTTCCCTCGAAGTATACATGTCTGAAGAGAGATCGGTAGCAGTCTGTTCGGCTATCTGATCGGCAAAAGTGTTCCCTTTTCCCAATTGATCTACAATTTTCTGATGTGCTGCGCATTTTACAATAGCTAACTGAATAGGGAGTGCAAGTGCTGAGAGTAGCCGTACTATCAGGGAGCCATGCTGGATCTTTGTACCATGTGAAGTCAAGAACCCTCTTTCTGAACAAAGTCTCCCAAAGTTGTGAACCACCCCAAAGGCATACTGACTGTCAGTGTATATATTCACTGTAAGCCCTTCGCAAAGTTCACAAGCTCGGGTTAATGCTATAATCTCTGCGGCCTGCACGGAGTTATGCATGATTCTCCTGGTTTCCACAACCGTGCTCAATGTAGTGATTGCATAAGCAGCTGTGGATGTACCATCCGAAAGTTTGAAGCAGGAGCCATCGCAAAACATCTCCCCTTGTGGACTGTTCAAGGGAATATCTCTTAAATCAATTCTACCCTTTGTCTCTTGTTCGGTAGTATAGAGACAATCATGTGACTCTTCGTCATTGCAAATAGTACCTTTCGGGAAAGGTAAAAGTTCAGCCGGATTAAGAACACAACACCTCTTAATTTGTATGTGTGGTGCAAACAAGATCCATTCATATCTTGTTAACCGTGCAGAAGTGAGGTGTTGCGTTTGAGTTCTGTTCAGTAGAACATCTACAGAGTGAGGTACCATTAGGGTTAAAGGATGGCCTAGGACCATTCCCTCGCTATGTTTTACAGACGCAGTAGCAGCAGCGACAGCTCGCAAACATCTTGGCAAAGCGCATGCTACAGGATCAAGGGCGGAAGAAAAGTAGCCGCACGGCCTATTCTTCCCTTCATGTTCCTGCGTTAATACAGCCAAAGCACATCCATCACATTCATGCACATACAACACAAAGGCCTTTTCATAATTTGGTGTGCCCAAAACCGGTGCCGAGCACAATGCAGTCTTGAGCAAATCAAATGCACGCTGGTGCTCCATGTTCCATGGCAATGGCGAAGAAATGCCCTTCTTCGTCAAAGCCAACATCGGCTTAATCATTAACGAGAAGTTCGGGATCCACTGCCTACAGTAAGAAGCCATTCCTATCATGGCTCTAACTTCTTTCTGTGTATTTGAGACAGACATGCTAGAAATGAGTTTTATCCGTTCAGGTGTCAACCTTCTTCCCTCCTTTGACAGGAGATAGCCTAAATAGGCGACCTCCTGGCAACAATATTGAAATTTCTTAAGTGAAGCTTTATGTCCATGTTTAGCCAAGTGAATAAGCAACATCACAGTGCCGTCCTTACAAGCGCTCTTGTCAGCAGCTAAAAGCAAGTCATCAACATATTGAAGCAGTGTACAAGTAGAGGGCAACTCAAGGGTATCAAGTTGTTCTTTCAGGGCCCTACTGTAGATGCTTGGACTTTCCGTGTAGCCTTGCAGTGCACAGGTGAAGGTGAACGAGCGTCCGCCTAAGGTGAACGCGAACAGGTATCTACTGTCCTTATGTATAGGAATGCTAAAGAAAGCATTCTTTAGATCCACAACACTAAAGTAAGTAGCTGAAGCCGGGATCATAGTTAATATTGTAGTCACATCAGGCCCAATTGGAAATTGTGGAGCAACAATCTTATTGATGGCACGTAGATCAATTATGAAACGAAAAGGAATTGCATTACCACCTTTTTTGTACCTGGGCAAAATCGGACTATTGCACAAACTACCTGCAATTTCCTCAATTACCCCTCGATGCACAAAATCGGAGACGATGCATTTCAAAGCTTGCTCACCGTCGACCAAAATCTTATACTGTGGAATACGTGGCAGATTTACTCCATGTTTCAAGAAAATCTTAACAGGTTCAATTTGTAAAACACCAACATCATTATCATCAATAGCCCACAAACACTCTGGAACCTCAGTAAATTCCAGTGGCAAAGGGCTAGTCAAGAATTGAGAGACAGAAAGTTGTTGTGGTGAAATCATCAAACGCACTCCATCAGAAGAACAATTAATTACCACATTTAATATCTTCAACAGATTCAACCCCAGCAAATTCTCTCCACAATTCGAAGTCAAAAGAAATGGCCAATGGTCCGTAAACGGACCCAAAGAAATAGGTACCGGCGAAGAAACCGGACAAACAACTGGTGTGCCAGAAAACCCTACAGAAACATTGGTTTGCCCTGCCAGTGGAATGTTTGGAACCCGAGAATGATCAATGGAACACTTTTGTGCCCCTGTATCAATCAAGAATAGATGTTTCCTATTTCCCACTAAAATTTCAACGTAGGGACCTTTCTGATTAACGGGAATAGGCGTTGGTTCCAAACTCTGCTTTGGGCGATCCTAGCGAAACAGAATATCAACGAAAGGAAGTTCTTCTGAGAGGTAAGCGGCAGAGGGATGGTCAAAAATGTTTCTATTATCCACACTTGGTGCCTGATTGTCCTGTGAAAAAGGTTGCGGTGAATCTTGTGAAAACTGACCTCTACCATGGCCCCCGGCACCCAGGCGACCTCTGGGTCGTCTACCCATATTCCCAAATGTGTTATTTGACCTCTGTCGGAGGATCGAGCATTGTGCATGCCAATGACCCTCTTGTCTACAATAAGCACACTGGTTAATGTTTGCAGGACACAAGGGTGCATTCCCCTGTTGGACAAACTGACCTCTGAACTGCGAATTGCCTCCTCTAGGTCCTCTAACAATTTGTTGTAATAATACTTTTGTCTTCAAATCACCTTTCCTCTTTTCGACTATTGACACGATTGTCATAGTACTGAGCCATATGCAGTACTTCTGATTGAGACTTTGCTTGCCAAGTGCACTCAGAGGACGTAATTTGCGACTGGATGTCAGGCAGCAATCCACGCACAAATTTGTCTACAAATAGTCTCTTCCCAGACTCTGTGCCAAAGTCTTGTCCACTGAAATCCGAGAATACCTGTTCGAACTGATTAAAGAACTCAGTAGCACACTCAGATTTTCCTTGGACACAGGCAGTAAGCTTGTCCCAAATAATTCTCTTTTCGGGAATTATAGTTTTCTATTTCACAACTATTCTGTCAAGTAAAGTTAATATCACCTGAGGCGGTCTCTCGCCAGCTGGCCTTTCTCCATCAAGTCTAATTATGTTAGCCCATGTATCTCCTAGCCCTGGTACATCGTCTATATTCCTAACCTGTTTCCATAAATCTACGGGCAGGAGTACAGGAAATAACACATCAATATCACTTAGAGTGAATACCGATGATTGTAACACAGATTCGATTTCTTTGTAGAACCCCGTTGGATTCTTCCTACTATCGGGAACGGATTGTTTAATGGTGTTCACTTCCTGTCTCGGGAGCGGGACCTGAACAAACTGTGACACATTGTGTGCAGGAATATCATGAGCAGCTGCACCCGTTGCAGGGTTAGCAGGAATCTCAACTTTTGGGACAAATTTCGGAAGAACCTCTCTCATAGGCAACTGAGAAGTTGGCAACTCCGAACACTTACTGAGCAACAGAGCCAAATTGAGCGCTAAGGCAGCCGAAGAAGTGTCAATCGAAAAAGCTCTCTTGTAAATACTCAATGACTCTGCGGGACAACTAATCTTTCTTTTTTCACATTCATCCTGTAGGTATTCTATCATTACCTGTATCACTTTCCTCTGCATTTCTGGTGTATACTGAGTATACGTGTCATATACTTCTGTGGGAGATATCGACATATCTGAAATCCATCTAATTGCATCTTCCGTACAAACTCGCGTTTCCTCAGTTATCGATTTTCGACAAGGAATAAACCGTTTTTGTGTGAACATAGTACCCAAACTATCTCCATCTTCATCTTCATTCTGTAACATTTCCAACTCCCTTCTATAGACAAAAGCCCTCTCAACATGCTCTTGTACTTTCTCTGCAGTGTCTCTAGAAAACTCTAAACTATTCAAATCCCTCAACCCTTGCGGGAGATCTGTATCATTTAACCTATCCCACATTACACATAAATGAATCCCCAACCCCTCAATAAAAACATTATTCGCAGGAAAATTGTCCATATTGGAAAGTGTGGCAAAAACATTAGCTCGATCACCCTTTTCCATACAATGCTTAGCCCACGTGTTTAACTCACGTTTCTTCTTTGGAGGTACAGTATTACGAGTGACAACCCTCGACCCCACTTCCCGATCTACTGGAGAGTAGGCAAGTCTAATGGAGGTACTATTACTGGAACAACAGGTAAAGGTGGAGGAGCAGGTGGAGGAGCGGCGACAAAAGGAGGACCGACAACTGGAGGAAGATGGACAACAGGAGGTGCAGGGGGAGCAAGAGGAGGAGCAGGAGGAGAAACAACAGCAGGAAGAGGAACATACAGAGGTGGCGCAGTGGCACCAGGCCTTCGTTCATTTAACTATTTATTAATAAGTTTGTCAGAAACATGAAAGTCTTTAGAGGGATAGATTCCCATGGCTATTCTACGCTTGGCTAGGACATAGGCTAAGTCCTTCATCTTACTGACGTGTTTTGAATTACGTGGTCTAGGGAAACACCCGAACATGCATGCTCAGGCAGACCCCACGTCGAGCACCACCCCTCCCCTGGCCATTTTCATCTTTATATCTTCCCAGAATCTCTGCACCTCGGGGCAAGCCCAGAACATATACAACAATCCAGCTTCTACCTCCTCACACTTGTGGTATTTCTGTGTGGTCGAGCCTCCAAACCTGGCTATTCTCTCGGGGGTCAGATAAGCTCTGTGGAAGATATATAGCTGTATCTGCTGGAGTCTAGCATTCCGGGATACCTTCTTGTGGTATCTCTGAACTCTATCCCACTGTCCCTCCGTCATGGGTTCCCCCATCTCTTCTTCCCAGTCATGCCTCAGTTGCAGCAGCTCCTTCCCTGCTTTAGCACTCAGGAGCTCATATATCCGGGATATTTCGTGCCCTCCCTCTGAGATATCATAAATTGATTCTACGGTGGCATCAGGTTCTTCCGCTAACACAGTCTCAGGCCACCTCTCCCTCACCCATTTCATGAGCCTGGTGTAAGCACCCCTGTCTCCTCATGCAGCCTCTGTAATTCTAGTGCCTCCCCCTCCTGCCATATATCTCCGAGGGTGGCTAGACCCACTGGTTCCCAATATCTACGGACCCCTTTGAACAGTTGAGAATCTTCCCCACATAGCGCCGCCAGTGGGACCTGTTGAGAGTGCGGGTCTGGGTCGCCCACAGTCCTCCATGCTCTGCGCCAGACTTCCCAGCCCAACACCAAAAGACTCCCCATCCCTACCATTTTATTTTTATGCAACCACACTGTCTCTTCAAGGAAGTATGGGGCTGTGTCACCTAGCAGGAGCCTTGCCTCAGCCGAGTCCTCTGCAGCGAGCCACCTAGCTATATACATCAGCTGTCCCGCTAAATAGTACAGTTCAAAGTTCGGCAGTTTTATGCCCCCCTATCACACGCATTTTGTAGTTTCCACAGGGCCACCCTATTTCTGGAACTGTGCCATATGAAGCCCCTGCACAGGCCGTGAAGCCTCACAAAAAAGTGTCTGGGGAACAAATACGGGACATTCACAAAAAAATGCAGGAGTCTGGGCAATACCACCATTTTGAGCAGTGCTGCTCTTCCCATCATGGCGAGGGGTAATCTAGACCAGAACACCATACTGTTTTTGATTCCATCCACTGCCTTTTCCGTATTATGTTTGTGCTCTGCCTCAACGCTATGGTAGATGTGTACGCCCAGATATCTGAACGTCTCAGTCTGCCAAGCTATCTGCAGAATGGGAAGCTTTTCCAGTGGGATCCCCTTATATCTGCCCAGGGGGAACAAGCTGGACTTTCCAGGGCTCACCGATATGCCCTAGAGAGTGGCATACCGATCCATCACCTCCAGCACATATTGCAGGTTTTCCTACGGGTAGCGCAAATAAAGGAGCATATCATCTGCATATAGTGATATTAGGTGTATTCCTCCTGTCGTACTGATCCCCACCTCCCCGTATTGGTGCCTCGGGTAAATTGCCAGGGGCTCCAATGCCAGAATATATAACATGGGTGACCAAGGACAACCTTGTCTGGTCCCTCTGCTGAGTTGCCATTTATCTGAAATGACTGTTCCTGTATTCACTCTCGCTATCGGGGAACTATAGAACAGCCGGGCCCACCTAATGTATCCAGGTCCCATCCCGTATCCTTTTAGAGTTGCCAGCAACCACGGCCACCGCACTGAATCAAAGGCTTTAACCGCGTCCAGGGACACGATAGCTAGCTCGCCCGTGTCTCCATCGGCCTGATCAATGATATGGTGCAGCCTCCTGTGGTTGTCTGTTATATTTCTACCGGGGACGTAGCCTGTTTGATCTGGATGTATCAACTTGCCTATTACTCTCTTAAGTCTGTTGGCCAGCGCCGCCGTGAGAATCTTACTATCCTGGTTGAGCATAGACAAGGGCCTGTAAGACCCACACTCCACTTCCGATTTGCCCGGTTTTAGAAGCGGGATGATCACAGCCTCCCGGAGGGATGCCAGTAATTCCCCTCGCTCATAAGCTTCATTGAACATGGCTAGAAGCGGCTGGAGTAACTCCTGCTTGTATGTTTTGTAAAACTCACTGGGTAGCCCGTCCGATCCGGGCGCTTTACATGTGGGCAAGTGTTGAATCACTGCGTCCAATTCGTCCACAATGATTGGGGCCTCTAGCTCTGCTCGTTCCAGGTCATCCAAGGTGGGCAAACCCATGTCATCTATTGTTTCCTGTATTTCTTGGCTCATGTCCTTTCCTATATCCTCATATAGTTGTTTGTAATATTTGAGGAACTCCTTGTTTACCCCTTCCTGTGTGTTACGTATTTGGGCTTCCACGTCTCTTACCTCTCTGATCACTGCACGTGGGTTCTCGTTCTTGTATAGCCATGCAAGTAACCTACCTGGCCTATCCCCCCCAGCGTGAAGCCTCTCTGTATATTTCTTATAATTAAGCTTACACAATCTATCCAAGAGCCCGCTGCAGGTTGTTTGTGGATCCCTTATTTTAGCGCTGTCCTCTCGGGTGGTCCCCCCTTCTGCAATAGGTCCTCTAGCTCTCTTTCTGTTTCCTGTAATTCCCGTTCAATACCCCCTTGAAGCCCTTTGGATTTGGATATAGCTACCCCACGCACCACCCCCTTAAATGCCTCCCAGACTGTTCCCACGGAGCTTACGCTGCCCGTGTTGATTTCGAAGTATTCTTCGATAGCCTCCCTCAGATCCTCACGAAATCTCGCATCCTGTAGAGCCTCAGTCTAAGCCTCCACATCGGGATTCGCGCTTTGGCAGGTTGGTGTTGCCAATCTATGACCAAAGGTGAATGGTCGGAGAGTACCCCGGCCTTGTATTCCGCTCCCACCATCTCTCCCGCTATCTCGGTGGCAACAAACACATAATCCAGTCTCGTATGAAGGTCATGTGGGGCTGCGTAATGCGAGTACTGCCTGTCCTGTGGGTGCAACCGTCTCCACACATCTTCTAGACCGAAGTCTGCTAGCAAAGTCGTTAGCGCCTTTGCCGTCGGTGTTTGTTTAACTGCCTTGTCATCTGACCTATCTATCCTGGGGTTCAGGGTACAGGTGTTTGTTTAACTGCCTTGTCATCTGACCAATCTATCCTGGGGTTCAGGGTACAATTAAAGTCTCCTCCCCATATCGTTACGGCACCTGCCCAGGGGCTAATGTTATTATATAGGGACCTAAAGTATGCTGCTGCATCGTGGTTGGGGGCATACAAGTTTACGATGTTCACTTCTCTACTTTCCAGGAGACCCTCTACCACCACCATTCTACCTTCAGGGTCTGTTGTTGATTTAAGCAACCGGAACGGCACATGCGGTGCCACCCATGTGATGACTCCCCTAGCGTATGCTGAGTATGTGGATCCTATGACATGACTCTTCTATTTACGCCTAACCACCTCTAACTTCTCCCTGGTGAGGTGGGTCTCCTGTAGCAGGGCTATGTCAATCTGCATCCTCTTCAGGTACATCATCACCTTATTGCGTTTCAGGTAACTGTTGAGGCCCAGCACATTTCAGGTCACAACTCTAAGATTATTCGAAGCCATTGGTCTGATTCTCTTTGCTCCTCCACTCCCTCTGATGTCTCTACCGATGGCCCATTTCCCGACTCTCAACTTCCCCAATCTCACCCTCTCCCCCGCCCCCTTTCCCAAACCCTTCCCCACTGCACACAACCTTCCTCTTCCCCCCTCCCTACCCAACCCAACAAATGCCCAGCTCCATCCCTGGATCTCAGGCCCACCCGCGTTTGGTCCTGTCCTGTGAACCAAGGGCTAGGACCCCGCGGGGCGTCACCAAACTATCAGTGACCTAACTAAGCTCAATGTTATGGGGTTCGGGGGATTTCACCCAGGAGCTCCCTTTTGTCTAATTGGGAGTGTCTGCTATTCGCAAATCTTTCAAGCATATGTTTACTGTAACACATTTCCCTACAAACTCTATTTAATATTATAAGCCAGTCCCAATGATTTGCGCTATGGCACTTGGGATGACCCAGTGCGCATTACTTATCTTCATCGGCTTCTTCCTGGATACCGGGTTCTTGGGGATGACCCTGCCTGTCGAGCCAGCCCATAGCATCCTCCGGTGTCTCAAAAAACAGAGTTTTGTTCCTATAAAACACTTTCAGTTTGGCCGGATAAAGCAGCATATATCTGTGGCCAGCCTCTCTCAATCTCCTCTTCACTGACCCAAAGTTCATCCTGCTGCGCTGCACATGCAAGGTGTAATCTGGGTACGCTGTGATTTTTGCCGGTCCTCTTTCGATCATGCCTCCCTTCCGGAAGAATTCGAGAATCTTCTCTCGATCCCAGTAGTTTAGGATCTTTGCAATCAGCGGCCGCGGAGGGGATCCAGGGGGTGGTCTCCTTGTTAAAGCCCTGTGTGCCCTCTCGACCGCGAACCCCTGGGTCAGTGCACCGCCAGGGATTTCCTGAAGAAGCATGGTTTCCACATATTCCGTCGGGTTCGGCCCTTCCATTCCCTCTGGCAGTCCCACGATACGAATGTTATTGCGTCTAGCGCGTCCTTCTGCTTCCTCGGCCCTGTTCTCTAAGTTGCCCACACGCTGTACTAGGGCATGAAGTTCTGATTCGTGGGCGGCACATGCTGCAGTATTTGGGGCCATCTCCTTTTCCAGGGTCCCTGTACGCTCTGCTAGCGTCCTCACGTCCTGTCTCAACAGGGTGACTTCTTCCTGGACCGCTCCAATATTGAGGTCTAGTCCCACTTTAAGGACGTTCATTGCTAGGCCCAATTTAGTCTCCCATGCAACTTTCAGGTCCGCAATTGCTTCCAGCACCTCCTGGATCGTGGCCGGTTTTTCCGCCACTACCGTGGTAGTGTTGTCCTTGCTTTTGCCTCCTTCTGCTCCTGGGGGTGTTTTGGCGTAGGCATCTAGTGTGGGCTGCCTGTTCTTGGGTCTGAGTGTTTTGGTAGACATCGTGTTGCGCTGTACGGGTGCGAGCCAGCGGTTTCATCTCACTCGCGACAGTCAGTGTTGCACCAGGACACTCTCCGTGCTCAAGAGTCACCCGGCCGTATTTGGGTGTGTCCTTGTCACCCCACACTTCCAGAATAGGCTGTGTCATCCCCCGTATCCGTATGCCTGCGGTATTGCTCCACCAACATCCACCGTGGCACTACCAGAGGTCGGTGGTTAAATGCCCACCTTGAGTCTGCTAATATCTCCTACAGCTCTCTGCTGGCCCCAGGACCCAATGTCTCTGGTCTTGTGTGGGATGCTTTCCTCTGGGCCTCTTGGCCTTTGTGAGTGTGTCCAACAGCATGTAGCCCCCATCCATCCTCAGGTCGCCTTATTCGGGCCTCCTTCTACCACCATGTTCATGTCGATCACTGCTGGTGTGCCCCACCAGGGCTTCAGCTCGCTTGCGGTCTTTCGGGCCCACTGTGTCTGTCTTAGGCACTATATGCCCTCAGTGGTTTTGGTGCGCTGCTTATTTTTCCTTTCGGTCCGTATCTGGTGCCCTCGCTCTTTCCTGCGCTGGGGCCATGAAATGCACACGACGTCTCACATCCAGCAGTAGCTCCCCCCCCGGCTGCAAAAGGGGGACCTCCCCAGGCCCTACGGCACCCAGCTGGGGCCAGGTGTTCATCACCACTTCGGGCTCTGCAGGGGCCGCCCGCCCGCTCGTGAACACTTCCTGCTGCGGTCCTGGCCCGTTGGTGCTCCGGGCACCCGCAGGGGTCGGCGCGTTATATTGCGCGCCCTTCAGGTCTCTTGCGGTGCTAGGTACCCGAACTGCCGGGGACCTGTCCCCGCAGTGCGGCACCCACCTGGCTCCTACACCGCCGGCGTCCTTCGGTGCCGGCAGCGCCTCGGCTTCCTTAATCCGCTGGCTTCCTCAGTGCACCGTGGCTGGGGGCAGCACATACGACCGCTCGAGCAGGCAGTTGGTGAGTCTTCAACAGCACCGGTGCGCTTTGTCGCTGTGGCGCTGCTTATGGTTCTTTCCGGCAGGCCGTGTCCTGTCCCCCTTGGTTTATCCTCAGCAAGCAGTGCGGCGCAGCGGCAACCCAGGCCTGGCCACAGCCGAGAGTCTTCTTATTCGTATTGCCTCAGTCAGTTTATGGCCCTTTGTCCTCCTTCGGCCATTTTGTCTGACGTCACGGTCCGGGTCCTTATTTTCTTCTGAGTCGCCGTATCTTGCTCATCCTGCTACAGCCTGCGCTTCCACGGCGTCCAAAACGCGCACCAACTCTTCCGACATCCGTGGGTATGGTGCCAGCAGATTTATTATTCTAAAAACCTCCTTTTTATGCTTCGGATCGATTTCGGATCACGGGAGACTCTTTTTTTCCCACTCTTAGGCATGATTTGAGGTATGTCTTTGACTCTTTGTGTGCTTATGGGCTATGGGGTTTTTCTTTTTACTCCATAGGGTATCATCTCTTTCTTATGTGTGTGTTACACAGCACCCTCTGTGCAGTAACACAGGGGTGTCATAGTGACCCCCAAACATAGACTCCATACCCTAGGACTGACTACTGTTTCCCAGTCCCAGGGCATGTAAAGTCACCATTGACTTTACTAGTCCTAAATTGTGAACAGAACCAGTACAAACCATCATATTGTGGAAGTAATGGAAGGGGTTAATTATACTGACCCTGGGTCTGTTTTCAAGGGGGCACTTTCCAGTCCCCCCTTGTCGAGTTTCTGGCTGGTGGCAGTGGTTACCACGCAAAATATTCCACCAGAATATTCTCTATGGGATTTTCCCATTGATTTAAAACTTACCACTTTTTGGTGCAATGTTAAAGATACCGCCGGTTTATTTATTTAATATTAAACCAACAGTTGGGTCTTTTTGCCAGAACTCTTTCTAAAATGGTATTCATGTCCGTCTCTGTAACTCTGACCAAGGTCGAGTCCTTTGTTCCACTTTTTGGCGGGCTTCTGCACAGAAGCCCTCCAAATGGTGCCACTTTGTCTGGGTTCCACCGGATAGGTGGGAAGGGGAATTGGCACCCTGGACTGCGTTACCTTAGCAACTCAAGTCGCACTCTGTTCTGATTGGGCCAGTAGTGAGCCGCCCGGCTCACCACTTAGCATGTTTGAGTGACAGCTAGGCTGTTGAATGGGGGTTTTTCTGCATAAAAGCAGGGCCTTTGGGACTGGAACTTCAGAAGTCGCCACAGGACCTAAGAATCCGAAGAGGGAAGAAGCTGAGCCATCTGCAACAATGACACCACCGGTGAAGCCCTGCTGCAACTACCTCACCACTTTCCCGACGACAAGAGAAGATCTTCTGCTGGACGAGTCTTCTTCCTCTGAGCTGGTGGGACCAACCAGTTCGCCTTTTTCGCCTTCCAAAGATGTCTGTTGGTCGAACCGCCCGTGCCAAGCACCTCAGCGGGCGGATAGCCAAGCTTCACCACTTTGACCGCGAATAAATGGAACGCACCTTTTATCGACAAACTCTGCAGCTGGTTTCATCCCTGTACAGTGCAACGACTCCACGTTTCCTCCTCGACAAGATCCTCTCTTCCCCTGGTCGAATCAATGAACTGCAACCACTGCCAGGAACAACTGCCACCGCTGGAGCTTCCTCTCTCTTTAAGGTACTGTGTCCTGCCTGGCCTCCCTTTCTTCGGTTTGCCCAAGGTGACCCTTAAATCCTTGGCTTCCCAACTGGGTTGGCCCCAGACCTTCTAACTTTACCTTCTTGAATCGCCCCAACCTCTTTTGAACATCCTGCAAAGACTTTTAGTGCATTTTAAACCGTGTGATCCTGGGCACATTTCGCTTTGCTCCATTTAAAGTGGGTCTGGCGTATGAACTTTGGCTCTACGGTGTATACTGCCTTTATTCCCTTGCTGAGAACTCCTAAAAGTGTTGGGACATGTTTTATTTCTATGCTCTGCCTTTTTCTCTCCCTTTAACTGAACTATTGGAGTGCCATCAGGTTATGCGCTCACATCTGTTTTATGAAATCGTGGTGTTTTAACTCTGACTTGTCTAATAGTTATCAAGGGAGGTGTGTATACTTTACCTGACTGTGATTTAACTTGCTTTTTATTTAGAGTGCTAGTATATTGCCTAAAGTGTGTTTTAAATAAATAAATATATACTTTTTATACAAAGCTCTGGTCAGTGTTTGTCTGCTCTACTGTTTTTTTGGCCCTATTGTGTATACTCTATATACTGCCCTACTCTTCTTGAGAGAAGTCAGACTGCTCAGCCACAGCTACCAGGTAAATCTGGGTGGTACAGACTGCTACCAATTGGGTTTACTGCTTACTCCTGTAGTCTTGATCTTTTTGCAGTGGTCCCCAAGGGAAGTGCACAGGATTCTGCCTAACACAGGAAGGGCCAAAACAATGTTAAAAACATTGGAGGACATGGCGCAAAGTGATGTTCCAAAGGGTGGATAAAGGCAAACCAAAGTCTCTCGATTTAGGATCAGCCAAATTTACTTTTAAAGGGTGGATGAATGAAAGACAAAAATCTCTCAGTACTGGATGGGCTTATAGTTATATTTCAAAGGAGTCAAAGAAAACAAAAGTCTCTCCGTTTTCTGAGATCACCTTTCTGGAGTTTCCAATGAGTCTCTCCACCTTAGATTAGAACAGCTGCAACTATGCAGACTCAAGATATTTGTAAGCCCTTCTCCTCATATATAACCATCAATTTCTTGTGGGGGTCACATCTAGGAGTTGGGGAGGAGTAGCTTTGAATTGAGAGGCAGCTGGAGCTAGTTGGTTTTACTGGTGCCATCAAGGCTCTCACCCCATTATCTCACTGTCATAATATTGAAGTTTCTCCCACTCTTGTCACCGCTCTACAAGTGTTGTTCTTTCCGTCCTCACTGCTACGCCACTGTCTCTTTCCTCCGCCCACCTCTAATGTGCGTTTAGGGCCAGACAGGCCCTCCGGAAACTTCTTATGCTGACTTTCTGTACTTTCTTTCCTAGTGTTGTGCAAAATTCTTCTCCCCCTCTTCCGCCAACTCTTTCTGAACACCACCAAACTTCTTCCCAATCTCTCTTAACAAATCCTTCTGATGTTTCCCAAACTGCTTCTCAACCTCCCCAACAACCTCCTTCTGACGTTCTTCAAATGTCTGCTCAATCTCTCCTATTATTGCCAGCAAATATGCTTCATGCCTCTTACCACTATCTCCTAGCCCCCACTCCCAGAGTTTTCAAAACTACTTCCCAATTTTTCCTATATCCCTCTTATCTTGGCCAAACATCTTCTCCATCTCTCCTATTACCACCGTCTGATGTCTCACCTCATTTTTCTCCAGACTGGTACCAGTCTTTTAATCAATCATCTTGTACACCTTACCAACCATCTCATCCAGACCCTTATAACCTTCCCCCTTACTCTCACCAAATAACTCCTTTGAATTGTCCAGTGCTACCTCTGTAATCACAAATGACTCCTTCACATATTTACCAATCTCCTTCTTGCACACACTAATCACTTCTTCAACTCCCCCTGACACCATTTCCTGATACTCCCCAACCTTCTCAAGTTTACCATCATCTGCCTGATTTTTCCCCCAACTGTATCCTTAATGGCCATCAGCTCCTAAAACTTCCAAAACTTAGGGCTGTCTCCACTTCTGGCCTCTAAGCTCCTATACTCTAGTTGCCAGCTCCAAAGAAAATTACCTTTAGTGAACTCCCCCGCCAAATGACAGAGCCATTGGATTTTTATAGGGCTCTGGTGCAATCTTATGGCCACTGTCCCTGAGGTAAGGGATCTATAGGGTTCAAGCTTGGTTTAAGGAACTCTGGAGTCATCATTTTCTGTGAGGTGAAAGGAAGCAACCAGTGCTTCCTGACAGCCGAGGGAGCTGGGATGCCGACCGAGGACTGGACATCTGCCTGCAGGGCCAGAGAGCCGTGAGAAAAAGAGAAGCACCCGTTTCGGAGTCAGGGACGCAGAGAGAGTGCAAAAAAGTAACCCATGAGCCCATAGAAAGGGTTGGGATAGCGAAGCACTGTCAGACACGGCATCATAAGCCCTGGACAGTGATAATGGGATCTGAGACCTAGTCTACGAACTTGGGGAAGACCAAGAAGGGAAGCCAAAGGGCCATTGTATGCTAAAGAAAGTCCTGGCAGGAGAGTCACCAGCCAAAGCCATTTGTGTAAAGCGAACAGCATAAAGAACCTCCTGGCAGGAGAGTATACCAGGCAAAGCCACGTGTGTGAAGTGCAGTAAATGTGGAAATAAACCTGGCAGGAGAGTACACCATGTGTTTTGCGAGTCTGGTACCCACACCCAAATTATATCACGGAACTATATGGTAGAACCTGTCAGGAGAGTATACCAGGTGTTTTTGTAAGTCCGAATCCCAATGAAGATTCATGCTTTTAGAATTTCTGAAGTATGTTGAATGTGAAAAGGACCTGGGGAAGGTAGTCCTTTTCTCTGGAGTGAATTGTAACACCAAGAGGAAGGGAGTTATCCACTTGGGCTACAAAGAAATTGGTTATTCTTTTGAACTTTTTGTTTTGGTTGAGATAAACACTGGGAAGGGGGTCATTCCCTGGAACTGTGAACATTATCTTTTTGGAACTTTTGTTGGATTTGTACCTTTTTGTTGAACTTGAACATTTGCTCACCTTTCAGGCCAGAGACATTACCCTTAGCACCTTGGAGTTGCTTTTAGAGTATGAGGGCTAGAATATGGTTTCAGACACAGGACACTTTTGCTTTGGACATCTTGACACAGGACAGGCCCTTAGTTTTTTGGTTGCGGTAGGGAAAAACCTCCTGGATTAGGGACAATGAGGCATTTTCCAACCCCTTTACTATTTAAAAAAGGTTTATGGCAAACACCATGAGTCCTATGTGTCAGTGTCTCATTTCTGTCTCCTCGCACTACCTTTTCTCTGCATGGTGCTGATATAGGAACTAGGCCCCACCTCTGAGGACGGATTCCAGTTCTGAGCTATGACTAAAGGCTGGTTGACAGCCTTATGGATTCTCCATCCTTGCTCACATCCGTCTAGTTCTCCTAGTTGATTTGAGAGCTTTTTCTGCAGCCATGTCAGAGTAGCTTAGCATGCAGGCACTACCGGTTCCACAGGACAATTGTTCCTCGGTTCCCTTAAAGGGGCCTCCCATTCCTCAAAGGCCCATATCTTATGCCTGTCTGTTACCTGTCCATTGCCTGGCCGGGTCTGGGGGTCCTCCTCTACCCCCCATATGAGCACATGGAGGCTGAGGAGAACTTGCAATCCTTCTGAGCTCACTTAAAATATTGGGACATTTCTCACTTCCCTGAAGGTTAGTTCCTCAACTAAAACCCTAATTATCCACACCTTTGACTGTCCCACCCCTCACTCTGTCTCACCCAATCTGTCCTGCTGAAATCAAACTTAGCTATCCTGCTAAAATCAAACTTAGCTGTGCCCAGTGGCTGCATTGTGTTTTCCTTCTGTCCTACTAAAATCAAACTTAGCTGTGCCCAGTGGCTGCATGTGTTTTCATTCTGTCTTGCTGTGCCCAGTGGCTGCATTATGTTTTCATTCTGTCCTGCTAAAATCGAACTTAGCTGTGCACAGTGGCTGCATTTGTTTTCATTCTGTCCTGCTAAAATGAAACTTAGCAGTGCCCAGTGGATGCACGTGTTTTCATTCTGTCCTGCTAAAATCGAATTTAGCTGTCCCCAGAAGCTGCATTGTGTTTTCATTCTGCTCCGCTAAAATTTGAATATACCAGCATGTACTACCCTCTGTCTCCCTCCCCTCCCTTGTGCCCTTCAATCCTCCTTGTGCTTCAGACTGGTAAATGTCCTCCTCACTACTGCAGCTACCTATGTCGCTATCCATCTCACTTATCTTCTCTAATTGCTTTGTTATCTCCTTTCCATCTCCTATCACTAAATATGTCCAGAAAAAACTTAAGAAGGACATACTGGGCTCCAACTCAGGCCTTCCTATTGCAGCCACCTATGTTACAGCTTCCGCCAGAGACTCTCAATGACATCCTCTTCTTCGTTAACGCACCTGACCTATGGACTCACTACATGGTCGGCTTTCTCTCTCGTATCGCCTCTTCTCCCATTAATGGTGGCAATCGCTGGGATGTTCTCCTTGACCTCTTCGCTATTTCCAGAGTCATCAATGTCTATTTCAATGGAACCATCATGATTCTTGGTCCTCAACCCAACCTTCTTCTCTTTGACAGCCTCCTCCCTCACCTCTCTAACCTGATCTCTCCCTCAGGGGAGACCACCATCCCTTTGTATCCCCGTGGAAGACCTTCAAAGATGGCAAGCTGCTCCACATTGCCACGGTCAACACTCACTCCACTGTCAAACACTCGTCTGACAGCTGCAACCTCCTCTAACTTATGGATCTTGATGTGCTCGCCATCACTGAGACACAGTTCAAGGATAGCTCTGTCACAAACTTTGACACACTCCTTCCTGAAGGCTACACAATCCTCTCTGCGCTCAGGCCAAAGAAGATGGGTGGGGGAGCGGTGCTGATCTTCCCAAAATGGATAACTATGTCCATCATCCCTACACAGGCCTACTCTTGTAAAAGTACATCCGTGTTGTAGTATGCTGTGGTGGCCTAGGCACACACATTGAATAGTGCTATCCGTACTTCATCTTGTCCATTTTGCTCACATTTCTGTTTTTAACTCTAGATACGGTGAAGGTTCACAGCTTGGAAAGCTCTTAATGGGTATTTGCACAGAAATGTGAGAAATGCTGAGCATTGTTTGTCTTTGACTTAGGGCCTTGAAGAGCTGGCAAGAACATAGATAATCAGTAGTTTACATGCCTTCCTGTCTTCCTCACTCCTGACTCTCCGAGGCTTATTGTGCGACTAGATGATTAAAAGGGGCACAATTCATGCTATGTATATTTCTGAAAGCCTGAGCTACCGAGTCGAAATACAGAATGACCTTTTAGTTAGGAACAACATTTAGATAGTGGAGGGCGAGGAATGCTACCTTGTACTAAGAACAAGATATACTCCTACACCCCACTCTGCTCTGTTCCCAGACATTAAATTGTCTGAGGGATGACGCAGAGCACTGCAGCACGTGTTGCCATAGCAAAATGCCCACATTTCACGAGTCATGAACTATGAGCACACGATGAACTGGAGCAAATTTGAATTTTTCTGAAAATGTATAAGACATGTCTGCTCTCCCATACATTGGCTCATCTTCTCTAGGGGTGTACACAGACATGGATGAATCTGGGTCAGCTTAAGCAACAATAAACTGTTGTTTTATGTTTGTTTTGTGACTGGTGTGTCTTCATTTATCCACTCAAACTCATATTTGAGACAGATGGTGCCTGGAGAATGGGCATCTCCCGATGACAACCGATCGCGATTTGCGAAGATGGAGTAAACGAACCAAGCCCAGTGAGTATCGGGGGGCCCCTGCACCTAGAGACGTGCTTCCTCACAGACTGCTACTTACGATCTCCGTTCGCCACGCTTCACCCAGAGGTCATCACGACGAAAGCTCCGAACCGTACGCAACGACTGTGTTTCGTTTTTCGGAAGACCGCAAGCCACGACAGGGGTTCAGTCATAATTTGATGGGGGAATTTGAATTTGAATCAGGTGTGTCTGTTTCAAACTGACAGTACTTGATATTTGTTTCGGAAATATCCTGCGCAAAATATTGGCCAGGTAATACTTGTTAGTATACCTGGTTGAAGTAAGTTGTCATCTTGTTGGGCAACGCTTTGTTACAGGAGAAGACAACCGAATGGTTTGGAACATATTCAACCAGCACCACCCGAAGGGTCGCCGGCACATGACATGTATTTAAAGTATGGTTTTGGAGCTATAGTGTTTAACAGTATTTGGCATTGTCAGACCAGACATGAAGCGGAACTTCAATGGCCAGAATTGGGAAGTTTTGAGATGGCTAGAATAAATCACCTAGAGTACGTATTGTTGAGTAAGAAAGTGAGGCCTACTGCCTTTGATGCCATTAGGGATTGGCGGAAGGAAGCCACCCAACGACTCAAAAGTAGGGAGAAATATGCACATAGACAAATTACTGAAGCTGGTAAAGCTTTGGCACATGACCAACAGAAACAAGAAGAAACTCTTAGGAGTATGGATGGGGGTTCCAATTAGAAGTACAGAAAATATACCCTTCAAAAGAATTGCATGCATGTGATGAAATGATAAATAAATTATTGAATGATCGACGAACCTCCCCTACCGCACCGCCTCCAGTACTACCACCACAAACGCCAGCACAGCAAGTACAGCCACCATTACCTATACCAGCCACACACTCTGATGATTTTCCTTTGCCTCCTAGTGCACACGACTTACTCCTACATTTGCTACCAACTACTACTACTCCACTTTGACACCTGTGAATGTCCCTAGCGATCACAAAATTGTAACTCGTAGCACAATACCTCCTGCACGTAAGGAAGAGTTACGGAAATGGGCAGAAACATATATAGAAGAGGGTGACAAAGCAGCCGCTTCGGGCTCTCTAGCAGACCATGGGGGTATCCCTGAACAGAAGGTAGTACTAGAACAAATGGGGCTATACCTAGCAGAGATTTGGGGTGTCTAACTGACCCCGCTGTTCCACAGTAACTGCAGGACTTACATTTCTTGTCTTGTACTAGGGATACCACATTGAAAGCGCGTGAACACATGTCGAAATTATTTTTCTTTAAACAAGAACTAGACCACTTATACCAAATGGAATTGGACAAAGGCACACAAAAAATATCGTATGTGGAGAAAAGATTTTCCCCCCACTGAAAACTGTTAGTGAAGAAATGCGCATATGCACGAGATACGCTCTTAGATGGATCTCAGATGCCTCCATTTCACCTATTGATACTAACGACACATTTATCCAATATTCTTCTCCCATGCAGAGAAAGGTATTACAGGTTATGGTTGAATATTTACAAGATGAATGCTTGAAAAAGAAAATATGTTGTCCCACCGATATTATGGTAATATGTAAGCACATGTTTTCTGCTAATACCGCGCCAACCTCATTGTCTCTCGATTTGGCTTTACTCCTCAATAAACGTTCTGTGTTTCCCACTGTTAAGATGGATTTATGAACTCTGTCCTGGAGTGGCAGAGGTTCAGAAGGCCAGCCTAGTTTCTTGGAACAGGGTAACCTCTGGACAAGCCAGACCAATCAAGGTAGCGATCGCGGCGGTCAAGACTAGGTATCAAGAGGGGTGAGGGTGACTGAAAGCCCACAATGAGCACACAGAGCAAGGACGCTTACAAATTACTCCAAGCCGGTGTTATATTAAAAATATAGACACATTTATTACAAGGCCTTTGTAATATTGACCATAGCAAAGAATCACGATAAAACTCAAGTAAACCAACACATCACAATCAAATACAATATATATACAATTACCGAAGGGTCTAAAGAGTTCGAAGCACGAAGTATGCAGACCACCTAGATGGGGAGGAAAACAGGCAGTGCAAGTAATCGTTAGTCCCAGTTCGCCTTCAGAGGCCACCTAACTAGAAAGAAGTCTGAGCCCTACGAAGAGTGGAGCCTTGTGCTCAAAAGTACCTGCACACGCTGGTGCCAATGGGCCAAGGGGAGTCTCTTCAAGGAAGTCAGGCAGTTCAGAGTGGTGAACAAAGGAGGGCGAACAGATCTACTCAAGCGCGGCCTCCACTTGTGGGCAGAAGCAGAGCGCGAGTGCGAAAAAGGTGTGCTGTTTAACACCACGAGGAAAAGCTACGGGCAACTGCAGGAGGGCGACCAGTTCCTAGCGTTGCTACTCACCGGTCCCCGATGCAGGCAGACCCAGGCTTCTCCGCGTCAGTTTCAGTGCTGGCAGCTTCAGCTACGAGCAGGGACGTCTCGGCGTCGTGTAGATTCCACAGCAGCAGAAGTTAGAGTTGAGGATGTCCCAAACGCAGTGAACCCGCACAGATTGTTACCCCAGCAGGGCAACGGAGCGGCTTTGTGTATTTCAGCCCAAGGTACACTTCTCACTACAGACCTGGGAATGCCAAGTGTACGAATCGTGTGAGAGTGCTAAGGACTCGGAATACAACACAACTTGACGGCAGTTACAGAGCAAGACTCCTGTGTAGGCTGGTCAGTCCACTGGATGGCCCAGAGACGCTTCCGAAGGCTTACGTGCAGGAGATGATGAAGATGCTGAGAATAGTTGTTCCCACTATTCCAAAGGGTCGAAGTACCAGTACAGGCCTTCTCGTTCGATCAGAGGCAGAATGGTTTCACAGAGCGACAGCAGTGCAGAGGAGCAGTCCTTCAGCGGGTCACCAGCGATTCCTCGGTTCAGCCTCGTAATTGCAGGATACTTGGCTCCTGTATCCGTCGTTCGTGAGAACTCAGGAGATCGACATGGTAGTGGTGTTTCCAGCCTCTTGTTATCCAGAGTTCCCTTCATGCCAAAACGAAGGGGACCCAATGGGAGATCTGCTCACAAAACACTCACACCATACGTGGACCTATCACGGACCATGGTGGTCCCAGGCATTCAAGACACACTAGACTCTCTGGCACCCAGGATGTGTATTGGGACCAGACATCCCAGCCCACATCCTGGAGGCACACACAAGGCATGTAGAAGCCCACGAAAGCATCTCTGTTTCGCGGGAAAGTACGTGCCCAAATAAGGAAGGCCCCGGGTCAGCTCGACCTGGGGAAGGTGAAGGGGGCAAGATGGTCAGCGGGTAGGACAAAGAGCCTCATGGTCTGGCCATTTTGGAAGCCAGGCCACCATTTTGGGCTAAGCGTGAGAAACGCACTTAAACAGCCAAAAGGAGCTCAAAACACAAAGAAACGATCACTGCCACCAGTCCCGTCCGTGAATCACTTGCACCGTTCATTAACAATCCAAAGAGAGTGTCTAGGGCCTGTAGAGTGACTAGGGACCCAAGAGAGCAGTAACTTAGCTTACAGTGCCCTCTTGTGTCATGTTGCACGAAAGCTGCAATATGATAAAAGAACTACGGAAAACAACATTTCCCGGTACTGACTGTCTTAAGGGCATGCCAGTTTCCCCGTAAGAATGGAGCGAAAGCCCAGAGGAGTGCGGCAGAAGGCTGCGCTTCTCTGGCAAAGTCTAGATCATGGTGAAAACAACAGCAAAAAGTTTAGGGGTTGCCACATGGTAGGAAAATTACCTATAATTAAGAAATCTTTCCTAACACCCACTACACAGTTACCCATGAGAGAGGTTCTTCTGACTCTTGTGCCTAAAGTAGAGATACCTGGTGTCGACGGAGCACCTGCCACGACTGTTCCTCCACACTATATTTCGCAATTTGTTCATGTCCAATTCTCACGGCAGGAAGTGAATACCCTTAAACAGTCTATCCCAGACATTAGGAAGAATCCTATGGGGTTCTTCAAAGAAATAGAATCTGTTTTAAATTCCTCGGTTTTCACTTTAGGTGACATCGACTTATTATTCCCTGTGATTTTTCCAGCAGATTTATGGAAGCAGATTAGGTCCGTAGACGATCAACCTGCTATGGGCGATACTTGGATTGCTTTGGAACTAGCTGATAGTTCTAGCAAAGCTGGGGAAAAGCCTCCCCAGGGCATATTAATGTTACCAAACCACATTGTGACTAAACTTAAGACTCTAGTGCCTGAAAAGAGAATTATTTGGGCTAAACTAACTGTGTGCATGCAAGGGAAGACAGAGCGAGCAACCAAGTATTTTAACAGGTTTGAGCAAGTATTTTCAGATTTCAGTGGCCAGGATTTCAGTACGGAACCAGGAAAGAGATTGTTTGTTGACGAGTTTGTGCAAGGACTGTTGCCTGACATTCAGTCGCAAATCACTGCCTCTGAAAGTGCATAGCAGACTAAATGACAATCTGAAGTTGATCAGTGCTGATCCTCCAGCAGAGAGCGATTGGTACGCTCAGTAGAAGACCGAGAGCACGCAATGGCGTGCAAGGACCACATAGGAATCAGTTTTCTCAAAATCAACAGTATGATAATAATATGGTTAAATCAGGGGGCAGTCACAGAACACTGGGAACGCGACCAGTTTTGACAACGCTACACATTCTTATTTTACGGACGATTTTACATCCGACAATGTGAGAGGGGGGAGGTGGTGTTGGGGGTGTTGGGGGGAGGGAGGAGGTGGTTTTGGGGGTGTTGGGGAGGGGGGAGGAGGTGTTGGGGGTGCTGGGGGGAGGTGGGAGGGAGGAGGGTGTGTGTGAGGTGGAGGGTTCAAGCACAATAATGTTAAGTATCCAATACACCCGTTGTGTTCAAAATCATATCATGACTGGACATTGTTAATTTCGTGTGTGTTTATTGAATTCATGACAGCGCACAGTGTCAAAATCCCCACACACCCTGTGTCCATATGCACACAATCCCAGTGGCCACTGTAGTACTCAATCAGTGATTGGCGCACAGCACGACCATCTTGTGCATCGCGAACTGGCAGGGGTGCTGCATCTCCTCCAGCATCATCCTCACCCGGTGCATGCAGGTCAATGTCAGGTGGCAGTGGTACGTTTCGCCGGATGCACATGTTGTGCAGCATGGCACAGACCATGGTGATCTTTCACACCTTCTCAGGCCCATAAAGGAGTGCTCCACCAGACCTGCTGAGGCAGCGGAACCGTGCCTTTAACAGGCCAAAGGTCTGCTCAATCACAACACGGGTACGGGTATGAACCCGATTGTACTCCTCTTCATGCCTGTTCTGTGGGTTCCGTACAGGGGTAAGTAGCCACGGCTTCAAGGCATAGCCACCATCACCTGCATGGGAGCACAATGAGGTATGTGTGAGTCAAAATCTGACCTGACACCTTTAGGAATCACTGCCATGACTGCAGCTATTTGGTGTTTACATACACATGTCCCTGGATGTATGCACACAGGCTCTTTTGATGCTATGTATGCTGTACTATGATCTGCTGGTGTGGATTGCATTGTCCAGATGATGCAGAGTGTTCACTTGCATGCTGAAGCACATGTACTGTGGATGCGGAACAATTTTTTTCCACCCATATTGGTGATGCCACTAGCGGCATTGCCACAGGTGTAATCATGTTTTGTCATCCATCGCTTGACATTCCCATGTTGGCCTGCTTGTACGTCTGGCATATTATCATTGCAGTGCAGCATTGGTTTTATGTATGGCATTGATGTGTCATGTTCAGGTTGGGATGTTCAGGGCAACAGTGTTTAGCTGTATGTGCATTGCCCACTCACCACCCAATCTCACCCAGGTGGAGTATGCATCCCCCCAATCTCACCCAGGTGGAGTATGCACCCCCCAATCTCACCCAGGTGTTGTATGCATCCCCCCCAATCGCACCCAGGTGGAGTATGCATCCCCCCAATCTCACCCAGGTGGAGTATGCATCCCCCCAATTTAACCACCCCCCACTGCACTGCCACGGGCCTGTCGGGCAACTTACCGAGCAGCCAGGCACGTCGTACAGCATGTCGCTCCATGTAGCTGGGTAGCGAGGAGTTACGCAGCAATGGCATTGTGTGTGGATCCGGGATATCGGGAACAACAATGTGTGATGTTCTTGCTGGAGTCTCATACCATCTGCACATTGATGGAGTGGTATTAGTTACGATTGCGGTACACCACCTCTATGGCATGAGGGACCACCAATTCTACATGGGTGCAGTCGAGGGCACCGACGCAACTGGGCATGCCTGCTAGTGCATGGAAGCCTAGTTTAGTGTCAGCGAGCTCCTGGCCAGTCCGCGGTAGGGATATGTGGATGCTTGGGTGCTTCAAGAGGACATCCAGCACTTGGGTCAGCATGCGTGAAAAGAGAGGTTGTGATATGCCATGCAGCTGGCCCACTGTGTGCTGGTAGGTGCCTGTGGCCAGAAAGTGGAGCACAGACACTACCTTCAGTAGAGGGGGTATGGCAGTGCGGATTTCTATCAGGCTGACAATGTTGTCGTGTATCATGTCCACTATGGTGGTGATGGTGTCCCGGTCCAACCAGTGCAGGGTGTGGATCTGCACAGGGGTTAGGTTAAATGGACTGGCTCTAATGCGAGGGATTGGTGGCTGCCTACGTGATACCACTGGCTGCACTGGTGGGACTTGCTGGGCCTGTCTCACCCTGCTTCTCCTCCTGCGTCTCCTCTGTGCTGCTTGTTGTTGTAGTTGTTGTTGCTGGTGTAGCAGTACAGGCATGTCGTCCAGCCCCAGGATTGCAACAGCAAGTTGGATCACTTTGATGTAGGAAGGGGTGTGGTGTGTGGGTTTGCTCCTTTTGTACTGGGACAGGCTCCATTGCCTCCACCTGTGGAGATTGTGTGCACCTGTGGCAGTTGGGTACACAGCAGGTTGCTATTTACGGGTGATCCGCAATTCCTGTAGTAGCGCCATCGTCCAGACCCTATTTACCGCCTTTGGGATGCCGGTAGGTGCATGCCTGCCTTACTTGTGATCTCCTCCTGTTAGCAGCATCCCGGTATTGCATGGACGTGTGCATGCCGGTAAGAAGAGGCACGGTACAGGCGGTGGCGGTAATGCCGGGCTTTAAGGCTCGTAATGGCCCGGGCCGGTACTTGATGCCGGTATTACCATTCAGCCTTCCTTTTTTCATTACCTCCATGTCAGTAATGAGGCCCTATGTGTTGTATTCTGCTAGTTGGGTTGCTGAAACGGGGATGATGGAGGAGGGCATTAGTAGTGTAAAGGAGATTCAGGTTGAAGCAACGAAGGAGGAACTTGAACTTTGGGGTTCTGGGCCTGCACGGTTCGATAAAGAGGGTTGGGTTGATCACGAGAAACAGAGATGGATGCTGCCCAAGGCATATGTACCAGCTGTAGTTACTATGGCACATGGCCCAGCCCACATCAGTGCGAAGAGTATTTGTAGGCCCAGTATAGAAAAATGACAACATTCCCAAAGGCGCAGAAAGACTAGTTCAGAACTGCATGATTTGTTTACAACACAACATTGGTAAGGGAACACCAGGACCTAAAGGTAGTTTTGGACCTCCCTCCATGCTGTTTGAAGTGATTCACTTTGACTTCATTGAGATCGAGTGATGCCAGAACTACAAATATGTGTTAGTAGTAATATGTGCATTCAGTAAATGGGTTGAGGCTTTCCCTTTGAAAGATAGTACTGCTATATCCACTGCAAAGGTCATGCTGAAAGAGTACTTTCCTAGATTCGGATTACCCAGAGTAATTTGGTCCGACAATGAACCTCATTTTATAGCGGCCGTCATACTACAGGTATAGAGGCGCAACAGATTGATAGACAATTTCATTCCGCAAGACATCCTCAGAGTGCCGGTTTGGTAGAATACCACAACGGTATCCTTCAGAACAAACTAGCAAAGGCCTGACACCTTACCATTAGAATTGTTGTCTATGAGAACTGCGGCCCAGACAAGAACGGGGCTTTCCACCTATGAGATAGTAATGGGGAGACCTGATAATATATGGAACGCACCTAGACCTAAGAAACTGTCTGACATTGAGTACCCATTTTTAACTGATTATTGTGACCAATTGACTCAAAACCTGCGTTTGATTCAACAACAGGTTGAGCAGCTTTGCCCGAAAAAAAATACGAGGGACCTGGTCATCGCAATCGACCTGGTGACTTCATGCTGATCAAGGACTTTGAAAGCAAATCGAGTCTTGGAGCTCGCTGGAAGGGTCCCTATCAGGTGCTGCTGGCTACTCAGACGGCTGTCCGAGTTGAAGGAAAGAAACATTGGATCCATGCGGCGCACCTACAAGTGGGTTAAGGAGGGGGTTGAGGTTCTTGAAACCAAGTGTGTGCCTTTAAGTGTGGGTACCTATTCTGATCCTGAGCATAATTCCGAGCCCAAACAACTTGAGGATTCATCATTTTCTTCAGATGCTGATCCTTTGTTCATGGATCACTCTGTGCCTGGGGCAACAAGGTACAGTCTTCGGCCACGGAAATAGTTAGAGAATGACATTTTGATGACATTTTATAGAATAGGAAAGTATAGTATGATTACTGCACCCCCAAGAAACCAACGACGTACCCTCCAATCCCCCTAAAGACACTTCAAGGAGTTGCAGAGGGGGGCAGGGTAAAAAGACTACAACAAGGTCAGCCACGTGGTCAAGTGCCACCCACAGATGAATTTATAGAGCCTATTTCAGTCAGGCTTCTTAACGGACACTGAAAACTATGCATATATTTGGGGCACATAGAAACAAGGACATGGAAAGCATTACCACTGGAGAGACCATATCTAAAGGGCTATGGTCCACTAGGTACAAGTTTATTATCATAGCAATTGTAGCATGTGTTGTAATCAAATTAATACCTGTGTTATGGTATTTGGAGAGTTCACATCCACTTAGTATATCACTGCCTACTGTCAGTACAACCACTTTGTCTCCTTTCTATATACACTTGCATACTCTTCAGTCACTTGATCTCAAACACAGAGACGGATATCATAACAAAACACTTATACAGATCATGAATGCTACTCATGCGATTCTGAACAAAAATAACTGCTGGGTATGGTCTCACCTACCACAACACAGTGAGAAAGGTTTAGGATTGTTCATATATCCACTTCCACTATCAATTTCTTGCTATGCATCGTTTAGAGCTCTATTTTTTGGGAAATGGAATGATAATACCACTGGTAACTTTGATGGGACAAACATTAATGAATTTGACTCACTAGTTCCGTTACCTCTAGGGTGTTCTATTTTTGCGAATAAAAGCACAACCAATACTGCCTCCACCAAAAATACAGATAAGAATTCTAGGCCCTATTAATCTATGATCTCATTTCGATTATCACCAGTAGGAAACAGGGAAGCTATTCCACCATCCTACACTATTAACCATGATCCTGACAAAGTATCATTCTATTTACGTAAAGAAGGTTCCCGGTATATGGGCATGTATGACAAATGCGTGAGCACTGCAGTTTTGGTAAATGCGAATAGGCCCTTATACATTGGGGGATCTATTTACTTTGTCTGTGGCAAGGAAGCTTATCCATGGTTATCTAAAGATTGGAAAGGATCTAGGGATACTATTGCCAGGTGTTTATGTCACATCCACTGCAGAAATATTGAAACATTGCCCTAGGAGGGGAATCAGTGATTACACACCTCTTCAGGTATTAGGGGATTTAGCGAAATCCATGGTTAGTTTTTGGGGTCAAATATTAAACTCTCGCAATATTAGAAGATTGGCTAGAGTGTAACAGAACACTATCAATGAAACAACTGACATACTGTGTAATATGACATTTGAAAAAAGAGCCATTAGGTTAGTTGCTCTTCAGAATATAATGGTTTTAGATGTCATGTTAGCTGAGCGTGGTGGGGTATACAAAATGGCCAGTCTGCGTGTTGCGTGTATGTACCGACTCCTCCCCAACTGTGTTTCAAGCTGTCAAGAGATTACATACACTGAGCTCTGCAGTTCAAGTTCCTGAAGGGAATTGGGACTTTGGAAGGTGGTCTTGGAACATGCTTAGAACTTGGGGTTGGAAAATATTCTCTGCACTCGCTATTATCAATGGGGTCATCCTGTTCTGTTGTTGTTGTATACAATGCTTGCCTGTGCTAGATAATTGCTGTTCTAGATCAGCACCCACTAGGATTGCTGAACATTTTAAAAGAAGGGTTGACATACATGACCATTTCACATAACCTTCTGAACTTCTGAAACTAATGATGTTGTAAATTGGTTGTTTTGAATATTATTGGAGACTAATATTGTGAATTCATGTAACATGGATTTGTGAGAACACTGAATATCAAGGACAAATGTTAATATACTCTGATGTTTGTCTTTGTGATGAGAAAAGCCATTGAAAATGTTATCTGTACTCATAAATACATAATTTGTCCTTAAACGAATTATTGATTAATTTATACTGTTTGACTGATGTTGTATCAGTAGTAAGTGTGCCTTGGCCATAGCAAAATGCCCACGTTTCACAGATCATGAACTATGAGCACACGATAAACTGGAGTGAATTTGAATTTTTCTGAAAATGTATAAGACATGTCTGCTCCCCCATACCTTGGCTCATCTTCTCTACTGCTATAAACAGACATGGATGAATCTGGTTCCGCTTAAGTGACAATAAACTGTTGTTATATATTTGTTTCGTGACTGGTGTGTCTTCATTTATTCACAGTAACTCATATTTGGGACTAACACTCCTCCTTCGAGTGCCTAGTTGGATGGCTCTCACTCTCTTCTAAACCTTATCTCCATCTGGATGCCTTGTATCGCCCACCAGGACAGTCCACTCTCTTCCTCTTGGAATGTGGTTACCTGGCCTCTGCTCTACTCTCCTCCTCCTCTCAACACCTCCTGATGGGTGATCAAAATATACATCTGGACTCTCCTGACTCTTCAGGACCTTTCTACAACCTATGTGACTCTCACTCCCTCTCTATCCTACCCTCCGGCTCCACGCACACCGCAGGCCACACTTTGGATGCTCTCATCTCTACTGACATCCCTCTCTCTATCCCTCTCACTACCTCTCTCTATGCGACTGACCACTATCGTCTCTCAACAAACCTGAAGCGCTCCTCTCCTCTTCCAGCGGCACACCCTGCACAGCCACTCGGCTTCAAAGTCACCAGACCCATGAAAAAAGTTACAATGGCTGCCTTTGCCTCCACCTACTCTCCTCCTCCCATTCCTGTGGCTCACTCCCACCCTGACACAGCCCTTGCTAACCTCAATCTCTCTATCTCCAACACTCTTGACACCCTTGCCCCAGTCATGAGGGTCCGACTGAAGCCTTCCAAAAAGTGCAACTCTTGGTACGACTCTGGTATGGCTGCCCTTAAACACAAGTGTAGGGCAGTTGAGCGGAAATGGAATTGGTGGGGCGGACCCTTTAACAAACTGGCCTGCTGTCTACTTCAAAGGAAATATCGACTCTGCATCCGCTCCAAGAAAAGAGTCTTCATTCAAGCCTGCATCTCTGTGGCATCAAGCAACACGGCTGAACTTTTCAAAGTCTGTAAGGAGCTGGCCAATCCTGCAGCAGCCTCTTCTTCTGTCACCCCCACCCAGGACCTTTGCTCAGCCCTGGCTGCACACTTCATCACAAAACCCAAGACATTCTTTCTCCCTCTCTGCCACACCACAGCATACACCAACACCGGAGCCCCCCTGGCCCCCTCCACTTCCCCTCTCTTCTCTCTCACCCGTCACACCTGATGAGGTTGCCAGACAAGTCCAGTTTATGAAGCCTTCATCCAAACAGGTGGACCCCTACCCCTCCAAAACCATTAAGGACAACATTGACTCCCTCGCCCCAGCCTTGGCTGATCTCTGCAATCTCTCGTTTTCCACTGACGCACTCCCTTCTGCACCCTCTGCTCAAGAAACCCTCTTCCAACCCCTCCATTCTGGCAAACTACCTCCCTATCTCTATCACTCCTTTTCTTGGCAAACTCCTGGAGAAGTTGGCTATCTCTCAGATGACCCTCCACACTGAATCTATTGGTTGCTTCCACGATCATCAGTCTGGCTTCAGAGTATCCAGAGGCTGCTCTTCTGAACACCTGTGAAGACCTGCTCTCAAACCATGACACTAACACTCCCCCTGTCCTCATTCTCCTTGACCTCTCCTCTGCCTTTGACACAGTTAACCACACCATCCTGATTGCATGTCTCTGTGACACCCTGGGAATAACAAGTCAGGCTCTGGCATGGTTAACCTCCTTTCTTTCTGACCGCCCACCCCAGGTGGAACTCGACTATCGCTCTTTCAACCTGTGTCGTTCCCCAGGGATCTAACCTATCCCCCTGGTTCTTCAACGTCTATATGGCTGCCTTGAAATGTGTAATTGCCACTTTCATCTCTAACTTTCATTGTTACGCAGATGACACGCAACTATCTTTCAGGATACCCTCAGCCGCCTCCTCCTGGCTCATATCTGACTATCTGTCCACTATTCAGTCATGGTGTGCTGCAAATGACCTCGGCCTCAAAGCCAGTAAAACTGAGATCATTTGCACAGGGATCTCTGCTCCTGCTTTCCCACTTTCACTTTGGTCAGCCTCCCTTGGCCCTGCGCCCGCACCCACCTGACGGGCTAAAAGCCTTTTGGTCATCTTTGACTCCACTCTCTCCTTCTCCTCTCACATTTAGACATCTCTAAAAAGTCCAACTATCAGCTACACCTCCTCAGAGGCACTCTACCTTTTCTCACTTTCCTCCAGCAGCTCACAGTATCCAGGGCCTTGGTTCTCTCTAGGCTGGACCACTGCAACAGCCTCTTCCTCAACCTACCTGCTTCTTCTCTGCACCTCTGCAACTCATCCAGAACAGAACCGCAAGACTTATCCTTGGCCTCAAGCCCAGAGAATGCATCTCTCTGGTGCTGAAGTCCTTCCACTGGCTCCCCGTGGCTGCAAGGATCAAGTTCAAGGCCCTCTGCATTTTCCACAAGGCTTTCTGGGGCCTGGGACCTACCTATCTGCAACAATGACATGATATGATATAATATGGCATTTATAACGCGCCTATACAGAAGCGTTTCAAGGTGTGATGAGGCAAGGGAGGGGGAACAGAGGGAAGACAGAGACAGCGATCTTACTAGGCCAGGTGACATTGAATTTGCGCAAGGGCAGGGGATGGGGGAAAGGGAAAGTGTGGGGGTAAGAGGGTGGGGGCAGTGCGGTACATAGGATCAACAGTAATAAATAGAATAAATAAAAACACTAGGTAAAGTGCGACCAGCTTGTGGCAAGTGCAGGGGTAAGTGCAGACATCACATGTCAAGAGCTGGTGGGGACTGTAGAGATACAGAAACAGCCTCAAAGTGCAGGGGTTTCCTGGGAGGCAGTGCAGGTGTGCAGCTGGTGGGGGAGAGGACGTGGCCCAGAGATCAGAGGGTAGCCAGGCGACCAGTGCAGTTATAGTCAGGAGTTCAGCAGGGGAGAGGAGGAGAGAAAGCAGAAGCAAAGAGGAAGGTCTTGAGGTGCTTCCATAACCGGAGATGGTTCTCCTCGAGTTTCAGGAAGGCAGGAGGCTTTTTCAGAGGGAGGCCCAAGCCGAAGGTAGAGATCTATCACCAACTCTTTGCTTGGAGAAGTGACTGACCCTGAGGGAGTTGGAGGGGGATGAGCTAAGAGCTTGAGAAGGAACATATTTAAGAAGAAAGAGTTGAAGTTATTGAGGCCCCAGGCCCCAGAGGGCCTTGTGGACAATGCAGAGGGTTTTGAACGTAATCCTCGCAGCCTCTGGGAGTCAGTGCAGATATTTCAGTCCTGGAGAGATACAATCCCTGTGCTTGAGGCCAAGGACAAGTCTTGCAGTCCTGTTCTGGATGAGTTGCATAGGGTGGAGAGTAGAAGCAGGCAGATTTAGAAAGAGGCTGTTGCAATAGTCCAGCCTAGAGAGAACCAAAGCTCTGGAGACAGTGAGCTTCTGTGGGAAGGAGAGTAAAGGAAGAATACCTCTGAGGAGGTGCAGCTGGTAGCGTGACTTCTTAGAGACATCAGAGATGTGAGTAGAGAAGGAGAGTGTGGAGTCGAAGATGACCCCGAGGTTTTTTGCCTCACAGGTGGGAGAAGGAGAAGGGCCAAGAGAGGCCGGCCACAGAGCGATAGGAAAGGAGGGAGCAGGTGTGCTGATGAGGCAAATCTCAGTCTTACTGGCATTAATGAGAGAAGGAGAAGAGGTGGCGGAAGGGAGCCTGAAAATGAGCTGAGTGTCGTCCGCATAAGACTGAAAGTTGACACAGAGAGCGGCAATGCAGTGGGCAAGAAGTGCCAGGTATTGATTGAACAGCCAGGGAGAGAGGTTAGATCCCTGGGGAACACCACAGGTAGAAATAGCGAGAGAGGAGAGGAAGGACCCAAGTTGGACCGGGGGGGGGGGGTCGATCAGAGAGGAAAGAGGTTAGCCAAACCAGGGCCTGATCGGTGATACCCAGGTTATCACAGAGACGTTGAGCAGGGTGGCATAGTTGACTGTGTCAAAGCAGAAGAGAGATCAAGTAAGATGAGGACACAGGGGGTGTTGGAGTCAAGGTTTGAGAGCAGGTCTTCACGGATATTCAGGAGAGCAGTTTCAGTGCTTCTGGCAGCTCGGAAGCCAGACGGATGGTCATGGAGACAACCAACCGCTTCAGAGTGAAGATTAAGCTTGGAGATGGCTAGCTTTTCCAGAGGTTTTCCCGGGAAAGGAGTGAGGGAGATTGGGCGGTAGTTAGCAGGGCAGGAGGGGTCAGCTGAGGGTTTCTTAAGAAGAGGGTGCACATGGGAGTGCTTCAGAGGGGAAGGAATGCCTACATAAATACTGTCCCTCCCGAGCCCTCTGCTCCTCTACCTCCAACTTTTTCTCCAAGCAGAGATCTGGTGGGAAATCTTTATCCTCAGCAGGGGCCTCCCTCTAGAATAGCCTCAGTTTTTGAGCCTGATCTCCTTAAGTTCCAAAAACTCCTCAATACTTTCCTCTTCTCCTCTTCCTTCTCTCTCTCCATCTACCCTGCTAACCTATCCCTCTGCTCTTTCCCTCTCTCCCTCCTTTTTCCGTACAGCTTGCTGACTGGCCGCCTGCTGTACCTAAGAGTCTCACAGGTCCCTGGCACCCCCGCCAGTCCTCTCGCACTCACCTCCAGGCCCTGCACTCGCCTCATCATCACTGCATTTGAGCAATGACCCAAGGGAGTGGCTCTCTCTGCACTTACCCCAGTCTCCACCAACTGGGTGCACTTGGACCCCCCCAACCCCAGGCCTGGTCCCCCCTCCCACGATCCGAATGCGGACCTTGCCTGAAGATCGTCTATCTGTTCCCCCTGTCTTCACTCCTAATTGCACTTGGAGAAACTGCAGAATCGTCATCAGACCTATTTGTTGTTGTCTCCACTGTTAATTGTATCATTTGCCCTTACTCTGCCTGTGCAGACTATTATCGTTCAGAAATTCAAGGGCTCTGAACAACTATTTTTTCCCCATGTTCCCACCCTCCTTGAGCGCTTTGAAACACTTGCCTTGTGTAAAAGCGCTTTACAAATAAACATTACCATACCATACTTGATTCTTTAGTTCTGCTGCAACAAATGGAAGGTTTGGAATTATCCCATTGTTGATGAGGAGTGACCAAATCTACAGGGTAACCCCTAAAGGGCACATGACATGCCTGGGTGCCTTGTGAATGACATTGCCATGGTCACCAGGCAGGGGACTTTGTCACAGGGAATAACTATGCTTGGTTATTTCTTTTTTTGAGGGGGTTATTATGTACATTGGTTGATTGTTGGTAAAGACGGTATACATCATGTCATGAACTCTTATCTCTCAGAGTTTAAGACGTTTTTAATGTGGCAATATTAAACGGGGCGGTGGGTGGGCCCTGTCGGAAACGGCCCGCTGTCCAAGTTAAAGGCCCACGTGAAGCAGTTCCCTTAAGGGGGGGCAGCTGTGCTGTTACTAGCAGAGGTGGCCCACATCTGAGTTTAATATCGCTATTACCACCCGTGTAGTTCCTTACGTGGGTGCTAATGGTGTCTTTTTTGTGTAAATAAAAAAAAATGAAACTTCGCTTGGCTGTGTGTCATAAACTCCTTCACACACACACAGGTAAGTGGAATAATATGTCTTTATTGCGAGACCCCGCAGCCTGCTGCTACGGCTCCCTCAGCTCAATGGCCACTGTGGAATGTTTATTGCCAAACATGCATCAACATTCCACCAGTGTGCCTATGCACGAGCCCGTGCATATTACAACATATCCTCTTCCCTTGGATAAAAATGTTAACACCAAATTGAACAAATGGAAAAATGAACAAAATATTACATGACTTGTCATAAATACAACTTTCACCTAGATAAAGACAAAAATAACATGGGTGCGTTTAAATGTACTTTCACCTTTAACAAATGTAGTCTCTAAGTCTTATGGGAGGACCACAGCTCCTACCCGCACGACCCCTTTGTTGTCCTACATCAGGTTGCTGATCAATAGCATTTTGACATTCCACATTCACCTCTGGACCAACAGAACCTGGAATTGGGACAATCTCTTCCTGTTCAAACCTGATTGCTTGTGAACCCACAGGATCATAATCCAGCAGTTTCCTGCGATTCCAAATCAGATTCCACACCTGCCCTGTCCACACATTTGCAGCCATCCACCACCCCCCGTCTCTTACTCCAGACAGAGCCATCCTCCAAGTGCACATGCCCTTTTCCGACCTTAACAACTCTCCTTGAGGGCATAAAAGTGCTGTATCCTTTGTGAACCATCCTATGATTCTTTATGTACACTTCATCCCCAGGCTTAACATTCAACTCCTTCCTAGACTTTTGTGAAGACACCGTGCTCTGCTGGCGCTCCAAAATACTGCGATGAATAGCTCGCAAATCCATATTACATGGCCCACCACCCCCCATAGCCAAAGTTCTCAACGTAGTACCTGCCTTCCTGCCCCTCATTAGTTCAAATGGAGATCTTCCCGTAAGCATTGCAGGGGTTCTCCGATATGCAGTCATATATTGTGTCAGCACTTCCTGCCAATCCAAACCATTGGCCAAAGCCAATTGTATGGCTGACTTAATCGTTCCATTGGCCCTCTCAACTAATCCATTTGCAGAAGGATTATACAGAGCTGTCCTACAATGAGAAATGGCATGCTGCTCCAAAAATTCCCTCATTGCTCTAGAGGTGAACTGCACCCCATTATCAGTAACTAAAGTTGCAGGTAATCCCTCACGATCAAATACTTTCCTCAAAAAATCAATAACGGAATTGGTTGTAACACAAGAACACGCCGCCACCTCAATCCACCTGGACGTATAGTCCACCAATACCAACATATATCTGGACTCAGGCTCTAAACAGTCAAACGGACCCATGATGTCCAAAGCCAATTTCGACCATACCTGCTCTGGAACCTCTACAGGATGCACAGGTTGTGGACGCAGTACCTTGCTCTTATCGCTGACAGAACATGCCTGACAATCTTTCACCACTTGCTCTACGTCCTTGTCCATTGGGGGCCACCAGTACTCCTCTCTCAGTCTCCTTTTGGTCAAAGATCGGCCCAAATGACCAACATGTGCCAATTCCACCATTCTTCCCCTCAGACTTACAGGAGGTATCAACCTTCTACCCCTAGACACACCCCAGGGACCCTCGGCTAATTCATGAAGAACCTGAATATAAGCTTTTCCCTCCGGCCTGTCCTTAACAGTGTGCCACCCCTTAACCAGGCCTTCCTTAATCCACTTTAACTCAAGATCAGCCTCAGACTCCCGATCCCACAACGACTTCTCCACAGCAGAAGTCACCAAAGCAACCTGACACTACTGCAAATCATCCTCTTTTACTATTCCTTCCTCACTGTCAGCCTCTACCACTGGCAAGCGGGACAAACAGTCCGCAACAACATTAAACTTTCCCGGAAAATACTGCAAGGAAAAATTGAAATCATGTAACTGTACTGACCACCTTGCAATCCTCGGGGATACTGCCATGACTCCCTTGGTAGAAAATACCTGCACCAACGGTTTATGGTCCATTCTGACAATACAGGGTATGCCCCACAAAAATGTCCTGAAGTGTTTTGAATCCCATAAGACTGCCAAAGTCTCTCTCTCAATTACAGAGTACCTGGTTTCCACATCTCTCAAGGTCCTCGAAGCAAAAGCCACTGGGACCCATTCACCATTTATCCATTGCTCTAGCACTGCCCCCAGACCCACCTCACTTGCATCCACAGTCAAGGCAGTTTTATTTTTTAGGTCAAATGACTTTAAGGATGGAGCATTCTCCACTTCCTTCTTGACCAACTCAAATTCTGCCGCACACTCCGCAGACCATGCAAACCTTACGCATTTCCTCATGAGAGCTCTCATGGCCACCGTTTTTTCAGCATAATTTGAAACAAATTTAACACAGTACTCCGCAAGACCCAGAAAAGCCCTTATCTGATCCTTATCGACCAGAGCTGGCGTATCCCTCAACACTTGTACTAACTCCCTTTTTGGGCTCACACCTCGTGAACTCAATGTGTGTCCCAAGTATGTGACCTCCTCCACACCCACCTGACACTTGGTCAATTTTACTGTCAATCCTCTCTCTTTAAGAATCTGCATGACCTTCCTTACCCTGACATCATGTTGCTCCTTGCTGCTGCCCCAAACCAAAATGTCATCTTGAAAGTAGCTGACACCCATCACACCACCAAACAACTGCTGCATCAGCCTCTGAAACACAGCCGAAGCCGAAGCCAGGCCAAAAGGCATGCGACAAAATCTGTATGCCCCAAACTGAGTCACAAATGAAGTAAGGGGTCTAGATTCAACGTGCAGGTCAATTTGATGATATGCCGTTGACAGATCAAAAGTTGAAAAGTATTTAGCTTCTCCCAATGTCAACAACAACTCATTAATATTTGGCAAAGGATGCCGATCCACCCATATGCTGGAATTTAGTTCCCGGAGATCTACACACATTCTGATGCTGCCATCACTCTTCTTAACTAAAACCACGGGAAACAACCACTCTGAGGACTCAATAGGCTCAATTATTCCTGCTGACTGCAACTTAGACAATTCTGCTTTAAATGCCTCCCTTGCTGCAACTGGCACTCCCCTCACTTTATGAACTCTCGGAATTGCACCCTTCTTCAACACAATGCGATGTGTAAAACCCCTAAGCTTACCAAGAGTGTCTGAAAATACCTCAGGAAACTCACTCATGAGCACTGTGGGAGTAACCATTAGGTCATTCTCTCCCGCTCCCTCCATGACACTTAGAAACGGTCCCTTTTCACCTGGATGAATTTGTATTTTTAGTGCAGCCTGCTCATCCCAACCCAACACACTTGTGCCCTTTGAAGCCACATACAATTTACCCGAAGTTTGCCTCCCTTTGAAAGAGAAATTCGACCAATTATAACCAAGAGGGTCGATGGAATTCTGCCCATAAGCATATGGTCTGATGTCTGGAGTCAACAAAGTAGAGATCTGTTTACCCAAAACCTCTTGATACACTTCCGGAGACACTAGGGTATAAGGTGACCCCGAATCCACCAGCATATCCACGGGATGCTGGTCCACCAATACCGACACCCATGGACCCTTCCGCCCACATCCCTCAACATGTAATATGACACTCTGATTAGAGCCACCGCCTGATGCCCCTTCTAGCCCCATGGTAGAGTCTTCTGTAGCTACACTAGCGACCACCTGCCCCTTACACATGCGTGCAAAATGGCCCAAACGTTTACATTTCCTGCATTCAACATTGCTAGCAGGACAGGATTTCGAATCAGCAGTGTGACTCGACCAGCCACAATTTTTGCACCCCTCCTTACCCTTAGATGCTCTATTCCCTTGTACCACAACTTTATCCAAACCTTTCTTGCTCCTTGGCACCAAAGCATGCACCATCTCCCTATTCCCATCCCTTTCAGTAACCATTTGTACGCTCGCCTTTGAGGCTTCAATTGCTCTGGCAATCTCCAAAACCTTATCAAGAGAAGGATCGCTCTCAATCCACAATCTCTCTCTAATTTTTTGATTAGACGTCTTCATCATAATCTGATCCCTTATATGTTCCTCTCCATTCCCCGGGAACCCACACGTAGCCATGAGTGCGTGTAGGGCTGTAGCATATGAATCTATGCTTTCCGTGGAACCTTGTGCCCTAAAGAAAAACTTATATCGCTCTAAAACCACATTAACTCTTTTACCAAAACGTATTTGCAATTTCTTCAAAGCAGTCTCATAGGCACTTACAACCATTTCCCCTTCACCTCCCCCTTGAACCATTACATTCTCTCCAGGCAGGTGACGAAAAACCCTCAACCCCTCAGTACCAATACAATTCAGTAATGCAGCCTCCTTTTCATCATCGTTGAACTTTGCCCCACCTGCACCCCTCAAATATACTTTAAAGGCATCTACCCACTGCTCCCAAGGAGCAACAGGCTCTCCAGGATTAGGCAGAAAAGCAGGTGGAGGCCTAGCAGCTGTATGCAACATGGCTGAATGTACTTGCTTGTTCCTTATGTCCCCAAGAATAACTTGCCCACCACTGTGCAATCCTCAATGCTCTTTGTTCCCTTGCAGCAGAGGATTACCTCACTGTCACCTTGTGCACATGCACCCACAAATATATGCAGTACCGCCAAAGAAATTGGCACTGGGTGAGTCACAACACACCAACCCATGTAAAAGCAGACAGATGTCTCCCACTGTTGCCTTGTGCACGTGCACCCACACGTATATGCAGTACAGCCAGATTCTGGCACTGGGTGAGTCTCAACCACTGATGCAAAAACCCACTTGCAACCAATCCAGCCCAAGCAGATCTGCCAACCTTCAGTTGTCAGGGCTCCACAAGGTTTGTGTGCCCCAACCTTACCACCACCGGCCCTTTGGATTCACCTGTGGCCCCTCAACTTGCATGTGTCACTGGAGCGTATTATGCTCCTGCCTTCTCGCATCCGCCAATTGGCAGCAGTGCCACCGCAGCCCCTCCTCCTTCCCAGAGGAGCCCGCAGTCCGCGGAGAACAGCGTGGTATAGAGACGCTGCCGGGGGCGGGGCCAGCGGCCGGCACTCTGCTCGTTACGCAGATGCAGTTGTGTACCGTGTGCAGGCCTCCGTAAATCCCAACGGCTGCTCTTCCTCCCCGGCCCCGACTGGACCCGAGCAGCCAAAGACTCCTCCCAAGAAATGGAGCCCTCCTGCCACCGTCGCTGCCTCCGGTGGAAACACGGAAGCAAAGCAGCCGACACCGCGAACTCCCTGGAACTTCCAGCTGCTCACGGCGAGCCGGCAATGAACTGGCCCGCCACGGTACCCGACTGGGCACCCGGACAGTTCCTCTCCTTCCCCTTTTCCACAGGACAACCGCACGCCCGTCAAGAGGGCCCTACTGTGGCCCGCGCTGTCCTCAATGACGGGCAGGGCATCTGGCAAACAGCTCCAACGGTTCCTGCGTAGTTTGACTAACGTCCTCGCCGACAACACCGGAGATGAGCACGGAGCCCGAACAGCTGGCCCGCGCACACGTGGGACGGGGTCTCGCCGAAATCCTCGTCGCCAATGTCATAAACTCCTTCACACACACACAGGGAAGTGGAATAATGTGTCTTTATTGCGAGACCCCGCAGCCTGCTGCTTCGGCTCCCTCAGCTCAACGGCCACTGTAGAATGTTGATTGCCAAACATGCATCAACATTCCACCAGTGTGCCTATGCACGAGCCCGTGCATATTACAACACTGTGCGGCCCAGCGCCGCATAGTGCTGGTGTCTGGAAGTCTGGTTTCACTGTGAAAATGCACTTCAGGGCAAGCAGCAATTAGCGGCACCAGGCCGAGCAGCCAAGGTACTAATTAATATTCAAAGAACGATTGTGTCAGCATGACAAGTAAAGATTAAGAGTTAGCATGGATGACAGTTTGTAATGCTTATTTATATGTACTATTTAGAATGTTATATTACAAGAGGTATGATATTTATTTAGACTTTAGGGAGAATAAAAAGAATACTATTGATTGTTTATTTATGTACTGTGTACTTGCTTACAACAAGTCAATAAAACTTGAATTGGAACAAATAAATATGATTTTCCCCTGCTGCCCATATTGGGTTTTTCTTAAAGATCACTGTGATGGTCAGGTGCAGTGCAGTCAGAGAGGAGACGGGTCTTGAGATGGCTGGAAATATACTTTCTACAGCAGGGGACAGATATCATTGGCCCATAGATAAGTCGGATGGGTGGAGAGGTAGGCAGAAATGAGACTGGTTTCACGATGAATGGAGATGAGTTGAGTGCACAGCTGTGGCCAGCTAGGAGCTGGATGTTGGGATGGTAAGAAATGTTCAAGGGAAATAAGGGTTTGAAGTTTATAAGATACAAGTTGGGAGTGTATGTGTCCAGCGTTAGGACACAGGCAGCAATAATTCTGGTGTTGATGTGGTCAGAGAAAGTGCAGTTGTTGAGATGATTAGAGGGATGAGTTGGTGTTTAAGGTGTCTGGAGAGGAGCTCATAAACAAACCAGAGAGGAAATATAAATTGATATGGCCAGAGATTTCAGTGTTGAGTTGGGAAGAGATAAGTTGGGTGCCCAGGATATGAGATGAGAGGCAACTCGAGGTGAGTCAAGTGCTGTGGTGGCTGGAGATAAATCTAGTGTCTAGTCAGAGAGCAGTTGCATGTCAAGAGCCCTGGAGATTACGAGACTTTTACATTTCCCAGAAAGCCTTCCCTTGTGGTACAATTTGCTCTTTCGACAGTGGGCTCAATCTCTAAAGAGGAACTTCACCCAGGCCACACCATTAGCAAGGATGTTGCTCCTACTCACAGAATGTACTCATCACAAGCATTCATGGGGTGTCTGTACCACCTCACAGGATCTCCTGACCGTATTCCTTCATAAAGACCTTTGTCTTGGCTCACTGGGTTACTGACCCAAGCTGCTCGAAGCCACTCAAGAGTCACAATATGTCTCCTGTGCACAATCATCATGCATGAGCAGGCATTTACCCCCAGATAAACGCCCCAAAAGATGTTGCTCTGTGATGCACTAGTCATTACTTGAAGCAAGAGATTTCCAGACAGACCCATACCCCAGAAAGGCTGACATGGTTGAAGCAGAGATGACACTACTGCCGTGGATATGCTGCTGAATGACATGATGAGTTAATTGCAAGTCAAAACAATGTTTTTAAAGTCTGGTAAGGTTAGGTCAGATCCGCTACATGTCCTTGTAGAACCCTGAAAGGCTAATGGGGCTGAAGCAGTCATTTATTGACATGCCACAAAAATAAAAATAAAAAAGGCTTGTAGGGCTGGGACAGAATCAGAAACATGACAGGTTGGGACTCTGTAAGTATAATAATGAATAGTGAATCACAAATTATAGCCAGGTGGATAGCTTAGCAAGTTAACCGCTTGACTCCGCCCTGGACGAAGCATGCGGTATACAGGTTTGAATCCGATCTAGTAGACATATCACTTCCTCCTTTCGAGGTTGATACATTTAGTACCATACAATTGAGTGGTAATACAACATATTTAATGGAACACAATGTATGCTATGTAAGAAAAGTGATATTATTAGACACTGCTTTATTTTCCCAATTAAGGGTCTCTGTTGGAGTGGACTGCTCTGGGGCATGGAAAATACGATTTTAAAACACACATTATACAGAGCTATGTGGAGCAGGTGAGGAGACTTCCCTGGGTACCTCATCCATTGCGGGGTCACTGCAAATGTCATGGTCAAGTGTCTGAGCAAAGGTAAAGCCCATTCAGCCTCTACACGTAAAAGGTTGATACATTAATGCAAATTGATTTTCCTTGATCGGTAGCAATGGAACAAAAATGTATCTGTAAAGTGCAGTGCATAGATAACTTTCATAAAAGGTAAAGGCTATATTAACAAGGATGTTAGTAACTGTTTCCTTTAGGCGTGTCAAGCTATGCTCTCAACTGAGTGAGGTGGAAGCCTGATTATTAACAGGGATCCTAGAAATTGTCACCGAAATTACATGATTCAGTTTGTAAAAATGCAGTGCATGAAGTTTATTTCTTCTCTCATACCACTTAGTAGTTTAGCAGAGTTATCCCGATAGTTCAGAATATTAATGCTCCTGCTGCTGATATGTGTGTGTGTGCTACTCCAGGATGTGAAGAGTATGTGTACTGTGGACATGGGCTGATTTGATTCTTCAGTCAAAAACCTGGGCCTCCTCATAGATAGTCCTTGTTTGGAGTTGGAGAGAATGACAGGATAGCTACACACTGTTTACAGGTTCATGACTACCGGAGCGTGTGCTGGTGGTACTTTTTTCTCTGACTTTGATGTAGGATTTTTTCAAGAGTGTGGGACGTCCACCATCATAACATACCTATCAATGTTTTAACAAACTCCTGTTACACAGTTGCTGATCTGGTGCAAGTGGAACTAGGTCACACGATCTAAACATCACCCTCTCACTAAGGCCTGCCTCTTACATTCCCTGCTTAACTTTTAGTTCAGATGGTGTGATGGTCAGTCGAAGAAAAGGGCAACACCTGTTTGGTTCTGTAAGAGCAAAGAGCCAGTTGCTCTGCTTGTGCTTCACTAGGTAAACATCTCCATGTGTCATCACTCGCCACAACCGATTCCCATCCTCTCCAGGGATCACAAAGCTAAACGCCCAATGCAGCACCTGACAGCTAACCTGCAAACCTCATCAATATCCCCCCCCATAGACCCTACAATATATGCCTTCTATTCACTTCCGCCCGGTTACAATGGTAAACGTTTGATCAGCGGCACATGCTGCCGATATCGCTGACCTCATAACACAATGATCTCGATGCACTTTTCATTACGGAAACACCGTTGATGTCCTCCTACCCCATGGCTACAGTATCCAACATACAGACTGCACAGGAAAAACTGGAGGTGGGGTGGCAGTCAGCCATAAGATCGACTGTCTCTATATGGTAATCCCAACCCCCATACACTGCTCCTTCAAATCCCTGTAATGCCGTTTCTCCATCTCAAACAACGACTCAGTTACATTCCACCTTATTTACAGTACACCTCAAGGGAGCGTTACCTTCATCGATGACTTTTCTAACTTTCTCTCCTCTGCAACAGTTTCTGACTCTATAAACAACCTCCTCTGAGATTTCTGAATTCCAGCAATACACCTACATGACTGCCTAGTCTCTCTTACCGACTCTATGGACCTTAAACAGATCGTACTCTGCGTAACACATGTTAAAGGTCACAAACTTGACCTAGTCTTCCCCTCCTGCCGGATCCTCTCATGCTCAACACCCTACCCCCTTCACTGTCTCATATCTCACACAAGGCTGCCCCATAAAGGTCAGGTCAAATGCATTGTTATAGAGCTCAGACCCTTCAAGAATGCCCTTCTAGACACACCAGAGGAAATGTTCACAACGTTCCCCACCATAGGGAATGCCTCGGCCCTTCTAGATAAATTTAACTACCATGCCAAAGAACAAGTGGATACCCACTGTGAGATGGATATGCAGGCATCCCCACATCTTTCACCAGATTATCCTCTCCCCAGGGGCCCAGGGAAAGTCCATCGCTTTTGGATCATGTCCCTAGCGGTGGATATGCAGAGAATCACCTGAGAGGAGGAGAATTGGGGAGTGGGGATGAGGCACCCTGGGGTGAGATGCAGTATCCCCCATTTCCCTTTCATCAGGAATTAAATGTCCCCTAGGCTTTTATGGGATATTTTCAATCCCTTCCCTGTTGTATTCGAAAACCATCCCTGAATGCACACCTCTCTGGTACTGGGATGAAGAAGAGGGATGCTGAGTACCAAGAGCGTTGTGAAATGGATGCAAATGGCCAGTGTAAATGGCCTGCTCAGGTAAGGATGAGGAGATCAAGAGTGTCTGGGAGTTGGCCTGGGAGATCACCTATGGAATGCTTGCTGATGGAGGAGGTGGTGAAGGCCCATCTCCAGAGCTTCTAATGGCCTCATAGCCCTACCGGCCTACACAATGCCGGACAAGGGTGGTGGTATGGAGCACATGTAGTGCCACTGTGTAAGGAGGGCTGCCTGGTTCTCGATTAGGGCACAAGCATGGGGGATGATGCTGTGGCTGTTCACGGCAGAGGATTGTGGCAGCAAGGTTTCCATCCCCTCACCTCACTGCAAGTGTTTGATGTGTCCGGGGACCCGTGACCTTGGGGCCACATTGGTCCGCATGGATTGAGCATCTGGAGATGTACCTTGATGCCATTGAGGAGACAAGCGACAATGCAATGAAGTCTACCCTTCTGTACTCAGCTGGCCCTGAAAAATGATCAAGACCCTACGGCATGTCGACAACACATATGCAGCGGCCAAGGGTGCCCTCCAAGACTACTTCATGCCTATGGTGAATCTGGCCAACGAAAAGGTTCGTCATGCAGTCCACAGTGCAAAAAGAAGGGGAATCCCTGGACGCTTTCTATAGCAGACTGTGCTCTTTGGCCCTCACATGTGCATGGCCGAATGAGGACAATGAAGTACATCTACAATTAATTATTGGCTGTGAAGATGAGGCAGCAGATCCTGCATGAACCCAGTATACCTTTTGCCCTCCTCATCGAAATGGGATGTTCGCACAAGCTGGCGGATGTTCATGCAGCAAAGATGGGCACGGCCTTGAAGTCCATTAAACTGGAATGACGCATGTGCTGTCAGCAGCCGATAAGCAGCCGACAACCCAAGAAACCCTACAAGAAACAGGTGTGAGCAAAGAAGGAGAAATAAGGTATCAGCATGGCCCCATGCTCCCTATGCAGCTTTCATCTTCCCCATGTGAGAGACTGTCCTGCAAAGGACCACATCTGTGTCAGGTGCAGCATTCAGAACAATTTTGCACAGGTTTGTAGGGCCCCTGTGCCATCAACCCACTCTCGGGGGTAGGAAACATCACGGCAGCAGTTTCAAAGACTGACACGGAAGGTGGCCCAGTTGGAGCCACTGGCAGGTGGAGAAGTACCACCAGACTAGGAAGATGTTTTCTTTATCTCTAGCATATGCAAATTGGCACATTTGAAATGACGTGTGCCCAAGTGTTTGGTCCAAATATGTGATTCGACAGTTCCAGTACTCACTGACAATGGTGCGTCAGTGAGTGTGTTGGTGGAGGACCATTACTGACAACTGCAGGGAGAACCGCACTTGAAGGACACACAAGTCAGCATATTCCCATTTGGGGGTAGTCTACCCTGCCCATTGAAGGTGCAGTCATTGCTCCGGTTCGGCACGAGAGAGTGACGGTCAAAACCAGGTTCTTCGTCACTAAGGTGAGCGATGTGCCATGTGTGGTGGCGAAACACCTCAGGACAGGGAACTTTACATTTGGGGTGTAGATGGAGGACATCCAGTCATTGCTGGACAAGTTTTAGGATTGGCAAGCTACAATACAGCTCCACATCGACACCACTGTGCAGCCTGTTGCGCTGAAGCACAGATGAGTCCCGTTTCACCTAAAATGGCGAATGTGGACATCATGGAGGATTTGGAAGGGCCCACCCTGTGGGTCTCCCTCATCGTGATTGCAAGGAAGCCCAAACAACCAGACTCTGTCTGCATGTGTGTGGACATGCAAATTCCGAACCAGGCTATCAAACGGAAAAAGGCATATTACCCAGACGTTGGACAACATCATTGCAGACCTGCATGGCGCAGTGTACTTTTCCAAACTTGATCTAAGAGCTGTCTACCACCAGTTGGTGCTTGATCCGGCATCCCGATAAATCACAACTTTCACCATGCACAAGGACCTGTATAGATACAAACGGTTGAATTTCAAAACACCATCAGAGGGACTCTGGTGGGCATCAGTGGTGCTATTTACATTAGTGATGACATTTTGGTGTTTGCCAAGTCAGAGTTTGAACATCTAGCAAGGCTGGCGAAGGTCCTCAAGAGAATCAGACAGCTAAATGTGAATTTCTGAAGAAAAATATAAAATTCTTTGGGTTTGTGTTTCAGGAGCGAGGCATATCAGCTGAGGCGGCAAAGATGCAAGTAATTCAGGAGGCGAGCCTCCCCCCCAGCAGCGTGTTGGAGGTGCGCAACTTCCTGGGGATGGCCACGTATTGCAGTAGATTTATCAGGAATCTGGTCAATTTGTCTGAGCCTCCCGGATCCTAACCAAGAAAGAGTGCACTTGGAGGTAGATGCTGCTGGAGCAGGTAGCGTTTGAAAGCATCATGGGTGCCCTCACAGCCAATAACACAATGGCATTTTTCGACCCAGGGAAGAAAGCAGAGATCATCATGGATGCAAGTCCATTTGGCCAAGGGGCAGTGCTGTTTTAGCCTGATGCCAAAAGGGAGGCATGCTCAGTGGCATTTGATCGAGTGGGAGGTGCTGGAAGTGCTATGGGGCTGCAAGCGCTTTCATCTGTACACCTTTGGCAAGCCTGTTACTGTCGCCATAGACCATAGGTCTTTGATGCTGATAAGGGCAGGTTCCTCGTCCAAACCACCTGACCGCATTAGGAAATGGATGCTCGCCCTCCAGCAGTACAATGGGGAGCTAGTCTGCCACCCAGGCAGTGCCAATGGGCAGTGGCAATGTAGCTGATTATTTGTATAGACACCCCATCCCATCAGATCAAGCTGAAAGCAGTTGTGAGGAAGAAGAGACAGTAGAGTGCGTACAGTCAATGGCAGTGAATGCAACCCCCAACTCCATGTCTCTGGGTGATATAAAGGAAGCTTTGGCTGAAGATGAGTGCTTCTAGATCATGAGGATAGCAGGGAGGTGCGGTGAGTGGAAGAGAGTACTTACAAAACTGGACAAGCGCACTTGCATGGCCCGCCAGGTGCTGGAACAGCTCTAGTGGATATGGAACAAGCTCACATACATCACGGATGTGCTCGCCTTGAGATTGTCCAAAATGGTGATACTGGATAAGTTGGTCCAGAGGATGATGGAGCTAGCGCACAAAGGCCCCCAGGGAGCAGCCAAGACCAAGGTGCATCTCTGCATGAAAGTCTGGTTTCCCGGGCTGGAAGATAAAGTGGACATGGGGGCGGAGTCCAGCTGAGTCTTAGGAGCTGTCTGAAGTGTGCTGTGGCAGTAACTCTTTCCTTGCTTTGCCTGGAGGTGGAGCCATTACTGCTGTGAATCACATAAGAGCCAGGAGGCGCCGCGGAGCGGCTGCAGAGTCCAGCTGAGTCTTAGGAGCTGTCTGAACTGTGCTGTGCTAATAACTCTTTCCTTGCTTTGCCTGGAGGCGGAGCCATTACTGCTGTGAATCACATAAGACCCAGGACTCGCCACGGAGCGGCTGCGGAATCCAGGTGAGTCTTAGGAGTCTTTGGAGGCGTGGTGGAGTGGGGGGCATAAATTGCCTCAAAGAAAATGGATCTCTGAGGTAATCCACTGCTGGTAATGAGCAACAGAGGAAGAGTCTTGCAACATCCATTGACTCGACAACCACTGACTCGACTTCAGCTGCGCAGAGGAATGTCTGATGCTGTTGAAGCTGCCGATGCCGATGTCCTGGAGGTGGGCCTCGCTGTGCAACAAGTAAGCTTATTGAACGGCTTGTCATCTATTGTTTGTACGAATGCAAGCACTGTGTGTGAGCCGCCGTCTGGGGACAGTGAACTTCCAACAGTGTGTCCACTGAATGCGGGTACTACCCCGAGCCGCCTATGTTTGCCAAGCACAAAGCCCACATGGAACACACAGAACAAATACTTACAGCACCCATGCGTCCCGCGGAGGGACCTTCCCTTCATGCCACGCTGAGCCTCCCCGAAGAGCCGGGTCCTTCGGGAGAGTGCTGTGCATGCCCCAACTGCATTCCCTTGCTCACCGAGCACTTGGAACACTGCGGGGTGACTGCTTCGCGGACGCCACCTGTGATTGGCCAAATGAGCACCCCCGGCATGTCACTCAGTATTATTCAGCTACGGAGGTTTGTGAGGGAAACCAAGACGATTTGTGCGTAGACAATCGACATCTACACATGCAAAAGTATGGACTTTCGTTCTGCTGAGAAGTATTTCATATTGCAAGACCTCAAATATGTACAAAGGAGAACAGCGTTCTTATAGAACCAAACAATTATTACATGTCGGAAACCCTTAACCAAGGACCATTGCCACACGAGCCATATGATTTGCATGGTAATCTTTCAGGTAATCTTGCAGGCACCTTTGAGCAAGGGGTAGTCCTGGAATTGGAGATGGCACTGACGGAAGTGCCGGCTTTGGCAACTACATTGCCTGAGGTTTCCCCTTGCACTGCCAGACTTATGGAAGAGGCTGGTACTGGGCAGGTAAACCTGAAAAAATCAACGAGGAAAAACTTGCTTGAGGTTGTGAATAAACTTTTGCAAGACCTAGCCAAAATAAACTCCTCACGCAAGGCAAAAAAAACTGAAGAACAGGGGGTAATATTAGCTTCCAAGGATCTGGCAAAAAGTGCAGCGGCCACAAGTATCAAAATAAAGAGCCTTCTGAAAAACAAAAACAAGTGGCAAAGTGCCCCTTTAAAACGTCGAAGGATTGATGACAGCCACTCTCCTGGCATCCATTGCTCGCAACAAAGAACTAGCACAAATGTAAAACAAACCACTTCTCAGACTCGTGCCAATGTTTTGCTCATTGAAAATCCTGCTTCTGGTGTTTCAACTGCAGGAATTTACTCTTCGCCGGATGGCTCCTCTTCGGAGTCTTCGATCATGGAACGAGAGTATCCAAAAATGCGGCGCCTACAGCAGAAGACTAACTCACAAAGAGTAGGGTATTACTATAATCAGGCTGAACTGATCACAAAAACTGTGCAAGAATTGCAACCTAGCTTGATATCTGCAATGTCTAAAACGTTATGCCCTTTCATTAAAATGTATGAACAAATGAAAGACAGCTTGAACGATTTAACCACGCTGGTAGCTTAAATGAACTCGAAAGTAGTAAATCTTGACTTCGACAATAATTATTTTTTTTAAAAAATGTATGAAACTACCAAAAAAATCGATTCCTCCTTGTCTGTATTGCCAAATCAAAAACAAAACAATAGTGAGGACATAAAACAGTTGGCAGAAGTGGCAAAGGAGGCACTTGGTTTACTTCGTCCTTGTAAGACCACACCTTTGTTGGAAGGTCGCTTAAGTGATCTGCCCAACTCCACACTTTCCGAAAGCCAGAAAGCAACAAAAAGCACCTCCAATAAGGAAACAAACACAGATGTTGCCTCATATGTTTTGATTCCAGACAAGCTGTCATTGATCTCTAATCTTCAACTACCTATTAGCACGGCTCAAACATCAGCGTCCACAGTGGATAACATTTCCTCCTTTGCGGGCGCTCTAAAAAGTGTGCAACAGTATGAAAACCGCAAATATTGATCTACAATTGCCCTCAACCTCAGCTGAGCCAAAGGGCCCAACTACTGATTTTCAGGGGCTCAAACCAGCCACTGTTATGGCCAAAGAGTCTCCAGCAGAAATGTTCTCGATTTTCAACACCAAGTCCAAACAAGTTGGCAATCCTGTTGGACTGAAACTGGCTCAAGCAAAAACAAACAAAAACAATCAAAAACCTTAAATACAAGGAAATCTCGAATCACAAACAACTCAAGAAAATTCCTTCAAAATATTAAGACGGTAAGCTTCACACTAAACTCAGACCCTCTATGAGAACAAGGGAACAAATCAATCCCAAGTAAATCTATTGGGACAAAGCAAACGCAAAATGAAAGTCCAGATCTGATAGCCTCTTGCAGTTCAACCTCAATTAGTCTATTGGATCATTCAACATACAAGGATGAGGAAGTAGCTGATGTTGTGTGTGAACAAGATCCCACGATTGGCATTGACGAAGCACCAAAGTCAGACGTTCCTTTAACTGTGCCGCTCTTAGTAGGCAACAGACCCACAAGAGTGTGCATGTTAGTGCTTCCTGACATCTTGGCATCGTCGAAGTCCGAGAACTTGAGCAGCCCTCCATTTGTAACTTTGGGTCAAAAATGGGAAAAGTTAGCGGCAGTTAGGGCTTGCAGAAGTTAGCAAACCAAGCGTGGCTTACGATTCCCTCTCTGACAAGAAAAAGTGACCTTACTCTCGCAACAACAAACCAGAATTTATGGAGAGCTCTAAGCCTTACAGCAAAGCCAATAATGGTGGGCTTCTCCATCCAGTGCGAGATTATGAGCAGAACTCATGCAAACCAATTTGAAAGGTGAGAAGTCTACTACAACTAAGAAACCTTATTCAAAATACTGCTTAATATTGGAGCGTATTGAAGACAACAATGACAATCTTGCCTTAAATCGAAATAACGTACTACGCTTATTACATTATGTGCCGAGTTTTTGGACGTTCGACTCCAATGATATCAAAATTGTGCAGTTTCATAAAGGGAATCAAAATGACGCTGTAAAGTTACACACTGATTCAAGAATAGTATGTAACATCTTGCTAGAGGCTGCTCCTGTCCTAATTTCAATGGGTTTTGATATCACTGAAGTTCAAGAACCTCGAGACTCTCAAAGTGAAATTCCAGTCATTGTAGCGAGAGAAACAATCAACAAGGGCTCAAAGTATCAACTATCCAGCAAAGGAGATGAGTGCCTTCAACCGGGCTTGGAAGGGATACAGGCCGTTCAGCCAGAAAAAGATAACTTAGGCGATAAACCATCTCAAACTGACCCAAGTGAAAGCTCTTTACCGTTTAAATCCATTGATCAGATTAAAATAACTTTTGCTCAGGAGGTTAAGGCCCTTGGAGAAGAGCAGGCCCACGCCAGGATGAGAGCCTCATGTGATAGTTCTGATGACTGGAGTTGGGTTTCTAAAGCCCCAGTCAAACAGAAGCACAGCTAATGCCAGGAAGCAGAGCCAAAGAACATCATTACGTTTGGTTGCTGGAACACCTGTGGTCATTCACACCTATTTCAGTCCAACTGGCTGAAAGGCCTTGATATAGTGTGTGTACAAGAAACCTGGCTGACGGAGTGCCCAATTATAGATGACTTCAAAACTGCAATAAATCCTGCCATTAAAAAGGCTATCGGCAGACCCATAGCGGGTTTAATGACTTTTGTTCAGAAAAGTTCGGGCTACAAAATTCAAGATGCCGATAACATCTCCCCTACATCCAGAAAATATTTTTTATCTCAGAAAGTCCAAATAAAATTGGGAAAAATTGCCTCCACATTATCAACATCTATTGGCAGCATAAAGCAACAGGTATAACACCCTTTATTGATCAAATAACAACCATAATAGATAAAATACAGGAGATTGAAGCAGACCCAAAAATATTGATATGTGGAGATTTGAACATAAATTGTCTGAAAGCCAAATTTAATTTGCAGTACGATAAATCCATTACCACAAACGCAGCTGACCAATGGTGTACTGAGATGGAAATTAGAAATGTGCACATGCTAAACGGGCACACCATAGGTTATATACCAGCAACTGCCACGTGGAAGAGGCGCTCACTGGAGTCAATTTTAGGTTACTTCTTTGTCTCAGAGGTCATTCATAGGCGCGTTAAAACTTTACATGTGATTCAAAAACCAGAAAGCAATCATAATCTGGTAACACTTTGTATTTATGGCTCAGTCAAAATCACTGCGAGTCATTGGAAACATGATATAGTCCTTGAACTGAGCAGAATCTGAATGAGACTCACTGAGCATGAGGTAAATACAATTAACAACGCCTAACAGAACGAGCACACCCAATAAGAATACCAACACTTACTTTTGAGCTTTAGAGACAAACAACAAGGCTTAAGAAATCATGCGTTTGTCTGCAAAAATCTTGATATTATGAAAAAAGCGAAAGATGAGATCGGACATTAGAGCTTGTCGTAACACACATACAAGTGTAGATATAGCTAAAATAAAATCTATAAAACAGTCATTCAAAAACTGGGTTAAATTACATCGAGGAATTATGTTGCAGAATGATGCTGAACACATGCTTTCTAAAACAAACAACAACAACACTTGTGAATTTTGGGGTCTCATTAATGAACAACAAGGCCCTCAGGCTGCTCTTCAAATGAACATGGTGACTGAGACTGATGCATTACAATCAACTTTATAAGAAGAAAGGCAATGTTGAAATCCATCACTCCCTATGGTCGACAACTGGGACTTGAAATTTCAGAGAAATTACATTTTAGAAACCATCAACAAAATAAGTACTTCACGCGCGCCGGGTTCGGATGGTTTAACCGACTTTACATTGAAACAGAATCCTCAAGCCTGGGCAGATTTTTGTTTTAATCTATTCAAGAATATCACAGTTGATTGTGCAACCCCGGTTTCCTGGAAAGGCGCAATCATCGTCCCGGTGTTCAAAAAGGGCAACTGAGCAAATCCAAAGGACTATCACCCAATCGCCCTTTTGGACGTTTTGAGTAAAATCTATGCAACTTTACTAAAACACAAGTTGTTGGCATGGAGCATCCCCAGCAAGCATTTCAACCACAGACAAACAGGATTTGTTAAGGGAGTTGGGTGTAGCCTAAATCTCCTGATTGTCAACATCATGAAGATGGATGCTATTAGAACAAAGAGTAAGATTTATCTTGCTATAATTGACTTGTCCCATGCATTTGATAGCAGTGACTGGGAAATATTGTGGTCAAAACTGATCAAGTGGAATTTCCTGACAAGCCTTCTCTTGGCTATAAAAGAACTCCACACTAACATGGAAATTAAGATCAGATTGGACCGATCTGGTAGATTGTCATCCCCCATCCAGACGCAGTGTGGAGTAAAGCAAGGCTGTCCACTCGCTTCTATCATCTTCAACCTGTTTCTTTCCGACACTAATCAGTCCATTGAAAGTGCAGTCTCAGTCCCACCAAAAATCAATGGATCCCATATAAGTCGTCTCCTTTATGCTGACAACTTAATTCTGTTGGACTTAACCTCTATTGGCCTCCAGAGAAAATTGAATGCATTAGAGAAATATGTTGTTGCAAACGGTCTGTGTATCAACACATCAAAAGCGGAAATACTCACACTTGAAAATCTGCGAGGCCCAAAGCAACGTCATCAGCAAAATTTCTGGTGGTATTTGGATAAAACTTCCTTAAACATAACAGGGCACACTAGATACTTGGGCATGCAAATCAACTCCAGTTTAAATGACGCACCCTGGGTCGAAGCAACCAAAACGAAATGCCACCAACTGGCAATTCAGGCGTTTGTACTGAACAAACAATACAGTAAATATTCACTGTTGTCGGTTTTGGCCTTTTTCTAACAGAACGCGGTTCCTGCCCTAATATTTGGAGTGGAATGTGCCTTGGCATGACCCCAGGAGCTATGGAGTACACTTGAAAACATCTTTTGGTCCAGAGTGCTGGGCCTTCTCCGAGGAACCCCCATAGCCTGCATTCGCCATGAACTTAGCCTGATATTCATCAATGCACGGGTATGTTGGAACACGCTCATCCTGTATCGAAAAATGACAATTAAAGACATTCATCCTCAATTCAAGATACTGCAGAATCCTAGAAACGCCAATAAAAACTTGGTCCTTGCATTGTGGGCAAACTGTTGCAAGGTCCTATTCGATGACCTTGATATTGACATTGATATACTACAAACACACCCTGATCATATTTAAGAAATTCTTTGGAGACGGGACTGGTGTGCGACTTGTGACCAAAGAAGAGCTCAAATCAGCATGAAAAACGTCCTATGTGAAAAAAGAGCCATAAATGTAATTAAAAACTACTGGAAAACATTTCCTGATTCGCACCATGGATGAGTATACATGAAGTTTCGTATGAATTTATTTAACACAAAAGAAAGAACAAGCCCTTGGTCAGAGGATAACAAAACTACTGCCTCCTGTAGGCTTTGTAATCCTACAGAAGAAACTCTGAAACATCTTACGCTCTTCTGTCCAGATCTTTGCCATGTGAGAACGGTGAATCTTGGATGTTTCATGGCCCAGAGCCCCTTGCTAAGCGCGGAAGACTGGTGGCAGGTGATGTTTGATGAAGCTAACAGAAAACTAACTATAACCTTAACATTCTTTTTAGAGGAGGTGCTCTCTAAGCTTTTAGGGTTGGAGGAAGAAGTATAAAAATTGCTCTTGAAACAGGAAAATCTTTAGGGACAAGGCCTTGCAATTGTGTGGCTGGGGACATATTAACACAGTCATAAAACTGTCTAGTGTATTTTTTTCTTTAACCTAACACCAGTTTGTAGCTTTTGTTTGTCTTGTTAAATGTTGTGAAATGTGATGTATAAGCTGTGAACATATTTTAAAGGTTTGTAATAAACCATTTAAAAAAAAACATGTTCAACAAGAGTTGCGTGTAGTGCCAGGTGGCAACCCCCATCGCAAACAGCCTCAGATTGAGACTATGGGCAAAAGCTGCCTGCCGTGGGGCATTGTGCGCATTGACTTTGGTTCTAATTGTCGAGATATGCCATTTCTGGTGTTAGTGGACCAATGGTCAAGGTATCCTAAGGTAGAGTTCATGGAGTCCACGTCCCTGGATGATGTTGTGTCGTTCTGGTGCTGGAGAATGTATTCACCACTCATGGACTGCCCAGAGAATTATGTCCCGACAATTGTCCTCCATTCCAGAGTGGGGGTTTCTCAGAGTTTCTGCACACACAAGGTGTTCGTCATCAAAAGGTGATCCCTGTCTGGCCACGGGCGAATGGGGAGGGAAGAGATTCATGCGCACCCTAAACAAGCTATTTCACATAGCGCATGGGCAAGGCAAAAGTGAAAGAAGGGCGCTGTACCAATTCCTGTCTGAATATCGTACAATCCCCCCCCCATTGTTCACTGGGGTACCACCAGCTGAAGCGATGTTTTGAAGGATTCCGAGAGGATTGATCCCCGAGTAAATGCCTCGCAACCGAGGGGTCATTGATGACCAGAAAATGTTTGAGAAAAGGAGGATGGCAAATGAGAGGGTGAGTGACCAGAGAGGTAGGACTATTCGTTGGAAGTTGGGGACAAAGTACTTCTGTGCTCCAGGTGTCCTAGGGGAAAAATGTCTCTGCCACAAGAGCTTCACCCATTAAAAGTTGTGGATGTACACGTGTCGATTGTTACAGTGTCAGATGGGATGGACACAGCCACTAGGAACTCTGGTTTCTTCCGCAAGCTGGTTGAGTCGATGGATGGAAGTGCAGTCATCATAGGAAGGAGACGAAGAAGCTGACCTGGACCAGGAAAGCTCCAGAGAAGATGAAAATGGTCCAGCTGACCAAGGTGGAGGTACCAGCTGGAGCAGGGACGCTTCTGAGGAGAGTGTAAAATGACGGTACCCCATGCAAGACTCCCTACATCGTCCCAACTACCTCCAGTATTCTGAAGTAGACATTCTGTCAACTTAAGAGAACAATTTTGGTAAACTGTTGTCCCCACATCTTTCGTGGTATAGGTTTGTATTTGGATATTTGTTTTTTTGATATGGTTGTTCTTTTGTAATGGAAAGAGCGGAGTGTGCTGCGTGTATCTCTTTAAGGCGACCGTGACGTGATACGTCACAGCACCTGGAAATAAAAGGGCAGCTCTGTGCCACAAGCAGGCATTGCAGCGCTGGAGAGTATTGTGTCCGTGTGCAATTACTTTCAGCAGGGGGTGGCCTGTATCTGGACACAGGCGTACACCCCCGCACAACAACCAAGACAGCCTGCTTTTGCAGGCTTTACATATAAATAGAAGTCTAGTATGCCTGTAGGAGCTTCTCTATCTCAGCGTAAGGATTTAACACCACTAATGAGGCAAGTCCAGCTTTTCAAATAAGTAGAGATGTAGCCTTTTCATTTTTCTGTGCACTGTTACAGGAGTATTGTTTAGTAAATACTTATGAAATGAGATTGCTTTGCATAACGAGCACAGCATTTCAAACTTCCATATAATGTTTGCCTCACCAGTGAGAATCATACCACCACAATGCCACCCCACTATATCAATGGTGGGGGAGAAATGTCCATGAATAGGTATTGCCGCTCTTCCTTTGTCGTCCTAGGAGAAAGAAAACCTCGAGACTGGCCAAGGAGGACGATCCGGAGACCGGGAGCTGAGACGCAAGGGGCCCAGTGTACCGCCCAATACTCCCATCAGGACCGGCGAGGAGAACCGATCGATCCGACCGGATGGAGGAAAAGATGCTGAACTGTGCCATCTATTGGAAGAAGATGAGGAAACATCCCAGGTCTTGCGAGTCCCATCAGTGAAACAGAATGGCCATCGCAAGAGGGGGGGGCTTGTGGGATGTTTTTACCCATGCATCCGAGCCCTACCTCAAAAACTGTGCAGTACTGGCATTGAAAACATCATGACGGCCAGAGCTTCCCAGAAAATGCCCAGGGAAGTGCATGAAGAATAGGCTGCCACCCATTTTGCTGATGTTATGGGCACAGAAGGGCACTGCCTAAAACCACCATTGGACTACCCACACAGTAGTCTGAAACCATTGGGCATGGCAATGCTGATTGCCAAAAGCAAACTAGAATTGTGGGGAATTCATTTTCTTAAATCCCAAAAATGGTTGCAGTACCAGTACTCACCACTATCAGAAAGCCGGCATTTTAAAACCACCAGACTTTGTGTAAAACTGAATAAATGAACCCAAAGCAGGCCAAAGAAAGACTTACTGAGAGGTGGATACAATGTAAAGTTATATTCTGAAGTGACTTGAAGGTTTATAACAAGACTGGCTGAGCTGTGGATTTCAGCAGTTTAAGTAAATTTGGACTGAAAGACACTAAAAATCTAAATGTTTAAAAGAAATGAGTGACCTACTTTTGAGTGTCACATAGGTTGCAATTGTTTAAATGTCATAGTTTTAAACTTAGAATCAGCATCCTAGCTGCATATGTAAAAAATTGTCTTGACTTAAACTGGGGAACAAAAGTGACATTAGCTGGGGCCTGGCTTAAGGAACTGAATTCTGCCCACCAGCTACCCCCGACAGGAGTTGAGACTTGCACAACAGCTGTGTTCCCAGGCCTATCTGCCTTTTGCTGCTCCCACCAAAAGGGATATGACACTTCCCTGATTGAATTACCTGGGCTCTGCAGGAAATTGAACAAAGCCCTGTCCTGACTCAGGCAAATGTTTTATTATGGGGGCTGTAAAAAGTGGCTTCCTCCTGAAGGAAAGGGGAGGAGCACTGCCTGTGAGAGCAAGCTGGCTTGGCAGAACTGGAAAAACCAGAAATTCAACCTTGTGCTGGGGGGAAACCACACCCCTGTAGCCAGAATATGGTTTTAGAAAAAGATGAATAACTCATAGAGCGGACTTGTGAAAATTATTTAAATGATACCAGAATTCTTGTGATTTTTCTGCCCACATTTTAAGAGGTTTTTAGAACCGGTGGCATGATCTGGGGGCAAGCTAGCAGTTAAGAGGGTATTACTTAAAATGTATGCATGTTAAAAATCTGACACTTCATCAATTAATGCCTGCATGCCTTGCGCACATGTGTATACATTTGGGGTAATGTCCGATATTATGAAATCAGTTAAAAAGTGCAAATGTTGCCATTTCTGAATGCAAGCTCCCAGGAAGAGCAGATTTGGACAGGGTATACCTCCTGTGATATGTGATGGGTGCATGTAATTTTAAACAAATGTGTACCTGTGCAAATATGTCTTTTGGATCAAATATAGATTGTGTGTAAAGTTGACAGGGGTGGGTTCTCTGTATCATAAACAGACCTCATCATGATGACACTTCATTTCATTCCCCCAATCAAGTGGAAGAGGATGAAGTGGCCAATGACAAGTGGAGAGGGGTAGAGCCTAGTGATGCTGCACACACACCCATTTTCAAAACACATAAAAGCAGACAGTCAGGACAGATAGGGACATTCAATTCCATTTGCTGCAACGCGCTCTGCCGGACCATACAACATCCAGAGATCCAGACTTCAAATCTATCAATCTCCAGAATCCAGAGAGGCTAGACCAGCAGAGCAGAGCTGACCCAGACCACTGTTAGCAGAACCAGAGAGCTTACCCAGATCACTGTGAAGTGCAGAGACCAGACCAGAGTCCAGTCTAAAACCTGACCAGATCCGTGGCGAGGCCCATTTAATTCAAGAATATAGTGTGAGTACCTAGCAGACTGTGCAGAACCAATCTCTTAGTTAAAATAATATAATTCAATCTATTTGAATCTAAGTAGAACTGCCTCCTAACTGTCACCTGTCATTTGTAAAGCTGTCACCTGTCATTTTCTAGTTGCTAGTTGTCTTTTTGAATTTTAACATTCCAAATCCGAAAAACTACCTTTATTTAATCGCTCATATCTCCGTAACCGTTTGTCCTAGAGACTTGCAGTAACTTTCATCTGGAAGCTGAGATCCTAGGCTGTCCTAGGACCCCAAAATGATAGTGCTAGTCCTTGTAGTTCCTCTGTAATCGCGAAAAACGCACTCGCGAATTTGCCGCGATTTGCAAATTTCTCAACGTGTGAAAACAGCAGTTTTCTTGCTTTCAGTTACCAAAAATTCGTTTAACCTGCTAGTTACTCCTAGATCCTTGCTAAAGTGAGCCTGGACTAATATTAACTTGATACCACTCACCCTGAACCTCTAGAGGGAATTAAAAGCATTTTAGCATATTTTTCACTTCATTGCCAGCACATATAAAAGCATTTTGGGCCTGTGTTTCCAACTTCTGCAGTCTAAGCTTGCTGGGGTGAACTGAATTACATTTGATTGCATTTCTGAGAACTGTGTGCTTTTCTTCCATTTCCTTGCATTGCATAAAGGGGGAGGGGATTGCCAGAGAAAAGTGATTACATTGTTTTGTTGAAATCATATTGAGTATTTTCTGTATTGCATTTTCATTCAACATTACATCCATCTGAACTTATATAAAGCATTCTCTACCACCTTCTTCTGTTCCTATTCACAAGTGTGCTAGTGCCATATTCTCCGTTGTTAATCTTTATCATATCAGATTAAGTGTGATATTCAATTATTAAATTATTATAAAGTATGATATATATATATATTGTTTAAATTATCAAATAAACCTATAAACTTGCAAAACAGAAATACTTCTTGGCTCAGTGGGATTCCAAGGGAGGGGTGTTATATAGGGGTAGTCATCCAGAACGCATGAACTGGACATAAAGATATATCAATAAGGGTTTCCATTCAGTATCCCAGACTAGGCATTGACTTAGCTGTAGTGTTGAATTGAATCCTCTTACATACTGCAGAGAACTACATATTGGAACAGAACAATATGCATCAGTCATATTGAATGGCAGAGACACTGCTACTTAGAACAATACAATAAAACCCCTGAAGAATTTCCCCGAACAATACAGAATGATGTTCAGATGGGAAAGAAACATGTCGAGTTATTTTGAGCTCCATTGATATGGTTCTTTGTTATGTATTTTTTGATTTTATGAAAATGTTTTACAGTAATCAAGTTGTGTACTTCTAATGTTATGTGTTTTATGCTCTTTAGATCAATTTTGAGTATGATATATGTTTTTACTGTATTTTTTTGTATAAGTTTCTCTTTTCACCACTTCATGGTCACGCATTTTTTTGTTCAGCGGTACCTACACTTGCTGGAGTGGTTTATATATATTGATATTAACTTTTTATGATGATTAAATTGACCTATAAATAAATATTATATTTTTGATTACCCATAACTAGTGACTATTGAATCCTTAGTTACAGTCTGAATAATTTGCTCTGTTCATATTCTACTCTGCAATTCCGACCATTTACAGCAAGCGGTCCTAGTGTTCTGCTTGTCCATAGTTATTTCCAGGGTTGACCTGCCTGCTCTCTCTCCCCTAGAGTTCCTCCTTTTGTATACACCTTTAACACTCATCATTGCAGTTTAGCCACGGCATGCTTAGAAGGATGATTTGGTGTAGCACACTACATGCTTGGCTTGCCTTTGTTTCTGATTTTCACCAAAGGCATTGTGGCCCTGGCCAAACTAGCTTGATTAATCCACACAGGTAGAGGGACACCGAAGTGGGTGCTTGGTGGTGGCTCTTTCACTGTGGTAATTAGATAATACCAACAGAACAGTCCATAATGGGGATTGGTTGGCCCCAAGTCTCCTTGTTATATTTTTTAACAGCCGTGGAGTCTTTCTGCTTTCGAACTACATTGGAAGACAGAAAATATGCACACTTTACCACTTTGCGTTATTGGCTCCTTGCATCTGTTATTTGCACAGAATTCCTGTTAAAACCAACAGTTTTGGCTCTTAGATAGGAATTTGCCAGGCAGTGTCATAATATGCACATGTGTTAATATTTGCCAGTTGCTAATGGTTAGGCAGTACCATTGGGGCAGTGTCTGGAAAATGCATCTCCTATGCCTGCACGCAAGCCACAACTGTTGGCTTTGTCAGTTCCTGTTTTGAAAGGTCACAGCCCACCTGGGGCTTCTTTGAGGTGGCCACAATTAGGTGACAGTGATGCAGCTATTTATCTTGGCAAGATCTCTTATTTAAGATGTTCAATTGGGGCTAAAAAACGCCAGTGTAGAAAGTTGCCCAGTGATCAAAATTCATTCAAAACCTTCCACCCATCACTTTTTTTAATATCGATTTTCATTTAGTCTCTGAGTTGGATCTGATAAGTGTTAGAAGTGATGTGCTGATGTTATGACTATTTGTTATCTAAGAAGGGACTTCTCTTGAACTCTTATTTGCCAAGGTGGGTGTTGTGCATATCACATTTCTTTTAGCATTATGCCACAAGGTAGACTTCAAAAACAATGTCACCAACCACTCTTGTGGTAATCCTCAGACTTTTACTGTTGCATGGAAAACTGCCATCCGTATGGGCTTGTGGTGCTGTCTCTGGGTGAACTGCTGCACCATTCTGGGTTTTTAATAGATGGTTGTCCGATATAAAAGCACGAAATAACTACATTTTAAACTTTGCATCCTTATTATGGTGCAACATCACAGTTCACTGCAAAGCTGCATATGATTGCGTCCACAGAAATGGCCATTTTTCAATATTATCTTTGCAGCGTCCGTAATGCAGACATTACAATGTGTGGCGTTGGGGTGTGGTTGGTGTATGATAAGCAAAGTCAGTTGCTAGTGCTAGGTGTGGGTCAAAATGAAGCTTGACCTTGTGGAATAACACAACATTGCACTTTTTCTATGTTTCACTGAGCCATTTCCATTATCTGCGCCTTTACATTATTCATTTTACAGCAGCATTAACTGTTGATTGAAGGATAGAAGTTGTTTTCACAAGTGTTTTCAATAATTCAAATGTTTGGAGCAGAAGTGCATGCTGTTTCTCCCGCCTTCTTTACCCGCAGGAAGTTCACAAAAAAGCAGTCACGAGTGATTGACACAGTGGCAAGGCAGCACAGCTTTATGTTCAACCAATAGGGGAGACTTTCGATGTTCTGGCAGAGGGAATCTTTCCGCTCTTTTTTTGAGGGTAGGTCCGGGGCGGTTTTATTGTCTGGCCCCATACTATTGTGCATGGCAAGTCTTACACATGTATGAAATGTATGTCACGTTACAGTTATATCGTAACCATATATTATTTTTTAGTGTAGTGAGGGACGATGCTTTGTGATGCCACTTGCTGTGATGTCACTTGGGGTGGGGTGAAATGACATCACTTCCTGTGGTGTCATCGGGGAGGTCACACGTCGGGTGATGTCACTTCCACTACCCCAGACATTTTGGTGAAGTGACATCCCTATATGGCCGTATTAACGCCTTCCACTTTTTGGGGATCGAGATGAAGACCCCAGTCGTGAAATACAAACTCGAAGAAATGCACTTTGGACTGCAAGAAACAGCTCTTTTGTTGGTTGAAAAGCAAACATGTTTTAGATGAGGAAACAGCGCCATTAACCTTGGAAGGTGCTCAGTTTCTGATGCAGCATGGATTTGCACTTCATCGCTGACATTGAGGACTCCAGGGAGCCCCGCCAGCACCCTTCTGATGGTATGCTAACACATTGGCCACTGAAGATACTCTGAAGCTAAGCCTCTTGTACTAAAAAATCCCAATGTGGGAGGAAAATAAGGCGATGGCCCTCAAGTTGACATGAAGCGGAACTAGATGGCAATGGGCATTCAGATCAGTGGTTGAGCAAATGGTTGCACTCTATAGGTCGACCATATTATCATCCAGGGTGGGGGCAAGTTGTCTTTCCTGTCGAATGGCCCTCTTCAGAAGCCACATGTACAGACAGACGCGAACCTCAACCAACTGTTTGGGTTTGCAAGCCACTATGATTGGGAAACTCAGTGATGGCCCCTCAATATTCTCAATAATGTTGGGCATTTTAAATTTTTGAAGTTCGGTCTGGACTTTCTTCAAGAGGTGAAATTAATTCTCCTTTGTCGCAAAGCTACCGTTTGAACAGAGGAATACATATGAAACCGCACTTCCTGACCCTTCAGGCACTCTATGCCCTGGATGAGCTTTCCTATGTCCTCCTGGTGAACTTGGTATACAAAATGGACCAGGCCCAAATCTTCTGCTATGTTTCAAATAAGTAGTGTATCTTTTGCTGCTAGCATCACATAGAATGTGCCAAGTGTCAAGGAGCGGTCCTGCATTACCTGAGTGTATACGGTTTGCATATGTTGGCGCGAACTGCCGCAGACATCGCAGGTCATGTGTCGCTCCTCTGAATGTTGAATCTCAAGAGGTTGTGGGCAACTGCTGTTTTTAGCACAAGGGGGTCTTGGAAGAGATGGCATGAGTCTCCTTCACTTGAAGTGTTTAAACAGCACTTCCATGCGTTTTGCTCACGTTGTGGCCAGTTCATGCGCACCGCCCAAGTCCTTGATCCTCTGCAATGAAAGAACTGGTTCTTTGAGGTTCTGACAGTGTAATTGTAATGAGGCACTTTCTAAATGATTTGCCAACTTTTTCAATCAGTCTCATCACTCAACCCACAAGACCTAGACAGCTTGCAAAGCTTGCCATGATTGGCATCAAGAGATTCTGTCGGCATTGGTGAGCTTGTTGGAGGCAGCATCTTTCATAGTCACTGTTGACAAATGGCAGAAGTAGGCCTACAGGCCTTCCTGCAGAGTTTCGAAAATCTGGTAGACCTCACCTTGAGCATAGAATAGAACATTTACTTTTTAGCATCATCCTCATCGTTGCGTGCCACGATGAACAACATCTCCAGGTGCTCAACCTAAAGGTCTCATCATGGGCCTAGCATGGCAACCTCAATGGCATCAAACTCAGGCACAGGGTTCCCGGGAAGCACCCAGTGGATTTTGCGTGCCAGGAGTCACAAGATGGCCACTTGATGGGAGCAAAATGTGTAGTCCCCAATTGTTTATATCGCGCTTTTCTATTTTGATCTCCCCCTTTTTTTTGGGCTACACCACCAGGTTCCACTGATGTGCAGGGGCACAGCTTGTACCCCCAGAGTGTCATTACCTCAGCATGCTCAGGAAGCGGTGAGCAGAAGTGTTACTACATCACGGTGTTGCCACGGCACCAGAGTGGTGAGTGGGCAGCCGGGTTGATGAGAAGAGTGGGAGGCGCTGCACCTTCATTGCTAGTTGTTACGGCGCTGCGGGTGAGTATCCAGAGCGTGGTCTGGCTCGCCTTACCTGTGGCGTTAATAACGTGTGGCGACACACATTTCACAGGTGTGGGACTAGCCCCGCATGCAGCAGCAACCCCTTTTATTCTTAGTGTGACGTTTGCAGATTGTGGACATCCAAAGTCATAACACCTGATCGATTGAGCACAGGTGCACGCTGCTGCAGGCTATTCTCTAGCCCTGAAAGCAGTGCATCTGCTCTGCGCTTCACTACCTGTTCCTAATTCACAAAGATTGCTTGCTTGGCTCTAGCCTACACCATCAATGCATGGACCCTACCCTGCAAAGCAATATCTTACGCTAAATCACCAAACGAACACCAATGTAGTAGCACCGTACTACTGATATATGAACATTTGAGATACCTTAAAATAGGACACCGACACATAATAGATAACGCAAATAAGTCGGCGTTTCTGCGCATTTCGATGCAAATGCTTTTTTCTCGAGAATTTCACAGAGATGGAATCTTTGAAGGCCAGTTCCCAGCAACCACGTGGTTGCCGAGGGAGGGCCTGCCATACATTAGTATCCTGGCACCAATGTTAGCAAGGGGGCTGGACCACGCATCCTTGCACTATTGTCCAACCCCTCCTGAAATGCAGAGGTCACCTTTAAGACAGGTGTAACAATGTTAGCAGGTGCCACACTTAGATGGAATTCTTAACTTTAGCTTCTGTCACATCTAGATAGAAATGTGAATGTTAGCATGTGCCACACTTAGATGAAATTCTTAACTTTAGCTTCTGTCACATCTAGATAAAAATGTGAATGTTAGCATATGCCATACTTAGATGAAATTCTTAACTTTAGCTTCTGTCACATCTTGCCAGTCAAGTGGCACAGCAAGCAGAGCACTCTGGCACAGCAAGTAGAGCACTCGCTTTGACATGAGCACCACACACCTGAGGGTTCGTAGCACTATATAAATGCCAAATTATTATTATCTAGATAGAAATGTGAATATTAACATCTGCCACACTGAGATGGAATTCTTAACTTTAGCTTCCATCGCATCTAGATAGATGTGAATGTTAATGTCTGCCACACTTTGATGGAATTCTTTAATTTAGCTTCCGTCACATCTAGATAGAAATGTGAATGTTAATATCTGGCACACTTAGATGGAATTCTTTAATTTAGCTTGCGCGCATCTAGACAGGATTGTGAATGTTAGCATGTACCACACTTAAATGAAACTGTGTGTGATGACAGGTGCCGCACTTTGATAGAATCGTGATCACTGGCCTGCCTCAGAATCGTGATCACTGGCCTGCCTCACGTCTAGACAGAATACTGAAGATTAGCAAGTGCCACACTCGGATGGAATAGTGAATGATAGCAAGCATCAAACCTAGACACAATTGCAAGGACAGCAATACCAACTAACCAATCCACTAACAATTTCATCCCTCTGCATACACCTCTCAAACTCTAACCAAACACAACCACAAACCTAAACACCGCAATCCGCACAAACGTCACTACACTGCAACAACAAAACAAACCAAACATAGACTTGCACAACAGCACATGACGAATACTGACCGTAAAACACCCCAAGCCCAGCCAACGGACCCACCAGGCTGAGGCTGCCATCAGCACATCACTGCTCTCTTGCACTTTTGCAGCTTATTCCCACTAACTCACCCCCCCTTCTCTCTTTTTCAGAGACGCCAGAGCGCCAGGGGACCACTCCGGTGGTGATAGTGCGCGGTACAAATATCCTTTAACATTAACATAAAGAAGTGACCTGCACATTTCAGCAATGAGGGCAAATGAAAAAAGCCAATTCTCTGCGATTTTTATATTTGAGTACATTTTTGAGAATCTGCCTAGAATGGGATTATGGAATGGTAGTTTGTTACATTTCTTACTGCAATCTAGAATGAAATTGGAAAGTGATAATAGGAAGCCTCGGCCTCCCATACCATTGAACCCTGACCCACGTAGCTCTGCCAATCTACCTCACGTGTGACCTGCTGAACAATATATTATTAGAGAACAGCATACCCAAAAATGCACACCCTAATATTTCCATACTGAGAGCCAAACACCAAACCTCACATTTAGAAATCAATTCTGACCTACAGCACTCCTTTGGTGCTAGAACACATGCAGTCAGAGATATTCACGGGCAACATGTTTTTACCAGTGGAATGATGCCTTGCTGGTCCGTTTCTTGTTTCCCCATCATTGTGTAGGACTTGCCTGCCCCCGTCTGGCCGTAGGCAAAAATGCATACATTGTAGCCTTCGAAAGCATGCTGCAGCATCTCTTCACCGATGTCCTGGTACACCTGTCTCTGTGATGCAAAGCTGAAGTCCTGCGGCTGAAAAAAAAGAGGGGTAAGAGAGGAATGTGAAAAGGAAGGAACGTTTGGAAAGGTGAAGGAAGGTAGATAGTGAGAAAGAAAGTAAATAATAGGTGTGCATGGGTGCGGTACGGTACGGGAGAAAGAACGATATGGGGGTGGGCAGAGGAAGCCATGGAATGAAAAAGGGACGAGAAACATATGAGAGAGATAGCGATGAAAGATGCAAAGAGAGACGATAAAGTAAGGAATGTAGCCGAGGGACGAAGGCAAGAGTGCACATGAGATGGCGTGACAGATGAAGAAGAACACGGGTTTAGGAATAGCAATAAAGATGACAGGAGAGGTAACTGAGTGAAAGTAGAGGGAATGGAGGCCAGACGAATAGAGTGAAAGGGTAAGAAAGAATCATAGAGATGCAAAGAGAAAAGCGTGGCATAAAAGAAACTAAAAAGCGGCAACAACAAAAAGCTACATCATAAAGAAAGAAGGAGAGTAAAAAGAAAAGGAGACACCAAATAAAGAATAGGCGTTTATAGCTGGTAATGGAGCGCCATAGATTTGATTACGACAGCTGTTTCTTCCTCAATGTCCGGAGTGGCATTTTTTTATTTGAGTCGGATCACCTTTTCTTTTTCAGGAACAGATCTTTCGCTGTTTTTGTGCTTTGCACGCATTGCGTTTGAACAAAAGTGTTTCCCATAATGAAAATCAAAGACCCAGATTGCCGACCTGAGTGATAGCGAACTCGCAGCCTGCTACTACGTGATGTTTGAACTGAGACTAGCACAGGGGCAACGCGCTGATCTTAGAGACAAGACCACACAGAGTAACAGAAGTTCGAAACCCGGATCCGCGCTTAGAATTTGATCTCAGATAAAAATAAATAAAATAGGTATTGGATACTTACAAAAATATATATATATATATTGGATGGTTACTGCTCTTGCTTTACCCAGGCCATACATTTGAGCATGAAAGCTGTAACTATGGCATACATTTGCTGTCATTCAAATGGAGTTTATTTTGACATCAAATATATTGGCTGAGGGGGTCATGTCTGGGAAGGTACAGCCAACCAAGGACTTGGATTTTGGCAGTAGGGCCGTCCATGTCTCTATTCTCCGCTGGCTTACCGCCACCCTAACCCAGCAATCCATAGCGGGTTAGGGCTATTGGCTAGATGACCCCCTGCTGTGTTTCTGCTTTCAGCTACTAATGTGTTCCCTGAGATGTTGGCTGTCTGACTCCCTAGGGGTCTTCTAACTGGCCCTTACTTAGCCTCGTTCAGTGTTCTAGGGAGTGCATGGATGGTGCCTCCTTTTGCACAGTTCACATTTCTCAGCTCGCATGCACAGTCTCACCTGGCCCTCTTCCACAGTGGTCTTCCATGATGCTCTCCTCCCCACCACTCTACTGGCCGTCGTATCTCTCACTCCGGCTCTTGACCTCCGCCATCAGATGTTCTCTTATTTTCCTTCTCTTCCTTCCTCCTACCGTTCTCCCCAACTACTACCCTCCAATTAACAGCATAGCACTCTCTCCAATGTTACCTCTCCTCCATACTACTTCACCTCCTTGTTAGTACTACCTCTCCACTAAAACTGCTACCTCACTGTGCCTACCACTACTCCGACTCTTTTACTACTGCTTCGCTCCCCCTCCACCACTATACCACTACTACTATTCTTTCTCTCCTCGACTACTACCGGCTACTATCACTACAAATACCTCTTCTCCACTACTACTACCACTACCTCTACTTACAACTACCGCTAGCTGCGCTACTCCTGCTCTACCACTATTTCATTCACTCCTCACACTCAGACTACTCCACAGACCGTTCTCCAAACACTTCCGCACTTTTTTCACACTCTTCTCCTCTGGTCTCTCGGCGTCCTCCTCCACCCAACTACAACCTACACTCCACCATCCCCAACTTTCCTTTTAAATAGCCCTCCCCTCCCAGGATTGACCCACGTACCCTGGCCAATTTCTTACCTTGCTTGAAGGGTGTGGCAGGAAGGGGATTGGGGAGACTTGAAATGGGATTTATTCCCTGCAGCCTTGCTGCATCCCTGGGAATAAGGAAAACGTGGTTTCCAGGGAACTGTTGCCACTAGCTGGGTGGCCTTTATGGAGATCCTTTTTCATTAAATCGAATCCCTGGTGGTTACAAGCAGAGGCTCCAGCATGGGCTCCAGAAGATGCAGTCTGCTGGAGCTGCACTTCTCTCCAGGATGATGCGCTGACCCGCGGTTCTAGTGCGGCATACCCCTGTCTCCACCTACTCCTCTCTGCACCAACACTCCAGGACCTTGCAGTAGTCAGCAGCTTGCTGCAGGTGTGGGTCCAGCTCCTGCAACTTCAAGAAAGGAGGGCCTGGGAGAGGGTCCGCCCGCAGCCATTGTGACACCTTAGCTGGTGTTGGGGGACGGGCCTTGTCACACATTTATCTAATATGTTTTGTGCTTTAGAATACATAATTTTGTTGTTGTATTCATGTATTTGTTACATAGTTCTGCATTACTTTGTCTTATCCCTCACTGATGATCCTTTTGCTTTAATTCCCTTTTTCTTTAGAGTTCACAAGACAATATTAAGATTTTGTCCAATGTCATCTCTTCAAAGTTCCTCCGGCAAATGTTGGCCAGTGGTAGCTGAGCTGGTGCCAAGCATATGCTGGGCTGTTAATAAATCATCACTGTCATGGAAAGCACACCTGTGAGGTATTGCCATCTGGAAAGGGTCTAGAAGCCCTGGCATTTTTTACTTTAAAATAAAAATAAAAGAATGCAGGAAATTCAATCCCAGAAAGGGTGCTCTGCTAAACAAACCCTGCCTTTCCCAAAGCTCCCTGCCAAAGGCATAGCCTCTGCCCTGCTGCGTTAGTATCCTCATCTACAGCACCTACTCTTCAGGGATGCAGAGAAGGTGCAAAGGTCACATGAACCCTTTTAACAGTTGATGTGGCATCCAAGTCACTTCAGCACAGATGCTACATTTACAGTCTGCACCCCCTGTTGCAAAACTACATAAATATGAGGAATGACTATCCTGGTGGCAGTGTAATCTTTAAACATAAACTATAACAGAGTTTGGGGTATGATGGCTATTAATGATTATTAAAGCCACATTTGATTTGTATCATACATGTGTCAACACTGCGCCCAGGACAGCTGTGGAAGGGTTGTGTGTATTCTGGTCAGACAGCTTGTCCCTGTGATCCAGCAAGAAAGGAATTGTACAGAGTATGCCCCTCTTTTGATCCTTTCCAAGGTCAGGTACCACATCTCTCCAGCAGGATAACCCCCAGCAGGAGTTGTACTGAGAAGTTGGAATCAAAGTGCACATCCTTCACAGAAGGAACAACATCACACAAGGGTGTTGAATACCAAAGGGCCTTTGATGCTATGGGTCTGAGAAGTGTACAGGGTTAGTGCACACAGTGCAAGCTCAATACATTTGGGGAAGGATTCCACAATCTTGTTTCTCTCTGCACTGCTCCTTCCTTCCGGTCTCCTCCACTCCCTTTAGCACAAAGCACTTTGAGTATGGAAAAAGAAGTCCAAGACCACTTGTCACAGGGACAGAGATTGGACCTCTTAAAGCAGTTTTGCTTTTGCCCAACCACATGTGGGCATTTGCCTATAAAAGAGGGGGTTTTCCACCCGTTCTTTGATTAACTTTAGGAATCACTTTGGACCTTCAAGAAGAATTATTTTGGGAGAGTTGACCTTTCCAGAGCCCTATGCCAGTGAGGTGAAGATTAAATTTGTTTGTTTGTTTATTCACTTTTATTGCGCACCAGACCCGTAAGTAACAGGGCGCAGTAAGAAAATGCAAAGCTTACATAGTTACAAGAGATACAATATATACAATAAAGGCTTACATAGTATCCGTAGTTATAAAATATACACGATATACAATAAAGATTTATGTGGTTAGAAAAATATGCAATGTACAAATATACAGGTTACCGAGAGGCACAAAGTTTAAATGAGAATATAAAGTCGAGTGAGACTCCATTGATCAAGGTACGAAATAGACCTAAAGGTAGGCGACTAGGGGTCGGTGGAAATGAGGTATTTGATGACATTTTTTCGGCAAGCTCTGCTCCCCAACCATTACCATGCACTTTGGGGCGACCTTCCTCTCTGCCAGCCACACCAATACCCAGGACCTCACTTGTGGTGAAGTACGCCTGCAGGTTTGGCCAGCCTCCCCAGTGTTGGGTGAAAAGAGAAAAGAGAAAAATGACTCCTCTTGTCGCTAAACTCCTGGATTGATACTCCCAACATCCTAAGAGCTAGAATAGCCAAGATCCCAGTTGATCACCACAGAACCACTTTTGAACATCGTCAAACCCATACAACACTGTTCAAATCACCAGGACCCGCTGGTGCTGCTTTTGTCACCCTTGAACTTTAAATCTCTGTCGCTGCATCTTCTAACCGGTTTCGCACAAGATATATCCTTTTCCAGACATTGGGCCTCATTACGAGGTTGGAGGTAGCCTTACCGGTAAAACCGGGAAGGCTACCTCCAAACCGGCAAGAAAATCTGGCACCCACGAATGGGCAATTACCGGGGTATTCCGGCGCCGCCGGAACCGGTAATTGCCTTTTCGTGGGTGCCGGTGCTGGTAGATCCCCATTCCCATTTGAGCCATTTGAGGTTAATTTCCGTGCCAGTGCTACAGGCTTGCTGTGCTCGCGGGTGCTTTTCATTTCGCCAGGCAAGGCCTGGCAAAATGAAAGGCACCCGCGAGCACACTCAGAGTTTGCCGGTCCGGTAACAACAGTACCAGTAAGCTTACCAGTACCGTTGTATCCGGACAGGCAACCTCGTAATGGGGCCCATTGTGATTATTGATTGCCTTTCATCCCTATTTATTACCCAGAGTTCTGTATCCTTATACGCTTGCATATTTTGTTTTTACACAGGTATGTTTGTGTGGTGGTGTTCTAGTTTAGTTATTTATTCCATTTATGATTTTCTTACAGAGGTACATACACAGCATTCATCGTACAACAAACTTGGAAAGCAAGGGAGCTAGACATCTTATTACTCTTCATTGCTTGGAGGTAGATGTGCTAATTGATCATCAAATCAATTTCTGAACTAATCCCCAATACCATTAAGCACACTCATGTTCCCAAATTCATACAGTTGGTTACCCAATTCCGGCAGCTCCCGAGGTAGTTTTAGACTTCGCAGGAAAGTTTAACAGTAACTATGGCCTTTCTATTGGCATTGTTAGTCCCACCTCTTGTAGCCAAATACGACTTGAGTCTAGTCTATGGCCCTCATTACGACCCTGGCGGAGGACCATGGTGCAATTTGCACCATGGTCCATGGCGCAAAGCTGCCAACTCCGCCATGGGGGTTGGCGGACTTACCGCCCCATTCCGAGGTTGGCGGGGCGGTAAGTCCCCAATCCCCATTTACCCTTCCCCATTCCCATTTTTGCCCCATAGGGTATAATGGGAGTGGGGAAGGCGTTAATTACGCCACCGTAAATTACGGTGGCGTAATTAACAACAAGTCCCGTAGCGCCATGGATTTTTCCGCCTGCGAAAAGCAGGCGAAAAAATCACCATGGCGCTACGGGAACTCGTAGTCTGGCGGAAAAGTACGCCATGCTTTACGCCGGCGTAAAACCCTTTCCGCCAGGGTCGTAATGAGGGCCTATATGTCCCTAGGCCTACTGGCCCGTGCATTAGTGCTGCATATTTTTCAGCCAGGTTGTAATAGTACACCAAGTCTTTCATCCAGGGCTCATCCTCCGGTGGGCCCTTCCCACCCCATTGCACAGCCACAAATCTCGTGGCTACAATCGTCGACTGGATTCAGGAACCTTGTTTCCTCAATGGATTCCTTCTTAAATAGGCTAAGTAGCCATAACTTTGGATTTCTCTGTATAATGCAGCCCATTATTTCCGTCACCTTATCCCTGACCCCAACCCATAACAGTTGCATAAAATCTGCTCACCATTACATCTGGGTCAGCAAGCAGATACTTCTGAAATCCATTTGTGCAGTGCATGGAGTGTGCGGTATAATTGATGGAGGCATTTGAAGTGAATGAGTTTAAGGCCCTGATTCAGTGATATTCTTCTGCTTTTTGGCACACCCATTTCCATTCTGAGTCGTGAAGGGGATGTCACAAAACAGCGTCCCACCTCCTTCTATTCGGAACCTCAAGCAAACCCCTGCTTCTCTGAATATTGGCCACTGCAGGAGCTTTGATATATCGGGAGGCAATCGCATGAACGATCTCTGAGCTTTTGAGTTCCTGGGGTAAGCCTTGGAACAATTACTTTAGTGCTAATTTGAACCTGTTGTATAGGAAGATAGTTACGCTATTAACAGCACCTCTCTCGCATAGCTGTTCAAGAGTTAGAAATTCCCCCTCCCTAAACAGGTCCCCTATGGTTGATAGCCCTAGCACTCTAAATGTATGTGTATTTGTCTCTCAAACTTGAAAGCCAGACCGCCAGGCGTGTTGGAAAGCAGGAGCAGTGGCAAATACGGTATATCTGCTCTGGCTGCGTTGGCAGCGATGTGCAGTGCCCTGCGGGCGAAGCTCAAAGACTTCATAACCCCCCTGGTGGTCTTAACTGATCCCACTCAAGGGCCCCTGGAGGAGAGGGGTGTAACCAAACTCTGACTGTGTGGGTGTGCAGTATGGCACTATGGTCCCCAAACCAGCCAATTGCCTATTGAGCCCCAGCCACCCAGAAGTATTGCTGCATATCAGAGACCCCTAGCACTCCCTACTTGTAAAGACTTGAGGGGTTCGCTGTAGTTGTGCCCCCTACACATTTGGGGTAGAGGCACAGAGCACCCCTGCCAAGGTTCGCTATATGGTAGTATGAACGAGCAACCCAAGGCTGAGACTCTTAGGCAGAGATGCAGGCTGGTTCTTAAGTATATTGAATCCCCAAGCTCCGACAAAGGAATGTCCACACACTATGTCATGTGCTAGCTACATGAGATGTTTTTTTTAATAAAATAAGGTTCAGATAAATATATAGATTAAAAAATAACACACTCTGTACTCAGGTAACACAATCCTAATAATAAGTATGTACACATCTAAGTAGTACAATTTACTTTTGATTCAATTTAGAACACTGCTGGCATTTATTAAAAAGCATAGAAATGATCAATCATTGGTTAATGACAGATATTACTGCAGAAAGGCAGATTAGGTTAGACACATTGGCAGAATGCTTTCCCTAAAGCAGATACACAATACTATGTGAGGATCCCACCGCCCCCAACTGGGCAACCTGTAAGGGAAACGTTAAGGTGTATTTTATCTTCTATATTACAGCCCAGTCCAAATATGTTCAATAATGCTCCGCTTCTTTTTCTACAGGACACACTACCCCGAAGTACCTGGGAAGCAACAGGACAACAGGATCCAAGACACATCTGGGACCTCTGAGTGATTCCAGAGGATGGAAGATACTCTTTCTCGTCACAGTGGCAGGTGAAGTGGTAGAGTTTCTTGTCTTTACTCGATGATACCCCTTGAGGATTGACCTCTCTTGGAAGGAATCGTCCCTAGGATGTCAACAAGAAGAAAGGAACCAAGCAGTGTCAGAAAGGCAGCACTTTCGGTCTTCATGGTGGTCGCCGTTGGTGGGCCATTACTCCGGCTGTGGATGTCCCACGAAGGTGAAGCCTGACATGGACCTCGACAAGGCCTGGCTGACGATAAGACCCTTGGTGGCCTTGAATGACTTTCGTTGGCGATGGGTGCAGTAGTAGAAATAGGTGTTCGGGTTTCGGGATTTTGTGGTTTACCGACTTTCGGTTCTGTGCTGCAGCCGCAGAACAGGCCTCAGGATGGCTATTGAAAACCTGAACATTCTAGTCTATTATATTCTAATATATTTTTGTACAGCGCCAACTCGCCAGCAGGCCTCAGAGTGCTCAACAAACAATACAGACAAAAAACAGATAGAAAGATTGACCGAGGGTCACAGTCCGGGAGGAGTCAGTGGAGGGTAAGTGGTGGCAAAAGCTTACATGACACCTACGTCAAACAGATGGGTTTTGAGTGCTTTCCTAAATTGAGCAGACAATGGCAATTGTCTGATGGATAGGCAGAGATTATTCCAAATTCTTGGCCCCCAGGCATCAAAGCTCAGATCCCCATATCTCTTCAGTTTAAAACAAGGTTGTAATAGGCGATCTCTATCATTAGAACGCAAGGTTCGTCTGTATGGCAATCTCTTGATACGCGACTGAAGGTAACTGGGGGCAGTGCCAGCAAGGCACTTGTAAACTAGGCAGGATGCTTTAAACTGGACCCCTTCACGAAGGGGAAGCCATTGCAGTTTCCTTAGAGCGTGGGATACATGGTCTCTGCGTCCTAAGCCACACACTGCTCTGACAGCTCAGTTTTGGATTGTCTGGAGCTTTTTTACATTGGCCATTGTAGTGCCAACCAGTAAGCCGTTGCAATAGTCGATCTTTGAATTGATAGTTGCTGTTGCTATTAGGGCTCTGTTGCCTTCTGAGAGGTAGGGTCGGATCTGCCACAACAAATATGTTGTGTAAGTACAGCTGGTACTTATATTAGCAACTTGCATTTTAAAATTTAAGTTGCTGTCAAAGACCACGCCAAGTGTCTTGATGGAACTGTGGAGACATGGGCGGTGGCTCCTCCAACTAAGAATGTTTCATATCGAGGTTTGAGGGTCTTAAGTTTGGCCATGCTGCCAGCAATCAGAATCTCTGTCTTCTTGTCATTATGTGGCAAGAAGTTTGCACGCATCCAGGTCTTTATGGCATCAAAGACTCTGGTGACCAACAAGGAGTCTGCCTCATAGGAGCCTGTTAGCTCTAGGACGATCTGGGTGTAATCTACATAATTTTCAAATTTGGCACCCATACCGTCCAGTACATCAAAACAGGGCTTGGAGTAGATGTTATAGAGCAGTGGGGACACGCTGGAGCCCTGAGGGACGCCACAACTAAGCACCACCTCTTCTGACTTAAAATCCCAGTGAACAGCCTTCGCTCTCCAGGGACCCAAAAAGGATCTAAACCAGTTTGTTGGGTTTATGGTCTTTCCAACGAAAACTTTCCAACAAAAGTTTTTTGCATCGAAACCTATTCATCGAAAATATTTGCATCAAATGCATTTTTTTGTATTTTGGGGGGGCACCACCAACCCCCTGTTTTTTATCCTTCAAAACCCACCCGAACGAAAATTAACCCTTTACCATACACATATATGCGTTCGATGCATGTTTTTTCGATGGATGGGTTTCGATGTAAAAGGTTTAGTTGGAAACCTTATTGATGGAAACACTAGATACCGTTTGCTGCTGATTTCGAGTATCTGCCCACCTCAATTAGCCTGTCCGCCAGCCTATCATGATTAGCAAGATCAAATGTGGCGGACAGGTCTAACAGCAGCAACATTGCTGCTTTCCCCTGGTAAACAATTCCAGTTAACATAGATTTGACATCTACCAGCACTGTTTCTGTGCCATGATTTTTCCTGAATTCGGATTATCTACCAGACAATAGGCCCTTTTCCTCAACAAAAGTGTCATATTGAGTGCAGGCGACTTTATCAATGGTCTTGAGGAGAAAGGGGACATTGGTAATGGGACGATAGTTCAACAGTTCCTGCGAATCAATCCCTTCCTTTTTCAGTAAGGGGGAAATCCAGGCTTCCTTAATGCAATCTGGAACTATCCCTTCTTGAAACAAGCAGTTTATGAATGTCGTGACAGGGCGGCTATGCTAGAAAAATATTTTTTAAACAGGGACGCAGGAAAAATGTCACCCCTACATGAGGTGGTTTTAAGATTTTCAACAATTGATGATATTTCAGCGACTGTAACCTCCCTAAAGGAGAAAACCTCTGCGTCACTTTCCACCTCGTTACTAACTGACCTGGCTTCTGTAGCAGCCTCAGAACATCTAGCGGGGTATAAAGATGTAGTCCCTTGATGCTGTTTGCCTTTTGCACAAAACCGTTGTGAATTTTCTGACACCAGGGATCATTCACAACTGGCTGAGATTCTTGAGTTTTTCCCTTAAATTCTCTGAGAATGTGAAACAGTTCTCTGGTGCTAGATTTAGCTCCAAGGATGCGCTCCTCCAGTTTAACTTTTTTTGCTGCAAGGATAGTGGCTTTGTAATGCTTGGCTGCCACTTTATAGAGGGCGAAGGTGTTTGAAGCGGGGAGCTTCCTCCAGCCTCTTTCGGCTGCGCGTTTGAGCTGTCTGGGTGCCAGGACGTCAGAAGAGAACCACTGGTTTGCGATCAAGTGTGAACCTTTTTTACCCTGGGACGATTTAAGGGGTGCTAACTTATCAAAGGCACAATTTAAGATGTTGCGCAGTTGGGCAGTGTAAGAATCTAGTGAGCCGGTGCCCTCAATCGCCAAGAGCTGGGAAGAGGTAATAGATAAAAAGGCATTATGGGAGACGTTGCAAATAAGTCTGCGCAAAGTAGATTGTTCACATGCGCATGCTCTTTCGGTGACATAGCCTGATGTAATAATCAAGAAGGTGATGAGCTTATTGGCGGGCCAGAAGCAGGCTTCGACATTTATGATTGAGATAATTTCCCTTCTGATCAGAATCCAATCCAACATGTTACCACCCTGATGGGTGGGAACAGTAACACATTGTTTAAAACCTACGCTCTTCAAGAGATTTACCAGCATGCCTTCAGGTCTGTCATATTTTTGGCCCACAGATTAAAATCTCCTTCCACTAAAAATGAAATGGAGTCATCGGTTTAATATGGGTACCCAGAAAAGCCAAAGTTGTTCTCGAAAGTCGGCAAAGTAGCTGGAGGGCGTTAAAGGATAAGAAGGCTGAAAGTGGAGGTAGGGCTCAGATGGAGTTTGACTAATAGGCGCTCACAAATATTCAGTATAGGTATGCTGGATACAAAAAAATTAAGATTGTCCCTAAAAATTATAGTGATCCCCCCCGACCGCTTGTACCCTGCCCAGTCTACCTGGAGGGCTCTGTAGCCCGCTGGCGTGGCCAACTGTAAAAAATTCTGGTTGGCCTCACACAGCCAGGTCTCTGTGAGAAGCATTATGTCCACGTCCGCTGTCATTATATAATCTGCTACTTCTGTATAGTGACTGGCTAATGAACGGGTGTTCAATAACACCTTTTTCAGAGCTGTACTTGTGCTGGGGTACATTTTCGCTGTCCTGTGGTTTATGAGGTCATTAGCAGTGTCGTCTGAGGTCCCTGCTGAAGTCATTTCACTCAGACCCAACCGCAGTGGAGGAGATTCCCCGATAGGTTCATTCACATGGGACTTATCCAGCAGGGGGAGTCTAAGGCTTAATCACGCCTCTCCGCCTGCAGCCTGGTTTGGCGGTTTTGCTGGATACGTCTGATAAAGTCGTTGCGTGACATATTACCTGCAGATTATGGTTGCATGTAATGCGGGGCTGTAAGCCCTGCATAGATTAAACAGACACTCGGACTGCAGATGGTGCAAGGGAAGAAAAGAGGGCCCTCCCTTGCATGAACCGGCACAATCCGGCCTGTTAGCGCAAGGCACGTTCATGCCTGCGTGGCAAATTTCAAAACTACAAGGAAGTCTGGGAACTGTAGTTCCCCAGCTCCTGGGCCGTGCGTGCAGAGACAAGAGCTTCTGTTTTAACGCGCATTGTGCGTATAAGCAGGTGAAACACTGGGATACAATAAGAGGCAATACACAATGAAAGTTTAAAGGCAATCAAGTAGTTAAAAATAAATAAAAAGACTCAACGGTCTAATGGCTAAAACACGAAGCATAATACAACGTGGGAAAAACAAACAATGATACAAAGTGGCATGACCACTGAACTGTACTGCGGTCCCTCATCAAGTCTAGACACTCTGGACATCTTTGGATTTTGGTGGCGGGAAACACACTGGCAAACAGCGACCCTGGACCTTCTGACGTGGACAGATGGACAGATGTCGTGGCAGTGATGCCCCTTGAAGGAATCTTCCCAGATTTGGAACTTTCACAGCTCTGGGTGACAAGCAGCACTTTGCCAGAGTACACCCTCTTTCGGGCGGGACTCAGCAACCTGGCTTCCAGTGGTCACACACATTCGTCCGGACCCTGGGTGACACAAATTTCTTGGATTCAAGAGGTTCAGGCACTCCTCTTCTGGACCCATGAAGATCCCTTCTCTGGATGGCAGGCACACAGAACTGACTTACAGGATACTTCAGGTGAAGAGCAGCAGTTGCACAGTGTTCCCTCGTACTTGGGAAGAGGTCGCCTATACAGATTCTCTATGGTTCAGTCCTTGAGTCAGCACAACAGCTTCTGGATTGGTTGATGATTTACAGCCACAGACTTCTTCCTCCTTCTGGACTTCAGGATGCAAGCTTAAACTTACTTCAGCTTCAGGTTTCCTGTTACGGCTTCTGATAAGGAGGTGTGAGGCCTTCTGTTATACTAAGCGTTACCCATTCACTCAGGCTGAGCCAGGCTAAGCCAGCCAATTGCACACAATTTCATTTATGCAAGTAGCACCCAATGAGGTTCACAGGCATTCAGGCTATTCAACAGAAAACAGGCACTCAACCCAGAATGTGGATTGGGGTCTACTGCCCAATCTTTCAGTGCACCACACTGCATTAATTCCAGTTTCAGTCACGACTGGTTCAGGCACAACCAGAACCAGACACCCACAACACAGAATGCATATTTATTACTCACTCCATTCAGGTAGGCTCCACCCAAAGGGTGCACCCACAACAAGCAGCGCCTGGGAAGGCTCAAGCCAGTGTGGCAGGAGGCAACCCCGGAGACATATATGGTCCTTCCACCCAACAACCATTCAGGGAAAGGTACCAGAGCCAGGGTTTCTCAGGACTTTGGGAAACAAGGGGGTATGGCAAAGGAAACCAAGAGGCCAACTTTGACCATCCTGCCTTTGTGTAGGAATCCATTGATTCCTATGGCATGGACTGGGTATGCCAAAAATGGAGGATACCTAGAGCCACTGTCACATCAGCATGTAGCTGCCACTAGCCCGTACCCTGCTCTGTGGGCAAAACACATGTGCCCAAAAACACACAGTAGGAGTACAGGGTTGTACCCCTACACATGGGCGCCCTAAGGATATCCCATGGGTTCACTAAGAACAAAATGAAGAGCAGCACTGCCAGGGGTCCAGACTGGACTTCTGTGCAGAAAATAAGCAGAACACAGTTTAAAGGAGGTGGAGGACAAGGACAAGGAGGACTATTCCTCCAATGCATTCCCAGCATCACACTTCTCATATGGTAATGTTAGTGTAGAGTAGGATATTCATGGTGCTTTGTGTGCCCAGATCAGAGTCAACAGCATTGTTCAAACTTTGCGGAAATAGACTGCAGGGAGGTAAATTGGTACATTTTGATATATGTAAAATAGCATGGGGAGTATGATCATTTCTCAATTTTGTTCTCGAGATTCTTCAGGGGTGTTATATAGTTCTCCTCATGCAATACCTTGACGTCTAGATACCACCACACCCAGGTACTTACTTGTGCACTCCTGCCAAACAAATCCCATTTCCTCGCTGGTTTTTGCCACACTGGGAGTGAGCGAGAGGAGCTCAGATGTCCCTCAATTGATTTTTAGCCCAGGTGGGAGACTATACTTGTTAATGTCATGCATTATGGGAGCAAGGTTTTCCCTTGGGTTTTATATGAACAAGAGCATGCAGCCAGCATATAGCGAGACTATCGTCAATTTTTCTTGCAATAGCATACCCCTGTCCAAATTTTAAGTCTACAACCAGCATGGCAATGATTCAATGGCCAGGGCTAATAGAAGGGGAGACAGCGGACATCCCTGACTGGTCCCCCTTTGGAGTACAAAGGGAGCAGACGCCTTCTTGTTAGTGCATACTATTGCTTGAGGAATGAGTAGAGGAGTTTGACAATATCTATTAACCCCGCTCCTAACTCCATCCGATTCAACACCTCCAAGAGGAAGGGCCACTCGACAGAGTCAAATGCCTTTTTCGGCATCTAGCCTGGCACTCACAAAGGGAGTGTCGCGGTTAGCCCAGTGGAACAGATTAAAGAGCCAATGAAGGTTGAGCTGTGTAGGTCTGTCAGGGATGAATCTGGATTGGTGCTGGTGAACCAGCACAGGCATGAACTGCAGCATACAGGAGGAGAGTATTTTTAATAACACCTTATTCTCAGTGTTGAATAATGAGAGGGGCATGTAGGACTTGCAGTATTCTTCCGTCTTGTCTGGTTTCAGGGGTAGCATTATGAGTGCTGTCCTGGTGGTCCTGGGAGGACATTTGAATCCAGTCAGTCCTCGGAAAGCTCCTTCAAAAATGCGAACAATATGTCCACAAAGGCTTTATAGATTCTGTAGTGAGGCCAACAATTCCAGGAGCATTCCCATTGGGAAGGGATTTGATTGCCTCAGCAATTTCTTCAAAAGTGATTTCGGCATTCAGGAGCACTGCCTGCTCATAGATTAGTCATTGCAAGGAAACATTATTAAGGGATATTACATTATTAACATTAGGTCACAGTCTGGTTGTGTATAGTGACTGGTAGTGGCCTAGGAATGCAGTGTTGATGTCTCCCTCACCTAGACACCCGACCCCTGCTTGATTGTGCACCACCTTGATAGTATGCTGTGCTTTTTTATGCTGCATCAGCCTCACCAGCAAACAGCCGGGCATATCCTTGTCACAGTACCTTCCAGCCTTCATGTTCGCATCGAAGCATCAGATTTCTCGATCACTAACTCACGAAAAGCCACTCAACATTCCCCTATCTCACCAAGCACCTCTCCTCGTGGTATACAGCATATGCCACTCCTATAAACTTATCTTCTAGCTGGTTCAAACCTCTCCTAATCCCTTCAAGGACCCTGGCTTCCCAGGAGATGCACATTCCTCAAATAAAGCATGTATATGCCCCCCATATGGTGGAAGAATTGTCAGCCAAGGCTACATTAAAAAAAAAATGCTTTATCCTGCCTTAATCCTTGCCCACGTCTTCCTCTAGCAAGGCCTCAGTGTTAAATCTCCTTGGCCGCTTATTGTATGAGCAACCAGTGTTGGTGAGAGTCCTCACCACTGGAGATTTATCACAAAGGGTTCTCGTCAGAATCCTGCATGATTCAACCGTCCCCAGCTGTTGTGTTGTAATCATGATGTAATTGATTTGCGAGTGTGCATCGTGAACCGTGCTGGTAGATCCCCATTCCCATTTGAGCCATTTGAGGTTAATTTCCGTGCCGGTGCTACAGGCTTGCTGTGCTCGCGGGTGCTTTTCATTCCACCAGGCAAGGCCTGGCGAAATGAAAGGCACCCGCGAGCACACTCAGAGTTTGCCGGTCCGGTAACAACGGTACCAGTAAGCTTACCAGTACCGTTGTATCCGGACCGGCACCCACGAATGGGCAATTACCGGGGTATTCCGGCGCCGCCGGACCCGGTAATTGCCTTTTCGTGGGTGCCGGTGCTGGTAGATCCCCATTCCCATTTGAGCCATTTGAGGTTAATTTCCGTGCCAGTGCTACAGGCTTGCTGTGCTCGCGGGTGCTTTTCATTTCGCCAGGCAAGGCCTGGTGAAATGAAAGGCACCCGCGAGCACACTCAGAGTTTGCCGGTCCGGTAACAACAGTACCAGTAAGCTTACCAGTACCGTTGTATCCGGACCGGCAACCTCGTAATGGGGCCCATTGTGATTATTGATTGCCTTTCATCCCTATTTATTACCCAGAGTTCTGTATCCTTCTACGCTTGCATATTTTGTTTTTACACAGGTATGTTTGTGTGGTGGTGTTCTAATTTAGTTATTTATTCCATTTATGATTTTCTTACAGAGGTACATACACAGCATTCATCGTACAACAAACTTGGAAAGCAAGGGAGCTAGACATCTTATTACTCTTCATTGCTTGGAGGTAGATGTGCTAATTGATCATCAAATCAATTTCTGAACTAATCCCCAATACCATTAAGCACACTCATGTTCCCAAATTCATACAGTTGGTACCCAATTCCAGCAGCTCCCGAGGTAGTTTTAGACTTTGCAGGAAAGTTTAACAGTAACTAGGGCCTATCTATTGGCATTGTTAGTCCCACCTCCTGTAGCCAAATACGACTTGAGTCTAGTCCATATGTCCCTAGGCCTACTGGCCCGTGCATTAGTGCTGCATATTTTTCAGCCAGGTTGTAATAGTACACCAAGTCTTTCATCCAGGGCTCATCCCCCGGTGGGCCCTTCCCACCCCATTGCACAGCCACAAATCTCGTGGCTACAATCGTCGACTGGATTCAGGTACCTTGTTTCCTCAATGGATTCCTTCTTAAATAGGATAAGTAGCCATAACTTTGGATTTCTCTGTATAATGCAGCCCATTATTTCCGTCACCTTATCCCTGACCCCAACCCATAACAGTTGCATAAAATCTGCTCACCATTACATCTGGGTCAGCAAGCAGATACTTCTGAAATCCATTTGTGCAGTGCATGGAGTGTGCGGTATAATTGATGGAGGCATTTGAAGTGAATGAGTTTAAGGCCCTGATTCAGTGATATTCTTCTGCTTTTTGGCACACCCATTTCCATTCTGAGTCGTGAAGGGGATGTCACAAAACAGCGTCCCACCTCCTTCTATTCGGAACCTCAAGCAAACCCCTGCTTATCTGAATATTGGCCACTGCAGGAGCTTTGATATATCGGGAGGCAATCGCATGAACGATCTCTGAGCTTTTGAGTTCCTGGGGTAAGCCTTGGAACAATTACTTTAGTGCTAATTTGAACCTGTTGTATAGGAAGATAGTTACGCTATTAACAGCACCTCTCTCGCATAGCTGTTCAAGAGTTAGAAATTCCACCTCCCTAAACAGGTCCCCTATGGTTGATAGCCCTAGCACTCTAAATGTATGTGTATTTGTCTCTCAAACTTGAAAGCCAGACCGCCAGGCGTGTTGGAAAGCAGGAGCAGTGGCAAATACGGTATATCTGCTCTGGCTGCGTTGGCAGCGATGTGCAGTGCCCTGCGGGCGAAGCTCAAAGACTTCATAACCCCCCTGGTGGTCTTAACTGATCCCACTCAAGGGCCCCTGGAGGAGAGGGGTGTAACCAAACTCTGACTGTGTGGGTGTGCAGTATGGCACTATGGTCCCCAAACCAGCCAATTGCCTATTGAGCCCCAGCCACCCAGAAGTATTGCTGCATATCAGAGACCCCTAGCACTCCCTACTTCTAAAGACTTGAGGGGTTCTCTGTAGTTGTGCCCCCTACACATTTGGGGTAGAGGCACAGAGCACCCCTGCCAAGGTTCGCTATATGGTAGTATGGACGAGCAACCCAAGGCTGAGACTCTTAGGCAGAGATGCAGGCTGGTTCTTAAGTATATTGAATCCCCAAGCTCCGACAAAGGAATGTCCACACACTATGTCATGTGCTAGCTACATGAGATGTTTTTTTAAATAAAATAAGGTTCAGATAAATATATAGATTAATAAATAACACACTCTGTACTCAGGTAACACAATCCTAATAATAAGTATGTACACATCTAAGTAGTACAATTTACTTTTGATTCAATTTAGAATGCATACACTGCTGGCATTTATTAAAAAGCATAGAAATGATCAATCATTGGATAATGACAGATATTACTGCAGAAAGGCAGATTAGGTTAGACACATTGGCAGAATGCTTTCCCTAAAGCAGATACACAATACTGTGTGAGGATCCCACCGCCCCCAACTGGGCAACCTGTAAGGGAAACGTTAAGGTGTATTTTATCTTCTATATTACAGCCCTGTCCAAATATGTTCAATAATGCTCTGCTTCTTTTTCTACAGGGCACACTACCCCGAAGTACCTGGGAAGCCACAGGACAACAGGATCGAAGACACATCTGGACCTCTGAGTGATTCCAGAGGATGGAAGATACTCTTTCTCGTCACAGTGGCAGGTGAAGTGGTAGAGTTTCTTGTCTTTACTTGATGATACCCCTTGAGGATTGACCTCTCTTGGAAGGAATCGTCCCTAGGATGTCAACAAGAAGAAAGGAACCAAGCAGTGTCAGAAAGGCAGCACTTTCGGTCTTCATGGTGGTCGCCGTTGGTGGGCCATTACTCCGGCTGTGGATGTCCCACGAAGGTGAAGCCTGCCATGGACCTCGACAAGGCCTGGCTGACGATAAGACCCTTGGTGGCCTTGAATGACTTTCGTTGGCGATGGGTACAGTAGTAGAAATAGGTGTTCGGGTTTCGGGATTTTGTGGTTTACCGACTTTCGGTTCTGTGCTGCAGCCGCAGAACAGGCCTCAGGATGGCTATTGAAGACCTGAACATTCTAGTCTATTATATTCTAATATATTTTTGTACAGCGCCAACTCGCCAGCAGGCCTCAGAGTGCTCAACAAACAATACAGACAAAAAACAGATAGAAAGATTGACCGAGGGTCACAGTCCGGTAGGAGTCAGTGGAGGGTAAGTGGTGGCAAAAGCCTACATGACACCTACGTCAAACAGATGGGTTTTGAGTTCTTTCCTAAATTGAGCAGACAATGGCAATTGTCTGATGGATAGGCAGAGATTATTCCAAATTCTTGGCCCCCAGGCATCAAAGCTCAGATCCCCATATCTCTTCAGTTTAAAACAAGGTTGTAATAGGCGATCTCTATCATTAGAACGCAATGTTCGTCTGTATGGCAATCTCTTGATACGCGACTGAAGGTAACTGGGGGCAGTGCCTGCAAGGCACTTGTAAACTAGGCAGGATGCTTTAAACTGGACCCTTTCACGAATGGGAAGCCAGTGCAGTTTCCTCAGAGCGTGGGATACATGGTCTCTGAGTCCTAAGCCACACACTGCTCTGACAGCTCAGTTTTGGATTGTCTGGAGCTTTTTTACATTGGCCATTGTAGTGACAACCAGTAAGCCGTTGCAATAGTTGATCTTTGAATTGATAGTTGCTGTTGCTATTAGGGCTCTGTTGCCTTCTGAGAGGTAGGGTCGGATCTGCCACAACAAATATGTTGTGTAAGTACAGCTGGTACTTATATTAGCAAATTGCATTTCAAAATTTAAGTTGCTGTCAAAGACCACACCAAGTGTCATGATGGAACTGTGGAGACATGGGCGGTGGCTCCTCCAACTAAGAATGTTTCATATTGAGGTTTGAGGGTCTTAAGTTTGGCCATGCTGCCAGCAATCACAATCTCTGTCTTCTTGTCATTAAATGGCAAGAAGTTTGCACGCATTCAGGTCTTTATGTCGTCAAAGACTCTGGTGGCCAACAAGGAGTCTGCCTCATAGGAGCCTGTTAGCTCTAGGACGATCTGGGTGTAATCTGCATAATTATCAAATTTGACACCCATACCGTCCAGTACATCAAAACAGGGCTTGGAGTAGATGTTATAGAGCAGTGGGGACACGCTGGAGCCCTGAGGGACGCCACAACTAAGCACCACCTCTTCTGACTTAAAATCCCAATGAACAACCTTCGCTCTCCTAGGACCCAAACAGGATCTAAACCAGTTTGCTGGGTTTATGGTCTTTACAACGAAAACTTTCCAACAAAAGTTTTTTGCATCGAAACCTATTCATCGAAAATATTTGCATCAAATGCATTTTTTTGTATTTTGGGGGGGGCACCACCAACCCCGTTTTGTATCCTTGAAAACCCACCCGAACGAAAATTAACCCTTTACCATACACATATATGCGCTCGATGCATATATTTTCGATGGATAGGTTTCGATGTAAAAGGTTTAGTTGGAAACCTTATCGATGGAAACACTAGATACCGTTTGCTGCTGATTTCGAGCATCTGCCCACCTCAATTAGCCTGTCTGCCAGCCTATCATGATTAGCAAGATCAAATGTGGCGGACAGGTCTAACAGCAGCAACATTGCTGCTTTCCCCTGGTAAACAATTCCAGTTAACATAGATTTGACATCTACCAGCACTGTTTCTGTGCCATGATTTTTCCTGAATTCAGATTATCTACCAGACAATAGGCCCTTTTCCTCAACAAAAGTGTCATATTGAGTGCAGGCGACTTTATCAATGGTCTTGAGGAGAAAGGGGACATTGGTAATGGGACGATAGTTCAACAGTTCCTGCGAATCAATCCCTTCCTTTTTCAGTAAGGGGGAAATCCAGGCTTCCTTAATGCAATCTGGAACTATCCCTTCTTGAAACAAGCAGTTTATGAATGTCGGGACAGGGCGGCTATGCTAGAAAAATATTTTTTAAACAGGGACGGAGGAAAAATGTCACCCCTACATGAGGTGGTTTTAAGATTTTCAACAATGGATGATATTTCAGCGACTTTAACCTCCCTAAAGGAGAAAACCTCTGCGTCACTTTCCACCTCGTTACTAACTGACCTGGCTTCTGTAGCAGCCTCAGAACATCTAGGGGGTATAAAGATGTAGTCCCTTGATGCTGTTTGACCTTTTGCACAAAACTGTTGTGAATATTCTGACACCAGGGATCATTCACAACTGGCTGAGATTCTTAAGTTTTTCCCTTAAATTCTCTGAGAATGTGAAACAGTTCTCTGGTGCTAGATTTAGCTCCAAGGATGTGCTCCTCCAGTTTAACATTTTTTGCTGCAAGGATAGTGGCTTTGTAATGCTTGGCTGCCACTTTATAGAGGGCGAAGGTTTTTGAAGGGGGGAGCTTCCTCCAGCCTCTTTCGGCTGCGCGTTTGAGCTGTCTGGGTGCCAGGACGTCAGAAGAGAACCACTGGTTTGCGATCAAGTGTGAACCTTTTTTATCTTGGGACGATTTAAGGGGTGCTAACTTATCAAAGGCACAATTTAAGATGTTGCGCAGTTGGGCCGTTTAAGAATCTAGTGAGCCGGTGCCCTCAATCGCCAAGAGCTGGGAAGAGGTAATAGATAAAAAGGCATTATGGGAGACGTTGCAAATAAGTCTGCGCAAAGTAGGTTGTTCACATGCGCATGCTCTTTCGGTGACATAGCCTGATGTAATAATCAAGAAGGTGATGATCTTATGGTCGGGCCAGAAGCAGGCTTCGACATTTATGATTGAGATAATTTGCCTTCTGATCAGAATCCAATCCAACATGTTACCACCTTGATGGGTGGGAACAGTAACACATTGTTTAAAACCTATGCTCTTCAAGAGATTTACCAGACCGCATGCCTCCAGGTCTGTCATATTTTTGGCCCACAGATTAAAATCTCCTTCCACTAAAAATGAAATGGAGTCATCGGTTTAATATGGGTACCCAGAAAAGCCAAAGTTGTTCTCGAAAGTCGGCAAAGTAGCTGGGGGGCGGTAAAGGATAAGAAGGCTGAAAGTGGAGGTAGGGCTCAGATGGAGTTTGACTAATAGGCCCTCACAAATATCAGTATAGGTATGCTGGATAAAAAAAATTAAGATTGTCCCTAAAAATTATAGTGATCCCCCCCGACCGCCTGTACCCTGCCCAGTCTACCTGGAGGGCTCTGTAGCCCGCTGGCATGGCCAACTGTAAAAAATTCTGGTTGGCCTCACACAGCCAGGTCTCTGTGAGAAGCATTATGTCCACGTCCGCTGTCATTATATAATCTGCTACTTCTGTAGAGTGACTGGCTAATGAGCGGTTGTTCAATAACACAATTTTCAGAGCTGTACTTGTGCTGGGGTACATTTTCGCTGTCCTGTGGTTTATGAGGTCATTAGCAGTGTCCTCTGAGGTCCCTGCTAAAGTAATTTCACTCAGACCCAACCGCGGCGGAGGAGATTCCCCGATAGGTTCATGCACATGGGACTTATCCAGCAGGGGGGTAGTCTAAGGCTTGATCACGCCACTCTGCCTGCAGCCTGGTTTGGCGGTTTTGCTGGATACGTCTGATAAAGTCGTTGCGTGTCATATTACCTGCAGATTATGGTTGCATGTAATGCGGGGCTGTAAGCCCTGCATAGATTAAACAGACACTCGGACTGCAGATGGTGCAAGGGAAGAAAAGAGGGCCCTCCCTTGCATGAACCGGCACAATCCGGCCCGTTAGCGCAAGGCACGTTCATGCCTGCGTGGCAAATTTCAAAACTACAAGGAAGTCTGGAAACTGTAGTTCCCCAGCTTCCGAACCGTGCGTGCAGAGACAAGAGCTTCTGTTTTAACTCGCATGGTGCGTATAAGCAGGTGAAACACTGGGATACAATAAGAGGCATTACACAATGAAAGTTTAAAGGCAATCAAGTAGTTAAAAAGAAATAAAAAGACTCAACGGTCTAATGGCTAAAACACGAAGCATAATACAACGTGGGAAAAACAAACAATGATACAAAGTGGCATGACCACTGGACTGTACTGCGGTCCCTCATCAAGTCTAGACACTCTGGAAATCTTTGGATTTTGGTGGCGGGAAACACACTGGCAAACAGCGACCCTGGACCTTCTGACGTGGACAGATGGACAGATGTCGTGGCAGTGATGCCCCTTGAAGGAATCTTCCCAGATTTGGAACTTTCACAGCTCTGGGTGACAAGCAGCACTTTGCCAGAGTACACCCTCTTTCGGGCGGGACTCAGCAACCTGGCTTCCAGTGGTCACACACATTCGTCCGGACCCTGGGTGACACAAATTTCTTGGATTCAAGAGGTTCAGGCACTCCTCTTCTGGACCCATGAAGATCCCTTCTCTGGATGGCAGGCACACAGAATTGACTTACAGGATACTTCAGGTGAAGAGCAGCAGTTGCACAATGTTCCCTCGTAGCTTGGGAAGAGGTCGCCTATCCAGATTCTCTGTGGTTCAGTCCTTGAGTCAGCACAACAGCTTTTGGATTGCTTGATGATTTACAGACACAGACTTCTTCCTCCTTCTGGACTTCAGGATGCAAGCTTAAGATTACTTCAGCTTCAGGTTTCCTGTTACGGCTTCTGATAAGGAGGTGTGAGGCCTTCTGTTATACTAAGCGTTACCCATTCACTCAGGCTGAGCCAGGCTCAGCCAGCCAATTGCACACAAGTTCATTCATGCAAGTAGCACCCAATGAGGTTCACAGGCATCCAGGCTATTCAACAGAAAATAGGCAGTCAACCCAGAATGTGGATTGGGGTCTACTCCCCAGTCTTTCAGTGCACCACACTGCATTAATTCCAGTTTCAGTCAGGGCTGGCTCAGGCACAACCAGAACCAGACACCCACAACACAGAATTAATATTTATTACTCACTCCATTCAGGTAGGCTCCACCCAAAGGGTGCACCCACAACAAGCATCGCCTGGGAAGGCTCAAGCCAGTGTGGCAAGAGGCAACCCCAGAGCCATATATGGTCCTTCCACCCAACAACCATTCAGGGAAAGGTAACAGAGCCAGGGTTTCTCAGGACTTTGGGAAACAAGGGGGTATGGCAAAGGAAACCAAGAGGCCAACAGTGGCCATCCTGCCTTTGTGTAGGAATCCATTGATTCCTATGGCATGGAGTGGGTATGACAAAAATGGAGGATACCTAGAGCCACTGTCACATCAGCATGTAGCTGCCACTAGCCCATACCCTGCTGTGTGGGCAACACACATGTGCCCAAAAACATACACTAGGAGTACAGGGTTGTACCCCTACACATGGGCGCCCAAGGGGTATCCCATGGGTTCACTAAGAACAAAATGAAGAGCAGCACTGCCAGGGGTCCAGACTGGACTCCTGTGCAGAAAATAAGCAGAACACAGTTTAAAGGAGGTGGAGGACAGGGACAAGGAGGATTATTCCTCCAATGCATTTCCAGCATCACACTTCTCATATGGTAATGTTAGTGTAGAGTAGGATATTCATAGTGCTTTGTGTGCTCAGATCAGAGTCAACAGCATTGTTCAGACTTTGCGGAAATAGACTGCAGGGAGGTGAATTGGTACATTTTGATATATGTAAAATAGCATGGGGAGTATGATCATTTGGATAAGTGAAACCCTACCTGATACAGGGATTAGTAGTTTTAGCCAACTCTCAATTTTGTTCTCGAGATTCTTCAGGGGTGTTATATAGTTCTCCTCATGCAATACCTTGACGTCTAGATACCACCACACGCAGGTACATAATTGTGCACTCCTGCCAAACAAATCCCATTTCTTTGCTGGTTTTTGCCACACTGGGAGTGAGCGGGAGGAGCTCAGATGTCCCTCAATTGATTTTTAGCCCAGGTGGGAGAGTATACTTGTTAATGTCATGCATTATGGGAGCAAGGTTTCCCTTGGGTTTTATATGAAGAAGAGCATGCAGCCACCATATAGCGAGACTATCGTCAATTTGTCTTGCAATAGCATACCCCTGTCCAAATTTTAAGTCTACAGCCAGCATGCCAATGATTCAATGGCCAGGGCTAATAGAAGGGGAGACAGCGGACATCCCTGACTGGTCCCCCTTTGGAGTACAAAGGGAGCAGACGCCTTCTTGTTAGTGCATACTATTGCTTGAGGAATGAGTAGAGGAGTTTGACAATATCTATGAACCCCGCTCCTAACTCCATCCGATTCAACACCTTCAAGAGGAAGGGCCACTCGACAGAGTCAAATGCCTTTTTCGGCATCTATCCTGGGACTCGCAAAGGGAGTGTCGGGGTTAGCCCAGTGGAACAGATTAAAGAGTCTACAAAGGTTATGCTGTGTAGGTCTGCCAGGGATGAATCTGGATTGGTGTGTAACGCTCACCTGATTCCCGCAGAGGCGCCGGTCTTGACTGGGTGAATGCCGTATCTTTAAAGGTGATGCGTAACACACGGTTGGCTCTTTGGGCTGGACCTCTGTGCACTGTATGTCTGACTCGAAGAGTAAGATGTCTGCAGATAGAAAATATGGGATTAATGAACTGGGGTTATTGGGTGCCTCTCTCCTCTTCCCTTTCTCTTCTCCTGTAGAACCCCAAAGGTTAACACCCTCACCTTAGGTAAGTGAACGCCGGGCTCTCCATCTGCCTCGGGACAGGGTGCCGTAACCAGTTTCTTCACTGGATAAGGGTGCAGGCCTCTTGACCTCAGAGGATTGCTGTCCGTCGTTAACTGCACGAACGGTAAGTTCTGGGCACTTCAAATGTCTTAAAAGTCTTTTGTAATGATATATCTTGTTTTGCAGGGTTCCGGCGATGGCGGATGGCGGGCTGATGAGAGTTGAGGATCGAACCCGCGTGAGGAATAGAAGCGCCTGGAAGCACGTAAATAAGCGCTTGTAGCCTGCTTCACGATGCGCACTAACTGTCCCTTTTATCTTGCAGGTACAAGTTCGGAGCTGTAGAGAAGCTGAAGGGTGCTGGAATACCCACTGGATTCGGCGTGGGAAGGAGTAATGGCACGTGAGTAATAAAGTTGCCCAATGTCTTTAAACGCACCTTCTTTTGTCTTTCAGATGCGGAATGCAGCGCCGAAGGCCTCCGGAGCGTGCGAAGAGCTGGTAAGCTTTTGTCTTTCAGATGCCGGAATGCAGTGCGAAGACCTCCGGAGCATGCGAAGTGTAGGTAAGCCTTTGTCTTTCAGATGCCGGAATGCAGCGCGAGGCGTTGGTGACAGCCGATGGACCAGGTAAGAGATGCGCTGCCACTGAAGACCGTAGTGCTAACCTGTTCTTTCTTTGTCTTTACAGGTGCTGCTGAAGACTGGATTCCAGGATGGTAAGCCTTTGTTCCCTTAGGCCCAGGATCAGAAGCAGAAGACACGATGAGCGTTCTGCTGCAGAGAATGCAGAATAACGCAAAGCAAGATTCATCCATCGGGTGTGGTTTAAATAGCCTCCTGTAGTGCTTAGGTGTCTCCTTCCACAGCCACGCCTAAGAAAAGAGTTCCTGCTTTCCAGAAGAGTTCCAGTGTTCTGAACCTAGGGAGTGGCTCCTGCCCCCCCCAACAGGAAAAGTAGTCCCAAACAGAAGAGGATCAGGAGTTCAACTGGCAGGTAAGTAAGCAGCATGGTCTGCTGCAGGTAAGTCCACCCAAGCATTATGAGCCCGGCGCTTCCAGACTCAAACTCGAGTTCTCCATCAACTAGAATAGGTTTTGGAGATGTAGTTAGTCGGGTTTGAGGTTGCACGGGTTTTAATAGAGAGACGCGGAAGACCGGATGTATCTTCATGTGAGGGGGCAAGTCCAACTTGACCGCTACTGGATTTACTATGGTAGTGATGGAATAGGGACCAAGGTATCTTGGGTTGAGTGTGCGGGGTCCTTTTAAAGGTAGATATTTGGTGGATAACCAGACTTGATCTCCTACTTGATATTGGGGGGCTTCCTTCCGATGTTGGTCTGCTCCTTTCTTGTATTGTTCTTTAGCCCTTTGAAGGTGAGAAACGGCTTCCTTAAAGGCTTGGGTGATTGTAGAATGCAGGTGGTCTACTGCTGGTGTTCCAAGATCTTGGAGTGGATCCAACTCCGAGGTTCGAGGGTGACTACCGTATAAAAGAAAAAACGGGGTCTTCCCAGTTCCCGAGTGGACAGAGTTATTGTAGGCATATTCGGCTATCCAAAGGATATCTTTCCAAGTTTTTTCAGTTTGTTGTAGCATGCAGCGCAAATACTGTTCCAGAGTTTGATTGGTCCTCTCGGTATGTCCGTTGGTTTGAGGGTGGTGGCTGGTCGAAAGTCTCACATCAATTTGAGCCGACCGACAGCAACTTCGCCAAAAATGAGAAATAAATTGACTACCTCGATCCGAAATTAGAACTGAAGGAAAACCGTGCAGTCGGACGATGTTTTCGAGAAATTCTCGGGCCAGAGTTGCTGCTGTTGGTAAGCCTTTGAGTGGAATGAAATGCGCCATCTTGGAGAATAGGTCCACGATTACTAGGATCGTATTGTATCCGGAGCATGGAGGTAGATCGGTGATGAAGTCCATAGAAAGCGTATGCCAAGGGCGCGGCGGGATGTCAATAGGGCGTAAGAGGCCGGCTGGTTTTTCCTTTTGACTCTTGTTTTGGGCGCATACTCCACAGGACATTATAAAGTCTCTGATATCTTTTTTCCAAGACGGCCACCAGAAGTTGCGCTTGATCTTTTCCGAGGTCTTGGTCATACCGGGATGTCCTTCCATTAAAGAATCGTGATAACAAGAGATTACCTTTTTCTGTAAATCTGTGCTGGGCAGGTATAACCGTTCTTGGAAATATAATAGGTTGTCCTTCACCGTAAAGTCCTTTCCCTGCAGATGCCAATTCTGTATGTCTGATGGAGTTACCAGTAGCCTGGCTTTATCCTTAACTTCCTCTATGGATTGTGTTGCGATTACACCTAGAATTCTTTGTTCGGGAATAATAGGTACAGGTTTAGGATTGATCAAATGTTCTTCCACTCCCATCCGAGAAAGGGCATTAGCTTTACCGTTTTTTGTACCAGGTCGATAGGTAATTATGAAGTCAAACTCGGCAAAGAATAGTGCCCAACGGAGTTGCCTAGAGGATTGAGCTTTTGCGGTTTTCAAATATTGCAGGTTTCGGTGATCTGTAATCACAGTAACGGTGTGTCGGGCCCCCAGAAGATAATGCCGCCAAGCCTTAAAGGCGGACTTGATAGCTAGAAGTTCCTTGTCAGTAATAGTGTAATTGATTTCAGGAGGCGAGAATTTGCGGGACCAAAATGCCACGGGATGCAACTGATTGGTTACTGGGTCCTTTTGTGATAGAACTGCCCCCATGGCAAGGCTCGAAGCATCAGTTTCAACGATGTAGGGGAGTTCTGGGCGAGGATGTTTTAAGATCGGTGCAGAGATAAATCTAGTCTTCAAATTCTGGAAAGCTTGTTCCGCCTCGGTAGACCATTCAAAACGTTTGTTTTTCTTTAACAAGGCGGTGATGGGCTGGACTATTCGAGAGAATTCGGGGATAAACCTGCGGTAAAAGTTAGCGAAGCCTAACATGCTTTGAACACCTTTTACGGAGGATGGCGATGGCCATTTGAGAATTGCATCGACCTTCTTTGAATCCATACGCACTCCGCTAGGTGATAATATGAATCCCAAGAATTCAACTTCAGTCACGTTGAAAACACATTTTTCCAACTTAGCGAAAAGTTTGTGTTGACGCAATCTCTCGAGGACCATTTTCACGTGTTTCCGATGTTCAGTTTCCGATGAAGAATAAACGAGGATGTCGTCAATGTAAACAACAACACACACATCTATGAGCTCTGTGAGGACATCGTTCATAAAATACTGAAAGGCGGCCGGGGCATTGCAAAGTCCGAAGGGCATGACCTGATATTCAAATAGCCCATACTTGGTGCGGAAGGCCGTCTTCCATTCATCGCCCTCTTTTACTCGTACCAAGTGGTAGGCTCCTCTAAGATCCAGCTTTGTATATATGCATGCTTTTCTGACTTGGTCCAGGAGTTCAGGGATCAAAGGTAACGGATATCTATTCTTAACGGTGATCTGGTTCAGGGCGCGATAATCTATACAAGTTCTAAGGTCCCCTTCTTTTTTTGGAACGAAGAACAAAGCTGAGGAAGCAGGGGACTTGGAAGGACGAATAAACCCATTTGCTAGGTATTGATCCAGGTATTGTCGGAGGTGAAGATTCTCAGGCTCGGTGAGGGCATAAATTCTACTACAAGGAGGAGTAGATCCAGGTATCAGGTCTATCTGGCAGTCATAAGACCTATGAGGAGGTAGAGAGTTAGCCTGATCCTTCCGGAAAACATCTTGGAATTCTAGGTATTCAGGAGGTAACTGAGGAGCCTCCGAGGAAATTGCTGCCAGTGCAACACCAGGTCGAGGGTGACAAGTGGAGACACATTCTGGAAACCGAACCGTTCTTGCTCGCCAATCGATCTGAGGATTGTGCTTCTCTAACCAAGGAATTCCTAGAATAATCTGGAACTGGGGGGCCTTGATCACATCGAACACGATCTTCTCATGGTGTCCATCTTGACTTACTAGCGTCACTTCTTGGGTGGTATGCGTTACTGGTCCGGAGGCTATCTCCGTACCATCCACCGTAGTAATGACGTCCTTTACAGCCTTTGGACAAAGAGTCAGATTGATCCTCAAAACCATTTCATGATCCACATAATTGCCGATGGCACCGCTGTCGACGTAAGCTTCAATCGCATGTAATCGATCCGGATGTTCAGGGCTAATGAGGACCATAGGTATCACGAAATGCGAGGTCACGGAACTGGTTTTAATGCTCGGCAAGAGGACCTCTATTCTTGTCGGGCGAGGTCGTTTCCCTGCTCAGAGTTTGTGACCCTGGTAACTGCAGCTCCTACTGCCTTCTTGGCTGGTTTCACCGGACAGTCTCGAAGAAAGTGCCCCGAGTTTCCGCAATAGAGGCATAATTGCAGCTGTTTTCTCCTTTCCCGCTCCTTTTGTGTTAGTGGTCCTTTCAGTCCCCCTATTTGCATGGGTTCCCCGGAGTCTACTCCTTTAGTAGGAGTTGGTGGTTTGGAAAATACTCGAGCATCAAACTTGGAACGATCGGCCTTCCTGTTCTGCAGTCTGTGGTCAATTTGAACTACTAAGTCAATATAGTCCGAACAGTCTTGCGGGGGATTCACTACTTGGGCTAACACATCTTTGAGCTCTCCACGTAGACCTCTATAAAACAGCGTAATCCTTTTGTCCTCAGGCCATCGAGTTTCCACTATCAGTCTGTTGAAAGACGCAATATAAGCCAAAAGGTCTTGATTACCCTGTCGCAATGAAAGGAGCTCATTGTCCAAGGCCTGCCCCTGTGAATGTCTTGCAAACAGTTTTTCCATACTGAGCTGAAAAGCTCGAAAATCATGGAGAACCGGATCATCTTGATTAACTAGAGGGATCGACCAGTCTGCCGCATTGCCACTAAGGTACGAAAGCACGAAAGCTACCTTAGCTTGATCAGTTGGAAAGGCTGCTGGCCGGCATAAGAAGTGCAACCGGCACTGATTAATAAATACTGCAAACCTCTTCGGGTCACCAGAAAATCGTTCGGGCGGAGCCAGAGGTACATTCCCAGGTAGGTTGATCTGCACTGGGTTCGTAGAGGATGTTGAAGGAAGATTTGCCCCTGATGCGGGTAACGGAGTTTGTCCGGCTTGTGACTGTAGCAATTGTCTAGCGAGATCGTCTGTTCGCTCCTTGGAAATAATCAGTTCCCTTCTTAGAGCATTCGTTTCCTGACGGGCTGCATGCACTTCTGCTCTTAGTTCCCCAAGTAACTGGGCTAGCTGGTTGGTATCCGAGGTTTCCATAGCGCCTGGGTGGGAGTTTTGCGATAGCCTTTGCGTTCTGTAACGCTCACCTGATGAATCTGGATTGGTGTGTAACGCTCACCTGATTCCCGCAGAGGCGCCGGTCTTGACTGGGTGAATGCCGTATCTTCAAAGGTGATGTGTAACACACGGTTGGCTCTTTGGGCTGGACCTCTGTGCACTGTATGTCTGACTCGAAGAGTAAGATGTCTGCAGATAGAAAATATGGGATTAATGAACTGGGGTTATTGGGTGCCTCTCTCCTCTTCCCTTTCTCTTCTCCTGTAGAACCCCAAAGGTTAACACCCTCACCTTAGGTAAGTGAACGCCGAGCTCTCCATCTGCCTCGGGACAGGGTGCCGTAACCAGTTTCTTCACTGGATAAGGGTGCAGGCCTCTTGACCTCAGAGGACTGCTGTCCGTCGTTAACTGCACGAACGGTAAGTTCTGGGCACTTCAAATGTCTTAAAAGTCTTTTGTAATGATATATCTTGTTTTGCAGGGTTCCGGCGATGGCGGATGGCGGGCTGATGAGAGTTGAGGATCGAACCCGCGTGAGGAATAGAAGCGCCTGGAAGCACGTAAGTAAGCGCTTGTAGCCTGCTTCACGATGCGCACTAACTGTCCCTTTTATCTTGCAGGTACAAGTTCGGAGCTTTAGAGAAGCTGAAGGGTGCTGCAATACCCACTGGATTCGGCGTGGGAAGGAGTAATGGCACGTGAGTAATAAAGTTGCCCAATGTCTTTAAACGCACCTTCTTTTGTCTTTCAGATGCGGGATGCAGCGCCGAAGGCCTCCGGAGCGTGCGAAGAGCTGGTAAGCTTTTGTCTTTCAGATGCCGGAATGCAGTGCGAAGACCTCCGGAGCATGCGAAGAGTAGGTAAGCCTTTGTCTTTCAGATGCCGGAATGCAGCGCGAGGCGTTGGTGACAGCCGATGGACCAGGTAAGAGATGCGCTGCCACTGAAGACCGTAGTGCTAACCTGTTCTTTCTTTGTCTTTACAGGTGCTGCTGAAGACTGGATTCCAGGATGGTAAGCCTTTGTTCCCTTAGGCCCAGGATCAGAAGCAGAAGACACGATGAGCGTTCTGCTGCAGAGAATGCAGAATAACGCAAAGCAAGATTCATCCATCGGGTGTGGTTTAAATAGCCTCCTGTAGTGCTTAGGTGTCTCCTTCCACAGCCACGCCTAAGAAAAGAGTTCCTGCTTTCCAGAAGAGTTCCAGTGTTCTGAACCTAGGGAGTGGCTCCTGCCCCACCCAACAGGAAAAGTAGTCCCAAACAGAAGAGGATCAGGGGTTCAACTGGCAGGTAAGTAAGCAGCATGGTCTGCTGCAGGTAAGTCCACCCAAGCATTATGAGCCTGGCGCTTCCAGCGCTGGGATTGGGCATCTTTATGAGCCTGGTGCCACTGGCGCCAGGACAGGGTCCAAAAGGTCCCAATTGGGACTGGCTGGCACTCGGAACCGGGGTTATGGGTCTGCTTCCAAGGGAGTCGGGCAAGTCCTGATCTTTTGGAAGCAGAGATCATGACATGGTGCTGGTGAACCAGCACAGGCATGAACTGCAGCATACAGGAGGAGAGTATTTTTAATAACACCTTATTCTCAGTGTCGAATAATGAGAGGGGCATGTAGGACTTGCAGTATTCTTCCGTCTTGTCTGGTTTCAGGGGTGGCATTATGAGTGCTGTCCTGGTGGTCCTGGGAGGACATTTGAATCCAGTGAGTCCTCGGAAAGATCCTTCAAAAATGCGAACAATATGTCCACGAAGGCTTTATAGATTCTGTAGTGAGGCCATCAATTCCAGGAGCATTCCCATTGGGAAGGGATTTGATTGCCTCAGCAATTTCTTCAAAAGTGATTTCGGCATTCAGGAGCACTGCCTGCTCATAGGTTAGTCATTGCAAGGAAACATTATTAAGGGATAGTACATTATTAACATAAGGTCACAGTCTGGTTGTGTATAGTAACTGGTAGTGGCCTAGGAATGCAGTGTTGATGTCTCCCTCACCTAGACACTTGACCCCTGCTTGATTGTGCACCTCCTTGATAGTATGCTGTGCTTTTTCATGCTGCATCAGCCTCACCAGCAAACAGCCGGGCATATCCTTGTCACAGTACCTTCCAGCCTTCATGTTCGCATCGAAGCATCAGATTTCTCGATCACTAACTCACAAAAAGCCACTCAGCATTCCCCCATCTCACCAAGCACCTCTCCTTGTGGTATACAGCATATACCACTCCAATAAACTTATCTTCCAGCTGCTTCAAACCTCTCCTAATCCCTTCAAGGACCCTGGCTTCCCAGGGGATGCACATTCCTCCAATAAAGAATGTATATGCCCCCCATATGGTGGAAGAATTGTCAGTCAAGGCTACATTTTTAAAAATAAAATGCTATATCCTGCCTTAATCCTTGCCCACGTCTTCCTCTAGCAAGGCCTCAGTGTTAAATCTCCATGGCCGCTTATTGTATGAGCAACCAGTATTGGTGAGAGTCCTACAAAGGGTTCTCGTCAGAATCCTGCATGACTCAACCGACCCCAGCTGTTGTGTTGTAATCATGATGTAGTTGATTTGCGAGTGTGCATCGTGAACCGTGGAATGATAAGTGTATTTAAGCTTCTGGGTATGGAAGTGACTCCACACATCTGTAAACGCATGCCTTTGTGCTTTGTCAAGCCAGATTTGTGCCACTCGTGCTAGGGGTCTATTTGTAGTTGACGAACGGTCCAGCTTAAGATCCATGATTAAGTTGAAATCCCCTGGCCCATATGGTTGAGTACCCGTTGTACTTATGTAGGCTTCTAGCTGTGTCCTCTGCTAGCCTGATTGTCTATATTGTGGGCATAAGTGTTTAGAAGTACTATCCTTCTATCTTGCCCATCAACAGCAGCATATGCCCTTCTGTATCTATCTCAGATGCATGCAATTTGAAACCCAGTGCCCTGTGTATAAACGTTGCCACACCTCTAGAAGCACACGTAAATGAGGAGTACTCCTTGTGCTCACTCCATGCTAAAGCCAGCCTGCTTCTGCTACCTGCATACAGGTGGGTCTCCTGCACCATATGGATATCTAAACTACTCCTGCTGGTATACTTTGCAACCTGGTGAGCTGTACTGTAGTTTCTCAAACCCCAATTATTCCAAGACATTAGTGTAATAGCCTTGCTCTTCTTTCTCTCTCAGGTATTGGGATCTCTCTAGAATTGTCTTGTGTGTATTAGTATTGATACAACATTGATGCTGCTCACTGCAGCCCAAAGACATAACCCCACAACTCCCCATTGTCTGCTTGAGAACCCGACAGGATCCCCCACGATGATGTCACATAACGGAGACCTGGGGGGGCCCCACCCACGTCACTCTCACATCCTAACCAGCATGTCCCTCTGACCCCAACTTGAAGAAACAATGCAAACATATTGCATTACACACCATAGGGGATGCTAGGCTGCCTTCCACATAAAGTGACCACAACGCGGGCATGTACTTACATCTACTCTATCAGCAACCCTTGGGGGGTCCTGCATGTGGAGTTACAATGCACATTTTGTTTGTTTGCTCCCGGGGATCAAGCAACATATTCAAACTTTCCTACTTCTACATCTGCCCCTATATTGGCTTTCTTCAAACCCATAAATATTCTTGTGGCAAATTCCTCTACCAACGCGTGATATGTGAAGTAGTAGATCCTTTCCTTCTGTGTTTGCACTTAGCTTGGCCGAGTAGTACATAGCATATGCCGGGCCTGTCCTCCGTAGAATGAATTTAGCTTTTCTGAACTACTTCCTGGCCTCCAGAACAGCCAGGCTAAAGTCCGGGAATAGTGCCATTCTGGCGGAGCCGTATTGAAGGGGTTTCTTCTCCCAATCTACATAATTCAGATCTCTGAAGATGATTGGACGCAGAGGGGCACCGGGAGGGGGCCTCACCATTAAGGACCTGAGTGCCCGCTCTATCAGAAAGTGTTGCGATATTGGAGGGTTATCAAGGATTTTCAATAGCAGATTTTCAACGAAGGGCTCCATGCTGCCCTCAATGCTGGGGGTCTCTGGATGCCCAGTCAAACAGATATTGTTCCTTCGAGGTCCTCGCACTTGGCCTCCAGTCTTTTAATTCCACGAGGGCTCCATCCAAATCCTTCCACTGATTGACTGCAGAATCCTTCATCTCACTTATTCAGGTTTCTGCTTCCATGACCCTGCCAGACAGTTTTTCTATTTGTCCCATCGTTTATGGATAAGTAATCAAGCTTTTGCCCCATAAAGTCCCTTTCAGCACCAGCAGCAACTCAGTCACGCTTTATTTATGGGTTATTTATAATGTGCATATAGTCAATGAAGTGTTTTGAGGCGGGGGCTCCATTATTTGCTCTCCTCCCGAGCGTCCGCGCCTCTCGTGGGCACATGGTGAGGTGGTGTGCGTGGGGCGCCAGTGAGGGCCTCCATTTTAGATTGCTTCTTATTGTTGCCCATTTTGACTAGCTGCCCATTTTGACCCCTGCTGACGGAATATATATTTGCACTGTATTCGAAAAGACAGCTCTTCTCTGCCAGTATCTGTACCCTCTCCCAGCGTGTGCACCTATAGTGTGTACATGCACTGGCCCGGCAAGAGCACATCGCCACGTGGTAACTGGACGATCTGTGATATTTGCCATGGGGAATACAACCGCTCCTAAAAACCACCTTGCATACAGAACCGAAATGCCAACCCAATCCCAGGCAGGGTCGGACTGGGACAAGAAATAGGCCCGGACACCCAAAAAAAAGTGGCCCACCCCACGCCTCAAAAAAGTGGCCCTCAAACCATCATCCGTGAATCGCGTCAATTCACGATTTTACAGAAAAAGCTACTCATGGAGGGTTCATGTGTCTGTTGCATGTAATGTTTTGTGTAAACGCTTGAGAAAGTGATAACATACAACATGTACTGACCTTAACAATCTGTGCTTGTATTACCACTGTAACACATTTTCATGCTGCCTCTTGTCCCACTTCACTCTTCTTGTCCAAGTATTGCTAAAAGCTGCTGTCCCTGCTCGAATTCCACTCCATGGCTGCCATTGTGCTGCCCCATATGAAATTGAATGGAAACGTGTTCCACTACAACACGTGCATAACAAATACAGGCTATTACTTCTATGTATGCAAGTATGTTCGTAGGTAGTAACAAAATGACATACTATTCCCAACTGTCTATGTTCCAACTTAACTGTAAACTATTTATCATTCTATGTGGATTCATATGAAGGCACTAGCAGCAGAACAAGGAGGTTTCGCACAGTTTCTGGCTTGAATGATGATGTTCTTTCACCCTATCATGTAACGGTAAGCATGCAACAACCTTCCCACACAGCGCAGTACTCACTGCCCCCTGTGCAGTGTCCTCAATGGCCGAACCAAAAATTCAAAATGCTGGTTTAGGCCATTTTTTTTTGGTCAAAGTAGACCATTTCTTGGCCAATGTGGGCCAGTTTGATGAGCTACTTCACTATAGGGTTAGTAGTTTTGACCAGTGTTGCTGAATAAACATTCTTTAAAAAGCACACCTTACATCACATTTTATTTTTTAAAAAAACTCCCTCTTGGTTACTATTCAAACAGTATCACCAAAGGAATTAATAGCCATTTGCAACTGTGGGACACTTTTTTGGCCAATATGGCCCAGCTACAGTTGAATGAGTTACTTCACTATGCGACTAATAGTTTTGACCATTGTTGCTGAATCAATATTCTTTAAATTGCCCAATTTGCATTACGTCTTATCAAAAATCCCTGGGTACTACTCAAACAGTCTGTCAAAAAAGAAATGAATTGCTATTTGCAACTGGCCTGGGCCACTTTTTCGATGGTGCCCGAGACAATTGTATGCCCAGCCTGACCCGCCTCGCCCTGTCCCTGAAGTCATGTGTTGTTGTGTTGTCGTGTTGACCGACAATCTATCACCACACAGAGCACTTTGTATTCTGGGACTTGTAGTTCTGTTGTTCCTTCTTAAAATATGTGCCAGCAAAACCCAGCATATAAAATAATTTTGGCCAATAGAAAGGACGGTCCGAACATCTCACACACAACATGAAAGGTGTGATGGGATTACGGATGCGGGAGACCTCCACATAAATCCGAGATCCATTGACTGCACCACAAATCCTTCCACTTCTATAATGAGCCACAATTCCTGACTAGAGCACGAGCACTCTGCTAAGCAAGCCTTGGCCCCCCACAACCTACTGGCCTCATACCATCTGAGATAAGCACAGAAGGTGTAGGTCTGTCCACCATCATGCCCAAGTCTCTGGGACAATGTACTACCTCTGCTTCTTCGCCTTCAACCAGGCCTTTAATGACCTAAACTCTGAAATTCTAATTAGAACTATAGACATAGGGCCTGATTCATTAACTTTTTTGCACGGTTCAAAGTGACTTTGCACTGCAAAAATACACTTTGCACTGTTCCATGAATCAGGGTGTTTGTTGGCAATGCAAAGTCACTTTGCACCAGTGAAAAGTCACTTTGCATCATGAAAAAATTCTATGAATCAGGCCCTTAATGTTAATCACTTCGCAGGTTCCCTAGACTTCCCACTGAGCACCATTCTCTTCTATCTGCCAATCGTCTTCTCTTACCTTATTACCAACTAGTCCTTTGAAGCGAATGTAAGGTGGGCGTCAGTGCTACATAAAAACTAAAGCAAAACGATGGGTAGAATGCAAACTGCGAGGAAAAAATATCCATCATTTTTAAGAGTTACAAAACCAAATAACGGGACTGCACATCCCTTCTAGTTCTAATACAATCTATTAATTTTAATGGGAGCTACAGCATTTGAGATACATCCATTATTCACTGTCTAAAGCATCAAAACGGGTCTAACCCCAACACGAAACACAATTGCTCTAAAGCAGTGGTTAAACAGAGCATGCGCGCCACGTTGAGTTCCATTATTGTATCCAATGCATCACTGCTTGCTGTGAGCAGCGCAACGCATGGACTGTGAAATTGTTTGCCAATGGCAGGGTTTGTGTTGCTTGTGCACTAGCCATTCCAACAACTCCTCTCTGATGGATGGGGCAGGCATTTCAAAGGGAGACACTTAAAAAGCAGCAGTAGCTGCTTGAGCGGCGTAATTATTATGCAGGACACACTTTCACTGTAAATAGGAAAAACTCTGCTTTCATGAGTAGGTCCGCGCTGCAGCTTGAGCGAGCGGTGTAATTTTTATACAGGTCCACGGCTATTGCTAGCCGGGGGGGGGGGGGGGGGGGATTATTTATCGTTGGTTAAAAGGACTGTCACCAAGGAAATTGTAAAGGATCAATTTACAGAACTGGGTGTGGGGAATGTTATTGATGTGATAGGGCAAACTGGGTCTCCCTCGTTGGTGCAACTTATATGTGTTTGTGAGCACTGACAGAAAACACGGGAGTGTGTGTCCTTTTGGCCGTTCCCAATTTATTTGGCTACAAAACACTGCCGTAATTAGCACGACATGGGCCCCTGTTGTCAGTCTCAGCAGAGAGGCCAAGCCATGGCTGAATGGGCATGGAGTCTGAACTTCCCACCGACTCACAGGGGCAGGTTTGAGGCACGTGGATAGTTCTTTTCTCCACAGACCCAGTTCCTGCCCACGCGCTTGGATCTGTATGAACACGTGAAGTATAATTTAACATAGATACAGAACTCAGACCGTCAGCTGCCTGCTCAGGCACGGGCACAGGGGAGAGACTGGAGGCCACGAGCAAGGTACACTGACCAAAGCATTGACAGACGCTATGGATCAGGAGTGACCAAGTCAGGCCACCACGTCCCCTAGATAGACTGAGATTAGAGGAGCATGATAGGAAAGCTTGGCTTAATGGCTTACCGTTCACAGTCGCCCCTTCATGGCAGCGGGTGTCCACTGTCCTGCACCGGAGGCAGCCAGGAGCTGCCGATGACGGCGCAAAGCAATTTGCAACAACTTGCAAATGCGCACAGCCCGCCGACGTGAGTCTTCTCTCATGTTAGTTATCATTACAGTTCACTGGGAGGGAGCCAGCCAGGCTGATGCAGCCCCGTCCCCGCCGAGCCCTGCCACTCCCAGTGTTTTTTAACACTGACTGCTGGTGCCATGGTGTCGCAGCAGTTGGCCACCGACCGCATTAATCAAAGAAAGGTAACAATTCGGTGTTGATTTGCGTGCCGTAAAGGATCTCAAGATCTCAATGAAAGTTACATTATGTATCCGGCCCAGCTTCAGGAACTGGCCCCCAGGACTCTCCCGCCTCATCATGGTTTCGGCCCAGCCATGGGGCGAATGGCCGACGGACCAATCAGACCCTGATCCCAGGGTATTACTTGACCCTCGGGCACTACTGGCAAACATTTTCTTCATTATTTTCTTTATTCTGGGGCCTCTCATTCTTCTGCACAAACTCTTGAGGCTCTACTTCCAATGGAACACCAGGAACTGCTCATTGGGGTCACTTCCACACTGAGGTAACTCTCTTCCACCAAAGATTGCCCATATCTGCAATACTGATCCCTCTTGGTCTCTTGTTAACTTGCCTGCCTAAACCAAAGAGCTTTTACATACCTGTTTACTGCCATTTCTTTTCAAAGAAGGACTTTGACACTAAAAGAATTATTATTCAAAATGTATAGTTACTTGCTACATTGTGACTCTCTGCTTTACAAAGTTTTACTTAGCTGTTAGTGTATAGTTTATCTCTTTGCCATTTCTTTAAAAAAGAGATTATTTTTTATACAACTATAGCGTGTAGAACTTCAGCCCTTTGGTAATAACAAAAAGTTTGTACTGTACTTTTGAACCACTCCACTCAACCTCTTTTCATTTAGGCCTGGGCTGCTCAGGCCTGGGCTTCTCTGTCACAATTACCACATGTAGAGCCTGGTGAGCTTGAGGAAATCACCAATAGTACTGGAGTCAGGAATACCTGCCATAGGATACTGACCACATGGCCTTACGGAAAATCTCCTTAATAGCCTAAAGTTGTCCTCAGTTCAGCAACCGTGGAAGGGATGCAACTTGACTCTCCTCGCAATAGTTCCAAATTAAATGTTTCAGGAGAAACATTCAGTGGCAGTACTGGCAATACAGCCTGCCATTTAGCTTCTGGGGCACACTCCTGGTTCCAAATTGAAATAATTCGGCCCTTCAAGACTGCAATAAAATACAAGGACAGCATTATGCAAGGGCCTATTAATGTTGCATAGAAAGGACTGAAGACAAAAGGCTGCATTTCTGGTGACCTTATGCCCCACTGCCCTTGAATAAGTTATGCTGCTAGATCTCTCAGAACTGGCAACACACACCACAAAATACCTAGAAGCAACCAACGATAGAGTGGGGCAATTGAAGGACTACAAACATGAAATTAAGCTAAAATATTTGCAAATCATGTCAAGCACCGTGCCCGAAAAGTTTCACGGAGGCTGCAGGAGAATCTAAAAAAGCTACTGAATGACATGCTAGAAGGTCGATGTGACTGATTGCCATCTGGTAAGGGTACGCAAAACCTGGCTCTTGATTTTTATTGTATAATAAAAAGATGTAGGTAATCCATTCCTGAAAGGGTGATCTGCTAATCATATTCCCCTTTCCTAAACATCCATGCCAAAAGCATAGTACGCACATATGTCCTTCTGCATCAGTCTCTTGATATCCAGCATCTGCTTTTCTGTGACACATACCAGGTTCAGAGGTCGCCTGTGCCCTGTTTGACAGCTACTGTGACAAATTCACTGCAGACAGAGGTTGCTTTTAACTACTGTACCACTGATGGAAAACATGTCAATTATGGGCCTATCCATCTAGTGGTAGAGCAATCTCTAAATAAAAGCCATTACAGCTTTTGATATATTGACACATTTATTAATTCTGCATGAAATTGGTATTGTACACATGTCAACCCTGTGCGTTCAGTCCAGCTATGGAAAGGCTATGTGGATTCAGGGCCAGACTGCCTCCCTTGGCATCAGCAAGAAAGGCAAAAAGGAGAACAGGCCATCGTTTTTGATCTTCGGGGAGGTTGGGTAACACCTCTCCCCGACCCAGGAAACTCTCAGAAGGAGAGCTCCTGGGAGCCATGCTCCAAAGAGGAACACCCATAACAATGGACAGCCACACACCAGGGGGTTGCATAGCAGAGGTCTGTGATGCTCCATGTTTGGGAAGGGTGCAGTGTTCAAGAGAAAGAACTGAAGGGAATTGATGGAAGGTTTTGCCATATTTATTTTCTATGTGTCTCGCTCCCTTTACTGTCCATTCAACTTCCTGCAGGACAAAGCACTCTGGGTATGATGCAAGAAGGCAAGGGTCACTACAGTGACAGGGACTGGCCCTCACAGCAGGATTGCTTTTGTCCAATCCCCTACGTCCTTTTCACCTTTTAAGGTAGGGGTCTCTCTCGCCTTTCTTAATTCATTTTGGACTTTCAAGAACAGAAGAATGTGTTGGGCATGCACTCCATTTCCATTACAAACTCCTCCAGTTGTGAGGTGAAGAGGGAGTGGTTCCAAGGCAGAGGTAAGCTCTGTCCTCCAACCATCCTCAGGGAATAGTTGGGTTGACTTGCAGTTGGACCAAGGCTGCACTGCCAGCTGCACCAGTACACAGGTTCCTCACTGGAGTTGAAGGACTCTTGCAGGTTCCAGCTAAGCACCATGGACTGGGAGTGAAAAGGAAACATACCCACCTTGTCCCAGAGCCCCTGAATTGGGAATCCCTGCACCAGTGAAGTCAAAGAAGCGGGATTCCTGTGTCTTACCGCTTCAAGCCATTCACAAGCCGACAGCATTTAAATACCTTTGAACCACGGAGGACCATAAAGGCTGCTTTTGGCACTTTCCTTGAATCTTCAAAATTCTGTTTGCTCCGTCAAACCAATTCACCACTGCACAGTGCCAGCAAAGTTTGTCACTGCTTCTGCTATAACAACAAGCTCACTACTGTAGAAGCCTTGGAACAGCACCTTGAAACACGAGGACCTAACTATGACCTAAACTAACCTGAAACTCGACCCGAACCGTTGGAAGCATTGTTTTGCCCATCGAGTCGACCCAGTGGTACCACCATCCTCTTGAACCGGCTCGTCCGTTGAACCTAACCTTGCAGACTCTTTGAATTGCACCATTTTGTTGCCGCATCAAACCTCACAGAGCTTCACTTCGTACCCCAACTGGCGCAGACTAGTCGCTTGGATTACCGTGACTTGGCACTGTCAAACACAATTCAGCCGACAAGCTCAGCACCAACACGGAGAAACACAGTTCTACGCTCTAGAGCCACCAAGCAGAGATTAAGGTACCTTTGAGAGGCCCAGACTCACAGGTCCACATTTGGGACCATACCGACTGATTAGCCACTCTACTGGCACCTTCTTTCTCAAAGACATATCCTTCTGCAATGTATTGCTCTTTACCTCTGCTACAGTAACCAGAGAGCCTTCATATCCATGTTCTTTATGTTTTGTGTTCTTTCCACAAGTGAGGGTGTTTGCTAGTGTGTGTAGCCAATTATTTGCATATTGGTGTATTCAATTAAAGTTGATTATATTTTTATAGAACCTTGATTGGACATTTTTATTTTGGAGTCTTGTATTAATGCCATTTGGGTTGAAACTCATCACATTCATGCCCCTTTTAAAAGTACACCCTGCCCTCAACCCACATTACCACAAAAGGCAAAGGAGGTGTATCTATTGACTATGCCAGTTTCACCTTTATGATTGGGATCACTGTTGGTTTATAGTGGTATGAGTGCTGAGTATCTGGTTTAACCAATACTCATCCTTGTACTAGTGCAGAGAAGTAGTAATGTCATCACAGACAAATAAAAGGAGGTACCATTTCAGAATAGATTTCCCATATGGAACTTCTGCCAAATCAGACAATTCCATTGAGATTTGGGGAGACTGAAGGGGTTTTAATTCCAGAATTATTGTTGGCTGCCTTCTTCCAAATATGGGAGAGCTTTGACCTGCTAACTTCTTTTCCACACCGACCTTGGGAACATGCATCTCCAAGTTGAATTGCTAGAATCCTGCAGGTAGTATATGTCCATAATCATACGTTTAACAGATTAATTAGAATTCCATTCGCCCTAGCCTCCACAGTTTCTGTTTTTCAATGTCCAATGGACAAACTAGTAAAGGACAAAAACAAGGCCATCAGACAATTTCATTGAGATTTGGGGAGACTGGAGGGGTTTTAATTCCAGAATTATTGTTGGCTGCCTTCTTCCAAATATGGGAGAGCTTTGACCTGCTAACTTCTTTTCCACACCGACCTTGGGAACATGCATCTCCAAGTTGAATTGCTAGAATCCTGTAGGTAGTATATCTCCATAATCATACGTTTAACAGATTAATTAGAATTCCATTCGCCCTAGCCTCCACAGTTTCTGTTTTTCAATGTCCAATGGACAAACTAGTAAAGGACAAAAACAAGACAACATGTCCATATACTCCGAGACATTGCTGAACACATGGCAAACCTGGTGCACATTATGGTAGTACCACTGAACCGCTGACTCAAATTAAAGGCTGACAAATGTAAATTATATGTGGAACAGGTGGATTATGTATGGCACCCCCTGTTAATGTGAGAGGCTAAACTGAAGAAGACCCAGGTCAAATCCAGACTAGGCACCCATCCCTTGCAAATAAAGATGAGACTCTCCTTCCTGGGAATGTGTGAAGTTCGTTAAGGGTTTGACTGCCATGTAGCGCTCATGCAGAGAATGGTAAAGGAAGCGACAACCTTCTTTTTGGGACCTGAAAAAAAGCCATTCCTTCAAGCAAAAGCTCACATGCTGAATGCACCAGTACTCAAACAATTTGAAATCCATGCCTTACACACTCACCGCTGAAGCAAGTAGCAAAGGTCTGTTAGCTGTCCTGATCGAGATCAAAAAAGATAAGGAAGTGATTATAGCCTTCGCTTCCCATTCTTGACAGAATATGAAAAGAACTACGCAAGAGGCATGGGCATGTGGTTCGATCCCCAGGCATTTCCATCAGTTTCTACGGGGGCAGAATACACCTTGAAGCTGATCACAGACCCCTGTTTCATGTTTTTAAGATGAAGGGGCCAGCAGGCTGTCTTCCCACTTAGTCCTGATAGCTTCAAAGCTGACAGAATTGTGGTACACTAAGGAACGCAAAGCAGGTGCAACAAATGTCATGGCTGCTTATCTCTCTTGGCAGGATGATGGAAGAAAACATGATAATGAAGTTCTAGTAAGTGACTCATGGATTGAGAACTAGCATAATAATACCATTTCCAAGCAATAATGGTTTGAACTAGAGAGTAAAGATCCCAGTCTTGCAAGTACAAGGGTATGGTTAGTCAAACGATTGCCAAACCCCAAGACACTTGGTGTTGCATTGAAGCCTTTTGCTCATGTTGCAGAGGAACTATGCCATGATGCTGGGATCCTTGGAGAAGTGATCAGTGCATGCCCTGTGATGGCCAAAGTGTCTGTGCATGGCTTGCCCACCCAAGGATGGTTCAGGGGGCGCACCAAATTAACATATCACGGGCACATCAGCAGCAGCTTGTGAGTCTAGCACCTGGGGAACTACTCTATCCAGCATCCCCAGCATATTCATGCATCAGAGTGGAAAAGTTGACAGTTACATCTTCATAATGCATTTCCTCACCATGGAATGCTGCTTCTCAAGCAGCATTATGTGCTGTTCGTGCTACCGGCACAGCATGCTTTTGTATTGTGTTTAAGACATACTTTTTAAAGATATTCATTACTTGGCCTGTTTTTAGATCTGCTTTTTCCTGACATTTTCTACTAAGGGGAGACTGCTTTTCTAAGTTTGGTTTCTGGATTTAATCTATAAATTTATGCTCTGATTGAATTGGTATTGTGGACCTGGGCTTGGTTGCACAGATTTTGACTTTAGATTACCCTTGTTAGGAATTGGGAATTGGGACTTGGGTTTGGACTGTGGATTTGTGTTTTGCTCCTTGAACTTATACTTGGAGTCTTGAGCAAAGGATTCATTTGTGTATTGTACCTTTTCTGCTGCTTCAACCTTAAGTCCACTAAGACTAAGCTCTGCTCTTCCTCTTACAGACAGATACGATCTGTGGGTTTATGTCTGGAAGAAAGTGGGTTCCAGGTGGGTAAACAACTCTGGAATTCTTGTGTCCTGCTCACTTTCTTTGGTCTCTTTTTCCACAGCCCACAGAGAAAGCATGGCAGCATTCCTCCCAACTTTTCACTTATCCCCATTGTGAAGTGGTTGCCCATGCAGTCCTACACAGTATTGTCAGGAAGAAAGTTTTAACCCTCCTGAAAGAGACTTTGCCCAATCCTGGGCTGCTGACAGAACGAGAAGTCTTACCTTATCCTCAGAGTAGTTTCATTGATACAGGTTCGTATCCTGTGGCCACAATAATTCAGTCCATCACTTCTCTTTAAGGGGTCATGAGTGCTGGCCATGTTGCTCTGAACAAGCGCCATTATGCTTTCAGAGTAGCCGCAGTTCCCTACCCCCAGAGAGTGATGAACAAGTAGTTGCTACTGGACCAACAACGTTGCAATCTACAGTAGACTCTTCTGTGGCCCCACGTCTGTGGTCCTCCACTCCACTTTCCTGCTTGCTCCACCAGAAGGTGACCCCAAATCATACCACACTCATTAACTGATGCAAGCTCCATGCTTGTATTGAGGTCAGTCAGAACACTTTATACGTTCCTGCCCAAGACATTCAATCAAGAAATCAGGAAACCGCAAGACTCATCCCTGATGGGGTCTGTGTAGATGAGTACAGAGGATCACAGACCCCCTATGATAAGAGAAGCTGCTTTTGCTCATGTTCATATTGATGTTGCTAGAGATCTGCTCTAGGCCTAGCATCATTCCCTACTAGAGTTTGAATAGACTCGGCAGCCATTTACCTGGATATATCTTTTAGCCAGAGTAAACAGAAGCTCATTCAAAAGAAATATGCTTGAGAACCACCACCAGCATGGAGAGCACTGCACTTACTTGAGGACCTGTCATAGAACAGACAAATGAATTAAGAATAGTTACCCAGCCAGGCCACTATGAAACAATCAAAAAGAGGTCAGGGAGCCCCTCTACCGAGAACGAACACTGACAAAAAACTTGTTCTTTGGTAAGGTGCCCACTCGGGAGGGTCTACAATCACGTTTTAGCTCACTGTCCCATTCACAGAGGAGAAATACCCATTTGCATATCAGTTTGGTCCCACCCACTTGGGCAGTCCAGAACCGAAATGTAAGGACATTCTCCTCTGAACAAGAGTACCAAGCATGTGCCTGGGGTTGCCGTTGGTACTCTTGTTCAGAGGAGAATTGCCTAGCATTTTGTGCTGGACTGCCCTTGTGGGTGGGACAAAGACTGATATGCAAATGGATATTTCTCCTCTGTGAAAGGTACAGTAAGCTAAAACGTGGTTGTAAACCCTCCTGTAATGATTAGGCAACCTTACACAAGAAAACGTCCCGCTGCCAGCCACCTGTTACCAGGATGTATGTAGCAATACTTATGGACTCATAGATACAAGCTGTGGGGATATCACACGATCGCGGGAGCGTGTTCTCGCGAGATCGCATGTAACGTGATCTCGCGAGCCCACGCTCCGCGGGAAAATGTTTCCAGCTTCAGAGCTGGCAGCCCGCCAGATGAAGCGGTCGCACCACAGCGCTGCTCCTGATGAGGAGCCAAGAAAGCAAGAACTTCCAGCAGCCGTACAGCACAGCTTCTAGGGTGTAACACCACAGCCACAGGAGGTTACCTGGGGGCCCTAGAAGCTTACAGCGTGCCATCCTAGTGCACCCATTTCCCCCAGTGACTCAACTGGGGAAGTCCTGAACTTAACTGAACTGTAAGTACGTGCTTGATGAGAACTTGGACATTTACCAGTCCACACCAGTTGTTATTTAATAAAGTAGAGTAGACTCACTACAGCGTCCTGTCGTCCTTCAAGGCCACAACATAATTGGCGACGAGGATACTAAAGACCCCACAGCCTCACCATGCAAGGCGCCCCACTGCCCCCTGCCTTTCTCCCGTCACCGGGGACACCAGCAATTCCATGGATGCAGTGGGAGCCCCTGTTCTCCACCTATCTGGAAGCGATAGGCGGCACGCGGTATGCCTCCGTGAGGAAGAAGGCGATGCTGTTAAATGCGTTGAGGGTTGAAGGACAGCGCATTTTTGCTGGGTTGAAGGAGATACCTGCGGCCGATGATGACGACGACGACGTCTACAAGGAAGCGACCCGTCGCATTGTGAAGAGGTTCACCAATAAGGAGAACGTTGTACTGCACAGGCTGAGGTTCTACAAACGCAAACAAGAAGGGAGTGAACCCGTGGACGACTACATCACCAGGATGAGGGAGCTGGCCTCTCATTGCGCCTTTGGCGAAAACGCAGAACAGGTCATCTGCGACATGCTCGTCGTTCACACCAACTCTAGGAAAGTGCAGGACAAGTTCATACAAGAAAAGGAGGTCACCCTTGACAAGGCCATCCAAATTGCCAGGGCGGAGGAGGAAACCTCCAGCAGATGCAAAGAGGCGGGAAGTCACCTGCCCGCGCCCGAACTTGCGGCGCTAGAATGGAGAGGGCGCAGAGACAACCAGTCCCGCAACGGCCCCAGAGACAAAGGTCCCAGGCAAAAGGAGGCACCCAAATGCTATAGATGCGCCAGCACCAAGCACATGGCGAATGATCGCGACTGCCCCGCCAGGAATAAAGAGTGCTCTAAGTGCGGACGCATCGGCCACGTGGCTCCGGCATGCACGTGGCGGGAGAAGACGGTTTCCCGTGTAGATGGTGACTGCGTTTCAAGCGACGGTGACGACCAGCAGAACAGACCCATGGTTGTCATGGTCAACACCCCCCAGGCCAGGAGGGAAAAGCCCCACTGCACCATTAAAGTTGACGGAATGGAAACGCGCGTCATGGCAGACTCGGGATCCGACCATACAATCCTCCCCATCAACACATATAAGGAGATGATGGGACAAGCACAAGTAGAGATCAGTACGACCAGGCAAAAGCCGACGGTGTTCGGTGGTGCAACTGTCAACCTTTTAGGCTACATCAAAGCCCGGATCGAATTCAAAGGTAGGTCCACCACCACCAAAGTGTATTTATCACCCAAAGGCCCAGCTGTACTGGGATGGGACGATCAACACAAACTCAGCATGAAACTGGATCCCAGCACTCCGGAACAGGTTCTCATGGTCTCCTCAGGAGCAGCGCTGAACTTCAAGGAGATGTTCCCGGACCTGTTCTCCGAGAACCCAGGGAAGGTGAGAAACTATGTCCACAAGATTCGCCTGAAACCCAACGCCATACCGGTGAAACACAAAGTCAGGGCAGTACCTGCCACAGCGAGACCCGCAATGGAGGCCCACCTTCGGAAGATGGTCGAAGAATGAACCATCAAGACCGTGGAATCCTCACAGTGGTTGAGTCCAGTAGTTTTGATCAAAAAGAAATCCAGCAATGACCTTAGGATCTGCATCGACCTAAGAAGCCTCAATCTAGAGGTAATCACAGATAGCTTTCTACTCCCCAGTATCAATGAGATCGTCCTCATGATGAAAGAGGCGGCAATATTCTCTAAGCTGGACATGCGTGATGCCTATCACCAGATTCCCCTGCACAAAGCCTCTCGCCCCCTTACAGCGTTCATCACGCCCTTTGGCACCTTTCAGTATACCCGCATGCCATTCGGGTTGTCGTCGGCGGCATCCGCATTTCAGAGAATGATGAACTCCTTACTCAAAGGACTCACAAATGTTTCCTTCTTTCAAGATGATATCCTTGTGTATGCCAAAGACAACGAGACCCATAACAAGGCACTCAGGGCTGTTTTGAGCAGGCTTCAAGAGGAGGGCATTCACCTACGCCATGAAAAATGCGTCTTCGGAGTGAACAAGGTAGAATACCTTGGGTACTGCATCTCAAGTGACGGCGTCAGTCCCAAGAAGGACCTCATGCAGGCCATAACAGAAGCCCCGGCTCCGTTGTCCAAAGAGGAGCTACGCTCATTCCTGGGCCTAGCGGAGTACTATGCCAAATTTGTCCCCAGATTCTCCGAGACCACGTCTCCCATGAGGGAGCTTCTGAAGAAGGGGGCAGCCTACTCGTGGGCAAAGCAAGAACTTCCAGCAGCCATACAGCACAGCTTCTAGGGTGTAACACCACAGCCACAGGAGGCTACCTGGGGGCCCTAGAAGCTTACAGCATGCCATCCTAGTACACCCATTTCCCCCAGTGACTCAACTGGGGAAGTCCTGAACTTAACTGAACTGTAAGTACGTGCTTGATGAGAACTTGGACATTTACCAGTCCACACCAGTTGTTATTTAATAAAGTAGAGTAGACTCACTACAGCGTCCTGTCGTCCTTCAAGGCCTCAACACAAGCCCTGATAGCTTCCCATTCAGAGGCACATCACTTAGTAATGGCTGCCTAAGTATTTCCAGTCCACTTAGCGACACAACCAGAAATGAAATAGGAAATGCCTATGTCTTCCCGCAGAGTTCAGAGGTGCACGTCTTGTATTTGCGCTAGCAACAGAGGACCATTGTCTTGTTCCAGTACCCAACCAACCCTTGAAGAACTTCATATAACGCAAGGTGTCCAGCACTTCCACTGCACTTCCAGATCACTTAGAGTCTCACCTTTATTAGGTATTTAGTATAGTTCTTGCCCTCGTTTCACATGCTGGCAACCAGCAAACTGTAACTGTGTTATTCACCTATCTTTTCACGAGTTCAGAAACTGGCAACCATTTGCATAATTCTTTCCTGGATTCAACCAGCCACGTGGATCATGACGCTGGTTTCTTTAGTAACTTGCCTTTGATCAATTACAACCTGAAGATCAATTACCCAGTATTGCGACTGCAGTACTGTGGGGTCTTATTTCTCAGCGAACCGACCACTCTATCAAGTAATAGAAACATCTAAAGGGAGACAAAGTAGGGGAATTCTTCACGTCTTCTTCTAACATGTATTACCTTTGTTTCTCTCTATAGTTCTTCTGCATTGAAGAGCTGCTCACCTACCTCCTTTCACTACTAAGAAAATCGGTTCTGCACCAAGGTGAGGATTGCACAGGGGATTTTGGTTGTTTTCAATCATAACCCTTTTTCTTTCACTGAGTTCGGTGTACTCCCTTCATGGTTCCTGAAGGCCAGGTTTGTATGAATCCCAAGACCTCCCGAGTGGGCACCTTTACACAGAACAGGTTATTTGGCGGTGTTTGTTCTCGGTAGGGGGCTCCCAGACATTTTTGTGAATATTTAGTAACTTTCGGTTTCACCCTAAGTTACCCAGGGTAATCCAGACGTGTTCCCCTTGCTCACTGTGGATGGAGAGGCACATCTTCACCTCACAGATGAGGCCCAACTAGGCCGAAACACGTGTCTGGGGTTGCTGTTGATACAATTGTTCAGAGGAGAATCGCCTAGCATTTTGCTGCTGGACTGCCCTTGTGGGTGGGACAAAGACTGATATGCAAATGGATATTTCTCCTCTGTGAAAGGTACAGTGAACTAAAACATGGTTGTAGATCCTCCCAAGTGGGCACATTCAAATAGAACAGGTTGTTTGCCGTGTTTGTTCTCAGTAGAGGGGCTCCCAGACCTTTTTGTGCACTATGAAACAATGGTGTTTTACCTTATTGCTAGTCTGTATTTCAGTATTATTCTTGGTATGTTGTGGTTCCAACTTCATAGTCCTCATATTGACTGGGAAATGAAGTCAGTAGATTTTCCATCCACTTTCTGCACAAAGCACTTTGACCTGTCCTAATGGCAGCTATAACCATCGAAATGTCATAATTGCCCACTGCAGTCTACTAGAAGCTTTGATCTCCAAACCTGCCCTCTGAATACCAGGAATGTGCTGATGTCTTTGACCAAAAGGAGGCAGGGTGTTCCTCCACATTGGACCTACAACCGACTGAAAGACCCATAGGAGGGGGGCATGGACGTAGGACATGAGGGTTAGGGGGGACAAATCCCCCCACAATTTTAAGTGGGAAGGATGTAATGCCATTTATCCCCCCCCCCGAATATGTAAGTGTTGTTGTGCACAGTGCAGTGCACTGTGCCTCTGCACTGTTGGCAGTTGCATCATGCATCATGTAAAAATATGTCTGGAGGCTGCAGCCTTCAGCGTGCAAATGTACAAGTTCTGCAGACTGTCTGCAGAATAAAAGTACTTCTGCTCACACAACACATATTTCCCAGAATGGCCACTGGAAATCCTGTCCATGGCTGAAAACAAATGTCTTCACCCACCACTCTCCCTTCCCCTGCTGCCCCCTGCACCCTCCAGTCTGAAGCAGAGTAATAAGGTGGAGGTCTGAAGGGAGGCACCTGTCCCCTCACCTGTGTGTACTGTGCATGCATACTCGAAGCCCTTTGACGAAGCGATTGCTACTGCGCCCGGAAGGTAAGTACAAAGGCAAATGTGCGTGTGCCTGTCTCTGTGAGAGAGAAAGCGATACTGTTCATGTGCAAGTGCTAAAATGGTGTATGAATGTGCGATGTGAGCAGGGTCGAACTGGGCCATAAAATTGTCTCAGGCACCAATGAAAAAGTGGCCCATAGCTGCAAATTGCTATTCATTGCTTTTGTGACACGGTTTGAATATTAACCAAGGAGGAGTTTTTTGATAACGTGATGCAAATTGTGCATTTTATAGAATACTTATTCAGCAACACTAGTCAAAACTACTAGCTGCAGATTTAATAAACTCATCTACTGGCCCAAATTGCCCAAAAAAATGGCCCATTTCGACCAACAACTGGCCCACACCAGCATTTTGTATTTTTGGTTCTGCCATTGGCCTATTGCCCTATAGGCCAGTCCGGGCCTGGGTGTGAGCATATGTGTGTGTGTTCAAGTGTGAGTTTGTGGTAGAGTATTTGTGGGTGAGCTTGTGTGGTTATGAATTCTCTAGTGAGATTTAGTCTGCATGGGGATGTTGTGTTTGTGATGTCATGAAAAGAGATAAGGGGTTGCAGCCTGTGATGGAAGGAGCTGGTGCATGCCACATTGCGAGAGGATGGTGATTGGTAAACATGTACAAGTATTGATCTTTTTTTTTAATGTGACATGGCAATATTATTGGCATTATGGGAAATGGCAGCATGGCTGTTCTTAAGGGTGTTATCGCCTATGTTGGCACCAGAAATTTAGCCGCAGATCGCCTATGTTGGCATAGCTTGGATGAACATATTTTTATACAATATCCTGGCAATGTGGCTGGCATGATGGGACAAGCCAACATGAGTTTGCTTACATGTAGGTACTTATCTATGTTGGCACAGCCTGCATGGGCATGTTTTTATGCTGTGCATTGCAATGTTTCTGGCATTATGGGCAAAGCCAAAACGAGTGTTCTTATATGAGTAAATGTTACACAACCTGAATAGACATGTTTACAGTGGCAATATGGGCATACTTTCTTCATATGTCATGACAATAATACTGGCATTTTTGGCAAAGACAATGTGAGTGTTTTTAGGAGGGACAGTGGCCTATAGTGGCATAACCTGCATGGACATGTTTATAATGGCATGGTAATATTACTAGCATTATTGGCAAAGGCATCACAAGGGATCTTCCATGGAGATACTGGCTACTATTACCACAGCCAACATTGACACTTTTTCATCTAGTTACAGGGCAGTGTTGAGGTATTATGTGAAAAGGCAATTTGAGATTTATTAGATAAGGATGTTGCCCTTAATTAGCACAACTAAAATGGGGCAACAACATTATGGGCCAATCCATCATAAGTATTCTTACATGGGAGTACTAACATATGTGGGAATACTGTCATATATGAGTCCAGCCAGTGTGAACTTTTCTCCTTACAGTGGCATTACTGGCATTATGGGCAATACCAACATGAGTGTGTTCATATTTTTGGAATACTGGCGTATATTGAAACATGGAGATGGAAAATGTCTTTTGATACTCGAAGAATACTGGGATATAGTGTGTGCAGAAGGATCCGGAAATGCACTGAACAATACTCTTGTGTACTGTTGGTAACCTGGCATCCTAATTTTTGCATTGTATGCATGTGATACCCCACACAACCAATTGTATGTTTTATAAGTATTTACCCATTGTTTCAAAAAAGCTCTGCCATAAAATGTACAATTGTAATCGTTTATTTAAAAAAATAAAATCTAAGGGTGGTGGGGGGTTATCCCTCCAATCTCCCATTGCTTGGTTTTGGAAGCCCTCACAATGGTTGGTTGCTCACACACATCCATGAGAAATATGTATTCCCGTCCAATGAATACATGAATTCATCTGCACACTCATGTGTTATCATTCATTAGCACTATCAATAGATGCTACAGCCAATGAGTGTGCTTGGGCATGGGCTTTATCCATTTTAACCAGCCCACTTTCTTAGTTGGCTAACAGCATTTGCTCACTACCCATCACCCCTGCTTTCCCATGTTTTTCCATTTCCTTCTAGATCTGGAATTAATGGAACTAAATGCATATGTCTGCTTGCTTACTCCACCTTTGCCCCCGACCCACATTAACTCAAGCACTGTGACTGCCATTGAAACGGAAAGGGGGATATTTATAAAGCTTCCATTGTATTCTCCAAGACAGCAACCTGTTTGTAGTTGTATTTGTTTTTTAAAAACAAATTTGCACTTCCAGCTTGCATCTGTTTTCCACAAACAAATTGTGTGATAGTGGTGATAAAGCATGCTTTGAAAGGCCATACTGGCAATAAAGAGCTCTGTGCAGCACCTGCCAAAAGCCCTCAAAGCATATGCGCCTTAATTCAGGTGGTGGGCAATTACTGGTTGGGACACAATGGCTAGTCATGCTTTATTATGCCACCACTTTCTGCCTCAGTTATACAATATAAACAGAAATATGAGCTAGAACATAGAGTTGGATCAGCATAGGTACAAATATATTTTAGGACGCTTTCCAGAATGTTTATTATGGTGGCCCACCCAATCAGAGTTGTGGAATTCTGGGCATTATTAGCTGTTTGTTGGCCACAATTATCCCGTGGACGGCTTTCTCCAATGTTAGTTTCATTCCCTCTGTGACTGTTTATTCTGTTTGTCCCCTCCAATTACATAGTACTGGCTCCCACCTCCTCTTCAATCATTGCATACAGCTCTCATTCACTCCCCTGCCCCCTTCCCTCACACTCTGCCTGAACTGTTCTCTTTCCCATCACCAAGCTCTTGGGCTATATGATCTCTGTGCTGTTACTGTCACCATTCCCCCTCATGCCATTTCACACTGCCTGGGTTTAACCCTAATTACTCTAGTCTTCTTCCTTGACCCGCTACCACTGCCTCTCACTTTACCTGCACCATTCAAGGGGGTGGGCAGCTCAACCTACTCTTTACTGTGCCATGCTCTCTGGTCTAATGCTGTTGGATTGCCCTGATCATGCTGCCATACGCCGGCTCCTCTTGTTGCAGAATCCCAGCGCTCCCATGGCAACACTGCACAGGTGGAACATATGGGCTCATTAAAACCACTTTTGTTTCTTTTTGAGCCAACACAACCACTTGGACCGTAGTTTGACACCCTTGGGAAGAAGCAATGGCAACCATTATGAGGCGTTAGTTCCCAGCCTATTTACACGCACGCAACACACAGGGCCATAAATTACCCACTCCATCTGCCGTCAGGGAGTGGGCACAGCCCACTAAAACCTTCCCTAGGGAATCACAGCTTCTACAGGCAGGGGGAGACCTGAGACAACTTACTGAACCTGGTTAATATGTAATGGGATGGAGACGCAAGTAGCAACCCGTATAGCAGTAGGGCAGCACAAAGCAGGACGCACAACATGGACTATCTGGCTGCTGGCCTGGCCTGATGGATCGTGTCAACCTACCATGCAAAGTCCCCAAGGTGTCCCCTGTACCCCCAAATTTTATGTGTCTCCTACACCCCTGGAGGGGGGCTTAGATTCCCAGCTGACAAATCTATTCCCTAGCTCCAGCCGAAGATATGGTCCTGCGTGACTACATCCAGATAGTCCTGAAGAACAGTTTTATCCAGTCTTCCATTTACCAGCAGCCTACCCTTATTTTTTGTCCCCAAGAGGAATCACATGTCCCGGAGTTAGATTATGATAAAGAACCAGTATCCGCCACCCCTGATATTTGAGATCATCTCTGATCTATCTTTACCAAGCTAAACCTGTTAAGGGAATAAGATATGGTATGTAGCAAAGAGGGGGATGAGAGGAAGACTGTGTTCAAGACCAAGTATATGCTATCGGAGCACTTAGTTATGCCTTCCTGCCTCTGTAAAGACCACACACTTAACAACACTTCAAGAGTAATGTAGTCTAGGATATTTTGCACTGCTTTCTTTACTTTTACGATATTTATATAACACAACCATGAACCCTTAGGCGTTAGGGCGCAGACGTAAACAAACAACAACATTAAACAAAAAGAAGGTCCTTAATTAAGAAGCAAAACAAAGTGGCCAGGATCAACACAGGGACGACGAGAATAGCCAGGTCTTCAGTTTTTGCTTGAAGCTGGTAAGCAATACTTGATCCTGAAGATCTGGGGGAAGAGCTTTCTAGGCCATAGGGACTGCTATAAAAAAGGCTCAATTTTCCATCTTCTTAGACTTGCTTCTGGGTATGATCATTAGGTTCTGGAATTTGGACCTAAGGGATTGGCTATTTATCTTATTAGAAATCAAATCTTGTAGCATTAGGCCTAGTCTGCATTTCATGGTTATTGTCAATAGCCGAAAATGAATTTGAGAGGCTAATGGGAGCCAATGCAATGACCTTGTGATACATAGTCGCCACGGGTTAGTCCAGTCACTATTCTAACAGCCCCATTTTGCACCACTTGAAGTCTGTTGATGGCATTCTTTCTGGTCCCTAGCAGGAGGCTGCCACAATAATCCAGCTTCGATCCCCTAATGGCTCTTGCTAGGGTTTCAGCATTTGCCTGAGAGATAAAGCGGCGAAGTTGAGCAAGTAGTTTTATGAAATAGACCACCGAAGAGACTAGGCTTCCCACACAAGCCTTCATATCTAAGTGCTGATCCAACACCATGCCCAAAGTTTTTACTTTCTTCTGTGGTTTAATGATCACATCGCCAAAACGGAATTTGTGATAAAGTGGTCCTAGCTTCGAGATCATGGATTGCTTGCCAACTATCATTAATTCAGTTTTTTCCCTGTTGAGGGCGAGATTATTTTCAATCATCCAATTTTCTACTAGAGAACAAACTCTATTGAGTTCCTCCTCATCAGAAAAATGGTAGCCTGCAAGAGGGACGACACACCGAGTGTCATCAGCATAGTTGGTAAACAACACTCCCTCCCGTTCTGAGATGTCAAAGAACGGGGTAGTAAATGTTATCGATTCAGTGAGACAAACAGGCCCTGAGAGGGACTCCAAACAACACTAATACAGGGTCAGTTTCTGCCTCCTATATGAAGACACAGCTGACTCTATTGTTTAGAAAAGAAATGGTCCATTGAGCTGTCTCCGGGGAAATATTAGCTACTTCCCCTAGCCCGTCAGCCAAAATCGCATGATCTACCATATCAAATGCGGCTGACAGGTCTAGGAGCATAAGAATGCAAGCAGAGCCTATATCCATTTGTTCCAGAAGTCATGATTTTAACTCCAATAAGGCGCTCTCTGTGCAGAAGCCCTTTCAAAAGCCTGATTGGCGAGCATTAAGGATGGAATATAACTTGAGATGTTGGGAAATTTGATTATAGGCCACACGATCTATAATTTTCAATAAGAATGGTATGTTCGTTATTGGCCTATAATTCAAAGGGTCATCAATTGCAATCTTTTCAGACTTGGCTAGACCCATGCTTGTTTGATGTTGGATGGTACTTGGCCTTCAAGAAAAGAGGCATTGACAAATTTGCATATGGCGTTCACTAGGAGAATCGGGCAAGTTTGAATAATTATAGCGGAGCATGAATCACCTTTGCAGCATGTAGTTTTAAGTTGTTCTACCATGAGCGACAGTCCTCATTTATCCAGACGACACTATCTTCCACACTAGAGTTATACATCCAGTATGTCAAGACAGACCTACAGAGGTTAAGGGACCAAACCCTTTACCCAAAAGTTGACAAATGCTTGTTTCAAGGCACAGAGGTGGCCCTCCTGTGATTTTTCCTAATCTCTGAAACTTTTGAAGATGACTGATGCTATGGTCAAGGAAGAATTAGCGTGGGCTTCTCCAATGTCATTGAAGGGCCTGCAGTCCTTTCTGGGTTTCGTCAATTTCCTCATCCAGTCATTTTCCACTATCATAGTCCCACTAATAACAGGACTGTTAACAATTCCTTTCTAGTGGACCTGGGATGCTCAAGCTGCTTTTGAACAACTTAAAAAGCCTTCACCACAGCTCCAGGTCTGCAGCATTAAAGTCTGGAGTAATTGTTTGTGGGGGAAGTGGAAACCTACACTATAGCGATAGGAGTCATCCTTTCACAATACTGCTGTACTACTGACCAACTGCATCAAGTTGCATTTTGTTGACAAAAACTGACATCCACCGAATAAAATTACAATGGAACTGAAAGGGAGTTGTTGGATATTAAGGCCGCATTTCAAGAATGACACCATTATCATTTGGTGGCCAAACATCTCTACGGTGTATTCAGATCACTGCAACCTGCAGGCCATAGCTTCAGCTAAATGTACCAGCGTCCAACAGTTCGGTGACATCAGCTTTTTGGGTTGCTTAATTTCAGAGTCACTTTTATGCCCAGATCCATACATACCAAAGCCGATGTCTTGTTTTGGCAGTTTGGTAACTATCCCGAACCCATTATGCCAAACCAGGCCCTGGCAACAGAGAAAGTGAGCTGTCCCTTCAGGGAATATGTTGGAAGAGCCAAGAGAATCTTATGTGTGTGTGTATGTTTGTTCAGCTATACAAATCCACAACGTTGAACCCACGTATACCAAATTCTGCATGGATTGCTCTTTTGTCTGGGGGAAGATCGTAATCTATGTTTGGATGCAAAAATGTCACTGTGTAGACACCCTCATTTACTGATGCTCACCTAGATTCACTACAATAGGTACTAGAGGGAGGTAACATTTGGAAAAGTATCTGTTGCTTCAATGTGTTGGTTAATCCTTTGAAATGTACTACTACTGTATACAGTTCGAACGTGTTTATTAAAGCATATTTAAATGGAATACGAAAAAAAAAGAATTACATTGTTTTTATCACGCCACCACAAATCTGGGAAATGGCAAGGTTACAGTTTACTTAGGTTCATTCACAAGAAGAGAGCACAATCAATCAATCTTGCTTGGACATTTTCTCAAATGTGCTGAAGCCATTGAGTGACTGAAACATGCCGCACAAAAAACAAACATCACTTGGAAAAGCTCCATATGATGCAAATCGAAAATAAATATCATGAGTTTTTGAAACATAACAACGAACAGTAGCACGACTTGCCAACCACTGGACAAGAGCTACTTTCTCCAGGGCAAAGGAGACACCAGAGCAAATGGAAGCAAGGCTTGCCGACAAGAGAGCAAGAGCAACACCATCCAGGGCACATGAGACACCAGAGCAAACGGAAGCAAGACTTGCAGACAAGAGGACAAGAGCAACATCCTCCAGGGCACATGAGATACCACTCTATCAGGACATGGGCAATGTCGGGTACCCCAGTTAGTGGGTAATAAAACATCCTGAAGAGCCTTAAACACCTCCATATCAGAAGGCCTACCTTTTTTGCGAGGGCACCTATTTCTACCAAAGGCTGTGCTCCAACTAGAAACTCATCAATGGTACAATGACAGCAAAATCTCAGTGCACCAAGGTCAACAAAAGACCTGGGCCTGTTACGCAGGTGGTGTTTTTGTCCTCAGATGTCACGAGATATGGTGGATTACTTGTTTGGGGGGGGTGTGTGGGGGAGAGTTCCCCTTGCTCAGTGCAGAAATGCAAATGGCAAACTGGTCGGGTCACTCCAACCATTGCCCGTTATGCACAAACCACAATTCCAGATCTACATGGATTTCATAGTAGAGATCCCTTCAGTATGGGAATACGAAGTCTAATAGTAGACTTTAATTAATATGGCACTGTTCATTCCTTGTCAGGGAACCTCAACAGATCAAACCTTAGCAGATTTATTTTGGTAGGACATTCCGACACTATGAACAGCCCTCTATAATCACCCCAGACCAGATCTCCCAGTTCACCTATAAGTTTTGGACGGTGCTAACTCTAGTGAGAATCAAAGTCTGCTTTTTCTCTGCCAATGACCCCCAAACTGATGGCCAAACTGAGAGAGCAAACCAAACTAATGAAGAGTATCTCAGCAGTCTACTACTGAAATATACCAGAAAGATTGGCTGGTTCTCCTTGTAGCAGCAGGATTTGCGTATACCAATGAGCCACATTCAGCTGTAGGAGTCTCACCATTCTATGTGGTTTATGGGTAACGTCCTACTGCTCTCTGTCGTTGACATCCAATTTCTGTCGCTGACCCAGCAGCAGAGACATGAATAAAACATGTTGAAGGGAAAGTAATATCTTCCATAAGAATACATTTATTGAAGGCAAAGGGAAGCACTAAATGCTTTGTGGGTGCTCATAGGCAAGGAGCCCCAGTATACAAGCAAGCGGAAATTCCAATGGGGCTGTCAAGCTATTGCCTCACTTTGAGAGACATTATGAAGTACTACAAGTCATCAATCCCGAAGCCATGATATGATATGATATGGCATTTATAACGCGCCTGTACACAAGTGTTTCTAGGCGCATCAAGACAAGGGGGGGGAAATAGGGAGGACAAAACAATGATCTTACTAGGCCCTGTGTCATTCATATTGTGCAAGAGCAGGGAAGAGGAAAGGGAGAAGTGATGCTGGGGTGGAGGGAGAAGGGCAGGTAACTCAAAAGTGCCGCCAGCGTGTGGCTCAGTGAAGATAAATCGGGAAGTCAAGCCATCAGGTGGCTCATAAGTGCAGAGAGAAGGGACTGTAGGGTTGCAAATACGGACCACAAGTGCTAGGGGAGCCAGGAGGCAGTGCAAGGTGCAACTGGACATGTATGAGCCTGGGCTCAAGTTCAGAGGATAGCCAGGTGGCCAGTGCGTGGAGCAGTCGGGAATCAGCAGGGGAGAGGAAGCGAGAAAGCTGAAGCGAAGAGGAAGGCCTTGAGTTGCTTCCACAACAGGAGATACTTCTGCTCAAGTTTGAGAGAGGCAAGGAGGCTGTCCCAGAGGGAGGCCCCAGTTGAGGATAGAGATCTGCCCTCAACTCTCTGCTTGGAAAAGCGACTGATCCACAGAGAGTTGGAAGTGGATGAGCAGAGAGATTGAGATGGAAGATGTTTAGGAAGAAAGAGTTGGAGGTAGTGCGGTCTCAGGCCCCAGAATGCCTCGAGGACGATGCAGAGGGTCTTGAACTTGATCCTTGCTGCCACTGGGAGCCAATAAAGAGATTTCAGAGCTGGAGAGATATAATCCCTGGGCATGAGGCCAAGGACAAATCTTGCAGTCCTGTTCTGGAAAAGTTAAAGAGGTCAGAGAGTAGAGGCAGGAAGATTTAGAAAGAGGCTGTTGCAATAGTCCAGCCTAGATAGGAGCAGAACTCTGCACACAGTGAGCTTCTGGCGGAAAGTAAGAAAAGGAAGAATACCTCTGTCTGAGGAGGTGCAGTTGATAGTTTAGCTTCTTGGAGATGTCAGAGATGTGAGGAGAGAAGGAGAGGATGGATTCAAAGATGAGCCCAAGGTTCTTAACTTCACAGGTAGGAGCAAGAAGAGGGAGCGGTCCGGAGTGGGCGGCCAGAGAGCGAGAGAGAGAGGAAAGGTAGGAGCTGGTGTTCCAATGAGGAGGATCTCAGTCTTACTGGCATTAAGGCAGAGATCATTGGTGGCACACGATTCCTGAATTGTGGTTAGACAGTCTGGAATGAGAGAGGGAGAAGAGGCAGCTGAAGGGAACCATAAGGAAAGCTGGTGTCATCTGCATAACACTGAAAGTTGGAGCAGAAGGAAGCAATGTGGTGGGCAAGAGGTGCCAGGTGTTGGGTGAACAGCCAGGGAAAGAGGTTAGACCCCTGGGCAAACACCACTAGTGGAGAGAGTGAGATAGAAGAGAGGAAAGACCCTAGTTGGATCTGGGAGGATCAGCCAGTGAGAAAGGAGGTCAGCCATACCAGAGCCTGATCAGTGATACCCATGTTATCACTGAGGCGATTGACCAGGATGGCATGCTTGACCGTATCAAAGGCAAACGAGGAGAATGAGGACATAAGGAAGGTTAGAATCAAGGTTTGAGAGCAAATCTTCACGGGTGTTCAGGAGAGCAGTTTCTGTGCTTCTGGCAGCTCAGAATCAAGACTGGTGGTCGTGGAGACAACCAACAGATTCAGTGCGCAGAATAAACTGGGAGATGGCCAGCTTTTCCAAGAGTTTGCCCAGGAAAGGGGTGATGGAGATTGGCGATAGTTAGCTGGAGAGGAAGGATCGTCAGAGGGCTTCTTTTAGCAGGGAATGTACAAGGGAGTGCTTAAGGGGGGAAAGGAAGGTTCCATTGGCAAAGGAGTGATTACAGAAATCGGCCAAGGCTGGAACAAGGGTGTCGATGTGGTCCTTGATGGCTCTGAATAAACAGGGAAGAACCTGTTTTGACAAGACTTTCGTAGATCTGACTTGTCTAGAAGCATCGTCTGGGGTGAACAAGGGAAAGGAAGAGAAGGGAGGAGGAGAGATAGCCACAGGCGGGCCAGGAATGGAGGAGGAGGAAGAGAGGGTGGAGAGAAAGTCCTAAGTTTTATTGATGAAGTAAGAAGGCAAAGCCGTACAGAAGGCCTAGGAGGAAACAGGAGAGGTTGAGACTGCAGCAGGATTGGCCAGCTCCTTGCAGATTTTGAAGAGTTCGGCCAAGTTGTTAGATGCCGCAGAGAAACGGTCTTGCATGTGGGCTCTCTTCTTGGTGAGGACAGAGAGTCTGTATTGCAGTTGGAGCAGGTGGTAGACCATATTGTCAGAGGGTGCACAAATGGCCAATGCCCTCTGATTCCTCTCAGCCACCCTGCACTTGCATTTGAGGGTGACAAGGTACCAAGAGTTGCACTTAGATTTGGGCTTCAAGCGGATCCTCGTGACAGAGGGAAGTACATCAAAAGTGTTAGAGATAGAAAAATGAAAGTTAGAAAGGGCTGTGTCAGGGTGTGAGTCGGCCAAATGTGCAGAAGGAGTAGAAAAGGTAGCAGCAAAAGCCTCAGCTGATGCATGCTTCATGGGCCGGATGACCAAGAAGGTAGGTGGCAGTGCTGGAGTCGGCTTGGCCTGAGGGGTAGCGAGAGAGGAGAGAGGAAAGGAGAAAGTGATCACTCCAGGAGAAAGGAGTGGTGAGAGAGTTGGAGAGCGGGAGGGCTGAGGAGCTCAGAGCTTTCAGGGTATGCCCTGCGGAGTGAGTTGGACCAGAGGTAAGAATAGAAAGAGTTGCAGAGATTGCTAAAGAGTCCTGAAGAAGGGCAGGTAGCATCCAGGTGGATGTTAAGGTCTCTGAGGAGGAGAAGTTGAGAGATAAGTGCGAGGACAGAGGAGGAGAGGTCCGCCCACTCCGAGAGGAAGGAGGCGACCTGTCCAGGCTGCCTGTAGATAGTTGCCACAGTGTGAGAAAGGCCAGGAAAGATAGAGAGCATGCAGACCAGGCATTAAAAAGAGGAGTAGTCCTGCATAGGAATGATAGAAGCAGGGATCCGCTCAGAGAAGATCAAGGCTACACCCCCAACGGGGCCGATGGTTCTGGGTTCGCAGAGGATCTTGTAGCCATCAGGAAGGGGAATGTCACAGCTTGTGACAGAGCTGGACGTGAATCATGTCTCGATCAGACCAAGTAGATCCAAATCGAGTTCTTCCAGGACACAGCAGATGTCAGAGGAGTATTTGACATCTGAGCAAGAGTTAAGAGTAGCAATGTGGAGCAGGTTTCCTCCTTTGAAGGACTTCCACAGAGGGGTACAGGTCAGAGGTACGCCCTGCGGAAATGTTGCAAGTGCCTGAGGATGGGCAGAGGAGGGAGGAGGAGAAGGCAAGGTAGCCAGGTAGGGTGAATTGGGTGCCAGATGGGTGGCAGAGGAAGAAGGCAACATGGTGGCTGGAGAAGCAGCAGAGGCAGCCGTAGAGGTGGAAGAGGAAGAAGGCAGCAGAGAAGACAGAGAGGGGTAACTTAAACTCCCTAAACTTTGGAAGGTACCGCCAGTTTTCCATGCATCTCTGACAAAACTCTGCCACTGGTACAAGGGGAAGTAGAATTTTTATTTCAGGAAATCCTCGACTCATTTGTGCAAAGGCAAGCTATTATACTTGATCGATTGGAGGGCTATGCCCTGAAGACAACACGTGGGAACCAGTTACAAAGCTACAGACTTAATCTGCCATTTTCATATATCTCATCCTGATAACCTGCATTTACCACAGGCATTCCAGGTGGTTACAATCTCGAGAGGGTTCAGAGAGGACACAGCTTGCATAACTGCTGGTTGATCGGCAAAGGATTTATATTTGTGTTGTGCCTTTTCTGCTGCTTCAACTCGAAGTTTGCCTGTCTCTGGCAAAGATCTGGTCTTCGTTTTATAAACAAAAGTAAGATCTGTGGGGTTTTCATCTATAGAGAGAATGGGGGCAGGTGAGGAAGGGATTTGGGGGTTCTTGTGTCCAGCTCACTTTCTTTAGTCTCATTTTTTCCCACAGTCCAGGGTGAGATCCTGGTGGCATTCCTCCTGACTTTTCACCAGACCCAATGTGTAGTCCTTTTCTGTTCAGTCCTACACATTGTCTGGAAGAAAAAGTTAAGCTTCCTGAGGGGTCCGTGCCTGAACCTCTTTTGCTGACACTAAAGGCCAATGCTATTAGAAACACTTAAATGGACAGCCATGTATATCAGGAATAAAACCCATGGTCAGAGAGGACTATTGGTAGCTGGTGATAGATAGAGACAGAGCAATTTGTGAGAGTGAGCAGAATGGTGGCCGGCGATGGATAGAGATCAATTTGTGAGAGAGGGCCCAGAATGCTGACAAAGTGATGAGAACCCTTCACACCGGTGCCACCGCACATCAGCCAAAAGACATACCTTCTGGGCTGCACGTCGCAACATCACCTTCCCACCACCAGGTGAATGTCTGGTTGAAAGGTTCAACCTGATCCTCAAGGACACAATTCTGCTCTTTCTTGCATCTTGAAGTTCCATGGGTAATAAGGGCAGCAAAATGATTTAGAAAGTTTGCGCCCACAAGCTCCCCTCTACTAGGTTCACCCAATTCAAGTTAATGAGAGGAGGGATTGCCAGGCCATTAGGTGCTTCTACTGGCTTAAGACCAGGTGCACGGAGGACAACACTTCACTTCCTTCCCATTCATTGATAGCCACTAATATTGGGAGTGCTCTGCTTAGAAGTAAAAAGGGGTATGAGGCAAGCACTGCCGTGAAGGACCATGTCATTAGGGTGGGTGACATAGTATGCATCTGATTACCACACCATGATGCAAAGAGTCAGTCCCACTACAGTGAGCTCATCCGAGTTACTAGGGTGGGACCAGAATTCATCAACACCTCTGATGGGAATATATGGAATGGAATGTGGGGGCATGTGGCCCTCAACTTCTCAAAGATCTGTCATCCCAACGCTAACAGGGTGACAACCGGAGATACTCTTATTGCCCGAGAAGTTCACGAGTCTGTTGCCAGCGGGATAAAAAGCAGGAATCACATTTCCAAGAAACAACTAGATTGGAACCATAATCTTCACCCACATTACGTTTCTGTCATATTCAAACACCCATTCACCTTATTGAAGCGAGATATGTTGCGTTTGTGTACTCGTTGAATTGTTCTCAATTCCTTTGCCTTCCCCATGATTGATACCACTATTACTTTCATTAACGATCCCCAAGCATTTCCGTCAGTGTCTACGGGGGCAGAATACACCTTGAAGCTGATCACAATCCCCTGTTTCATGTTTTTAAGATGAAGGGGCCAGCAGGCTGTCTTCCCACTTAGTCCTGATAGCCTCAAAACTGACAGAATTGTGGTACACTAAGGAACGCAAGGCAGGTGCAACAAATATCATGGCTGCTTGTCTCTCTTGAGAGGATGATGGAAGACAACATCATAATGAAGTTCTAGTAAGTGACTCATGGATTGAGAACTAGCATTATAATGCCATTTCCAAGCAATAATGGTTTAAACTAGAGAGTAGAGATCCCAGTCTTGCAAGTGCAAGGGTATGGTTAGTCAAACGATTTTCAAACCCCAAGACACTTGGTGTTGCATTGAAGTCTTTTGCTCATGTTGCAGAGGAACTATGCCATGATGCTGGGATCCTTGGAGAGGTGGTCAGTGCATGCCCTGTGATGGCCAAAGTGTCAGTGCATGGCTTGCCCACCCAAGGATGGTTCAGGGGGCGCACCAAATTAACATATCACGGGCACATGAGCAGCAGCTTGTGAGTCTAGCACCTGGGGAACTACTCTATCCAGCATCCCCAGCATATTCATGCATCACGGCATAGTGTGTGTAATGCACTGATGGCAGAGTGGAAAAGTTGGCAGTTACATCTTCATGATGCATTTCCTCACCATGGAATGCTGCTTCTCAAGCAGCATTATGTGCTGTGTGTGCTACCGGCCCAGCATGCTTTTGTATTGTGTTTAAGACCTACTTCTTGAAGATATTCTTTACTTGGCCTGTTTTTAGATCTGCTTTTTCCTGACATTTTCTACTAAGGGTAGACTGCTTTTCTAAGTTTGGTTTCTGGATTTAATCTATGAATTTATGCTCTGATTGAATTGGTATTGTGGACCTGGATTTGGTTACAAAGATTTTGACTTTAGATTACCCTTGTTAGGAATTGGGAATTGGGACTTGGGTTTGGACTGTGGATTTGTTTTTTGCTCCTTGAACTTATACTTGGAGTCTTGAGCAAAGGATTCATTTGTGTATTGTACCTTTTCTGCTGCTTCAACCTTAAGTCCACTAAGACTAAGCTCTGCTCTTCCTCTTACAGACAGATACGATCTGTGGGTTTATGTCTGGAAGAAAGTGGGTTGCAGGTGGGTAAACAACTCTGGAATTCTTGAGTCCTGCTCACTTTCTTTGGTCTCTTTTTCCACAGCCCACAGAGAAATCATGGCAGCATTCCTCCCAAATTTTCACGTATCCCTATTGTGAAGTGGTTGCCCATGCAGTCCTACACAGTATTGTCAGGAAGAAAGTTTTAACCCTCCTGAAAGAGACTTTGCCCAATCCTGGGCTGCTGACAGAATGAGAAGCCTTACCTTATCCTCAGAGTAGTATCATTGATACAGATTTGTATCCTGTGGCCACAATAATTCAGTCCATCACTTCTCTTTAAGTGGTCATGAGTGCTGGCCATGTTGCTCTGAATAAGCGCCATCATGCTTTCAGAGTAGCCGCAGTTCCCTACCCCCAGAGAGTGATGAACAAGAAGTTGCTACTGGACCAACAACGTTGCAGTCTACAGTAGACTCTTCTGTGGCCCCACGTCTGTGGTCCTCCACTCCACTTTCCTGCTTGCTCCACCAGAAGGTGACCCCAAATCATACCACACTCATTAACTGATGCAAGCTCCATGCTTGTATTGTGGTCAGTCAGAACACTTCATACATTCCTGCCCAAGACATTCAACCAGAAATCAGTAAACCGCAAGACTCATCCCTGATGGGGTCTGTGTAGATGAGTACAGAGGATCACAGACCCCCTATGATAAGAGAACCTGCTTTCGCTCATGTTCATATTGATGTTGTATGATCTGCTCTAGGCCTAGCATCATTCCCTACTAGAGTTTGAATAGACTCGGCAGCCATTTACCTGGATATATCTTTTAGCCAGAGGAAACAGAAGCTCATTCAAAAGAAATATGCTTGGGAACCACCACCAGCATGGACAGCACTCCACTTACTTGAGGACCTGCCATAGAACAGACCAATGAAGTAGGAATAGTTACCCAGCAAGGCCACTATGAAACAATCAAAAAGAGGTCAGGGAGCCCCTCTACCGAGAACGAACACTGACAAGAAACTTGTTCTTTGGTAAGGTGCCCACTCGGGAGGGTCTACAATCACGTTTTAGCTCACTGTCCCATTCACAGAGGAGAAATACCCATTTGCATATCAGTTTGGTCCCACCCACTTGGGCAGTCCAGAACCGAAATTGTAGGCCATTCTCCTCTGAACAAGAGTACCAAGCATGTGCCTGGGGTTGCCGTTGGTACTCTTGTTCAGAGGAGAATTGCCTAGGATTTTGTGCTGGACTGCCCTTGTGGGTGGGACAAAGACTGATATGCAAATGGATATTTCTCCTCTGTGAAAGGTACAGTGAGCTAAAACGTGGTTGTAAACCCTCCTGTAATGATAAAACGTCCCGCTGCCTGCCACCTGTTACCAGGACGTATGTAGCAGTACTTATGGACTCATAGATACAAGCCCTGATAGCTTCCCATTCAGAGGCACATCACTTAGTAATGGCTACCTAAGTATTTACAGTCCACTTAACGACACAACCAGAAATGCAATAGGAAATGCCTATGTCTTCCCGCAGAGTTCAGAGGTGCACGTCTTGTATTTGCGCTAGCAACAGAGGACCATTGCCTTGTTCCAGTACCCAACCAACCCTTGAAGAACTTCATATAACGCAAGGTGTCCAGCACTTCCACTGCACTTCCAGATCACTCAGAGTCTCACCTTTATTAGGTATTTAGTATAGTTCTTGCCCTCGTTTCACATGCTGGCAACCAGCAAACTGTAACTGTGTTATTCACCTATCTTTTCACGAGTTCAGAAACTGGCAACCATTTGCATAATTCTTTCCTGGATTCAACCAGCCACGTGGATCATGACGCTGGTTTCTTTAGTAACTTGCCTTTGATCAATTACAACCTGAAGATCAATTACCCAGTATTGCGGCTGCAGTACTGTGGGGTCTTATTTCTCAGCGAACCGACCACTCTATCAAGTAATAGAAACATCAAAGGGAGACAAAGTAGGGGAATTCTTCACGTCTTCTTCTAACATGTATTACCTTTGTTTCTCTCTATAGTTCTTCTGCATTGAAGAGCTGCTCACCTACCTCCTTTCACTACTAAGAAAATCGGTTCTGCACCAAGGTGAGGATTGCACAGGGGATTTTGGTTGTTTTCAATCATAACCCTTTTTCTTTCACTGAGTTCGGTGTACTCCCTTCATGGTTCCTGAAGGCCAGGTTTGTATGAATCCCAACACCTCCCGAGTGGGCACCTTTACACAGAACAGGTTATTTGGCGGTGTTTGTTCTCGGTAGGGGGGCTCCCAGACATTTTTGTGAATATTTAGTAACTTTCGGTTTCACCCTAAGTTACCCAGGGTAATCCAGACGTGTGCCCTTGCTCACTGTGGATGGAGAGGCACATCTTCACCTCACAGATGAGGCCCAACTAGGCCGAAACACGTGTCTGGGGTTGCTGTTGATACTATTGTTCAGAGGAGAATCGCCTAGCATTTTGCTGCTGGACTGCCCTTGTGGGTGGGACAAAGACTGATATGCAAATGGATATTTCTCCTCTGTGAAAGGTACAGTGAACTAAAACATGGTTGTAGATCCTCCCAAGTGGGCACATTCAAATAGAACAGGTTGTTTGCCGTGTTTGTTCTCAGTAGCGGGCCTCCCAGACCTTTTTGTGCACTATGAAACAATGGTGTTTTACCTTATTGCTAGTCTCTATTTCAGTATTATTCTTGGTATGTTGTGGTTCCAACTTCATAGTCCTCATATTGACTGGGAAATGAAGTCAGTAGATTTTCCATCCACTTTCTACACAAAGCACTTTGCCCTGTCCTAATGGCAGCTATAACCATCGAAATGTCATCATTGCCCACTACAGTCTACTAGAAGCTTTGATCTCCAAACCTGCCCTCTGAATACCAGGATGCTGATGTCTTTGACCAAAAGGAGGCAGGGTGTTCCTCCACATTGGACCTACAACCGACTGAAAGACCCATAGGAGGGGGGCATGGACGTAGGACATGAGGGTGAGGGGGACAAATCCCCCCACAATTTTAAGTGGGAAGGATATAATGGCATTTATTCCCCCCCCTAATATGTAAGTGTTGTTGTGCACAGTGCAGTGCACTGTGCCTCTGCACTGTTTGCAGTTGCATCATGCATCATGTAAAAATATGTCTGCAGGCTGCAGCCTTCAGCGTGCAAATGTACAAGTTCTGCAGACTGTCTGCAGAATAAAAGTACTTCTGCTCACACAACACATATTTCCAAGAATGGCCACTGGAAATCCTGTCCATGGCTGAAAACAAATGTCTTCACCCACCACTCTCCCTTCCCCTGCTGCCCCCCGCACGCACCTGACCCCTCACCTGTGTGTACTGTGCATGCATACTCGAAGCCCTTTGACGAAGCGATTGCTACTGCGCCCGGAAGGTAAGTACAAAGGCAAATGTGCGTGTGCCTGTCTCTGTGAGAGAGAAAGCGATACTGTTCATGTGCAAGTGCTAAAATGGTGTATGAATGTGCGATGTGAGCAGGGTCGAACTGGGCCATAAAATTGTCTCAGGCACCAATGAAAAAGTGGCCCATAGTTGCAAATTGCTATTCATTGCTTTTGTGACACGGTTTGAATATTAACCAAAGAGGAGTTTTTTGATAACGTGTAATGCAAATTGTGCATTTTATAGAATACTTATTCAGCAACACTAGTCAAAACTACTAGCTGCAGATTTAATAAACTCATCTACTGGCCCAAATTGCCCAAAAAATGGCCCATTTTGACCAACAACTGGCCCACAACAGCATTTTGTATTTTTGGTTCTGCCATTGGCCTATTGCCCTATAGGCCAGTCCGGACCTGGATGTGAGCATATGTGTGTGTTCAAGTGTGAGTTTGTGGTAGAGTATTTGTGTGTGAGCTTGTGTAGTTATGAATTCTCTAGTGAGATTTAGTCTGCATGGGGATGTTGTGTTTGTGATGTCATGAAAAGAGATAAGGGGTTGCGGCCTGTGATGGAAGGAGCTGGTGCATGCCACATTGCGAGAGGATGGTGATTGGTAAACATGTACAAGTATTGATCTTTTTTTTTAATGTGACATGGCAATATTATTGGCATTATGGGAAAGGGCAGCATGGCTGTTCTTAAGGGTGTTATCGCCTATGTTGGCACCAGAAATTTAGCCTCAGATCGTCTATGTTGGAATAGCTTGAATGAACATTTTTTTATCAAATGTCCTGGCAATGTGGCTGGCATGATGGGACAAGCCAACATGAGTTTGCTTACATTTAGGTACTTATCTATGTTGGCACAGCCTGCATGGGCATGTTTTTATGCTGTGTCATTGTAATGTTTCTGGCATTATGGGCAAAGCCAAAACGAGTGTTCTTATATGAGTAAATGTTACACAACCTGAATAGACATGTTTACAGTGGCAATATGGGCATACTTTCTTCATATGTCATGACAATAATACTGGCATTTTTGGCAAAGACAATGTGAGTGTTTTTAGGAGGGACAGTGGCCTATAGTGGCATAACCTGCATGGACATGTTTATATATAATGGCATGGTAATATTACTGGCATTATTGGCAAAGGCATCACAAGGGATCTTCCATGGAGATACTGGCTACTATTACCAAAGCCAACATTGACACTTTTTCATCTAGTTACAGGGCAGTGTTGAGGTATTATGTGAAAAGGCAATTTGAGTTTTATTAGATAAGGATGTTGCCCTTAATTAGCACAACTAAAATGGGGCAACAACATTATGGGCCAATCCATCATAAGTATTCTTACATGGGAGTACTAACATATGTGGGAATACTGCCATATATGAGTCCAGCCAGTGTGAACTTTTCTCCTTACAGTGGCTTTACTGGCAGTATGGGCAATACCAACATGAGTGTGTTCATATTTTTGGAATACTGGCGTATATTGAAAAATGTAGATGGAAAATGTCTTTTGATACTCGAAGAATACTGGGATATATTGTGTGCAGAAGGATCCGGAAATGCACTGAACAATACTCTTGTGTACTGTTGGTAACCTAGCATCCTAATTTTTGCATTGTATGCATGTGAAACCCCACACAACCAATTGTATGTTTTATAAGTATTTACCCATTGTTTCAAAAAAGCTCTGCCATAAAATGCACAATTGTAATCGTTTATTTAAAAAAATAAAATCTAAGGGTGGTGGGGGGTTATCCCTCCAATCTCCCATTGCTTGGTTTGGAAGCTCTCACAATGGTTGGTTGCTCACACACATCCATGAGAAATATGTATTCCCGTCCAGTGAATACATGAATTCATCTGCACACTCATGTGTTATCATTCATTAGCACTATCAATAGATGCTGCAGCCAATGAGTGTGCTTGGGCATGGGCTTTATCCATTTTAACCAGCCCACATTCTTAGTTGGCTAACAGCATTTGCTCACTATCCATCACCCCTGCTTTCCCATGTTTTTCCATTTCCTTCTAGATCTGGAATTAATGGAACTAAATGCATATGTCTGCTTGCTTACTCCACCCTTGCCCCCGACCCACATTAACTCAAGCACTGTGACTGCCATTGAAAGGGAAAGGGGGATATTTATAAAGCTTCCATTGTATTTTCCAAGACAGCCACCTTTTTGTAGTTGTATTTGTTTTTGAAAAACAAGTTTGCACTTCCAGCTTCCATCTGTTTTCCACAAACAAATTGGGTGATAATGGTGATAAAGCATGCTTTGAAAGGCCATACTGGCAATAAAGAGCTCTGTGCAGCACCTGCCAAAAGCCCTAAAGCATTTGCGCCTTAATTCAGGTGGTGGACCATTACTGGTTGGGACACAATGGCTAGTCATGCTTTATTATGCCACCACTTTCTGCCTCAGTTGAACAATACAAACAGAAATATGAGCTAGAACATAGAGTTGGATCAGCATAGGTACAAATATATTTTAGGACTCGTTCCAGAATTTTTATTATGGTGGTCCACTCAATCAGAGTTGTGGAATTCTGGGCATTTTTTTCTGTTTGTTGCCCATAATTCCTGTGGAAGGCTTTCTCCAATGTTAGTTTCATTCCCTCTGCAACTGTTTATTCTGTTTCTCCCCTCCAATTACATAGTTCTAGCTCCCAACTCCTCTTCAATCATTGCATACAGCTCTCATTCTCTCCTCTGCCCCCTTCCCTCACAATCTGCCTGAACTGTTCTCTTTCCCATCACCAAGCTCTTGGGCTATATGATCTCTGCGCTGTTACTGTCACCATTACCCCTCAAGCCATTTCACACTGCCTGCGTTTAACCCAAATTACTCTAGTCTTCTTCCTTGCCTCTGCCTCTCACTTTACCTGCACCATTCAAGGGGGTGGGCAGCTTAACCTACTCTTTACTGTGCCATGCTCTCTAGTCTAATGCTGTTGGATTGCCCTGATCATGCTGCCATACGCAGGCTCCTCTTGTTGCAGAATCCCAGCTCTCCCATGGCAACACTGCACAGGTGGAACATACGGGCTCATTAAAACCAGTTTTGTTTCTTTTTGTGCCAACACAACCACTTGGACAGTAGTTTGACACCCTTGGGAAGAAGCAATGGCAACCATTATGAGGCGTTAGTTCCCAGCCTATTTACACGCACGCAACACACAGGGCCATAAATTACCCGCTCCATCTGCCATCAGGGAGTGGGCACTGCCCACTAAAACCTTCCCTAGAGAATCACAGCTTCTACAGGCAGGGGGAGATCCGAGACAACTTACTGAACCCGGTCGCTATGTAATGGGATGGAAACGCAAGTAGCAACCCGTATAGCAGTAGGGCAGCACAAAGCAGGGCGCACAACATGGACTAGTATCCGCCACCCCTGATATTTGAGATCATCTCTGATCTATCTTTACCAAGCTAAACCTGTTAAGGGAATAAGATATGGTATGTAGCAAAGAGGGGGATGAGAGGAAGACTGTGTTCAAGACCAAGTATATGCTATCAGAGCACTTAGTTATGCCTTCCTGCCTCTGTAAAGACCACACACTTTCCAACACTTCAAGAGTGATGTAGTCTAGGATATTTTGCACTGCTTTCTTTACTTTTACGATATTTATATAACACAATCATGAACCCTTAGGCGTTAGGGCGCAGATGTAAACAAACAACAACATTAAACAAAAAGAAGGTCCTTAATTAAGAAGCAAAACAAAGTGGCCAGGATCAGCACAGAGACTACGAGAATAGCCAGGTCTTCAGTTTTTGCTTGAAGCTGGCAAGCAATACTTGATCCTGAAGATCTGGGGGAAGAGCTTTCTAGGCCATAGGGACTGCTATAAAAAAGGCTCAATTTTCCATCTTCTTAGAATTGCTTCTGGGTATGGTCATTAGGTTCTTGAAGTTGGACCTAAGGGATTGGATATTTATTTTATTAGAAATCAAATCTTGTAGCATTAGGCCTAGTCTGCATTTCATGGTTATTGTCAACAGCCGAAAATGAATTTGAGAGGCTAATGGGAGCCAATGCAATGACCTCCTTGCTTGTGATACATAGTCGCCACGGGTTAGTCCAGTCACTATTCTAACAGCCCCATTTTGCACCACTTGAAGTCTGTTGATGGCATTCTTACTGGTCCCTAGGAGGAGGCTGCCACAATAATCCAGCTTCGATCCCATAATGGCTCTTGCTAGGGTTTCAGCATTTGCCTGAGAGATAAAGCGGCGAAGTTGAGCAAGTAGTTTTATGAAATAGACCACCGAAGAGACTAGGCTTCCCACACGAGCTTTCATATCTAAGTGCTGATCCAACACCATGCCCAAAGTTTTTACTTTCTTCTGTGGTTTAATGATCACATCGCCAAAACAGAATTTGTGATAAAGTGGTCCTAGCTTCGAGATCATGGATTGCGTGCCAACTATCATTAATTCAGTTTTTTCCCTGTTGAGGGGGAGATTATTTTCAATCATCCAATTTTCTACTAGAGTACAAACTCTATTGAGTTCCTCCTCATCAGAAAAATGGTAGCCTGCAAGAGGGACGACACACCGAGTGTCATCAGCATAGTTGGTAAACAACACTCCCTCCCGTTCTGAGATGTCAAAGAACGGGGTAGTAAATGTTATCGATTCAGTGAGACAAACAGGCCCTGAGAGGGACTCCAAACAACACTAATACAGGGTCATCTTATGCCTATTCTATGAAGACACAGCTGACTCTATTGTTTAGAAAAGAAATGGTTCATTGAGCTGTCTCCGGGGAAATATTAGCTACTTCCCCTAGCCCGTCAGCCAAAATCGCATGATCTACCATATCAAATGCGGCTGACAGGTCTAGGAGCATAAGCATGGAAGCAGAGCCTTTATCCATTCGTCCAGAAGTCGTGATTTTAACTCCAATAAGGCGCTCCCTGTGCAGAAGCCCTTTCGAAAGCCCGATTGGCGAGCATTAAGGATGGGATATAACTCGAGATGTTGGGAAATTTGATTATAGGCCACACGATCTATAATTTTCAATAAGAATGGTATGTTCGTTATTGGCCTACAATTCAAAGAGTCATCAATTGCAAGGCCCGTTTTTTTCAGAATTGGCTAGACCCATGCTTGTTTGATGTTGGATGGTACTTGGCCTTGACAAATTTGCATATGGCGTTCAATAGGGGAATCGGGCAAGTTTTAATAATTATAGCAGAGCATGAATCACCTTTGCAGCATGTAGTTTTAAGTTGTTCTACCATGAGCGACAGTCCTCATTTATCTATACAACACTATCTTCCACACTAGAGTTATACATCCAGCATGTCAAGACAGACCTACAGAGGTTAAGGGACCAAACCTTTACCCAAAAGTAGACAAATGCTTGTTTCAAGGCACAGAGGTGACCCTCCTGTGATTTTTCCTAATCTCTGAAACTTTTGAAGATGACTGATGCTATGGTCAAGGAAGAATTAGCGTGGGCTTCTCCAATGTCATTGAAGGGCCTGCATTCCTTTCTGGGTTTCGTCAATTTCCTCATCCAGTCATTTTCCACTATTATAATCCCACTAATGACAAGACTTTTAACAATTCCTTTCTAGTGGACCTGGGATACTCAAACTGCTTTTGAACACCTTAAAAAGCCTTCACCACAGCTCCAGGTCTGCAGCATTAAAGTCTTGAGTATTTGTTTGTAGGGGAAGTGGAAACCTCCACTATAGCGATAGGAGTCATCCTGTCACAATACTGGCGTACTACTGACCAACTGCATCAAGTTGCATTTTGTTGACAAAAACTGACATCCACCGAATAAAATTACACTGGAACTGAAAGGGAGTTGTTGGATATTAAGGGCGCATTTCAAGAATGACACCATTATCATTTGGTGGCCAAACATCTCTACAGTGTATTCTGATCACTGCAACCTGCAGGCCATAGCTTCAGCTAAATGTACCAGCGTCCGACAGTTCGGTGGCATCAGTTTTTTGGAATGCTTAATTTCAGAGTCACTTTTAGGCCCAGATCCATACATACCAAAGCCGATGTCTTGTTTTGGCAGTTTGGTAATTATCCCAAACCCATTACGCCAAACCAGGTCCTGGCAACAGAGAAAGTGAGCTGTCCCTTCAGGGAATATGTTGGAAGAGCCAGGAGAATCTTAATGTATAAAGCTGAAAATATGTGTGTGTGTGTGTTTGTCCAGCCATACAAATCCACACCGTTGAACCCACGTATACCAAATTCTGCATGGATTGCTGTTTTGTCTGGGGCAAGATCGTAGTCTATGTTTGGATGCAAACAATTCACTGTGTAGACACCCTCATTTACTGATGCTCACCTAGATTCACTACAGTAGGTACTAGAAGAAGGCAACATTTGGAAAAGTATCTGTTGCTTCAATGTGTTGGTTAATCCTTTGAAATGTACTACTACTGTATACAGTTCAAACCTGTTTATTAAAGCATATTTAAAGGAATACGAAAAAAAAGAATTACATTGTTTTTATCACGCCACCCCAAATCTGGGAAATGGCAAGGTTACAGTTTACTTAGGTTCATTCACAAAAAGAGAGGACAATCAATCAATCTTTCTTGGACATTTTCTCAAATGTGCTGAAGACATTGAGTGACTGAAACAAGCCGCGCAAAAAACAAACATCACTTGGAAAAGCTCCATCTGATGCAAATCGAAAATCAATATCATGAGTTTTTGAAACACAACAACAAACAGTAGCACGACTTGCCAACCACAGGACAAGAGCTACTTTCTCCAGGCCACATGAGACACCAGAGCAAACGGAAGCAAGACTTGCAGACAAGAGGACAAGAGCAACATCCTCCAGGGCACATGAGATACCACTCTATCAGGACATGGGCAATGTCGGGTACCCCAGCTAGTGGGTAATAAAACATCCTGAGGAGCCTTAAACACCTCCATATCAGAAGGCCTACCTTTTCTGTGAGGGCACCTATTTCTACCTACGGCTGTGCTCCAACCAGAAGCTCATCAATGGTACAATGACAGCAAAATCTCAATGCATCAAGGTCAACAAAAGACCTGGGCCTGTTACGCAGGTGGTGTTTTTGTCCTCAGATGTCACGAGATATGGAGGATTACTTGTTTCGGGGGTGTGTGTGGGGGGGAGTTTCCCTTGCTCAGTGCACAAATGCAAATGGCAAACTGGTCAGGTCACTCCAACCATTGCCCGTTATGCACAAACCACAATTCCAGATGTACACGGATTTCATAGTAGAGATCCCTTCAGTATGGGAATACGAAACCATCCTGGTAATAGTAGACTTTAATTAATATGGCACTTTTCATTCCTTGTCAGGGAGCCTTGACAGATCAAACCTTGGCAGATTTATTTTGGTAGAACATTCCGACACTATGAACGGCCCTCTACAATCACCCCAGACCAGAGCTCCCAGTTCACCTTTCAGTTTTGGACGGTGCTAACTCTAGTGGGAATCAAAGTCTGCTTTTTCTCTGCCTATCACCCCCAAACTGATGGCCAAACTGAGAGAGCAAACCAAACTAATGAAGAGTATCTCAGCAGTCTACTACTGCAATATACCAGAAAGATTGGCTGGTCCTCCTTGTAGCAGCAGGATTTGCGTATACCAATGAGCCACATTCAGCTGTAGGAGTCTCACCATTCTATGTGGTTTATGGGAAACGTTCTACTGCTCTCTGTCGTTGACATCCAATTTCTGTTGATGACCAAGCAGCAGAGACATGAATAAAACATCTTGAAGGGAAAGTAATATCTTCCAAAAGAATACATTTATTGAAGGCAAAAGGAAGCACTAAATGCTTTGTGGGTGCTCATAGGCAAGGAGCCCCAGTATACAAGCAAGCAGAAAGTGTGTGGCTAGACATACACCATCTCAAAATTCCAAGGGGCTGTCAAGCTATTGCCTCACTTTGAAAGACATTATGAAGTACTACAAGTCATCAATCCCGTAGCCATGATATGATATGGCATTTATAACGCGCCTGTACACAAGTGTTTCTAGGAGCATCAAGACAAGGGAGGGGGGAAATAGGGAGGACAAAACAATGATCTTACTAGGCCCTGGGTCATTCAGATTGTACAAGAGCAAGGAAGAGGAAAGGAAGAAGTGATGCTGGGGTGGAGGGAGAAGGGCAGGTAACTCAAAAGTGCAGCCAGAGTGTGGCTCAGTGCAGGTAATTCGGGAAGTCAAGCCATCGGGTGGCTCATAAGTGCAGAGAGAAGGGACTGTAGGGTTGCAAATACGGACCACAAGTGCTAGGGGAGCCAGGAGGCAGTGCAAGGTGCAACTGGACATGTATGAGCCTGGGCTCAAGTTCAGAGGATATCCAGGTGGCCAGTGCATGGAGCTGTTGGGAATCAGCAGGGGAGAGGAAGCGAGAAAGCTGAAGCAAAGAGGAAGGCCTTGAGTTGCTTCCACAACAGGAGATACGTCTGCTCAAGTTTGAGAGAGGCAGGGAGGCTGTCCCAGAGGGAGGCCCCAGTTGAGGATAGAGATCTGCCCTCAACTCTCTGCTTGGAAAAGCGACTGATCCTCAGAGAGTTGGAAGTGGATGAGCAGAGAGATTGAGATGGAAGATGTTTAGGAAGAAAGAGTTGGAGGTAGTGCGGTCTAAGGCCCTAGAATGCCTTGTGGACGATGCAGAGGGTCTTGAACTTGATCCTTGCTGCCACTGGGAGCCAATAAAGAGATTTCAGAGCTGGGGAGATATAATCCCTGGGCTTGAGGCCAAGGACAAGTCTGGCAGTCCTGTTCTGGAAAAGTTAAAGAGTTCGGAGAGTAGAGGCAGGAAGATTTAGAAAGAGGCTTTTGCAATAGTCCAGCCACGAGAGGAGCAGAACTCTGCAGACAGTGAGCTTCTGGGGGAAAGTGAGAAAAGGAAGAATACCTCTAGCAGGTGCAGTTGATAGTTTAGCTTCTTGGAGATGTCAGAGATGTGAAGAGAGAAGGAGAGGATGGATTCAAAGATGAGCCCAAGGTTCTTAACTTCACAGGTAGGAGCAGGAAGAGGGACCGGTCCGGAGTGGGCGTCCAGAGAGAGAGAGAGAAAAGGCAGGAGCTGGTGTTCCGATGAGGAGGATCTCAGTCTTACTGGCATTAAGGCAGAGATTATTGGTGGCACACCATTCCTGAATTGTGGTCAGACAGTCTGGAATGAGAGAAGGAGAAGAGGCAGCTGAAGGGAACCGTAAGGAAAGCTGGTATCATCTGCATAACACTGAAAGTTGGAACAGAAGGAAGCAATGTGGTGGGCAAGAGGTGCCAGGTATTGGGGGAACAGCCAGGGAACGAGGTTAGACCCCTGGGCAAACCCCACTAGTGGAGAGAGTGAGACAGAAGAGAGGAAAGACCCCAGTTGGATCTGGTAGGGTCAGTCAGTGAGAAAGGAGTTCAGCCATACCAGAGCCTGATCAGTGATACCCATGTTATCACTGAGGCGATTGACCAGGATGGCATGCTTGACCGAATCAAGGTTTGAGAGCAAATCTTCACAGGTGTTCAGGAGAGCAGTTTCTGTGCTTCTGGCAGCTCAGAATCCAGACTGGTGGTCGTGGAGACAACCAACAGATTCATTGCGCAGAATAAGCTGGGAGATGGCCAGCTTTTCCAAGAGTTTGCCCAGGAAAGGGGTGATGGAGATCGGCGATAGTTAGCTGGAGAGGAAGGATCGTCAGAGGGCTTCTTTAGCAGGGAATGTACAAGGGAGTGCTTAAGGGGGGAACGGAAGGTTCCATTGGCAAAGGAGTGATTACAGAAATCGGCCAAGGCTGGAACAAGGGTGTCAATGTGGTCTTTGATGGCTCTGAATAAACAGGGAAGAACCTGTTTTGACGAGACTTTCATAGATCTGACTTGTCTAGAAGCATCGTCTGGGGTGAACAAGGGAAAGGAAGAGAAGGGAGGAGGAGAGATAGCCACAGACGGGCAAGGAATGGAGGAGGAGGAAGAGAGGGTGGACAGAATGTCCTAAGTTTTAGTGATGAAGTAAGAAGGCAAGGCCGTACAGAAGGCCTAGGAGGAAACAGGAGAGGTTGTGACTGTAGCAGGATTGGCCAGCTCCTTGCAGATTTTGAAGAGTTCGGCCAAGTTGTTAGATGCCACAGAGACACGGTCTTGCATGTGGGCTCTCTTCTTGGTGAGGACTGAGAGTCTGTGTTGCAGTTGGAGCAGGTGGTAGACCAGTATGTCAGAGGGTGCACAAATGGCCAATGCCCTCCGATTCCACTCAGCCACCCTGCACTTGCATTTGAGGGTGACGAGGTTGGAGTCGTACCAAGAGTTGCACTTAGATTTGGGCTTCAAGCGGATCCTCGTGACAGAGGGAAGTACATCAAAAGTGTTAGAGATAGAAAAATGAAGGTTGGAAAGGGCTGTGTCAGGGTGTGAGTCAGCCAAAGGTGCAGAAGGAGTAGAGAAGGTAGCATCAAAAGCCTCAGCTGATGCATGCTTCATGGGCCGGATGACCAAGAAGGTAGGTGGCAGTGCTGGAGTCGGCTTGGCCTGAGGGGTAGCGAGAGAGGAGGGAGAAAGGAGAAAGTGATCACTCCAGGAGAAAGGAGTGGTAAGAGAGTTAGAGAGGGGGAGGGCTGAGGAGATCAGAGCTTCCAGGGTATGCCCTGCGGAGTGAGTCGGACCAGAGGTAAGAATAGAGAGAGTTGCAGAGATTGCTAAAGAGTCCTGAAGATGGGCAGGTAGCATCCAGGTGGATGTTAAGGTCTCTGAGGAGGAGAAGTTGAGAGATAAGGGCGAGGACAGAGGAGGAGAGGTCCGCCCACTCCGAGAGGAAGGAGGCAACCTGTCCAGGCTGCCTGTAGATAGTGGCCACAGTGAGAGAAAGGCCAGGAGAGATAGAGAGCATGCAGACCAGGCATTCAAAAGAGGAGTAGTCCTGCATAGGGATGATAGAAGCAGGGATCCGCTCAGAGAAGATCAAGGCTACACCCCCAACGGGGCCGTTGGTTCTGGGTTCGCAGAGGATCTTGTAGCCATCAGGAAGGGGAATATCACAGCTTGTGACAGAGCTGGACGTGAATCATGTCTCGATCAGACCAAGTAGATCCAAATCGAGTTCTTCCAGGAGACGGCAGATGTCAGAGGAGTATTTGACAGCTGAGCAAGAGTTAAGAGCAGCAATGTGGAGCAGGTTTCCTCCTTTGAAGGACTTCCGCAGAGGGGTAAAGGTCAGAGGTACGCCCTGCGGAAATGTTGCAAGTGCCTGAGGATGGGCAGAGGAGGGAGGAGGAGAAGGCAAGGTAGCCAGGGAGGAGGAATTGGGTACCAGAAGGGTGGCAGAGGAAGAAGGCAACAGGGTGGCTGGAGAAGCAGCAGAGGCAGCCGTAGAGGTGGAAGAGGAAGAAGGCAGCAGAGAAGACAGAGAGGGGTAACTTACACTCCCTAAACTTTGGAAGGTACCACCAGTTTTCCATGTATCTCTGACAAAACTCTGCCACTGGTACAAGGGGAAGTGGAATTTTTACTCCAGGAAATCCTCGACTCATTTGTGCAAAGGGAAGCTATTTTACTTGATCAATTGGAGGGCTATGCCCTGAAGACAACATGTGGGAACCAGTTACACAGGTACAGAATTAATCTGCCATTTTCATATATCTCATCCTGATAACCTGCATTTACCACAGGCATTCCAGGTGGTTACAATCAGGAGAGGGTTCAGAGAGGACACAGCTTGCATAACTGCTGGTTGATCGGCAAAGGATTTATATGTGTGTTGTGCCTTTTCTGCTGCTTCAACCTGAAGTTTGCCTGTCTCTGGCTAAGATCTGGTCTTCGTCTTATAAACAAAAGTAAGATCTCTGGGGGTTTTTGTCTATAGAGAGAATGGGGGCATGTGAGGAAGGAATTTGGGGGTTCTTGTGTCCAGCTCACTTTCTTTAGTCCCATTTTTTCCCACAGTCCAGGGTGAGATCCTGGTGGCATTCCTCCTGACTTTTCACCAGATCCAATGTGTAGTCCTTTTCTGTTCAGTCCTACACATTGTCAGGAAGAAAAAGTTAAGCTTCCGGAGGGGTCCATGCCTGAACCTCTTTTGCTGACACTAAAGGCCAATGCTATTAGAAACACTTAAATGGACAGCCAGGTATATCGGGAATAAAACCCATGGTCAGAGAGGACTATTGGTAGCTGGTGATAGATAGAGACAGAGCAATTTGTGAGAGTGAGCAGAATGGTGGTCGGCAATGGATAGAGATCAATTTGTGAGAGAGGGCCCAGAATGCTGACAAAGTGATGAGAACCCTTCACAACTGTGCCACCGCACATCAGCCAACAGACACACCTTCTGGGCTGGAGAAATGCTGGAAAATTATATTGTAGGGTCTTTCTCTACACTCTTGAGGTGAATAAGATTTGGTATAGTCCATATTGACTATTTCCCAAACTAGCTGGAGGTGAAGTTTTCAGGAGGAAATAGTCTTAACGAAAGTTGTAGCATTGCTTGAAGAGGTGTTTCTACGAGAAGGCAACGTGGCACTATACTGTCTGATAATGGGACCAAATTAATGTGCAGGGAGGTTAAACACATTTTTGAAAATTCATGTAATCAAGCATGTCGCAACATCACCTTCCCACCACCAGGTGAATGTCTGGTTGAAAGGTTCAACCTGATCCTCAAGGACACAATTCTGCTCTTTCTTGCATCTTGATGTTCCATGGGTACTAAGGGCAGAAAAATGATTTAGAAAGTTTGCGCCCACAAGCTCCCCTCTACTAGGTTCACCCAATTCAGGTTAATGAGAGGAGGGATTGCCAGGCCATTAGGTGCTTCTACTGGCTTAAGACCAGGTGCACGGAGGACAACACTTCACTTCCTTCCCATTCATTGATAGCCACTAATATTGGGAGTGCTCTGCTTAGAAGTAAAAAGGGGTATGAGGCGAGCACCGCCGTTAAGGACCATGTCATTAGGGTGGGTGACATGGTATGCATCTGATTACCATACCATGATGCAAAGATTCAGTCCCACTACAGTGAGCTCATCCGAGTTACTAGGGTGGGACCAGAATTCATCAACACCTCTGATGGGAATATATGGAATGGAATGTGGGGGCGTGTGGCCCTCAACTTCTCAAAGATCTGTCATCCCAACACTAACAGCGTGACAACCGGAGATACTCTTATTGCCCGAGAAGTTCACGAGTCTGTTGCCAGCGGGATAAAAAGCAGGAATCACATTTCCAAGAAACAACTAGATTGGAACCATAATCTTCACCCACACGACTTTTTTGTCATATTCAAACACCCATTCACCTTAATGAAGGGAGATATGTTGCATTTGTGTACTTGTTGAATTGTTCTCAATTCCCTTGCCTTCCCCATGATTGATACCACTATTACTTTCATTCCTTGTCCCTTATAGATGATATGAGAATGTTATGTTTCTGTGGCATATTATCTCTTCACACCCCTGCAGTTGGTTAGTGGTAGAAAGCTGGGTGGATGCCTATGCTTTGCTGTTAATAAATCTTTACATTAACTTCTTGAAGTGCATACATGAAAACGTGCAGAAAGATTCTTGTGTCGTTTGTTTAATTCAGCTGCTCAAAAAATAAGCATATTGCCGTAAACAGTTTTTTGTAATCATTTAATGGCTGTACAGTGTCAACTTGAAGAAACTGGGACCATATATATATATAGTATGTTGAGTATTTATTTCTCCTAAGAATAAATTATAACTATTAACTGTAGTAAGTATAATGGATATACTAGGGGACATGAACAGCAACGTCTCTTCTCTCCTTCGTCTCTCCAACTGACACCCTTCAATATTCCAAACTGGAATCCTTCCTTCACGACCTCGCTCCCACTCCTCGTGCATTCCTCACATGCTGGACGTACGAGCTGTGTAATGTAGATAAAGAACACTACACATCCCCCTTCTTTATAGAACAAAAGTTAAACTTGTTTAGTTCACATAGTCTGAAAGATATCTCGGCCGTCTGTAATTTCTTCCGGTTCTAGACCTCGTTCTGGTTCCTCCTTCTGAATGGTTATCTGAACAGGTTGCCAAGGAAGACACACTCCAAGACAGCCTACTTCTACTATTCTCTCCCCACACACTTTCATCATCACTATTTATGATTTTGCGCTCTCTCCTTCTCTCTCTACTCACCTGAATCACTCCATCAGAATTATTCTCCAAACACTCATCCCTTGGAATCATAACCCTCTCGTTGTTCCAGACTCTACCATCCTGGGTTTTAACCGCATGTGAATATACCTCTACCACTCTAACTGGTTTGGACCAGTGACATCCATCTTGTCTCAGGTTTATCAGAAGTTTTATCCTCACCAAACTACCCACTTGAAACTCAGGTCTTTTCCTGAAGCACTTGCTATCATGCAGTCTTTTATTATTCAATTGTCTCTGCTCAATACTCTCTTTCACTTCCTCTAGGTTTACCACATTCCCCGCTACAGCACTCATCCACCCTGGCTACAGTTTTGTATTAGCTTTTCTGGCCCTACTCAGCTCAAAGGGAGAAACACATGTGGAACTGTGAGGAGTGAATCTGTGAGTTATCAGAGTTTCTTTGACAACTCCTTTCCACTCTCTCCCATTAGCCCACACTAACTTGATGGCGTCCTTTATCACTCTGCTAAATCGCTCAACAATACCGTTGGTTTGTGGGTGGTAAATGGCACAAAACTTATGAATAATGGCCCTATCACTCAAATATCTTTCCATTTCTTTGGATTTAAACTGAGGACCATTGTCCGTGAGTACCTCTTGCGGATACCCTTCTCTTTCACACAATTCTTCCATTAATTCTATAACCTTACATATAGTAACCTGGGGCAAGAAAGTGTTTCAACCCATCTGGTTAATATGTCAATGATCACTAAACAAAAAGTTGAACAACCATTGTTAGGCAGAAACATGTGCAGTTCCCTTAGGGACCACTGCAAAAAGTTTAAGACTACAGGTGTTAGCAGTAAACCCAATTGGTAGCAGTCTGTACCACCCAGATTTACCTGGTAGCTGTGGCTGAGCAGTCAGACGTCTCTCAAGAAGAGTTAGGCAGTATATAGAGTATACACATTAGGTACAAAGAGACAGTAGCACAAGCAAACACTGACCAGAGCTTTGGTATAAAAGTATATCATCATTTATTTAAAAACACACTTGTAAAAATACACTGGCACTAATATGTCAAGCAAGTTCAAACACAGTCACTAGAAATATATACACCTCCCTAATTAATTATTTGACAAGTCTAGGTTAGTACACCACTTGTTTAGCAAAACAGAGATGAGCGCGTAACCATAGATGACACTCCAATAATGATTTAAAAAGGGAGAGAAAAGGCAGAAATAGGAAAACACACAATACCAACACTTTTCCAGAACCACAGCAAGTCAAGAAAGGCAGGGTCTACTGTAGAGCAAAAAGTTCATAGGCCAGGCCCACTCTTGGAGAGAGCAAGACGGAATGTGCCCAAGATCAAACAGTTGAAGTACACTTTAAAAGCCTTTGCAGATAGTTCAAAAAGGAGTTTGATCAGTTCAGAAAAGTTAGTTAACAGGTCCGAGGTCACCCCAGGATAGAGAGTCAAGGTTTTACGGGACACGTTGAACAGTCTGTTGCAAGGGAGACCAGGCGGGACACAGTACCTGAAATGATGAGAAAGCTCCAGCGGGGGCAGTTGTTCCTGGCAGCGGGTGCAAGTCGGTGCTTCGTCCAGGGGAAGAGAAGATCTCGACGTGGAGGAAAGCTGGAGGTCGTTACACTGCCATGGAAGAAACCAGCCGCGGAGTTTCATGGTTAAAAAGTACTACCCTTTTATTCGCAGTAGTGGTGAAGCGTGGCTATCCGGCCGCCGGGGTGCTTGGCACGGCCGATTCGACCATGAGACGATCCAGGAAGGCGAAAAAAGGCGACTGGTTAAACCTCACCAGCTCAAAGGAAGAAGACTCTCCTGGAAGAAGATCTTCTCTGTCGTTGGGAAGTGGTGAGTTCGGTTCAGCAGGGCTCCACCGGTGGTGTCGTCGTTGCAGGTTGGCTCAGCTTCTCCCTCTTCGGATTCTTTAGGTCCTGTGGCAACTTCTGAAGTTCCAGTCCCCAAAGCCCTGCTTTTATGCAGAAAACCCCCATTCATCAGTCCTAGCTGTCACTCAAACATGCTAAGTGGTGAGCCGGGCGGCTCACCACTGGGCCAATCACACAAGAGTGCGACTTGAGTTGCCGAGGCAACTCAGTCCAGGGTGCCTATTCTCCCCTCCCACACATCCTGTAGACCCAGACAGAGTGGCACCACTTTTGGAGGCTTCTGTGCAGAAGCCCGCCAAAAGTGGAACAAAGGGCTCGACTTGGGTTGGAGTTACAGAGGTGAACACAAACGCCATTTTAAAACCGAGTCCTAGCAAAAAGACCCAACCGGGGAATAAATATTAAATAAATAACCCAGCGGTATCTTTAACATTGCACCAAAAAAGTGGTGCGTTTAAAATGAATGGGAAAATCACATAGGAAATATTCTGGTGGAATATTTCACGTGGTAACCACTGCCACCAGCCAGAAACTCGACAAGGGGGGACTGGACAGTGCCCCCTTGAAAAACCGACCCAGGGGCAATCGAATTACCCCTACCAGTACTTCCACAATATGATGGTTTGTACTGGTTCTGTTCACAATTTAAGACTAGTAAAGTCAATGGTGACTTTACATGCCCTGGGAGACAGTAGTCAGTCCCAGGGTATGGAGTCTATGTTTGGGGGCCGCTATGACACCCCTGTGTTACTGCACTGAGGGTGCAGTGTAACACACTTACCAAAACACATGAAGCCCTATAGAGTAAAAGACCCCATAGCCCATAAAACACATTACAAAGTCAAAGGACATTCTCAAATCATGCCTAAGAGTGGGAGAAAAAGAGTCTCACTCTTAGCAGGAGAAAAAATTAAACCCCAAGAAATGCAGCAAAGCTGCTGGGGGACTCACTAGGTTTGGGAAATTAGCCTATACAGAGAATTCTCCCTAACAACCATCACTCCAAACTGGGCCAATTACATCCATAGCTATTTTACTCCACGGGCTTTCGGGAACATCTCTCATCACCATCGGATAACTTGCACCCATGCATACTTTATCACTTTTGGAGCAAAGGATACATTTTCTGACTTGGTCCTCAATCTGGCGATCATATCCGGGCCACCAATAGGTATTTCTAGTCCTTCTCTTGGTCTTTACAATGCCTTGGTGTCCCTCATGGCCCATCTGCATTATCTTCTCTCTGAGTTTAGTAGGAGGTATTATCTTATCACCCTTCATGCGATATCCGCTTTGCAAATATAGGTCCTCCCGTACATCCCAGAATGCTTTCACTTCCGTGCGAATCATCTCATTCTTCCTCCACCTTCCTTCCTTGACATTTCTCACTACTTCTAGTAAAGTCTCATCCTTCTCCATTTCATTATTCCACTTTTGTTCGGATATGGCCTGGTTTGATGCTACACAAACCGCTTCTTGTTCTTCAGGATCATCCTCAACATCATCCAACCCAGTCAGGCGTGACAATCTGCTGTAACATTCTTTGATCCAGGAATATGTATAACTTTAAAGCTGAACTCTTGCAGTCTAGAAACCCATCTCCTGATTCTACTAGACACCTTATCAAGACCCTTGGTACTGAAGATTTCTACTAGTGGTTTGTGGTACATGTGAATACTAAATTGCACGCTCCAAACAAAAGACCTGAACTTCTCTGTGGCCTATTTAATTGCTAGAGCCTCCTTCTCAATCATAGAATAGTTCTTTTCTGCTCCTTTTAACAGTCTGGATGCAAAAGCAATCACCAATTCTTGCCCATTATGAAATTGTGATAAAGATGCAGCAAGTCCTACCTCACTTGCATCCGTTGTTATTACTCTTTTCCTGCCGCTAGCATAGCTTTGAAGTGCTGGGGCTCTAGCTAAAGCTTCCTTAATGAAACAAAACTCCTTCTCACTTCTCTTGTTCCACACAAATTTCTTGTTCATGTTAAGTAGACTTCTCAACTCGACCGTATGGTCAGAAAAGTTTTCTATGAATTTTAGCATAGTATTCTGCCATCCCAAGGAATGTTCTGAGTTGTTCTTTGTTACTCGATACAACCATAGAATTGATGGAGTCTGTCAAATCCTTCTTTGGTTTGATACCTTCTCCAGAAATTACATGTCCTAAGTATTCTATTTCCCTTCTGTCTATCTTAGATTTGGCTTTTAGATATGAGGAGGTTGGACTCCTTGCATCGCCATGTTGAATTAGGTATGTGGTTGGTGCTTATAAGATACCTCCACAAGTAGATAACTGTGCGGAGGATGAGCAGTGAGAGTTGTGAGGATTACCGGTTATTGGGTTGTTGGTGCAGACAAGTAAGGTTTTCCTCAAACAAACCACTGCGAGGAGGAAGAGCAGTGAGAATTATGAGGATTACCGGTTGAAGCCGTTTTCTTTATTATCAAAAGAAAAGCGCTATGTAAGTTCCTTGAAAAAAAACGCTAAGTAGATTCCTTAAAGCATTCTTTAATGAGTGTAACTTCTTTGACGTGTTATAAGAAAAACTATGATGGGAGGGTATAGCAGATCAGATGCTTTCACTTAACGGATAGCTCTACGCGACTACGCTCCTTTTCTGAGCATTCGCGGAGTGAGAGAGGTGTAGCCCGATGATTGGCAGTTTGACAAACAAGTCAGCTGGACAGGCTGGTACGCTGGTATAGTTTATTTGAGAAAGGCGGTGCAGAGTTCGTAACAAGCAATGATGGTGTGCTAAACCCGCCTCCCTTTCATCTCAACACATTTGATTGGGCAGTGAACACGGGTTGCGTCGTGTTGCGTGTGCTTCCATCTTGCGATAGCCAATGAGAAGGGCTTTATGAGAGGAGACGAAAAAGGAAATCCTTCAAAACATTACGGAGTCGCCGGTCGGGAACTCGCAAGTGGATTGGGCACGGTTCACAGGTTTCAGTGATAGCAGCGCTCCGATCGATGACGGGCGATCGTGCGATGCGTAACGGCTGCTCCTACCTTCTTCGCGGCCGGATATCCCTCTCAACGGCCACCACGGGTTCTGGTATCCTCGTCGCCACTGAAGAAACGGGGACCATATATATATAGTATGTTGAGTATTTCTCATAAGAATAAATTATAACTATTAACTGTAGTAAGTATAATGGATATACTAGGGGACATGAACAGCAACATCTCTTTTCTCCTTCGTCTCTCCAACTGACACCCTTCAATATTCCAAACTGGAATACTTCCTTCACGACCTCGCTCCCACTCCTCGTGCATTCCTCACGTGCTGGATGTACGAGCTGTGTAATGTAGCTAAAGAACACTACACAACTAAAGCTATTTTAAAATAAAAAGAATTTCAAAAGCTCGTCATAGCTTTAATTAAGTGTGGCAGAAACAGCTGAAATTCTTCTCTATGTTGGCTCAAGTAACAGGCATTGTGACATCACATCCCCACTGTAATAACTGATAACAGAAAGTAGTGATGTAATTTTCTCATTACAGGTCAGTCTTGATGTCACAACCAGCACATAATAAGAAAATGATATACAAGCATGTATACAGGTATTGCAGGCTACCATTTATTTATTTAATGTGCATTTGTCAGGTGCTTATACAGCAATTAAATAGTGTTTCAAAGCGCCCACAGGGCAGCAGGGAGGGAACATGGAAACAAAAATTAGATACAACAATGAAAGATAGAGGCAGAACTACTAGGCCTAGTGAGCATTCAAAACGTGCACGTGAAGAGAGAGAGAAGGAATGGGGATAGTTGCAAGGTGTGCCAGGAGGGAAGTGCTAGGGAGTGCGCAGCTGTAAGTGCCTAGGTAAGTGGTCAGCTGCATGCAGGTAAAGGAAGTGCAGGTCTGTGGTGGAAAGGCCAGTGGGTGAAGGAAGTGCTAGGAGCAAGGCGATTGGTATGAGAGGCAAGGGCCCAGGTGGACACATAAAGTTCTTGGTCACCAATCTCAGCAACCTTAGAGTTTTAGCAAAGGATTGATGAAGGAAAGGAAGAAGTGAAAAGGAAATCCTTTAGGAGCTTCTGGAATTTAAGGAGATCTGGCTCAAGACAATGAGGAAGGCGAAGGCTGTTCCATAGGAACTGCCAAGGAAAGTGGTCAGCCAACTGCTCGCTGTTTAGAGAAGCTCTTAACACACAGGGAGTTGGTGCTGGACGAACATAGAGATCTTGCTGGACCGTATTTAGTGAGAGCAAGTTGAAGGTAGCATGGTCCCTAGCCCCAGACAGCCTTATGGGTAATGCAATGGGATTTGAATTTGATCCTTGCAGCAACCGGGAGCCAGTGGATAGTTTTTAGGGTTGGAGAGATGTGGTCCCTGGACTTGAGGCCAAAGATAAGTTTTGCAGCCCTGTTCTGGATTAGCTGGAGGGGTTGTAGTGACGAGGCGGGTAAATTAAGGAAAAGGCTATTGCATTAGTCTAGAACTCTGATTCTCTCTAGGCTAGAGACATTGAGCTTCTGGGGAGAAAGTGAACAAAGGAAGAATTCCTTTAAGTAAGTAGAGTTGAAAGTGGGACTTCTTGACAAGGTCCAGAATGTGAGGGAGAAAGGAGAGAGAGGAGTCGGAGATGACTCCCAGGTTTCTGGCTTCAGATGAAGGAGAAGGGGGAGAGCCCAGAGGAGATGGCCAGAATGGGGGGGCCGAAAATAGGAAGGATCTCAGTCTTGCAGGCATTGAGGCAGATAGGAAGGATCTCAGTCTTGCTGGCTTTGAGGCAGACCATGCATTATATATGGCATAAAGGTACCGCCTATTGTACATTATAAGGATATTGCAAGTCCCTGATGGACTCCTTGACAAAAGAGGAATGCCAGGACATATAGCTCCAAGGTTACTCGCAATACCTTTTTACCATATGGTAGGGGCTATTATAGTCCTTATAATAGAAGGCCACACTGTGTCACCCCCTTTAATACCTGGCCTCTTTGTTTAATCTAATGTGAGAGATCCTACACATAATCATGTAAAAAAACTAACATGTAGCTTACAATGTGATAACAGAATAGTTTAAGTCGTTTTTAAAAAAGGTATCTAAAACCGTATTGTGGTTTAAAACAAATGTTAACATGCAGACAAGTTCTTGCTCAGTTGTATTAAATTCCAGCAGTGCACAGAATAAACATACTGCATAAAGTGTTCCTTATCAATTAATGGCTGTAAACTGTTACAAAAAAGTACTTTTATAAGAAGTGGGTTCAATAAGCTAGCATTAGACTTTAAGTGCTGTAGTGAAAGCTGAATGTCTGCCGTTTGCTGTTTAAAGCAGCTGACAATGTGACGTCATAATTCAAATGAAATAATTGTAATACGTTTTTATGATAGTGATGTCACTTTCTCAGTATAAGTGATTAGTACTCGGCAGGGGCATGTCCTCCCAGCCAATGGAGGGGCTCGGAGCGGGGGCATTACCATACAGTAATCTCGCTGCTCCGAGCCTCCTCAGGGCTGGAGGCCTCCACCTCCCCCGCCGGAGAACAAGGTAAGTGCCTTCCTTCCATGTCCCCCATGACCCTTTTCCACAGATTTCCCCCCCTCCCCCACCGCTCACCTTCTCTATCTTATCCTGCACCAAGCAGAGTAGTGTTCCTGGCACGTCCGCTCCAGATCTGCAACACGCTGCTGTTAAGACGGATTTCTGAACTCTGTCCTGGTGGCGCAGAAGTTCAGAAGGCCAACCTAATTACTTGCAACAGGGTAACCTCTGGACAAGCCAGACCAATCAAGGTAGCGATCGCGGCGGTCAAGACTAGGTCTCAAGAGGGGTGAGGGTGACTGAAAGCCCGCAGTGAGCACACAAAGCAAGAGCGCTGACAAACTACTCCAAACAGTTGTTATATCAAAAATAGATACACATTTATTTTAAGGCCTTTAAAATAATGACCGTAGCGAGAAAATCACAATATCACAATATTAAACCAACACATACCATATCAACACAATATATATACAAATACACAGTCGCAAGCGTTTAAAGCACGAAATATGTAGTCCACCTGCCAGGGAAGGAAAACAGGCAGTGCGATAATGCTTTCGACTCAGTTCGCCTTCATAGGCACCTAACTAGATGGAAGTCCGAGCCCTGCGAAGAGTGGAGCCTTGTGCTCAAAGTACCTGCCACGCCGGTGCCGACGGGCACAAGGGGAAGCTCTTCGGAGGAAGTCAGGCGGTTCACGTTAGTGCAGATCAGAAGAAGAACAGGTTCCGCAACTCAAGCGCAGCCTCCACAGCGGGCAGAAGCAGAGCGCGAGCGCGGCAAAAGGGTGCTGTTTTTACACAGCAGGGAAAAGCAATGGGATACTGCAGGAGGGCGACCAGATCCTAGATATACTACTCACCGGTCCCCGAAGCAAGCAGACCCAGGCTTCTCCACGATAGTTTCAGCAGCTGGCAGGTTCAGAAGAGCAGGGAACGCTTTGTAGTCGTGTAGAGCAAAAAGACGTCCCAATCGACGAAACCGGCACAGTTTTGTTGCCGCACAGGACAACGGAGCGGCCGTGTGTATTCGAGCCAAATGAACCCTCCTCCCTTCAGACCTGGGGACGCCAAGCGTACGAAGCGTGGGAGAGGGACAAGGACTCGCAATACAACACAACCTGGCGGCGGTTGCAGAGCCAAACTCCTTGGTAAGCTGGTCAGTCAACTGGATGGCCCAGAGACGCTTCCGAAGGCTTACTTGGCAGGAGGTGGTTGAAGATGCCGGGAATAGCTGTTCCTGCTATTCCAAAGGTCGAAGCACCAGTACAGGCCTTCTGGTTCGATCAAAGGAGGACAGGGGCTCTCCGGACGACAGCAGTGCAAAGGAGGATTCCTTCAGCGGGTCACCAGCGATTCCTCGGTCCAGCCTCGTAGTTGCAGGATACTTGGCTCCTGTATTCCTTCGTTCGTGAGAACTCAGGAGATCGACATGGTAGTGGTGTTTCCAGCCCCCTCTTATCCACGGTTCCCTTCGCGCCAAAACGGAGGGGAGCCAATGGGAGATCCGCTCATCAAAACACATACCATACGTGGACCAATCACGGACCACGGTGGTCCCAGGCATTCACACCACCCTAGACTCTCTGGCACCCAGGATGTGTATTGGGACCAGACATCCCAGCCCACACCCTGGAGGCACACAAACGACATGTAGAAGCCCGCGAAAGCAACCACGTTTCGCGGGAAAGTACATGCCCAAATAAGGAAGGCCCCGGGTCGCCGGACCTGGGGAAGGTGAAGGGAGCAAGACGGACAGTGGACAGGACAAAGGAGCCTCGCGGCCTGGCCATTTTGGGAGCCAGGCCACCATTTTGGGTTCAGTGCAAAAACGTGCTCAGAACGCCAAAAGGAGCTCAAAATAAACAAAACGATCGCTGCCACCATTCCAGTCCCTGAATGACTTGCACCGATCAAATACCATCCTAAAAGAGTATCTAGGGCCTGTAGAAGGCTAGAGACCCAAGAGAGCTGTAACTTAGCTTACAGTGCCCTCTTGTGTCGTGTTGCACTAAAGCTGCGACACGATAAAAGAAACTACGGGAAACCACGTTCCCCGGTACTGACTGTCTTAAGGGCATGTCAGTTTCCCCGTAAGAAAGGAGCGAAAGCCCAGAGAAGTGCGGCAGAAGGCTGTACTTCTCTGGCAAAGTCAAGAACAAGGTTAAAAACAATAGCAAAAAGTTTAGGGGTTGCCACATGGAAGGAAAATTCCCTACAATTACGAAATCTTTCCTAACACTCGCCCCTCCCAGACTATGGACAGGGGGAACTAATCCACCCCTGGATGAGTTTCTTGTTCAGGTCGGTTAAACATTCTGGACAACCCATCAGCATTGCTATGTTGAACACCTGGTCTATGCTCAATAGTGAAGTCGAAGCCTTGAAGACTTATGGACCACCTAAGCAACTTTGGATTCTCCCCCTTCATGTTCATTAGCCACTTTAACGGCTTATGGTCAGTCTGCACAGTGAAGTGGGTCCCATAGAGGTAGGGCCTCAGCTTCCTTAGGGCCCACACAACAGAGAAACATTCTTTCTCTACCGTGGACCATCTGAGCTCTCTGTCCTTAAGCTGGCGACTAATAAAACCGATAGGGTGTTCCTTACCCTTCCCATCTACTTGTGATAGTACAGCTCCTATCCCAGTGTCAGAGGCATCCGTCTGCACGATAAAAGGTCTTTGATAATCAGGGGCCCTGAGCACAGGGGCCTGGCACAAGGAGTCTTTTAAGCCATTGAAGGCCTTCTCACACTCGTCGGTCCAAGTTACCTTCTTGGGTTTCTTCGGAGTTGTGAGGGCAGTCAGAGGAGCAGCTATGGTACCATAGTCTGCCACAAAATTGCGGTAATACCCCGTGAGTCCTAAAAAGGCTCTCACTTGGGTTTGCGTAGTGGGGGTAGGCCAGTCTTGTACTGCTTGTACTTTACTGGGTAGAGGCTGTATCCTTCCTCCACCTACCTCATGTCCAAGGTAAACCACTGAGCCTTGTCCAATCTGGCACTTACTAGCCTTTATGGTCAAGTGGGCTTTCTGAAGAGCCTGGAGCACAATCCCGATGTGTTTCACATGGTCTTCCCAGGTGGCACTGAAAACTGCTATATCGTCCAGATATGCAAGGCAGAATTCGTCCAACCCATTCAACACATGATTCACAAGCCTCTGGAAAGTGGCAGGTGCATTCTTCAACCCGAACGGCATTACCCGGAATTGGTAAAGGCCGTCTGGCGTCGAAAATGCCGTCTTCTCCCTGGCATGTTCTGCTAAAGCTATTTGCCAATAGCCAGCAGTAAGGTCAAACGTGCTGAGGTACTTGGAGGCACCCAAAGTATCCACCAGCTCATCTGTTCGAGGCAAGGGGTGGGCATCTGTCTTGGTGACAGCATTCAGAGCCCTGTAATCCACGCAGAACCTCAATTCAGAAGTGCCTGCCTTTGGAACCAGAACCACAGGACTGGACCAAGGACTACTAGAGGGTTCAATCACCCCAAGGTCTAACATTTTGTTGACCTCGGTCTTAATATAAGACCGTACTTTATCCGACATCCTGTATCCCCTACTTTTGGTAGGTACACTGTCTCCTGTGTCAAGGTTATGTTTGCACCAAGGTGTCAAACCAGGGGACTGTGAAAACAGGGGGGAAAACTGCCTAAGCAAACTTTTCACCTCAGCCTGCTGATCAGAAGTCAGGTGAGGGGCCACTCGGACACCCTCAACGGAGCTATCTGAAGGACCGCTCTGGAACAGGTCGGGGAGAGGTTCAGACTCCTCTTCCTCAACGTCTGACGCCAGTAGCAGTGCTGCGATTTCGACTCTTGGGACGAAAGCCTTCAGCCTATTTACGTGGAACACTTTTGGAGCCTGTCCAGGCCTTCCAAGGTCCACTAAATAGTTCACCTCACCCAGGGGCTCCACCACTGTGTAAGGGCCTGACCATTTGTCCTGTAACGCGCGAGGCCTTATTGGATTCATGATCAGGACTTGCTGACCAGGTGTAAAGTTGATGAGGGAAGCTTTCTGGTCGTACCAATGTTTCACCAGCGCTTGCCCTGCCTTCAATTTATCACTAGCCAAGCCCATCAGAAGTACCATCCGTTTTCTGAGCCCTAGCACATAGTCAACTACATTGGTAGTAACAGGGGGAGTGGGCATCTCCCATCCCTCCTTGACGCTGGCTAAGGGTCCCCGTACGGGATGACCGAACAGAAGTTCGAAGGGGCTGAAGCCAACACCCTCCTGTGCTACCTCTCGGTAGGCAAACAGCAAGCATGGTAAAAGAAGATCCCATTTTCTTCTCTGAGGCTCCTCCAGAGCCCCAATCATGCTCTTTAACGTTCTGTTGAAACGTTCCACCAGACCATTGGTCTGGGGGTGGTATGCAGAAGAGAACTTGTAGGTGACCCCACATTCTTTCCACATAGCCTGCATATACTTCGACATAAAGTTGCTGCCACGATCTGACACAACTTCTTTAGGGAAGCCAACCCTAGTAAATATGCCGAGTAAAGCTTTTGCAACTGACTTGGCAGTTACAGTTTTCAATGGGATGGCCTCAGGATACCTGGTTGCATGGTCGACCAGCACCAGTATAAACCTATTGCCCGAGGATGTTTGCGGGTCAAGGGGACCAACGATGTCGATCCCTACCCTTTCAAATGGTACCCCCACAACTGGGAGCGGTACCAACGGAGCTTGGATTGTCGCGCCAACCTTACCAGACAACTGGCAGGAGGCACAACTCCTGCAGTGACTTTCTACTTGCACTCCCATCTTGGGCCAGTAGAAGTGCATGGATAACCTTTGCTTGGTCCTCTTCATACCAAGGTGACCAGCAAGGGGAACTTCATGCGCCAACTGCAGGAGGAAGGGTCTAACAGCAAGGGGAACCACCAACCTCCTATGGTCTCCTTCTGTAGACTCTGTGGGCTCACTATACAGGAGTCCACCTTCCCAATAAATCCTATGCTTCCCAGGAGGTTCACCCTCAAGCTGGGAGCAGGCCTGTCTCCTTAGGCCTTCCAGAGATGGGCACTCACGTTGGCCTTTACTGAATTCGTCCCTATCAGGACCTCCTTCAACTAACAAGTCTTTTAGTTCAGGATGATCGTTGGGGTCGAATACTTCAGGCATCGCCACCTCCTCGTCAGGCTCGGGCGATTGACCAACTTCCTCCACCGCAGTGGTAGGCGAGCTCGGGGGAATATTCTCTTTCCCCCGTCTTGACTTGTAGACTCCTTTCGCCTTGGGTTGCCCCTTCGGCTGGGGCGGCGTATTGGACTTGGCCAATGCTGCCCGTGCTTGAGACCGTGTGTAGGGTCGTTCGGCAGTGTCTCCTACGAGCCCTAAAGCTCTGAGATCATTACCTAATAAGACCTTTCCCGGGACGTTTCTCTGAATGCTCACTGGAATCCTGACAGCTGTACCATTTAAAGTTAGATTAACAGGGATCACGGGAAACATACGGAGGGGGCCGTCAGCCAACTTAGTGGGCATCAGAGTAGCTCTGGCAACTTCCTCTGAGTCTACCAAGGTAGAATCCACTACAGTTCGACTGCACCCACTATCCCTAAGAGCTGGAGTATCCACTCCATTGATCAGCACACTGTCTTTAAAGTAGTGCTTGGTATTATCCGGAATCCTAGCATACGCCTCTGCGACTTTAGGCTCCCAGGAACCCAGGGACACTAAAACTACCTCGGCCTCTATTCCGCTGGGAAATGAGTCCGAGGAGAAGGATGCTCCTGTAATCTCTTCTTCCTCGTAGGAGGAGAAGGCCAGATTAGCGGAGTGGACCCCCAAAGGTCTAACCTTACAACGGGGATCCCCCTTCACATGGTCAGTTGCTCCACAAGAAAAACAAGCCCCAGTGGGTCTGTTTACGTAGGGAGGCTTATTGTAACCAGAGTTCTGTTTCGGAGGCGCACCTCCACTACCCTGTGAGTTCTCTTGTGTCTTACCCTTGTTTTTCTTTTTGTGGCCCTTTTGGGAAGAAGATTTAGCAGATTCCCCACCCTCCATATCTTTGGACTTTTTCCCCTCCTCCTGCTTACCAGGATGAGTTTTGTCCTTATGGGACACTCGATGTGACACCCATAAGTCTGCTGCAATGGCCAGCTTCTTAGGATCTATCTCCTTCGAATCGGCCAAATGCTGCTTAAGCTCCGGGGAAGAAGAAGCAAAAATGTGTTCCAGCATGACAAGATTTATCATGCCGTCGAAGGTAGAAACCTTATAGCCTTCGACCCAGCCAGTTAAGTTTTTCAAAGATTCAGCGACATAAGATACCCAAGTACCACCTTCCTTTTTCTTATACTCTCGAAAACGCTTTAAATATTGGGCCGGAGTCTTCCCAAACTTTAAAATGAGAGTCTGCTTTAACATTGCGAAATCAGCCCGCTCAGCCTTCGACATTTCCATAATGGCACTACAGCCAGAATGGGGCAGTCTACTGAGCAACCACGCAATCTTATCAGCATTGTCAACTTCCTGGACCTCGCATGCATACTCAAACGCATTCAGCCAGTCCATAATGTCATTCCTCTCTTCATACACACTGAGCAGATCTTTTGGAAACCGTGGATGAGAGGAGGCCCCAGACCCATGTCCAGGACCCTTGGATCCATTTGCAACCTGAAGCTTGGCCAGTTCCAACTGGTGATCCCTGTCTTTTTGTTTTTCTGCCTGTTCGATTTTTAGTTTGGCTATGCTGAATTCAAGCTCCTGCTGCCTAAACCGCAGCTCTTGCTTCTTGAATTCAAGCATAGCCTCCCCATCAGCACTGGCAGAGGAAACATTAGACATTACATCCTCCCTGTCCTCGTGGTCGCGATGGATCAGTGCAGCGGCAGAACCGTCGGTTCTGCCAGTGAGAGCAGCCCCACCACCTTCCGCACTGTCCTCAGAAGTAATAGCGTCAAGCTGCGCTTCTTGCCACGCCACGATTCTTTGGATCATTTCCAATTTTGTGCCTTGAGAGGAAACACCTCTCTCCGCACACATCTTTTTCAGCGTTTCTGATTTGGAAGCATTTAAAGTTAACAACGTACTTGTTTCCATACTGTTTGATAGGACTATGGCCTTTTTAAAGTTATACTATAACAATTCACTACGTGTACTGTTTGGAATAACCTGAAATGCCTTAGTTCGAGCGCAACACCGGATACCTTCAGTCGTATCCCACCGCTGTACACCAATTTGTTAAGACGGATTTCTGAACTCTGTCCTGGTGGCGCAGAAGTTCAGAAGGCCAACCTAATTACTTGGAACAGGGTAACCTCTGGACAAGCCAGACCAATCAAGGTAGCGATCGCGGCGGTCAAGACTAGGTCTCAAGAGGGGTGAGGGTGACTGAAAGCCCGCAGTGAGCACACAAAGCAAGAGCGCTGACAAACTACTCCAAACAGTTGTTATATCAAAAATAGATACACATTTATTTTAAGGCCTTTAAAATAATGACCGTAGCGAGAAAATCACAATATCACAATATTAAACCAACACATACCATATCAACACAATATATATACAAATACACAGTCGCAAGCGTTTAAAGCACGAAATATGTTGTCCACCTGCCAGGGAAGGAAAACAGGCAGTGCGATAATGCTTTCGACTCAGTTCGCCTTCATAGGCACCTAACTAGATGGAAGTCCGAGCCCTGCGAAGAGTGGAGCCTTGTGCTCAAAGTACCTGCCACGCCGGTGCCGACGGGCACAAGGGGAAGCTCTTCGGAGGAAGTCAGGCGGTTCACGTTAGTGCACAGCAGATGAAGAACAGGTTCCGCAACTCAAGCGCAGCCTCCACAGCGGGCAGAAGCAGAGCGCGAGCGCGGCAAAAGGGTGCTGTTTTTACACAGCAGGGAAAAGCAATGGGATACTGCAGGAGGGCGACCAGATCCTAGATATACTACTCACCGGTCCCCGAAGCAAGCAGACCCAGGCTTCTCCACGATAGTTTCAGCAGCTGGCAGGTTCAGAAGAGCAGGGAACGCTTTGTAGTCGTGTAGAGCAAAAAGACGTCCCAATCGACGAAACCGGCACAGTTTTGTTGCCGCACAGGACAACGGAGCGGCCGTGTGTATTCGAGCCAAATGAACCCTCCTCCCTTCAGACCTGGGGACGCCAAGCGTACGAAGCGTGGGAGAGGGACAAGGACTCGCAATACAACACAACCTGGCGGCGGTTGCAGAGCCAAACTCCTTGGTAAGCTGGTCAGTCAACTGGATGGCCCAGAGACGCTTCCGAAGGCTTACTTGGCAGGAGGTGGTTGAAGATGCCGGGAATAGCTGTTCCTGCTATTCCAAAGGTCGAAGCACCAGTACAGGCCTTCTGGTTCGATCAAAGGAGGACAGGGGCTCTCCGGATGACAGCAGTGCAAAGGAGGATTCCTTCAGCGGGTCACCAGCGATTCCTCGGTCCAGCCTCGTAGTTGCAGGATACTTGGCTCCTGTATTCCTTCGTTCGTGAGAACTCAGGAGATCGACATGGTAGTGGTGTTTCCAGCCCCCTCTTATCCACGGTTCCCTTCGCGCCAAAACGGAGGGGAGCCAATGGGAGATCCGCTCATCAAAACACATACCATACGTGGACCAATCACGGACCACGGTGGTCCCAGGCATTCACACCACCCTAGACTCTCTGGCACCCAGGATGTGTATTGGGACCAGACATCCCAGCCCACACCCTGGAGGCACACAAACGACATGTAGAAGCCCGCGAAAGCAACCACGTTTCGCGGGAAAGTACATGCCCAAATAAGGAAGGCCCCGGGTCGCCGGACCTGGGGAAGGTGAAGGGAGCAAGACGGACAGTGGACAGGACAAAGGAGCCTCGCGGCCTGGCCATTTTGGGAGCCAGGCCACCATTTTGGGTTCAGTGCAAAAACGTGCTCAGAACGCCAAAAGGAGCTCAAAATAAACAAAACGATCGCTGCCACCATTCCAGTCCCTGAATGACTTGCACCGATCAAATACCATCCTAAAAGAGTATCTAGGGCCTGTAGAAGGCTAGAGACCCAAGAGAGCTGTAACTTAGCTTACAGTGCCCTCTTGTGTCGTGTTGCACTAAAGCTACGACACGATAAAAGAAACTACGGGAAACCACGTTCCCCGGTACTGACTGTCTTAAGGGCATGTCAGTTTCCCCATAAGAAAGGAGCGAAAGCCCAGAGAAGTGCGGCAGAAGGCTGTACTTCTCTGGCAAAGTCAAGAACAAGGTTAAAAACAATAGCAAAAAGTTTAGGGGTTGCCACATGGAAGGAAAATTCCCTACAATTACGAAATCTTTCCTAACAGCTGCCATGGAAATGGAGAAGGGACTATGTAGTCTCTTCTCACCCGATCCATGGCAGCCATCTGTTTTTTCTTTTTCTTTTTCCCTCACCACCAAACTATTAGTACACAAGTCTAAGGTGCAGGGGTACTAATAGCAATAAGCCCCTCGCTGTGGGGGCTTTACTGCTTCAGGTAATGCCCCATGGCCCATATTTGCAGGCCTGAGTAGTGTTGTAATAACTAGCCTCTAATAAGAAAAGTATTTACACGTTTTTGCAGTGGTATTGCAAAGTAACTGAATAGTATGGTGATTCAAATCAGTTTCCTATAGGATTTCCGAAGCAGGTTGTTCCTTGCAATTTACACACTCGCGGGTGAGGACATTTCCTCTCGGCTTACATCATGCAAGGAATCAAATGCCCTGTTTTACAGGAGATGAGAAACATAGCAATCCCTTTAAATCAAAGCTCTACTTACCGAGGTGTGGGACCAATAGGAATAGTCAAAACTGAAGCTTTTCGGGGTCTCCTTTGGTTGTTTTGGGTTCATGATGGCTAGAAATAAAGAAAGATTATATCAAAGTACAGTAGGTTTGCGCTTTTCTACAATTGACACTATTGGTTCTCAAGTTTCTTCACATATGAAAGACAAAACTATATGGATTAATTCGTTTCCATTATTATGAATGTTACTCTTCACGTGACAATGTCGCCAATAAACTGACAAACATTTCCAATAAATAAAATGAATATCTGGTTTTTACAGAACCTTGCAGCCTTGAGTAGCTTTATAGAAAAATTGATACACATTTATATTTAATAACGGCAACAATTTAAGAAGTGTCTAACTTTGCCAGGTTAGATAGATCTGTGCAAATAGCCTCTGCCCTGACATACAAAGCAGGGAATATTTATCATCGGTTTTATACTTATTTATACATAGCTGTAGAGCGCACATTCACCCATTAAGTATTTGTACACGAACTCGGAAATGTAAAAACACGATTGGCAACATAGTAAACCCCTACCTATCATGGAAAGACCCAGGTATTTACTTATCGGTGACATTTCACATAATTGTGTTGTAGTCTGATCATTTTAGTGACTTTATTCTGCTGTGTTCTGTGGGCAACCTATCCTGGGCACAAAGTAAAGTCCTCCAGAAAGGCTGATGGAGTTATCAATGAGAAACCCTAGTCAATTTGTTAACTTATAGCGCACATTGTGATGCCCCAATGCTTTATTAAGTCGGCTTGGTCATTACTTGCACCTCCAGGAGACTCCAAAGCGTTCGTGTAACATAGGGCTGGAAAATTGCTGCCTTGCAGAAACTACAGACAAGGAACTTTAGGCACAAGTGAATCCATAAACTGGTTTGGTCTGCTATGGACAAACGATCGCTCAGAGAAGTGCAAATAATGTTATATGGGAGCATCCGAGGAGTATATGTCATGCGACATGTGACGTGACATGGTTAGTAACCAAACTGGTCACGACGGGCTTAGAACCCCTGTCAGCATGGTGTGGGAGACCTACCAGGGTTGAAGCCATTGCCAGTTCTACCTTAGAGGGCAATATTGGCAGTTGAGAGGGCCCCATTTGCTGTCCCCTCCCATGTTCCTGTATATATATATATATGTACAGTACCAACTTGCATCACCCCATACCTCCAGACAAAAGTGTAGGCCAAGTTCTCTCTTTCTTTTCGAGAGCTACAAGAGAAGCGGCAACATACAGACACTGGAGTGAGAACCAATGAATGATGAACCAGAGATCCTACTGGCCTTTTCCAGGTGCCATGCACTGCAACACTAGCACCAACGCGCACAACCGCAGAACTGCTGCGTATGCCCTAGACCACAAGGGACTTAAAGTGGAGCAGCTATTACACAGCAACACTTCACTTATGCTGGGGGTGATTGCACTACATCCACTTATAACAGACACTTTGCAGCATGGGCCACCATGGCTATACAATGGCAACCCCAGGCATAGAAAAGGGATACTGCTTAACCTGTTACTTGTAACTTCCCGTGATTGTAACACTTCCTGTGAAGGGAACACAGTGCTAGATTGGCCATGGGTGTAATCAAATCGGGGAAAAGGGGGGGAGGATAAGAGAGGAAACAGGAAGCAGGAAGTTGTGGGTTGTTTAGGTGAGGTCAGAGAAGGAGATGGCAGACAAAGAGACCAGTAGTAGGAGGGATACTGAATTGGAGCATGGAGGCGATTTGTGAACAAGGTGAGGTATTGGTTGCTGAGAGGAAGTGGGTGACCGTGCATGAAAGATCGGTGAGTGCTATCTAGAGGGAGTGCAGGGAGTGAATGGAAAGTGGTTGTGAGCATGAAGGGAGTGCGAGTGTGGGGAAGAAAGGGCTGTCATAGGGTTTGGGGATACTGAGGGCAAACAATTAGGTGAATCCCCCTTGCTTTTTTTACAGCACATAGGCGATGTGATCGTGCTCACTAAGTTTGTGTGGAAGGGGTAGATATGCTGATGAGGCACTTTGGATGAAGCACGGTAAAGCTAAATTCTTGCTGTTGGTCCTTTGCACTTACCATCAAAACGATTTGTAGGGTAAATCTAGAGACTGAACACACTGAATATCTGACGAAGACCAGGCCATGTATGTCAGATCTGGAGACTGAACACACTGATAGCTCACGAAGATCATGACATTTATGTTTTTGTGTTCTCCATTGTACAGTCTTCGTAAAAGGAACAGCTGGAGAATAGTGTTGGCCTATATAGGACATGCAGACTGGATACCCCAGAGCTTCTTATTTTGAGTCAACTTGATTGATATATGTCTGAGGTTTATCGATTTGTGCAAGAATACTACATGTTTGGATGTCACTGTGGTCTAGATTTTCCCGTATGCAGGTAGAATAGTTGTTATTTTCTTTTTACCATGCAGCTGAGCACATTGGCTGGTGTTCAAGACCACATAGGACCACAGCCAACCACCCTCCTTACCACTAAACTATGGAACAAAGTTGTAATCACCCCAGATCTAGCACACTCACTCCTCAACTCGCTCCATACACTTGGCCTCCAGGAAGGTCCACCAACAATCACATCCTTCAACCTCTGGCTTACAAACGACGTTGCACCCCTCATTCCAACTAAGCAAACCTCTCACAGATCAGGACCAACACCCAAGTGGTACACCAGCCAAACCTCAAATCACTCAAAACTCTCAAGCACCGTCTGGAACGGACCTGGAGAGCCAACCCTTCAGCGCAGAACTAATACGCCCTAGCGAGAACAATCAGAACATACAAATTGGAAATAAAAAAAACAAGAAAACATTCTATGGGAACAGAATCCTAACTGCTCGAAACCTGAGCAAGGAACTACATAGAATCACAACCCTCTGCATTGCCCAGAAGGCTTTCGGGGGCCTGGGTCCAAATTACCTTCAGCTATCCCTTTGCAAATACCTTCCCTCTTGAGCTCTTCGCTCCTCTACCTCTAACTCCCTCAGGGTCAGTTGTTTTTCAAAGAACGAGCTGGGGGTAGATCTCTGTCTTCGGCTGGGGCCTCCCTGCCACTCTAAAACTTGGGGAGAACCATCTCTGGTTCCAGAAGCACCTCAAGACTTTCCTCTTTTCTTCTGCCTTTGCTCCCCCTCCCCCCTGCTGATCTGTTCTCTCTTGGCACCATGCACCTGGCCACCCTCTGTCCTCCGGGCCCAGGTACCCGAGTCACCCTCCCGCACAACCTCTGGGCCACTCCTTGCACTGGGGTCTCTATCTGTACCCATACAGCCCCCCCTTTTTCTTCCTGCACTTACCGGACCTACCCTGTCTGCTGCCTTTAACCTAGCACTTGCAAATTGCTGGCTGCACTACCACTGTTTGTTGCCTTTATTATTTATTTATTATTATTGATCTGTTTCTCCTCTGCTTCGCACTTTCCACTTCTCCTCCCTTCCATGCACTTTCCCCCTCCCCCTCTCCCATGCACTTGCGCGTTCTCAATGTCACTGGGCCTAGTAAGATCGCTGTTTTGTTCTCCCCTGTTCCCCTTCCTTGCCTTGTCACGCTCTGAAACACTTGTGTACGAGCGCAATAGAAATAAAATATCAATATCAATAACCAAATTCAAATCCCTGGCATGCTCAAACCAGGCCCCACCAATCTCCCAGGCCTTTTGTGACACCTTATCACTGCATATCCACAATTCCGCCAATGACAGACAATCCACCATCATCGTTAAATTAAAACAAATGCCCCTTCCCAACGACCTACCTTCAACCCGCCCAAATACAAATCCTAGACCCTTTCTCTCGCATTACACACCAATAATTCCTCTCGCTCGTAGCAGATAGCCGCCCTTCAGACTCCCCTGAAGACCCATGCCTACCCTCAGTCCTCAAAAACATCCTAGCCTCCACTTGCGCAGGTAGTGTCGCACGCACAATCCTCAACCACTCACTCACATCAGGATCTTTCCCGAAAGCCCTAAAACATCCTACATCAAACCCATCCTAAAAAAACCGACACTCGACCCACTCCTCCCCCAGAGCTACCACCCTAGCTCCAACATATGTTTCATCGCCAAACTCATGGACTGCACAGCTTACAAACAGCTTGGCCATTTTGCAGAAGCCAATAACCTCCTAGATCCTGCACAATCAGGCTTCAGGCCACTCAGGGGAACTGAATCTTCCCTAGTCTCCATCTGGGACGACCTAAAAAGAACAGCCGATGCAAAAGGCTGCGCTGTACTCATCCTGCTGGACCTCTCTGCAGCCTTCGACACCATCAATCACAACATCCTACTAGACAAGCTTCAGACACTAGGAATCAGAAACACAGTCCGCTCATGGATCTCCTCTTTGCACCTCCACCATTTCACATCCACATTGCGACCAGTAAAGAAAGGTGTCCACAAGGAGTATCCATATCACCCCTAATTTTCAACTTCTACCTAAAACCCCTCCCCGCAATCATCTGCTCATACAATCTTACCTGCTACAACTATGCAGATGACACCCAGATCATCCTCAAAATATTAAATGTCTGGCAGTCCGGACCTGTCATCCATAATGCCACTCGGACATTGACCACTGGATTACGACCAACCACCTCATCCTCAAACCTGGGAAAACCAAAATCCTAGTTTGCAGGAAAACAGCCCTCCTCCCACAACCGATCCCGTGGCCTCAAACCCTAGGACAACCACCGGCAATCTCCAACGTCATAAAAAACCTAGGATGCACACTGGACTCAGACCGATCCCTCAACCAACACACCACTACCGTATCTATTAACTGCTTCTTCCATCTACGTATTCTCAGATGTATTTTCCCTTCCCTCACCTATCCACACCGTTTTTCTGCCATTAACTTCATCATCCCGTTCCGCCTAGATTACACAAACTGCCTCCAACTAGGGGCTCCAGCATCTCAACTAAAGAAATTACAAAGAATCCAAAACACGGCTGCACACCTGCTCTTTAACATACGAGCCAGAGAACACATCGCTCTACAATAAAAGTCCTTCATTGGCTCCCGATTGGTCGACGAGCTATCTTTAAAGCCATGTGCATCACCCACAGCGCCGTCCACAACACCGGACCGGAATTCCTATGAGACCAAATCTTTCCTTACCAGCCCTCAAGAAATCTTGGATCCCGCACAGCATTTCGCCTACTGGTCCCAACGCACAACTCCTCCAGGCTGGGCGGATCCTCTTTCTCCGTCCAAGCCCCAATCATCTGGAACTCCCTATTACTACACATTCGTTACACTGAAAACCACCTGAAATTCAGAAAGGCCCTTAAATCCTGGCTATTCCCATAATATCCCCCTGAACCACTCCCCCCAAAACCACACTGCCAAACCCAACATTCCCCTACACCGATTACAACACAGAGGACGGCAGCATTCGCAGTGGCTCACCTGACACACTGTTGGCCCATGAAGAACAACATTCCGTACCTAACTAATTCCCTGAATCATCCCCACTCGAAACCACATCGCCGTACCCCACTCTCCCTCGCACGAACTACAACAAAGAGGCGGCAGCATTCGCAGCAGCTCACTTGATGCACAACAACATTCCTAACCTAATCACATAGACCAGGAAATCCAGCATCCTTCACTGTAGCACACTGCAAGAAACTCACCCACCCTCACCACCCAGACCCACACACCAGAGAGACCACAAATAACGAAAACACGCCATCCTCTCTGCTGCACTTGACAAAGATCACTCCAACCGAACAATTCTGAAGCCTACGGTACGTATATCTCACACCACCCCTGTGAACAGGCAACGCCAAGCATCCATGCATGGTAGAATGCTGCTATGGCTAAGCTCTTCCAGTCTAGCATCGCATATAGCCGTCCAGATTGAAACACCCGACGTACCTCAACACCTCTGCCACTAGCATACAGCGACTACCAACGGAAAGGAACTCAGTATTGCTGGCCACACATCGACTCTATCAACAATAGCCCTCTATCTCAAACCACCAACAGCACCCACCCACATGCCTGACCTTTCTGGGCTGCTTAGTCGACCCTAGCCAACCACCTAAATCCTAGTCCAGAGAAAATGCACACACTCATCTTTTAATCTAAAACTCTTCGAACCTCCAACTGTTACACTCATCTGGTATCCACGGGGATGCCACCCTGCCCTGGTTGGATGATTTGCACTCTCGAACCCTCTCCCGGTCCCTTGTAAGGCCTCTGGTTAAAGATGGGTCTGCAATATAGGAGAGCTGGATTCAATACCAGAATGTCTTTATGTTTTCCCACCTCCCTTGGCCTCAACTCCTTCCTCCCCCTTGGGCATTCTCCTCACCTTAATATTGTAAAAGGTGGATTCTGCATCCTGCTCCTCGTGGCAGGGGTGCGTAGATGTGGGGGGCGAGCAGCGACCAAGTTACTTCACTGGTGCAAGCTCCCCTGTGGGAATCCAGGCCTGCTGCGACTCCGTAGGTTTGCTGCTTTACATTCTTTATATGTAGTTCGTATGTTCCTCTTAGTTCGAATAATAATGTCTTGCTTCTTTTCTTTTAGGTATGGAAAGGTATTTTGTTGTTGTCATGCAGTTTGAAGATGAGCATGGGCTGGTAGGCGAAAGCGCGTTGTGCGCGATGCTGTCCGGTGAGTAATGCGCGATGCGCAGCACTGTTTCGCCTTTCATGTTGCTAACCTGTGTCTTTTCTCTCCTTTCAGGTTGCGATGTTCCTCGCCGAGCGCCATAATGTTCCAGCAATGATACTGACCAGGAGATGACTACCGAGGTAAGAATTGTGTGGCTTTCTTCATTCGGGAGGAAACGTGAGTAAATGCTTACTGATGCTGTCCTTCTTTCTCCTATTTCCAGGTTATGGTATTCCAGGATGCATGCAGTGCCGGATGATGGAGTTCGTACGTTCAGGTGAGTGGAACTGAAGTCAGCGATGGATTGAAGCCAGGATACTGTTCCAGGTAAGTTTCGTAGTGTTCTTTCTCTCTCTGCAGGTCCTTTGTTTCAGGTAAACTGGCATCAAAGAACTCGACATGGTGAGTGTTACGCTGCCCACAGCAGAATAACACAAAGCATGTTCTGCTGTTTGGGTGTGGTTTAAATAGTCACAGGTAAAGTAGCCCAGGTAAAATAGTCCCAGGCCTGCCACACCCAAAGTAGTCCAGATAAAGTAGTCCCAGGCCTGCCACACCCAAAAGACTAGACCGAATAGCTCAGTTTCTTGTAACTGAGCTATGTGTGTGCCTCCATGTTGGCTGAACCCCCCCAAGTTAAATAATCCCAAGTAAATAGTCCCATTCTAATGTTAGTCTTCACGATGGTTATGAGCCTGGCGCTGACTCCAAGAGAGTCTTGGATGAGGTTTTAAGGCCTTTGACCTGGCCCTAACTGGAAGGCTGACTTGCCAGTGAGGGCCAGGGGCAAGGGTCATGACAGCACTACCCCCCAAGGCCCCTCTCACGGTGGCACTTCTGTCTGGTCCTGGTTTGGCTGAGTAATTTTGATGGAACTTTTTAATTAAGCGAGGTGCATGGATGTATTCACTAGGTTCCCATTATCTGTCTTGAGGGCCGTATTCCTTCCAATCAACTGAGTAGAATAGTTTGGATCTGGTGTATTCTGAGTCTAGGATATCCTTTACTTCAAACTCTGGTTCTCCGTCAACTAATACTGGTTTTGGTGGTGTTGTAACCCGAGTACCAGGTTGTACCGGTGTCAGGAGTGATACGTAAAACACAGGATGAATCTGCATAGTGGGTGGTTGGACTAATTTAACTGCCACTGGATTTATTATGGATTCAATAGATTAAGGTCCGAGATATCGGGGACGAAAGGTCTGAGTCCCTTTTATGGGCACATATTTTGATGCTGACCTGACCTTGTCTCCAATTTGATAGTCGGGGGCTTTACTACGATGTTGGTCAGCGAATTTCTTTTGTCTGTTATTGGCTTGGAGTAAATGTTCTGCTGCTTCTTTGAAGGCCTGGGAAATAGTCGTATGTAGGGTTTTAATCGCTGGCATTTCCAAAGAGGTTGGGAGATACAATTCTGAAGAACGTGGATGTCCACCATACATAGTGTAGAAAGGGGTTAGTCCAGTGCTGGTGTGTAATGAATTAGTATAGGCATATTCAGCTATCCATAACAAGTCCTTCCAATTTCTTTCCACTTGATGTAACATGCAACGCAAGTATTGCTTGAGGGTTTGGTTTGTTGTTTCTGTTTGCCCATCTGTTTGTGGATGGTGCCTTGTGGATAGTCGAATGTCAATTTGGGCCATTGAACAGCATTTCCTCCAGAAGCTGGATGTGAACTGACTACCTCGGTCTGAGATCAAGACCAATGGAAAGCCATGTAGGCGTAAGATTTCACCCAGGAATACTTTTGCTAAATTGGATGCATTTGGAAGACCCTTAAAATGAATAAAGTGTGCCATTTTAGAGAACAAGTCTACAACTACTAAGATGGTGTTGAATCCTTGACTGGAAGTTAGATCTGTAATGAAATCAAGGGACAGTGTGTGCAATGGTGCGGGAGGAATTTCCAATGGTTGGAGAAGACCAGCTGGTTTCTGCTTTTGGGACTTGTTTTGTGCACACACACTGCAAGATTGGATACGTTGTATGATGTCTTTACGCCATGTGGGCCACCAATAGTTTCGTTTTACTTTAGCTAGAGTTTTGGCAATTCCAGGATGACCTTCAATCAGGGAGTCGTGATAACCCGAAATAACCTGCTCTTGTAAATATTTGCTTGGCAAGTATAGACGGTTCCTAAAATATGGTAACTGGTCTTTAATGGTTTAATGTTCTCCTTGAGTACACCACTCTTGTGAGTTAGTGGGATCCATTAAGAGTTGGATCGTGTTTTGGAGTTCACCCTGTGTCAATGTTGTTGTAAGACCCAGGAGTTTGTCTTCTGGAATGATGGCTACTGGATCTGGAGTTATGTATACCTTTTCATCAACACACATGCGGGACAAGGTGTCAGCCTTTCCGTTTTGGACTCCTGGCCGGTAGGTGATCACATAGTCATCTTCAGCGAAGAAAAGAGCCCACCACAATTGACTGGGTGATTGAGCCTTTGCTGTTTTTAGGTATTGCATGTTTTGATGATCAGTTATAACCGTGACAGTATGTCTAGCACCATGGAGATAGTGTCACCATGCCTTGAAAGCTGATTTTATAGCCAAGAGTTCGCTGTCTGTGATAGCATAGTTGAGTTCGGGAGGTGAGAATTTTCATGACATCAAGGCCACAGGGTGTAACTGGCCAGTTCCTGGGTCCCTTTGTGAGAGAACAGCTCCCATAGCCATGCTAGAGGCATCTGTTTCAACTATATAAGGGAGGTCTAGGCGAGGATGCCATAGAACTGGAGCAGAAGTGATTTTTTTCTTCAGTTCTTGAAAGGCCTTCTCTGCTTCTTCGGTCCAATGGAACTTTTTTATTGTTTTTTTCTCAATAGTGATGTAATTGGATGCACTATTTGGGAAAAATCTGGGATAAATCGGCGGTAAAAGTTTGCAAAGCCCAACATACTCTGGATTCCTTTAAATGAAGTTGGTGACGGCCAGTTAAGAATGGCAATTACCTTGTGCCTATCCATTCTGATACCTTTTGGTTTGAGGATAAAACTGAGGAACTCCACTTCGGTGACATGAAAAGAGCTTTTTTCGAGTTTAGCATACAGTTTATGTTGGCAGAGTTTAGTAAGGACGGAGCGGACATGCCTGACATGGTCTTCTTTTGTAGCAGAATACACTAAGATGTCATCAATGTAAACCAGGGCGCAAAAGTCGATTAACTCCCGCAAAACATCATTCATAAAGTACTGGAATGCAGCAGGAGCGTTGCAAAGTCCAAAAGGCATTACCTGGTATTCATACAAGCCGTATCTGGTATGAAAGGCAGTTTTCCATTCGTCTCCTTTCTTCAATCGAACAAGAATGGTACGCCCCCCCCCCTAAGGTCCAGTTTGGTATACATTTGGGCGTCTTTGACTTGATCCAATAATTCCGGAATAAGGGGCAGTGGATATCGTTTTTTACTGTGATCTGGTTTGATGCGCGATAGTCGATGCAAGTCCTCAAATCTCCTTCCTTCTTTGGTACGAAGAATAAGGGACTGGCTGCCGGTGATTAAGATGGGCGGATAAATCCATTTGCCAGGTACTGATCAAGATAAGATTTCAAATGGAGGTTTTCTGGTTCAGTAAGTGCATCGATTCGAACGCAAGGAATTTGCGCACCAGGTATGAGGTCGATCTGACAATTGTAGGGGCTGTGCGGTGGTAGAGTATTGGCTTGTTCTTTCTGGAACACGTCTTGAAAATCTTGGTATTCATTTGATAGAGTACTAGTCACACCTAGTACAATCGCCGCCGTACTGGGAGTAGCAGATGTACATAAGTCTGTTTTCCCCTTTTTTTGATGATAACAGGTGCGTGCACAATCATCGTAAAAAGCCAACTTTTTGGCATGCCAATTTATTAGAGGGTCGAGCTACCAACCATGGCATCCCTAAGATTAGTCGAAACTGAGGAGATTTGATGAGATCGAATGCAATAGATTCTCGATGTCCATCCTGGCACATTAGGGTTAGTGCTGTTGTACATTGGGTTACTGGTCCGTAAGCTATTTCTGTCCCATCAACAGTAGTAACTTTTTCAGTAGTCGACTTAGAGCATAAGGGAAGCCCCATCTCTGCTTCTGCTGCTAGATCTTGGTCTACATAATTCCCAACTGCTCCGCTGTCTATGTATGCTTCGACAGCATGCATCCGAGACGGTTGTTGGGGATTGATCAAAATTACTGGTAATGCAAAGTGTGAGGTCTGTGGCTCATCCTTCTCGCTCGACAAGCAGACCTCTACGCTTGCCGGACTTGGTAGTTTTCCGACTCCTTGTTATTATCTTCCTTCTCTGTGACTCCAACAGTTCTCCTTGGTGGTTTCACTGGACATTCTTTGAGGAAGTGGCCTGATTTTCCGCAATAAAAGCATAATTGCTGTTGCCTTCTCTTGTCTCTTTCAGTTTTAGTTAAAGGGGGCCGTACACCTCCGATTTGCATGGGTTTTACCGTGTTTTCCAATATACGTGGAACATTATCCTTTGACCGGACATACATAGCTCGAGTGTCTAACCTTATCCGGTCCTCTTTTCGGTCTTGTAATCTGTGATCTAATTGCACCACAAGGTTGATGAATTCTCCACAGTCTTTAGGTGGGTTAACCACTTGAGCAAGGACATCCTTTAGTTCCCCTCGTAGACCTCGATGAAATAGTATGGTCCTTTTTTCCTCAGGCCACCCAGCTTCAACCACTAGTCTGTTAAATGTTGCTATATATGTAAGCAAGTCTTACAAGACTGAAAAGAGGACCGGATAAGGTTAGACACTCGAGCTGTGTATGTCCGGTCAAAGGATAATGTTCCACGTATATTGGAAAACAAGGTAGAACCATGCAAATCGGAGGTGTACGGCCCCCTTTAAGTAAAACTGAAAGAGACAAGAGAAGGCAACAGCAATTATGCTTTTATTGCGAAAAATCAGGCCACTTCCTCAAAGAATGTCTAGTGAAACCACCAAGGAGAACTGTTGGAGTCACAGAGTCACAGAGAAGGAAGATAATAACAAGGAGTCGGAAAACTACCAAGCCCGGCAAGCGTAGAGGTCCACTTGTCGAGCGAGAAGGATGTGCCACAGACCTCACACTTTGCATTACCAGTAATTTTGATCAATCACCAACAACCGTCTCGGATGCATGCTGTCGAAGCATACATAGACAGCGGAGCAGTTGGGAATTATGTAGACCAAGATCTGGCAGCAGAGATGGGCCTTCCCTTATGCTCTAAGTCGACTACTGAAAAAGTTACTACTGTTGATAGGACAGAAATAGCTTCCGGACCAGTAACCCAATGTACAACAGCACTAACCCTAATGTCCCAGGATGGACATCGAGAATCTATTGCATTCGATCTCATCAAATCTCCTCAGTTTCAACTAATCTTAGGGATGCCATGGTTGGTAGCTCACAATCCTCTAATAGATGTGCAGCAACCGGGAGCCCGGGAGCCAATGAAATTTTTTAGGGCAGGAGAGATGCAGTCCCTGGGTTTGAGGCTAAGGATTAGCTAGAGGGGTCTATTCTGCCCTATTCTGGATTAGCTAGAGGGGTCATAGAGAGGAAGAGGGTAGATTCAAGAGAAGGCTATTCCAGTAGTCAAGCCTAGAGAGAACCAGGGCTCGGGTAACATTAAGCTTCTGGGGGAAAGTGAGAACAGAGAGAATTAATTTGAGAAGGAAGCGTTGAAAGTGGGACTTTTTGGCAATGTCCTGAATGTGAGGGAGGAAGGAGAGAGAGGAGTCAAAGAGTACTCAAAGATGTCTGGCTTCAGATGAAGGAGAAGGGGGAGAGCCCATAGAGCACAGGTGCACAACTTACACACCACGGGCTGGATGCGGCCTGCCACGCTGATTTGTCTGGCCTACCAGGAACAAAGACTTTCCTAATGGAGGGTGCCCGCAAGCAGCATCGGCCACCCTCCATTAGGAAAAGTCTTTGTAACGCTTCCGGGCCGGACAAAACACTGACCCTCATTGGCTCAGTGCAGACACACCACGTAGCTCCTACGAATCACATACTGCATGTGTGCTGCACCAATGGAGGCCAGCACTACTGCTGGCGTGGTCAATAAGGCTTGATGCCGGGAAGCATTTTAACCTTTGCCACGCCAGCCGTAGTACCAGAGACCTCGCCAGCAGCACGTCCGCGGTAAGTACATATTTTCGGAGACGGGGGGAGGGAGGGTCGGATCTGTCCAACCTGTTTCTGTGTGTGTGTCTGTGTGTGTGTGAGTGTGTATGTTGAGATGCGGCAGTGGGGGGAATATGTGTCCGGTCTGCCTGCATGCATGCATGTCCGTGTGTGTATGTTGAGATGCAGTGGTGGGGGGATGGGTGGGGTCTGCGTCGGGTCTGCCTGTATGTTTATTTTTGTGTGTATGTTGAGATGCGGGCGTGGGAGGATGTGTCGCGCCTGCCTGTATGTTTTTTTGTGTATGTATGTTGAGATGCGGGTGTCGGGGGGTGTCGGGTCTGTCTGTATGTTTGGTTTTGTATGTATGGGCAGTGTGTGTTGAGATACGGGAGTGGGTGACTCTAGGGTCTGTCTGTATGTTTGTTTTTGTGTGTATGGGCAGTGTATGCTGAGATGGGGGTGGGGGGTTCGGGTCTGTATGGGTGTTTGTATGCATGGTGTAGGCTTGTTTGTTTTAATGCTGAAATGTGGTGGGGGTTTGTGTCTGTATGGGTGTATGTATCCATGGTGTATGCTTGTTAGTTTGTATGCTGAGTTGGTAGGTGGGGGGTTCGGGTCTGTATGGGTGCATGGTGTATGCTTGTTAGTTTGTATGCTGAGTTGGGGGCTGGGGGTTCGGGTCTGCATGGGTACATGGTGTATGCTTGTTAGTTTGTATGCTGAGATGGGGGTGGGTGTTCGGGTCTGTATGCGTGCATGGTGTATGCTTGTTAGTTTGTATTCTGAGTTGGGGTAGGGGGTTCGGGTCTGTATGGGTGTATGTATGCATGGTGAATGCTTGTTAGCTTGTATGCTGGGGTGGGGGGTTCGGGTCTATAAGGGTGATTGTATGCATGGTGTATGCTTGTTAGTTTGTATGTTGAGATGCAGGGGTGTGGGGGTGTCAGGTCTGTCTGTATGTTTGTTTTTGTATGTATGGGCAGTGTATGCTGAGATGAGGGGTGGGGGTTTGTGTCTGTATCAGTGTATGTATGCTTGTTGGTGTTTATGCTGGGGTGGGGGGTTCGGGTATGTATGCATGGTGTATGCTTCTTTGTATGCTGAGATGGGGTGGGGGTTCGGGTATGTGTGGGTGTATGTATGCTTGTTGGTTTGTATGCTGGGGTGGGGGGTTCGGGTATGTATGCATGGTGTATGCTTGTTTGTATGCTGAGATGGGGTTGGGGGTTCGGGTCTGTACGGGTGTATGTATGCTTGTTAGTTTGTATGCTGGGGTGGGGGGTTCGGGTATGTATGCATGGTGTATGCTTGTTTGTATGCTAAGATGCAGGGGTGGGGGGTGTAGGGTCTGTCTGTATGTTTGTTTTTGTGTGTTTGGGCAGTGTATGTTGAGATGGGGGTTGGGGTGGGTCTGTATATCTGTATGTGGATATGGTAGAGCCCCAGAAGCCTCCGAGGCAAACAGGCGAGGGAGTCTAGTTCATATGAGGCCACGGATGCCTGTGTGGGACCCTCTTTCATATGATGCCAGGGCTGCCTGTGTGGGTGCCACGGTCATAATAGGCTAGCGCTGTCTGTGTGGGCATCCAGTGGTGCCCAGTCTGGCTGGGCCAGGTCATCAAGGTCCTTTTGGACACTTATCTGTTGTGTAGTGTCATGTATTGATCAATTATCCTGATCTCTCAGACACTCGGTGAAGGCGTCCAAGGACTTGCCACCAGTCAGGTCAAGTAACCGACTGGGGGCACATTTGATTTGATTTGGGCACATGTGCAATGCAAAGTCAAATCCTCACACAGCCCACAGTGACAACCCAATATTGACCTGCATTCAAGAAAACCAAGCTCAAACCAATAACACGTTGTTTAAAGCAGTCTATTCTATTTCCAGGACACTGCTTGGCATGTAAAACGTGTTGCACTGCAGATGTAATCTCATCCTGTGTGACAGTGTGCCGCACACCTATCTCAAAGAATAACTAAAAGCGTGGCCTAGCATACAGGTACAGCTGGATAATGTTATTTTGAGCAGAGGCCTAGCATTCAGGCACCGCTGGATAATGTTCTTTAGAGCAGAGGCCTATCATACAGGCACCTCCAGAGAATGTTGTTTAGAGCAGGGCCTATCATACAAGAACCTCCGGAGAATGTTATTTAGAGCAGGGCCTATCATACAGGCATCTTTGGAGAATGTTCTTTAGAGCAGGGCCAGTTGTTGTGCAAAATGGCAGAGCTTGTGTCTTCCAAATCTAAACATGTCCAGTGCCTGCTCCGAGATACCCAGGGTATCATGGAGCCATTTTATGAGGATGGGTGGTTGACCGTTTCAAGACAGATGGAAGATTGAGTACAATGAGGACAGCTGGAGAGTTAGAGTCCAGAGATGCAAGCAGTTCTTCACAGTTGTTCAGAAGAGCAGTTTATGTGCCTCTGGATGCTTGGAATCCAGATTGATGGTCATGGAGACTGCCAACAAGTTCAGTATGAGAAGTAAATTGGGGGAAGGCCAGTTTCTCCAGGAGTTTCCCAAGGAAGGAGGTGATAGAGATAGGGTGGTAGGTGACTGGGCAGGCGGGGTCTGCTGAAAGTTTTTTTTAGGAGAGGGCGGAGAATGGTGTGCTTGAGGGAGGAGGGGAAGATCCAGTGACAAAGGAGTGGTTGCAGAAATTGGCAAGTGCAGCGGCAAGAGAGCCAATGTTGTCCTTAATGGTTCTGGAGGAGCAAGTGGAAACCTGTTTGGAGGAGACCTTCATCGAGTTGACAACTCTGGTGACCTCATCAAGTGTGACAGGGGCAAAGGAGGAGAGAGAGAGGAGAAGGGAGGGTGGGAGACCACATGAGGTAGGGGGTGGAGGAGGGGTCGGAGGAGAGGATAGGTATGTACCCTTACTCAGCTGATGTAATATATCAGTGTTTGCCTGCACCCACTTCAACAACAGCTACCATTTCAACAAACACAATGAGCATGGTTCTATGCAGGCATCTTCACCTTGCACTATAGCAAATATTGGGAAGTTACTTCTTTCCACCCCCCACTGCTCTTCACACAGATCATGGCAGTTCCAGTGTCAATAAACAGTTAATTACCAGCTCAATGTTTCAGTCCCTAAAGAGCTAAATGCTATAGGACGAAAGCCTCCTCACAAGCTAAAACTGAAAGTAATTTTTTAAACCTTGAGGAACTTTTCTTGTGAAGATATCTTCTGTTTGTACCTGTGCGACTTATGTTGTTTGTTCTTTGAGATTATCGTACTTTCTTTATATATTTGTAGTTCTTCCTATATTAGCCAATTGTTTGTCGCATGGGTGAAGGCTACAACGGAGACAATGAGTCCCTCAACTCCGTCTGTAAATAATACGGGAAGTATGCTTGTGCCCGCACCTTGCTGCGCCAAGATGGATAAGTAACAAAATTGAGACAGCCGTTGTGGTACAATTTTGAATTTATTCAGTTTATTCTGTTCCTTAGCCCCTTGTGGATGACACGTGTTTCGGCGTATATACTACGCCTTTCTCAAATCCGGGCCTTCGTATGATGTTGTGGTTTCCCCTTAAACGGTACAATTTTTATATCTTGTCAGGCAATTCCTGGGTTCAATCCCACTTCCAAATTCAAGTGCTCCTGCTTCCTCGAGGAACCCAACGCTTGGAGCAGGAGCACTTGAATTTTGAGGTGGGATTGAACCCAGGAATTGCCTGACAAGATATAAAAAAATGGTACCGTTTAAGGGGAAACCACAACATCATACGAAGGCCCGGATTTGAGAAAGGCGCAGTATATACGCCGAAACACGTGTCATCCGCAAGGGGCTAAGGAACAGAATAAACTGAATAAATTCAAAATTGTTCTACAACGGCTGTCTCAATTTTGTTACTTATCTATCTTGGCGCAGCAAGGTGCGGGCACAAGCATACTTCCCGTAAAACTGAAAGTAGATGCTGTAACTATGCTACTGCACAATCTTATGGCATTAAAGGAACTCTGCAATGGAACAGGTGGACAATTACGCGTCTACAAAGACACATCGTGGAGGCCCGTGTGATAGATTGAACTTAAATACTGTTCTTATACCATTATACCACGCATACCTCTTATTCCATCTGATACGTTTAGCCTTTTAAATGACCATTAATAAATCACAGGGACCTACGCCCCCTTTCTGGAAGCGATCAGTGGCAATTCCGATATTTAAGAAGGGGGACAGAAGTGACCCTATGAATTATCGACCTATATTGACATTTAAGATAAGTTAGAATGGAATATGTTACGCCAGGAACAGCTAGTTTTTCAGCCCCTGCTGGTAGATATGATGTGGTCCTGGGGTGTGTGTGTAAAGGCATGGAAGCAGCGAACATTGCTAGCAGTGTTGCAAAGGCCAATTCTACCCTTGATGGGGTGAACAAAAGGTGGGAGCACTAAATCATCTTATTGGGGAGTTGAAGCAGGTGCTGGGGGTTCATGCAGCCAGGGACAAGTCTGGGGTAGGGGTTGGGGTGGCCAACATGATGCCAATTTAGCTCTCGGTGTTCCTAATATTGGCCTTACCCTAGATTGGTTGGTTAGAAGGGTTCATCTGCGTGGTGCTGGCCAGGAAGCTAACACTCATCATGCACCCAATCAGTAGACTCTCTGGGCCAAGCGTTGTAACTCGTATTTCTTCCCAGAGTCCTAGCCCAGTACAAAGAATCTGAAGATAGCCTGATTAATAAAGTGTTCCATTGGCTTAGATGGAAGAGAGGCTGTCTGTCAATAGTCAGGAATGACATAACGCAGTGCATACGTTTATCCCATACTCTATCAAGAGATTTTATTCCAGTAGATTTAAAAGCTAATCTGCTTGTTGAAGGGTTGCTGGCAATGGAACAGTGGTCTATGCCTCCCAGCACTCTGGAGATAGTGTTTAGTCGGAACCCTCCTCCATCGATGCCCCCATGCAATGGGCAAATTGGCCAGATCAATGATTCCCAAATATCTGCCCCTAAGGGAACCCCCGGCATTCTGTGTGAGCCCAGTTCCCCACAAATGTGCATTCAAACTGATCCCAGAGGGATGTGAACACTGGTACCAAATGCAGTGCCCAAGCTAACTATAGGTCACAGGTTGACTGCCATAGCGGCAGGATACTCATTTCAAGCTTTGGGGGTTCAGAGCAACTTTGGCGGTTAGTGCGGGGGTCACCCACGTTGGAGACCTGGCAGCGGAGGGTGAGTTAAATGCATCAGTGGTAGGAGCCATCTATTGACAAGAGGATGCTAGTAGAGTATGTTTGAGTGTCTCAAACTTGCTACGCTTACTGCGCAGTTCGCCCATTTCAAGAGCGAACCTGCTATTTTCCTTAGTGCTCAAATTAGTGTATTGCCTATAATGTCATGGAATATCGCTGGACTTGATAAATAGCTGGTTGATACGGTCTGGCTGGACCTGGTATGCTCCCATGATATAGTGGCCTTCCAGGAAACATGATCCTGATCACCTCATGACATTCAAGGTTATTGTACCTTTTTTATTCCAGCGCTAAAGGGAACGAGTGGTCGCCCTGGTGGCAGCCTTACTCTATGGGTCAATGCAAATTTATTTACATCGTTATCAATGGGCCCAGTTAGCGCAACAGATTTCATGGAAGTATACACTAAAAGCCCTGATGGGTCAAATCTTCTCCTTATCAACTTGTACAATCAAAAGGGAAATGTTGATGAAAACTCTGTATTTCCCTTGATGGAAGATAGTATTGCCCCAATAGACTATCAGGTGCTGTTAAAATCATAGTAATGGTCACCCTGAATATTGAGTTTGAACCACTTGATACTATGTTACGTTTGACTGACGAGGAAGGTGCCAGATGGGGCATTATCAAACTAATGGCGAATCCCCCCGCCCCCAAAGAGGAAATGCAGAAACGCCCAGGTAGCAGCAAGTGTTTTTCTATCCCTAGGTTTTAGGGCGTGTAATGGGGGATTCCCAAGAGATTGGCGAGCCCGAACTACTTTTAGCACAGAACATAAAAACAGCTTGATCGACTATATTCTAGTGAATAACAAGGCCTGGAAACATCTGCAAGACTTTAGTGTGTTAGCAAGACCTGAGAGTGACCATAACCCCCTTTGCACTTGTAGCTCTCCCTTCTCTACTTGGTAGGAAGGATCCATCCAACAAGCATAGGGTGGCTCTGATTGAGATCAAGGGACAGCAAGGTGAGCTGTTAAATGGTGTCCAGTTGCTCTGGAGTCTAAGATACCTGCCATTTATGCTAGCATCTTCCCTTTATTTGAGATTTCCCTTTCTAGTAAAATTCAGGATGTTGTTCTTATGTTACCTATGTATGAAGTTTTGATCAAAACAGTGGGTAATTTTTTGAGCAAGCCCCAGTCTTCTGTTAGGGCAAAAGCTGTGCACAATAACCCATGATTTGATGCTGACTGCCGTGCTGCAATGAAGGACTTGATTGATCACAGTAAGGGGGAGCAAGGTGGTGGGGGCAAGGCCCTGTCGATTTTAGGGGATTCTGGACTTGTGTTGGGGCAAACAAAAGTGGGGACCAAAATCTAATTCTGGATGGTATCCCAGAAGCTGTATGGCTGGCCCATTTTGAAAGTCTTTATAAGGAGACCAACTAACCTCCATCTGTAATTTTTTCCACATTGGGAAGCACTTGGCAGGGGGTATCTCTTCCTCTGATGTTATCTGCACAGGACATTAAGGCGACTCTTATGTCGCAGAAAGCAGAGAACGCCCTTGGACCCGATATGGTCCCTGCTGACTGGTACAGACAAGGAGGCTGATATTTGGACCCATAATTTGTTAAAATGTGTTAACGTCTTATTGTCGGCAAATGTTGCTCCCCCCTAATTGGCCCAGGCCATACTTGTCCCCATATTCAAGAAGGGCGACAGGGGATCTTCCTCTAATTACAGACCCATCTCCCTTCTTGATGCAGGGGGAAACTGTGCGCAAAGGCCGCATTCGTCCATTTGGATGCATGGATCCATGAATTGGGGGCTCTGAGTCATTTACAAGCTGGGTTCCAACATAATGTCAGTACCATTGACAAAGTTATGAGGTTACATCTGGTGTTGGAAAAATGTGTCAGTTTAAGGAATATGAATGTCCACGCAATCTTTATTGACTTAAAGACCGCCTTTGACAGCATGGCCAGGGCAAGATTTTAGCAAGTACCAAATAACCTGGGCATACCAACCATCTGATATTTTAGGAATGATCCAATCTCTTTACACCAACAATGAGGCAGTAATCAGATATGGTTTGGGTGGCCAAACGGAAAATCTAAATTGATGTGGGAGTTAGGCAAGGCTGCATCCTTTTCCCTAGTTTGTTCTCCCTGTTTATTAATGGGGTTATTGATCTGCTACTTGCTGTTTTTATCGATGCACTGGTACTAGTGAATTAGAGAATTCTGATTCTCTTGTTTGCAGATAATACTGTCCTGTCGTCTCTTACTCGCCAGGGCCTCCTGAAGCAATTGGTTATTTTTGAGAATTGGCCTTACAATAAATGTGCAGAAAATCCATTCAATGGTATTTTCTAAATGTAAGGACAAGAGCAAACCTCATCTTCACATTAGACTTATAGATGGCCCTATTGAACAGGTAACCCAATATGACTACCTGGGGTAAGAATGATGACCAATTGTTCATGGAGCAATCAGACAAACAGGGCCGTACTCAAGTTGGCAAGGCATAGTGGGTCAGTGTTTCGATTCACTTATGACCATGGGGTTTGCCAGACAGGCAGCCCTATATGGGGATGCACTTTGGGGCATGTGCAACATTAGCACGTTACAGCACGTTACAGCCAGCGGGACATAACTTTTTAAAAAGCATAAATCAGTCTGTGAACGCACTGATGCACCGGTTTATTCTGAATTGGACTTGCAGAGTATTTGTTTTATTTGTAAGATGCGTCCTATGTTCTTATGGATACGATTGTGGACAAATTGTAATTCGGATAAGTATATAAGCGCTGTAAAAGATGTTTTAATTCAAGCGGAAAGTGCACACTTATTGTGGCTTTCAGCCATAAAGAAGGAGCTCTCCACCTTGGGGTTGGGGAATTACTGGTTCCAGCCGGAGACAATTCCCATCAACGGCAAGTCCCAGATCAAAAAGATCCTTGAGAGAAGCTGGGAGGCCGATATCGACATAAAGGTAGTTAGCCTAATTTCTTATATGCTATGGAAAATAAAACCAGGCTTAGAATGTTGCTTAGAATGCGCTCGCCTTTAACGAGAATCCTCAATACGAAGCTTTGCATTGGCATATTGCCACTTGCTGGCTTGCAGCACCAATGGAACCCGCACAAACCAGCAGTGTGTCCTTTTTGCCCGAACCATGTCGAAAGCACAACGCACTTTATCTTCTTCTGTTCAGAATATTGTCACATCAGAAAGAAATATCCGATACCTTTGTTGAAACAATTCCACGTGAGAAGGTTGAACAACGCTCTTCACATATGTCTGGCAGGGATTGTGAACTAGCAGCCCACTACATGGAGAACTTTTTTTTACATTTTATTATTTATTTATTTTAAAACAATTTTATTAATGAATTCCAACTTGATAACCATACATTGTAGCAGCACATATACATTCCAATTTTTCTATACAGTTTCATGTTATTTTCTAACCCCCACCCCCTACCCCACGCCTCTGCCTTCCCCACCCGTTTTTATGGGTATCTCTTGATCCTCTCCCCCTGAAGAGCTATCTTCTGCCAAGCTAGCTTGGTCAGCCTCAAACAATGTGGCTACTAATTGCTTCCAGGCCATCAACGTGTCCGCTTCTTCCTCCCTCCTCTGTTTGCTGCTTCATTCCACACCACCGTTTCAGCATCCGCCCACTTCAGGAGATCATGCCACCAGGCCTCTACCCTTGGCTTTCTGCTAGCCTACCAGCTCATTGCTATCCTTCGTTTAGCTAGTATGGACGCCAAATCCTTGAGTTTACTCACGTGTCTCAGTTTACGCGGCCTGGGGAACCCCCCTACCATACACGCCCAAAGGGAGTTCACTCCCAACTTTATCTCCTTCCCTGCCATGAGGTGGGCTACATCCTCCCAGAATCCCCTTATTTCAGGGCATGCACAGAACATGTGCACCATTCCTGCATTTACCTCCCCACATTTTGGACATGTCTGAGTGTTAGGGAGAATTCTCAAGAATGTGCTAATTTCCCTTGCCTTTTGAGACCCCGAGCAACTTTGCTGGATTTCTAGGATTTTAATTTTTACCTGGAAAGAGTGTGAGCCTTTTTTCCCACTCTTTCATATATTTTGATGTGTGTTTTACTTATGTGTTCTTTGGATATGGGGTTTTAAACAAAACCCCATAGGTATCATCTTTTTCTTGTGTGTCACACAGCACCTTCAGTGCAGAGGCACAGGGGTGTCTTTCAGACTCCCCAAGGCTTAAATACCTTCTCTGGGACTGACTACCGTGTCCCAGAACATGTGAAGTTAAATTGACTTTGCTAGTCCCTTTAAATTCATAGACCCAGCACACACTAGCTTCCTATAGTGTGTTGGAGGGGTTGCCTAGCATCCCTGTGTCTAAACACTCATGTAACAGTCAAATGTTACCCTTTCCTATTGAAATGGCTGGTGGCAGTGGTTTTAGAACAAACTACCATGATTTTTCCCGACCGCGAACACCGGTAGCAAAAAATCGTGTCGGCCATATTTTTCAATATGGTGCTCATGACCCCTCTGTGAAAACAGACTCCGGTCATCATTTTTCACTGTTTCTTTTAGGAAAGGTCCTTCTTGTGTTTAACTCTGTGCGCCAAACCAGGTTTGGTCGCTTTGTTTGATGCCGTTTGGCGGGATTCAGCGCTGAAGCCCTCCTCTGGCGCCTGAGTGTCTGGGGTGGACAGGATGTGAGGGAGGTGCCCAAAACTCCCTGTGCTTAGTCTCCTAGGAGCCCTGAATGCACTCTGGCGTGATAGGCTGGCTGACTGTCCAGCAAGGACAGCCACCCTGCTGCGTGAGTGACAGCTAGGCTGGAATGAATGCGAGAAAACTGTTTAAAAGTTGGTCTCTGGGACTTGGAAGTCAGAGTTGACCACTGGAACAAAAGAACAGAAGATGAGCTGAAGCAAGACGACTGCTGCAACTCCTGGACCGTTGGTTTGCCTGGTGAAGCACTGCTGCAGGTCCGAATTGCCTGAAACTCCATCGACAGAGAAGCTCCTTCAAGGACGACTTCTTCCCTTGCTGGTGGGAACAAACAACTCGTAGGCCACCTGGACACCGTCTCCATAATGGTCGAATTTTCATCAGAGTGCTGTTGAAAACCAGATAGCCAGTGAGAAGGATACCAGTTTGTGGACTTTAAGGCACTCACACCTTAAAACTGACGCTTAGCCAAGCTTGTAGCCTCTTCCCTAGGCAGTGCAGGAACCTCCCGACGTCCTCCTTCTTGTCCCCACGACTGAAGCTCAGGAACAGCGAGATCTGCAGGAACTGCCAGGAACAACTGCCTCAGCTACAGCTTTTCTTCATCAATAAGGTACTGTGCAAACGCGGTGTGGAAATCCTTTCTGCTGCAGCGAAAGTTTGTGACACTTTCCCAACTTTGGAATCTTGTTCGCGCCTAAGCCGACATATAACTCTTTTTCTGGCAAACTACTTTCTCGAACATTGGCAAAGACTTAACCGTTTACTACCAGAACTGTGCTATCCTATCCAAGACTCTGAACCATTGACTTTGGCCTAGGCCTATTGAATTGAATTGCCAGTGGTAGTGAACTGAAACTATTTGCCCTGCCTATGAAAGTAATGGTGCTTTAATTATTTTAACCTTTGTCTTTCTACCCCTTTTAAAAGTTACTGAAGTGCCATTTTGCTCCCACTTCAGGGGAGCCAAACTTGTTCAGAAACGTATTGGTTGTGTACTGTAGTGTATTAAGATTGTGATGTTGAGCTGCTTCTTACAAGTGAAATGTTTTTCCAACTGACTGTGTAAATAAATGTATATTCTTTTACAAAGAAGCCTTGAATAGTGTTTGTTTGAACTACTGTGATTGCAAGTCCTTTGTGTAACATCTTTTACTGCTAACATTACTCTTGAGATATGTCTGGCTACTCAGCCACTGCTGTTATGTAATGATATGTTATGTTATAGCATTTCTATAGCGCTAAAGCCCTCAGGCATCCAAGCGCTCCTTCAGATGCAGAAAGGGTCAGTGAGGATCAACCGAAAAGTTAGGTAGTTAGACAAAAAGTTGCGTCTTCAAGAGCTTCCGAAAAGCCAGATGATTACTTTCTTCTCTGAGCACCAGAGGTAGATTATTCCATGCCTTAGACACAAGCACTGGGAAGGAGCGTCCATTTCCACGGGCTCTCTTCGTCATTGCCACCTGCAAAAGTAGGGTGGATGTGGAGCGAAGGTTTTTTGTAGGCTGGTATATAGAGATTTTGTCCTTTAGGTAGTTTGGGGCTGACCCATAGACGCATTTATGACACAGGGTCAGCATTTTGAAGGAGATCCTGGCTGATATAGGTAGCCAGTGTAGCTCTTTCCTAGCAGTAGAGGTAGATTCATGAATTTTCATGCCGTAAATTATACGCACGGATGCATTCTGGATTTTCTGCAGTCTGAGAACATCTTCTCTACTAGCCCCCACCAATAGGGCATTGCAGTAATCCAGGCGTGGTAAAATAACGGCTCTAACTAGTTTGGCTCGGTTATTTTTTGAGATTAGAGGGACGAACTGTCTCAGTACTCTCAGATGGTATTGGGTGTTTTTTTCAATAACATCTTTCTGTGCACCTGCATCCAAGGAGGCCTCCAGGTATGCACCTAGAGTCTTCATCTTGTCGACCACTTTAATGAGGCTATCCTCAACCAAGAAGCTAGAGAAGGCAGGGACTAAGGCCTTTCTAGATTTTTTGGACCCGTAGATCATAAGCTCTGTTTCCCTGCATTGAGGCATAGCCAATTTGTAGTCATCCAATTTTTTATCACTCTATAGACTTCATTTAATTTGAGTTGATCTTCCTGATGGTCTCCTGATTGTTCCATTGACAGCTGGAAATCGTTGGCATAATTAGTAAAGAAGAAGCCCAACTTCTCCAGTTCTCTACAAAAGGGGACTATATAAATGTTAAAGAGCAGGGGCGACAGGCATGCTCCCTGAGGGACACCACACATAATGGTTTCTATTTCAGAGACCGCGTCTCCCCAGTGTACCCTGGATCTTCAACCCTCGAGAAAAGATCGGACCCAGTTTATAGTCTCGATAGCCAAACCACCCATGTCGAGCAGTCTGTTCAGTAAAATCTTATGGTCTAGAAGATCAAATGCTGCGCTGAGATCTAATAATATTAACATGCCCGGTCTACTTCTCTCCAATGAAGTCAGCATGTGGGTCTGAAGGTCCACCAAGGCACTCTCTGTACCATGAAAACGGCAGAAACCAGATTGTCTCTCATGTAGCCTACCAGTATTTTCAATATGAAGTTGAAGGTTTTTTGTGGCAACCTTATCAACCAACTTTAAAAAGAAAAGAGTGTTCGTAATGGGTCGGAAGTTGGTGGCGTCTTTAGGGTCTAAACCTGCTTTTTTTAAAAGAGGGGTGACTGCCACTGTTTTGATGGCTTGAGGAACAGTGCAGTGCCTAAAAGAGGCATTTACAAATCTACATAGAAATGGTGCAAAAATGCCCAAATGATCTAGGATTATTTTTGAAGGGATGAGATCCCCCGGACAGCTGGTCGGGTTCATGGCTCTCATAATATCTTCAACCTCGGTGACTGTAATTTCTGGAAATTTAAAACCTACATAGGTTGATTTCAGCTCTTCCTTTTTGGATGCTGTATAATCGATCGCATGGTTTATTTCTACATTCTCTGAGATGGAGGGATTTGTGCCTGGAGTATGGTTCTGTAATTCTCTCCAAATTTTATCTTGAGCACATAGAAGTTTATTAGAAAACGCTTTCTGTGTTCTAACACAGTCTTCTTCTGTAGGTGTAATCGTGTGATTTAAGACTTCTGGTTTCTCCCAGGACCTGAAGAGACGGAATAGCTCCTTTGTGTCATTGTCCGCCGAATCAATTTGGTCGTTATAGTAGGTCCGCTTGGCTTCCATGATTGCTTCTTTATATGCTTTCTCATGTAGTTTCCAGGCGGCCTTATTATTTGAGATTTGGTCTTTAAGCCAAGTACGCTCTGCGCATCTTTTAGTAGCCTTTAATTTGGTTAGCTCAGGTGTGAACCATTTTTGTTGGCGAATACAACTATGTAGTACAGGCTTGTACCAAAGGTGAAGTTGTGCTTACACCTGTAGTCTTAATTGTGTGTAGTGTTCCCAAAGGGTACTGCATGTAATTCTGCCTAACACTGACTTTCTGCGTTTTGAACTTAGCCACCTTCTCCTAGGTCATGTATGCTCTGTGGGTAACATACAACTGAATCTATTGCAGTCTCACATTCCTCAATGCTTTCTTGTGGTATCCCTGTAGCCTTACCCACAGCCTGTCCTCCATTTCTTCCCCAGCCTCCTCCTCGCGAGTCCGTCTCGTCTCGATCACCTCCCTCCACACCTTAGACATCAACAGTTTGTATATTCGGGAGACCTCATGGCCTCCATCCGACACATCATAGAATGTTTCGATGGCAGTGTCAGGTTGTTGGGTCAACTCTGCCTCTGCCCATGTACCTCTTATCATCTTCATCAATCTAGCATATGTGATATATCGTCCCCCTTGCAATCCTGTATCTGCCACCAGTGTATCGAACTTTACCGCCCTCCCGTCTTGCCACACATCCCCAAGGGTTGCTATCCTGCTCGGTTCCCATTGCCTTCTGACATTTCTCCTCCTCTGTTTGTCCATCCCGTCCAGTGCCACCAGAGGCATCTGTGGGGAACATGGGAACGGGTTCTCCATTACCTGGCAGGCTCTTCGCCACATTTTCCAACCCAAGTCTAGCAATCGTGTCTCTTTTTCCCACTGCGATACTGGCAGCCATATCCATTCATTCAGAAAGTAAAGAGTGCATTCGGCTTTCAGCAGTTTAGACTTAGGTGTGGGATTCTCCGATAACCATCTCGCTACGTATTGGAGTTGACTGGCAAAATAATATACCTCAAAATTGGGCAATCTAATGCCCCCTTGGTCATATGGGTTCTGTAGCTTCCATAACGCTATTCTATTCCTGGAATTATGCCGTATGAACCCTCTACATATATTCTGGACTTTAGCAAAGAATCGTTTGGGTATCATATATGGTATGTTCACAAAGTAGTGTAGCAGCCTGGACAGCACCACCATCCTCAACAGTGCCGCTCTCCCCAGCATGGCCAGGGGGAGATTGGGCCAAAATATCATGCTTTTTTTCGATTCTAGCCACCGCTTCCTCTGTGTTCCGTTTATGTTCGACTTCAACATTGTAGTACACATCTATCCCCAAGTATCTGAACGTCTCTGTTTCCCACCTTACCTGTAATACCGGCATTTTATGTTGTGGTATTGCTACATATCTACCTAGGGGGAATATGCTCGACTTTTTGGGGTTAATTGTTATGCCAGACAGCATTGCGTATCGCTCCATAACCTCCAGAATATACTGTAGGTTTTCCTCCGGGTACGTCAAGTAGAGCAGCATATCGTCTGCGTACATCCATATTGTTGCCTCAAGTATATCGCCAGTGGTTCCAGTGCTAAAATAAAGAGCATCTGGGACCACGGGCATCCCTGTCTGGTACCTATGCCCAGTTGTCACTGCTCTGATATAGTCGCTCCCATCCTGACTAAAGCGAGTGGTTTGCTATATAGCAGTTGGCCCACTTCATATATGCAAACCCAATACCATATTCCTTTAAAGCAGCCATTAACCAGGGCCATTTGACTCAGTCAAATGCTTTCACTGCATCCAATGAGATTACTGCTACCTCTTGAGAGCCCCCCTCCGTCTGCTCTATAACGTGGCGGAGCCTCCTAAGGTTGTCAGATATATTCTTTCGCGGGACATACCCCGTCTGGTCAGGATGCATGAGTTTGTTTATAACTAGCCTCAACCTATTGGCCATCACTGCTGTAAGTATCTTGGTTGAGCATCGATAGCGGTCTGTATGATCCGCAATCTGTGTTTGGTTTATTAGGCTTAAGCAGCAGAATGATAATCGCTTCTCGAAGTGACTCTGGCAACATGCCCTTGTCAAAAGCCTCATTTAGCATTGCTAGCATCGGGGGGAGCACTTCTGTCCTGTATGTTTTGTAGAATTCGCTTGGGAGTCCATCTGCCCCTCAGGCTTTATATGTGGGTAGCAGCTTGATCACTCCCTCCAACTCTTCCAATGTGATTGGCGACTCTAAATTCTCTCTTTCTACTGCCTCAAGTTTGGGGAGATTAATCTCTGGCAATGTTTCCAACGCATCGATTTCCTCCCCTTCAGTAATGTCTGCATACAAACGTTGACAGTACTCAAGAAAACATTTGTTCACCCATTCCTGGGTATCATGTGTCTGCCCATCCATCCCCTGCATTACTCCGATTGCTTGTCTAGGGGTCTCACTTTTATACAACCAGGCTAGTAATCTGCCTGGCTTATCTCCTTCTGCATGTTGCCTTTCTACATATTTTTTGTTGTTTAAGTTACACAGTCTCTCCCAGTGAGCCTTAAAATCCTGCTGTAGCTGCCGTATGGTATCAGCCACCACCGGCGAATACACCCCCTCTCGCATTTTGGTCTCAACCCTCTTTTCTGCGTCATGAAATTCCTGTATTATACCGCCTTGCAACCCTTTTGACTTTGATGTCGCTTATCACCACTTTAAATGCCTTCCATAGTGTACCGGCCGATCTTACACTACCAGTGTTGTGTTCAAAGTACTCTTGTATGTCTTTCCTCAGGTCTTCTCTAAACACTGTGTCTTTCAGTGCCTCGGCCCTGAGTCTCCATGTTGGGATTCTTGCCCTAGGGGGCAAGTTCTGCCATGTTATCATCAACGGCGCGTGGTCCGACAGGACCATAACTTTCTATTCCGCCTTCATCATTACCCCCATCAACTCTGATGCCAGAAATATATAATCTAGTCAAGTGTGCAGGTTTTATGGGGCCGAATAGTGGGAGTATTCTCTGTTCGGTGGATGATGCATCCTCCACACATCCACTAGTCGAAAGCCACTTAATAGGGCCCTCAAGGCCTTGGCTACAGGGGTCGGCCTCTCTACCTTCTCATCTGATCTGTCGAGCTTGGGGTCCAGTGTGCAGTTAAAGTCTCCCCCCACATATGACTGCCCCATCCATATACGGGCTGATCTTGGTATATAGGTTCCTGAAATAGTCTGTGATATCCTGATTTTGTTTTGTCATGACCCTTGCCCCTTGCCCTCACTGGCAAGTCAGCCTTCCATTTAGGGCCATGTCAAAGGCCTTAAAACCTCATCCAAGACTCTCTTGGAGTCAGTCCTGGCGCCTCTGGCGCCAAGCTCATTACCATCATGAAGACCAACATTAGAATGGGACTATTTACTTGGAACTATTTAACTTGGGGGTGTTCAGCCAACATGGAGGCACACACATAGCTCAGTTACAAGGAACTGAGTTATGCGGTCTAGTCTTTTGGGTGTGGCAGGTCTGGAACTACTTTACCTGGACTACTTTGGGTGTGGCAGGCCTGGGACTATTTTACCTGGACTACTTTACCTGAGACTATTTAAACCACACCGAAACAGCAGAACATGCTTTGCGTTATTCTGCTGTGGGCAGCGTAACGCTCACCGTGTCCAGTTCTTTGATACCAGCTTACCTGAAACCAATGACCTGCAGAGAGAGAAAGAACAGTACGAAACTTACCTGGAGCAGTATCCTGTCTTCAATCCACCTCTGACTTCAGTTCCACTCACCTGAAGGTACGAACTCCATCATCCGGCACCGCATGCATCCTGGAATACCATAACCTTGAAAGAGGAGAAAGAAAGACAGCATTAGTAAGCGTTTACTCACGTTTCCTCCTGAATGAAGAAAGCCACACAATTCTTACCTGGGTAGTCATCTCCTGCTCAGTATAATTGCTGGAACATTACGGCGCTCGGCGAGGAACATCGCAACCTGCAAGGAGAGAAAAGCACAGGTTAGCAATATAAAAGACGAAACAGCCCCACGCATCGCGCATTACTCACCGGACAGCATCGCGCACACCGCGCTTTCGCCTACTGGCCCATGCTCATCTTCAAACTTCATGACAACACCAAAATACCTTTCCATACCTAAAAGGAAAGAAGCAAGATATTATTATTCGAACTAAGAGGAACATAAGAACTGCGTATAAATTACTGTAAAGCAGCAAACCTACGGAGTCGCAGCAGTCCTGGATTCCCACAGGGGGGCTTGTGTGAGTCTAGAAATTACCCTCCCATGAAATAGGCGGTATATTTTGTTGGCCGAAAAACAATCGCATCCAATCGCATCATATGTCCAGCATTATTGGTACATACTCATGAGCATAACCAGAGAGCATCCATTTTGTAGGAATAGAATTCGCCATTTTGATGTAACTTTCACTTTCTTGCTTTTCTGTCAAACTGCTTTGCTGTAAGTGAATTCTATTTCGTTCTTGCTCAGGCATAGAGCAAGGCCACAAGTTACATGTTGAAACGCAGCCTAGACACAGCTTTGCCCCGGTCACCTCCCTCACAAGTCCTTGCAAGTAAGCAACAAGGCATTTAATCACTACGCAGGTGCCAGCTAGTCTCACTGGTGCGGCAGACACGGTAGAAATTAACAATTAATGGCTTGAATTATGCTCTCTTTTATGGCCCCCATTCTCTGAGCCCCTGTAGATCGAGCTGACCTCTAGCTCACGAATAGAAACTAGAAGATAGTGAGGCCTGGAATGTGTCTCTCCCCTGCACGCAGTTTGCTTGTAAGAACAAGAGCATTATGTTCCCTAAAACAAAGAATGGTGTCTGCGACTTCACAAATTGCAAACTGTTGCTGGATAAATGTCTGAAGGGTGTCATATTCGTCATAACTGTCAATCATCGAAAACATCATAAAGAAAGATACATTATGGGTGGTTTTGAATGTGTCACTACTGATAATAAGATGATCATTTTGTATATATGTAACTGATGTAGAATGCTCGCTCTCTTGCGTCCCACGAGGTGTGGGTGACACACGTTGCGGGACGTGAGACACAGTTGGCCGACTGAGACTATTTGCTTTGCAATAAACCCTAGATTTTGGGAATTGAACCTCGTGTCTGGCGTATCAGTTCGTGTGTGGTGATTGTGCCTTGTTTCCATATGCGAGGATCCCCTAGGGGCCCTATCCCTTGCACCAGTGAAGTAACTTGGTCGCTGCTCGCCCCACATCTATGCGCCCCTGCCACGAGGAGCAGGACGGAGAATCCACCTTTTACAAAATTAAGGTGAGGAGAAGGCCCAAGGGGAAGGAAGGAGTTGAGGCCAAGGGAGGTGGGAAAACATAAAGACAATCTGGTATTGAATCCAGCCCTCCTATATTGCAGACCATCTTTAACCAGAGTCCTTACTAAGTGTTAAGATGGATTTCTGAACTCTGTCCTGGAGGGGCAGAGGTTCAGCAGGCCAGCCTAGTTTCTTGGAACAGGGTAACCTCTGGACAAGCCAGACCAATCAGGGTAGCGACGGCAGCGGTCAAGACTAGGTCTCAAGAGGGGTGAGGATGACTGAAAGCCCGCAATGAGCACACAAAGCAAGGACGCTTACAAATTACTCCAGGCAGGTGTTATATTAAAAATATAGACACATTTATTACAAGGCCTTTGTAACATCGACCATAGTAAATAATCACGGTAAAACTCCAGTAAACCAACACATCACAATCAATACAATATATATACAAGATTGAGGGGTCTAAAGAGTTAGAAGCACGAAATATGCAGACCACCTACATGGGGAGGAAAACAGGCAGTGCAAGTAATAGTTAGACCCAGTTCGACATCAGAGACCACCTAACTAGAAAGAAGTCCGGGCCCTACGAAGAGTGGAGCCTTGAGCTCAAAAGTGCATGCACACGCGGGTACCAACAGGCAAAGGAGAGTCTCTTCGGGGAAATCAGGCAGTTCAGAAAGGTGGACGAAAAGATGGTGAACAAATCCCTGTGACTCAGGCAAAGGCCTCCACTTGGGGGCAGAAGCAGGGCGTGAGTGCGGGAAAGGGTTTGCTGTTTACAACAGCGATGGAAAGCCACAGGCTCCTGCGGAAGGCGACCGGTTAGGGTATTGACTACTCACTGGTCCCTGATGCAGGCAGACCCAGGCTTCTCCGGTTCAGTTTCGGTACTGGCAGGTCCAGAGGCGATCATAGGGACGTCTCGACGCCGTGTAAATTCCGCGACAGCAGGAGTCAGGGTCGAGGGTGTCCCAAATGCAGCAAACACGCTCAGATTGTTACCACAGCAGGGCAACTCGACAACCGCATGTATTCTGGTCCCAAAGCACACGTCTCACTTCAGACCTGGGAACGCCAAGTGTACGAATCGTGTGAGAGTGCCGAGGACTCGGAATTTAGCAGCAGCCAGACGGCGGTGACAGAGCAAGATTCCTGTGTAGGATGGTCAGTCCACTGGATGGCCCAGGGACGCTTCCAAAGACTTACGTACAGGATTTGGTGAAGATGCTGAGAATAGTTGTTCCCACTATTCTAAAGGGTCGAAGCGCCTTTGCAGACCTTCTCGTACGATCAGAGGCCGAGTGGTCTCGCAGGACGACAGCAGTGCAGGGTGCCAAACCTTCAGCGGGTCACCAGCGATTCATCGACTCAGCTTCTTAGTTGCAGGATACTTGGCTCCTTATCCTTCGTTCGTGAGAACCAGGAGATCAACCTGGTAGTGGTGTTGTCAGCCTCCTCTTATCCAAAGTTCCCTTCGTGCCAAAATGGAAAGGGCCAAATGGGAGATCCGCTCACACCATACATGGACCTATCACGGACCACGGTGGTCCCAGGCATTCAGGACACTCTAGACTCTCTGGCACCCAGGATGTGTATTGGGAACAGACATCTCAGCCCACACCCTGGAGGCACACAGAAGGCATGCAGAAGCCTGCGAAAGCGTTATGTTTCGCGGGAAAGTGCACAACCAAATAAGGACTGCCCCAGGTCGGCTCGACCTGGGTGAAGGTGAAGGGGCAAGACAGTCAGCGGACAGGCAAAGAACCTCGTGGCATGGCCATTTTGGAGGCCAGGCCACCCATTTGGGCAAAACGCGGGAAGTGCGGTTAACATGGCAAAAAGGGGTTCAAAACACAAAGAAACGATAGCTGCCACCAGTCCCGTCCGTGACACACTCGCACATTTCATAATAAGTCCAGCAAGAGTTTCTAGTGCCTTTGGAATGACTAGAGCCCCAAGAGCGCTGTAATGTAAGTTACGGTGCACTCTTGTTTCATGTTGCTCAAAAGCTGCAACATGAGGAAAGGACTAAGGGAAACAAAGTCTCCCAGTGCTGACTGTCTTGAGGGCATGTCAGTTTCCCCAGAAGAATTGAGCGAAAGCCCAGAGGAGTGCGGCGGAAGGCTGCGCTTCTCTGGCAAAGTCTAGATCAGGGTGTAAAACAACAGCAAAAAGTTTGGGGGTTGCCACATGGAAGGAAAATTACCTACAATTATGAAATCTTTCCTAACACTCGCCCGTCCCAGACTAAGGATAGGGGGAACTAATCCACCCCTGAATGAGTTTCTTGTTCAGGTCGGTTAAACATTCTGGACAACCCATCAACATTGCTATGTTGGACACCTGGCCTATGCTCAATAGTGAAGTCAAAGCCTTGCAGACTTATGGACCACCTAAGCAACTTTGGATTCTCTCCCTTCATGTTCATGAGCCACTTTAAGGGCGTATGGTCAGTTTGCACAGTGAAGTGGGTCCCATAGAGGTAGGGCCTCAGCTTCCGTAGGGCCCACACAACAGAGAAACATTCTTTCTCTACTGTGGACCATCTGAGCTCTCTGTCCTTAAGCTGGCGACTAATGAAACCAATAGGGTGTTCCTTACCCTTCTCATCTACTTGTGATAGTACAGCTCCTATCCCAGTGTCAGAGGCATCTGTCTGCACAATAAAAGGTCTTTGGTAATCAGGGGCCCTGAGAACAGGGCCTGGAACAAGGAGTCTTTTAAGCCATTGAAGGTCTTCTCACACTCTTCAGTCAATGTTACCTTCTTGGGTTTCTTCGGAGTGGTGAGAGCAGTCAGAGGGGCAGCTATGGTACCATAGTCTGCCATGAAGTTGTGGTAATACTCAGTGAGTCCTAAGAAGGCTCTCACTTGGGTCTGTGTAGTGGGGGCAGGCCAGTCTTGTACTGCTTGTACTTTACTAGGTAGAGGCTGTATCCTCCCTCTACCTATTTCATGTCCAAGGTAAACCACGGAGCCTTGTCCAATATGGCATTTACTAGCCTTTATGGTCATGTGCTTTCTGAAGAGCCTGTAGCACAATCCCGAGGTGTTTCACATGGTCTTCCCAGGTGGCGCTGAAAACTGCTATATCATCCAGATATGCAAGACAGAATTCATCCAACCCGTTTAACACATGATTCACAAGCCTCTGGAAAGTGGCAGGTGCATTCTTCAACCCAAACGGTATTACCCTAAACTGGTAAAGACCGTCTGGAGTTGAGAACGCTGTCTTCTCCTTGGCATGTTTTGCTAGGGCTATTTGCCAATAGCCTGCCGTGAGGTCAAACGTGCTCAGATACTTGGAGGCACCCAAGGTATCCACCAGCTCATCTGTTCGAGGCAAGGGGTGTGCATCTGTCTTGGTGACAGCATTCAGAGCCCTGTAATCCACGCAGAACCTCAATTCAGAAGTACCTGCCTTTGGAACCAAAACCACAGGGCTGGACCAAGGACTACTAGAGGGTTCAATCACCCCAAGATCTAACATTTTGTTGACCACTGTCTTAATGTAAGACCGAACTTTGTCTGACATTCTGTATCCTCTACTTTTGGTAGGTACGCTGTCTCCTGTGTCTATGTTATGTTTGCACCAAGGTGTCAAACCAGGGGACTGCGAAAACAAGGGGGAAAATTGCCTAAGCAAACTTTTCACCTCAGCCTGCTGATCAGAAGTCAGATGAGGGGCCACTCGGACACCCTCAAAGGAGCTATCTGAAGGGCCGCTTTGGAACAGGTCGGGGAGAGGTTCAGACTCCTCTTCATCAACATCTGAAGCCATTAGCAGTGCTGCGATTTCAACTCTTGGGACGAAAGCATTCCGCCTATTTACATGGAACACTTTTGGAGCCTGTCCAAGCCTTCCAAGGTCCACTAAATAGTTGACCTCACCCAGGGGCTCCACCACTGTGTAAGGGCCTGACCATTTATCCTGTAAAGCTCTAGGCCTTATGGGATTCATGATCAGGACTTGCTGACCAGGTGTGAAGTTGATGAGGGAAGCTTTCTGGTCATGCCAATGTTTCACCAGGGCTTGTCCTGCCTTCAACTTGTCACTAGCCAGACCCATCAGGAGTACCATCCAGTTTCTGAGCCCTAACACATAGTCTACTACGTTGGTAGTAATAGGGGGAGTGGGCATCTCCCATCCCTCCTTGACTATGGCTAAGGGTCCCCGCACAGGGTGACCAAATAGAAGTTCGAAGGTGCTGAAGCCATCACCCTCCTGTGGTACCTCTCGGTAGGCAAACAGTAAGCATGGTAAAAGAAGATCCCATTTTCTTCTTTGAGGTTCTTCCAGAGCCCCAATCATACTCTTTAAAATTCTGTTGAACCGTTCCCCCAGACCATTGGTCTGGGGGTGGTATGCGGAAGAGAACTTGTAGGTGACCCCACATTCTTTCCACATAGCCTGCATATACTTCGACATAAAGTTGCTGCCTCTGTCAGACACAACGTCTTTAGGGAAGCCAACCCTAGTAAAGATGCCAAGTAACGCTTTTGCAACTGACTTGGCAGTTACACTTTTTAATGGGATGGCCTCAGGGTATCTGGTAGCATGGTCGACCAGCACCAGGATAAACCTATTGTCTGAGGATGTTTGCGGGTCAAGGGGACCAACGATGTCGATCCCTACCCTTTCGAATGGTATTCCCACAACTGGGAGTGGTATCAATGAAACTTGGATTGTTGAGCCAATCTTACCAGATAACTGGCAGGAGGCACAACTCCTGCACTGGCTTTCTACTTGCACCCCCATCTTGGGCCAGTAGAAGTACATGGATAACCTTTGCTTGGTCCTCTTAATACCAAGGTGACCAGCAAGGGGCACTTCATGCGCCAACTGCAGGAGGTAGGGTCTTACAGCAAGGGGGACCACCAACCTCCTATGGTCTCCTTCTGTAGAGTCTGTGGGCTCACTATATAGGAGTCCACCTTCCCAATAAATCGGATGCTTCCCAGGAGGATCACCATCAAGCTGGGAGCAGGCCTGTCTCCTTAGGCCTTCCAGAGATGGGCACTCAGGTTGGCCTTTACTGAATTCTTCCCTGTCAGGACCACCTTCTAGTAACAAGTCGTTTAGTTCAGGATGGTCATTGGGGTCAAATACTTCAGGCATCGACACCTCCTCGTCAGTTCCAGGCGATTGACCAACTTCCTCCACCGCAGTGGAAGGTGAGTTCGGGGGAATATTTTCTTTCCCTCGTTTTGGTTTTCTGACTCCTTTAGCCTTGGGTTTCCCCTTTGGCTGGGGCAGCTCACTGATCTTGGTCAGTGCTGCCCTTGTTTGAGACCTTGTGCAGGGTCTGTCCGCAGTGTCTCCCATGAGCCCTAAAACTCTGAGATAATTGCCCAACAAGACCTTTACTGGGACGCATCTCTGAATGCTCACTGGAATCCTGAATGCTGTACCATTGATAGTAAGATTTACAGGTATTACTGGAAACATGAGAGGTGGGCCGTCAGCCAACTTAGTGGGCATCAGAGTAGCTCTGACAACTTCCTCTGAGTCTACCAAGGTAGAATCCACTACAGTTCGACTGCACCCACTATCCCTAAGAGCTGGAGTATCTACTCCATTGATCAGCACACTGTCTTTAAAGTAGTGCTTGGTGTTTTCTGGAATCCTAGCATAAGCCTCTGTGACTTTAGGCTCCCAGGAACCCAGGGAAACTAAAACTACCTCAGCTTCTATCCGACTGAGGAAGGAGTCTGAGGAGAAGGATGCTCCGGTAATCTCTTCTTCCTCGTAGGAGGAGAAGGCCAGATTAGCAGAGTGGACCCCCAAGGTTTTGACCTTACATCTGGGATCCCCCTTCACATGGTTAGTTGCTCCGCAAGCAAAACACGATCCATTGGGTCGGTTTACATAGGAAGGCTTACTATAACCAGAGTTCTGTTTCGGAGGCTGACCTCCACTACCCTGTGAGTTCTCTTGTGTCTTACCCTTATTTTTATTTTTCAGGCCCTTTTGGGAAGAAGATTTATCAGTTTCCCCACCCTCCTTATCTTTGGGCTTTTTCCCTTCCTCCTGCTTACCAGGATGAGTCTTGTCCTTATTGGACCCTCGATGTGACACCCATAAATCTGCTGCAATGGCAAACTTCTTAGGATGTATCTCCTTTGAATCTGCCAAATGCTGCTTAAGCGTAGGGGAAGAAGATGCAAAAATATGTTCCAGCATGACAAGACTTATCATACCTTCAAAGGTAGAAACCTTATAACCTTCGACCCAGCCAGTCAAGTTTTTTAAGGATTTGGTTACATAAGATACCCAAGTACCACCTTCTTTTTTCTTATACTCTCGGAATCGTTTTAAAAATTGGGCAGGAGTCTTTCCAAACTTTAAAATGGGAGTTTTCTTCAACATTGCAAAATCTGCTCGCTCAGCCTTCGACATTTCCATAATGGCACTGCAGCCAGAATGGGGCAGTCTGCTAAGTAACAACCAGGCAATTTTATCAGCATTGTCAACTTGTTGAACTTCACATGCATACTCAAATGTATTCAGCCAGTCCATAATGTCATTCTTTTCCTCATACACACTGAGCAGATCTTTTGGAAACCTTGGATGAGAGGCGGCCCCAGACCCGTGTCCAGGACCCTTGGATCCATTGGCAACTTGAAGCTTGGCCAGTTCCAACTGGTGATCCCTGTCTTTCTGTTTTTCTGCCTGTTTGATTTTTAGTTTGACCATATTGAAATCAAGCTCCTTCTGCCTAAACAGCAGTTCTTGCTTCTTGAATTCAAGCATGGCCTCCCCATCAGCACTGGCAGAGAAACATTGGACATTTCCTCCTCCCTGTCTTCATGGTCGCTGGGGACCAGTGCAGCGGCAGAACTGTCAGTTCTGCCAGTGAGAGCAGCCCCACCTCCTTCCGCACTGTCCTCAGAAGTTATAGCGCTAAACTGAGCTTCTTGGCACGCCATGATTCTTTGGATCATTTCCATTTTGGTGCCTTCATAGGAGACACCTCTCTCAGCACACATCTGTTTCAATGTTTCAGATTTAGAAGCATTTAAAGTTAACAAGGTACTTGTTTCCATACTGTTTAGATAGGACTATGGCCTTTAAAAAGTTATACTACGACAATTCACTACGTGTCCTGTTAGGAATAACTTGAAATGCCTTTGCTTGTGCACAACACCGGATACCTTCAGTCGTATCCCACCTCTGTACACCAATTTGTTAAGATGGATTTCTGAACTCTGTCCTGGAGGGGCAGAGGTTCAGAAGGCCAGCCTAGTTTCTTGGAACAGGGTAACCTCTGGACAAGCCAGACCAATCAGGGTAGCGACGGCGGTGGTCAAGACTAGGACTCAAGAGGGGTGAGGGTGACTGAAAGCCTGAAATGAGCACACAAAGCAAGGACGCTTACAAATTACTCCAGGCAGGTGTTATATTAAAAATATAGACACATTTATTACAAGGCCTTTGTAACATCGACCATAGTAAATAATCACGGTAAAACTCCAGTAAACCAACACATCACAATCAATACAATATATATACAAAACCGAGGGGTCTAAAGAGTTAGAAGCACAAAATATGCAGACCACCTAGATGGGTAGGAAAACAGGCAGTGCAAGTAATCGTTAGACCCAGTACGACATCAGAGGCCACCTAACTAGAAGGAAGTCCGAGCCCTACGAAGAGTGGAGCCTTGTGCTCAAAAGTACCTGCACACGCGGGTGCCAACGGGCAAAGGAGAGTAAGAAAGGTGGACGAAAAGATGGTGAACAAATCCCCGTGACTCAGGCAAGGCCTCCACTTGGGGGCAGAAGCAGGGCGTGTGTGCAGGAAATGGTTTGCTGTTTACAACAGCGATGGAAAGCCACAGGCTCCTGTGGGAGGGCGACCGGTTAGGGTATTGACTACTCACCGGTCCCCGATGCAGGCAGACCCCGGCTTCTCCGGTTCGGTTTCGGTCCTGGCAGGTCCAGATGCGATCACAGGGATGTCTCGATGCCGTGTAGATTCCGCAACAGCAGGAGTCAGGGTCGAGGGTGTCCCAAATGCAGCGAACACGCACAGTTTGTTACCACAGCAGGGCAACTCGGCAACCACGTGTATTCCGGACCCAAAGCACAGGTCTCACTTCAGACCTGGGAACGCCAAGTGTACGAATCGTGTGAGAGTGCCGAGAACTCGGAATTTAGCAGCAGCCAGACGGCGGTGACAGAGCAAGATTCCTGTGTAGGATGGTCAGTCCACTGGATGGCCCAGGGACGCTTCCAAAGACTTACGTACAGGATTTGGTGAAGATGCTGAGAATAGTTGTTCCCACTATTCTAAAGGGTCGAAGCGCCTTTGCAGACCTTCTCGTACGATCAGAGGCCGAGTGGTCTCGCAGGACGACAGCAGTGCAGGGTGCCAAACCTTCAGCGGGTCACCAGCGATTCATCGACTCAGCTTCTTAGTTGCAGGATACTTGGCTCCTTATCCTTCGTTCGTGAGAACCAGGAGATCAACCTGGTAGTGGTGTTGTCAGCCTCCTCTTATCCAAAGTTCCCTTCGTGCCAAACCGGAGAGGGCCCAATGGGAGATCCGCTCACAAACACTCACACCATACGTGGTCCTATCACGGACCACGGTGGTCCCAGGCATTCAGGACACTCTAGACTCTCTGGCACCCAGGATGTGTATTGGGAACAGACATCTCAGCCCACATCCTGGAGGCACACACAAGGCATGCAGAAGCCCGCAAAAGCGTTGTGTTTCGCGGGAAAGTGCATGACCAAATAAGGACTGCCCCGGGTCGGCTCGACCTGGGTGAAGGTGAAGGGGCAAGACGGTCAGCGGACAGGACAAAGAACCTTGTGGCATGGCCATTTTGGAGGCCAGGCCACCCATTTGGGCCAAACGCAGGAAGCGCGGTTAACATTGCGAAAAGGGGTTCAAAACACAAAGAAACGATAGCTGCCACCAGTCCCGTCCGTGACACACTTGCACATTTCATAATAAGTCCAGCGAGAGTTTCTAGGGCCTTTGGAATGACTAGAGCCCCAAGAGCGCGGTAATGTAAGTTACGATGCACTCTTGTTTCATGTTGCTCAAAAGCTGCAACATGAGGAAAGGACTAAGGGAAACAAAATCTCCCAGTACTCACTGTCTTGACGGCATGTCAGTTTCCCCAGAAGAATTGAGTGAAAGCCCAGAGGAGTGTGGTGTAAGGCTGCGCTTCTCTGGCAAAGTCTAGATCAGGGTGTAAAACAACCACAAACAGTTTGGGGGTTGCCACATGGAAGAAAAATTACATACAATTATGAAATCTTTCCTAACACTAAGGGACCGAGAGAGGGTCCGAGAGTACAAATCATCCAAGCAGGGCTGGGTGGCGTCCCCATGGATACCAGGTGAGGGTAACAGAACGCAAAGCCTCAATAATATTATCCACCAGTTAGTTCAGTTGTTGGGACAATTACGCGCTGAAGTACATTCAGCCAGGCAAGAAACCAACACTCTTAGGAGGGATTTGATTGTTGCTAAGGATCGTACCGACGAAATAAGTGGACAATTGCTCCAATCACAAGCAGGACAGACCCCATTGCCTGGTAACATTGGTAAGCACCTGTACCAACTTCTTCCACCAATCCAGTACAAATAACCCTTCCTGGGGCAGTTCCTTTAGCTCCACCTGAAAGATTTACAGTGGACCCCAAGAAGTATGCAACGTTCATGAACCAGTGTTGTCCTCATTTCCTTTGCAGACCTGGGGCTTTTCCTAACGACCAAGCGCGGGTTGCTTTTGTCTTGTCATATCTGAGTGGCAGTGCTGTGGATTGGTCTGTACCATTGGTAAGTCAGGATAACCCGTTGTTGCATGACTTTGGGGGTTTCTAGATGGAAATGGAAAAACTCTTTCCTCGTCATACCCAAGGACCCCATTAGACAACACACTTTTGTCACTTCGTCAAGGAAGTCAAGACTTGCTTACATATATAGCAACATTTAACAGACTAGTGGTTGAAGCTGGGTGGCCTGAGGAAAAAAGGACCACACTATTTAATTGGGGTCTACGAGGGGAACTAAAGGATGTCCTTGCTCAAGTGGTTAACCCACCTAAAGACTGTGGAGAATTCATCAACCTTGTGGTGCAATTATATCATAGATTACAAGACCAAAAAGCAGACCGGATAAGATAACACACTCGAGCTGTGTATGTCCGGTCAAAGGATAATGTTCCACGTACATTGGAAAACACGGTAGAACCCATGCAAATCGGAGGTGTATGGCCCTCTTTAACTAAAACTGAAAGAGACAATAGAAGGCAACAGCAATTATGCTTATATTGCGGAAAATCAGGCCACTTCCTCAAAGAATGTCCAGTGAAACCACCAAGGAGAACTGTTGGAGCCACAGAGAAGGAAGATAATAACAAGAGTCGGAAAACTACCAAGCCCGGCAAGCGTAGAGGTCCGCTTGTCGAGGATGAGCCACAGACCTCACACTTTGCATTACCAGTAATTTTGATCAATCACCAACAACCGTCTCGGATGCATGCTGTCAAAGCATACTTAGACAGCAGAGTGTTTGTGAATTATGTAGACTAAGATCTGGAAGCAGAGATGGGGCTTCCCTTATGCTCTAAGTCGACTACTGAAAAAGTTACTACTGTTGATGGGACAGAAATATCTTCCGGCCCAGTAACCCAATGTACAGCAGCACTAACCCTACTGTGCCAGGATGGACACTGAGAATCAATTGCATTTGATCTCATCAAAGCTCCTCAGTTTCGACTAATCTTAGGGATGCCATGGTTGGTAGCTCACAACCCTCTAATAGATTGGCGTGCCAAGATGTTGGCCTTTTCCAATGATTGTGCTCACACCTGTTATTACCAAGAAAAGGGGAAAACAGACTTATGTACATCTGCTACTCCCAGTACGGCGGCAATTGTACTAGGTGTGACTAGTATTCTACCAAATGAATACCAAGATTTTCAAGACGTGTTCCAGAAAGAACAAGCCAATACTCTACCACCATCGACCACATACCTGGTGCGCAAATTCCTTGTGTTCAAATCTATGCACATACTGAACCATTTGAAATCTTATCTTGATCAGTACCTGGCAAATGGATTTATCTGCCCATCTAAATCACCGGCAGCCAGTACCTTATTCTTCGCACCAAAGAAGGAAGGAGATTTGAGGACTTGCATCGACTATCGCGCATTAAACCAGATCACAGTAAAAAAACGTTAACCACTGCCCCTTATTCCGGAATTATTGGATCAAGTCAGAGACGCCCAAATCTATACCAAACTGGACCTTGGGGGGGGCGTACCATTCTTGTTCGAGTGAAGAAAGGAGACGAATGGAAGACTGCCTTTCATACCAAATACGGCTTGTATGAATACCAGGTAATGCCTTTTGGACTTTGCAACGCTCCTGCTGCATTCCAGTACTTTATGAATGTCTTTTGCGGGAGTTAATCAACGTTTGCGCCCTGGTTTACATTGATGACATCTTAGTGTATTCTGCTACAAAAGAAGACCATGTCAGGCATGTCCGCTCCGTCCTTACTAAACTCTGCCAACATAAACTGTATGCTAAACTCGAACAAAGCTCTTTTCATGTCACCGAAGTGGAGTTCCTCAGGTTTATCCTCACACCAAAAAGGTATAAGAATGGATAGGCACAAGGTAGATGCCATTCTTAACTGGCCGTCACCAACTTCATTTAAAGGAATCCAGAGTATGTTGGGCTTTGCAAACTTTTACCGCCGATTCATCCCAGATTTTTCCCAAATAGTGCATCCAATTACATCACTAATGAGAAAAAAACAATAAAAAGTTCCATTGGACCGAAGAAGCAGAGAAGGCCTTTCAAGAAATTAAGAGAAAATTCACTTCTGCTCCAGTTCTACGGCATCCTCGCCCAGACCTCCCTTATATAGTTGAAACAGATACCTCTAGCATGCCTATGGGAGCTGTTCTCTCACAAAGGGACCCAGGAACTGGCCAGTTACACCCTGTGGCCTTCTGGTCACGAAAATTCTCACCTCCCGAACTCAACTATACTATCACAGACAAAGAACTCTTGGCTATAAAATCAGCTTTCAAGGCATGGCGACACTATCTCCTTGGTGCTAGACATACTGTCACGGTCATAACTGATCATCGAAACCTGCAATACCTAAAAACAGCAAAGGCTCAATAATCCCTTCAACTGCAGTGGGCTCTTTTCTTCGCTGAAGATGACTATGTGATCACCTACCGGCCAGGAGTCTGAAACGGAAAGGCTGACGCCTTGTCCCGCATGGGTGTTGATAAAAAGGTATACATAACTCCAGATCCAGTAGCCATCATTCCAGAAGACAAACTCCTTACGACAACATTGACACAGGGTGAACTCCAAAACAAGATCCAACTCTTAATGGATCCCACTTTCTCACAAGAGTGGTGTACTCAATGTGAACATTACACCATTCATGACCAGTTACCATATTTTAGGAACCGTCTATACTTGCCAAGTAAATATTTACAAGAGCAGGTTATTTCGGGTTATCACGACTCCCTGATTGAAGGTCATCCTGGAATTGCCAAAACTCTAGCTAAATTAAAATGAAACTATTGGTGGCCCACATGGCGTAAAGACACCATACAATTTATCCAATCTTGTGCTGTGTGTGCACCAAACAAGTCCCAAAAGCAGAAACAAGCTGGTCTTCTCCAACCATTGGAAATTCCTCCCGCACCATGGCACACACTGTCCCTTGATTTCATTACAGATCTACCTCCCAGTCAAGGATTCAACACCATCTTAGTAGTTGTAGACTTGTTCTCTAAAATGGCACACTTTATTCCTTTTAAGGGTCTTCTAAATGCATCCAATTTAGCAAAAGTATTCCTGGAGGAAATCGTATGGCTACATGGCTTTCCATCGGTCTTGATCTCAGATCGAGGTAATCAGTTCGTATCCAACTTCTGGAGGAAATGCTGTTCAATGGCCCAAATTGACTTTCGACTATCCACAAGTCACCATCCTCAAACAGATGGCCAAATAGAAAGAACAAACCAAACCCTCAAGCAATATTTACGTTGCATGTTACATCAAGTGCAAAGAAATTGGAAGGATTTGTTATGGATAGCTGAATATGCCTATAATAATTCATTACACACCAGCACTTGACAAACCCCTTTCTACAATATATATGGTAGACATCCATGTACTTCAGAATTGGATCTCCCAACCCCTTTGGAAATGCCAGAGGTTACAACCCTACATACAACTATTTCCCAGGTCTTCAAAGAAGCGGCAGAACATTTACTCCAAGCCAAGAACAGACAAAATAAATTTGCTGACCAACGTCGAAGTAAAGCCCCCGAATATCAAATTGGAGACAAGGTCTGGTTAGCATCAAAATATGTGCCCATAAAAGGGACTCGGACCTTTCGTCCCCGATATCTGGGACCTTATTCTATTGAATCCATAATAAATCCAGTGGCAGTTAAATTAGCCCTACCACTGTTAGGCAGAAACCTGTGCAGTTCCCTTAGGGACCACTGCAAAAGAATTAGTGCTACAGGTGGTTGCCAGTAAACCCAATTGGTAGCAGTCTGTACCACCCAGATTTACCTGGTAGCTGTGGCTGAACAGTCAGACTTCTCTCCAGATGGGTTAGGCAGTATATAGAGTATACACAATAGGTACAGAGATACAGTAGCACAAGCAAACACTGACCAGAGCTTTGGTGTAAAAAGTATATAATTATTTATTTAAAGACACACTTGTAAATTACACTAGCACAAAAAGAGGTAAGTAAATTCAACACACAGTCACTATTATATATATATACAACCCTAATTACTTATTAGACAAGTCTTGGTGAGAAACACCACTTATTTTCAGACAGAGGTGAGCGCTTAACATAAGATGGCACTCTAATAAGTTATAGAAAAAGGGAGGGAAAAGGTAAAGTTATGGAAGCACACAAATTTCAATACTTTTCAAAGAACCACAGTGAGGCAGGTTAGGCAAAGTCTACTGGAGATCAAGGAAGTTCAAATGCCAGGCCCACTCTTAGAGAGAGCAAGCGAAATGTGTCCAGGATCACACAGTGGGGTTATGCCCAAAGAGTCTTTGTAAAGAGTTCACAAAAGATTGAGATCAAGTCAGGAAAAGTTAGTTAACAGGCCCCAGGCTAACCCAGGTTAGAAAGTCGAGAATTTACTGTCACCCCGAACGATCTTTCGCAAGGGAAGCCAGGCGGGACACAGTACCTAAAATGGGAAGAACAGCGGGGGCAGTTGTTCCTGGCAGCGGATGCAAGTTGGTGTATCGTCCAGAGGAAGAGGAGGTCTCGACGTGGAGGAAAGATGAAGGTTGTTGCCCTGCCAGTGAAGAAACCAGCCGCGGAGTTTCCCGGTTACAAGGTACTACCCTTTTCTTCGCGGTAGTGGTAAACCGTGGTATTCCGGTTGCCGGGGTGCTTGGCACGGGCAAGGTGGCCACGAGATGGTCCAGGAAGGCGAAAAGATGGGCAAACTGGTTATCCCCACCAGTCAAAGGAAGAAGACTCTCCGGACTGGAGATCTCCTCTATCGTCGGGAAAAGTGGTGAGACGGTTCAGCAGGGCTCCACCGGTGGTGTCGTTGTTGCAGGTCGGCTCGGCTTCTCCCTCCTCGGATTCTTTAGGTCCTGTGGCGACTTCTGAAGTTCCAGTCCCAAAGCCCTGCTTTTATGCAGAAAACCCCCATTCATCAGTCCTAGCTGTCACTCAAACATGCTAAGTGGTGAGCCGGGCGGCTCACCACTGGGCCAATCACACCAGAGTGCGACGTGAGTTGCCAAGGCAACTCAGTCCAGGGTGCCTAAACCCCCTCCCACACCCCTTGTGGTACTCAGACAGAGTGGCACCACTTTTGGAGGCTTCTGTGGAGAAGCCTGCCAAAAAGTGGAACAAAGGGCTCGACTTGGGTTGGAGTCACAGAAGCGAACACAAACGCCATTTTGGAACCGAGTTTCGGCAAAAAATACCAACCGGTGAATTTATATTAATTTAATAAACCGGCGGTATGTTCGAGGCTATTTTAAAAAGTGGTAGCCTCGAACAATGGGAAAATCCCATATTAATATATTTGCGGTCGAATATAAAAAGTAGTATCCACTGCCACCAGCCAAAACTCAGTCGGGGGGACTGGACAGTGCCCCCTCGAACAACAGACCCCGGGGCAATCTAATTGCCCCGACCAATACATCCACAACATGATGGTTTGTACTGGTTCTGTTCACAATTTAAGACTAGTAAAGCCAATGGTGACTTTACATGCCCTGGGAGACACTAGTCAGTCCCAGGGTATGCAGTCTATGTTTGGGGGTCGCTACAACACCCCTGGGTTACTGCACGGAGGGTGTTGTGTAACCAACATATCAAAAACACATGAAACCCTATGGGGGAAAGGACCCCATAGCCCATAGAACACATACAAAGTCAAAGGAACACCTCAAATCATGTCTAAGAGTGGGAGAAAAAGAGTCTCACTCTTAGCAGGAGAAAAAATAAACCCCAAAAAATCCAGCAAAGCTGCTGGCGGACTCACTAGGTTTGGGAAATTAGCCTTTACAGAGAATTCTCCCTAACAACCGCCCACTATACAGATTCTTCCTGTGTTTCACGTATCACTCCTGAAACCGGTACAACCCGGTACTCGGGTTACAACACCACCAAAACCAGTATTAGTTGACGGAGAACCAGAGTTTGAAGTAAAGGATATCCTAGACTCAAAATACACCAAATCCATACTATACTACTTAGTTGATTGGAAGGGATACGGCCCTGAAGACAGATCATGGGAACCTAGTCAATACATCCATGCACCTCACTTAATTAAAATGTTCCATCAGAATTACCCAGCCAAACTAGGACCAGGCAGAAGTGCCACTGTGAAAGGGGCCTTGGGGGGGGAGTGCTGTCATGACACTTGCCCCTGGCCCTCACTGGCAAGTCAGCCTTCTAGTTAGGGCCAGGTCAAAGGCCTTAAAACCTCATCCAAGACTCTCTTGGAGTCAGTCCTGGCGCCTTTGGCACCAGGCTCATAACCATCATGAAGACCAACATCAGAATGAGACTATTTACTTGGGACTATTTAACTTGGGGGGGGGTTCAGCCAACATGGAGGCACACACATAGCTCAGTTACAAGGAACTGAGCTATGCGGTCTAGTCTTTTGGGTGTGGCAGGCCTGGGACTACTTTACCTGGACTACTTTGGGTGTGGCAGGCCTGGGACTATTTTACCTGGACTACTTTACCTGAGACTATTTAAACCACACCCAAGCAGCAGAACATGCTTTGCGTTATTCTGCTGTGGGCATTGTAACGCTCACTGTGTCGAGTTCTTTGATGCCAGCTTACCTGAAAGTAAGGACCTGCAGAGAGAGAAAGAACACTACGAAACTTACCTGGAACAGTATCCTGTCTTCAATCCATCGCTGACTTCAGTTCCACTCACCTGAAGGTACAAACTCCATCATCCGGCACGGTAGGCATCCTGGAATACCATAACCTGGAAAGAGGAGAAAGAGAGACAGCATTAGTAAGCATTTACTCACGTTTCCTCCTGAATGAAGAAAGCCACACAATTCTTACCTGGGTAGTCATCTCGTGGTCAGTATCATTGCTGGAACATTAGCGTGCTCGGCAAGGAACATCGCAACCTGCAAGGAGAGAAAAGACACAGGTTAGCAACATGAAAGGCGAAACAGTGCTGCGCATCGCGCATTACTCACCGGACAGCATCGCGCACACCGCGCTTTCGCCTACCGGCCCATGCTCATCTTCAAACTGCATGACAATGCCAAAATACCTTTCCATACCTAAAAGGAAAGAAGCAAGCCATTATTATTCGAACTAAGAGGAACATAAGAACTCCATATAAAGACTGTAAAGCAGCAAACCTACGGAGTCACAGCAGGCCTGGATTCCCACAGGGGGGTTTGCACCAGTGAAGTAACTTGGTCGCTTCTCGCCCCCCACATCTACGTGCCCCTGCCATGAGGAGCAGGACGGAGAATCCACCTTTTACAATATTAAGGTGAGGAGAAGGCCCAAGGGGGAGGAAGGAGTTGAGGCCAAGGGAGGTGGGAAAACATAAAGACAATCTGGTATTGAATCCAGCTCTTCTATATTGCAGTCCCATCTTTAACCAGAGGCCTTACTAAGGGACCAGGAGTGGGTTTGAGGGTGCAAATCATCCAACCAGGGCTGGGTGGCGTCCCCGTGGATACCAGGTGAGCGTAACAGATTTGGAGCATAAACATTGATAATACTCAACTCTCTATTCTCTATCAACCCCCTTATTAACACCATTCTACCGTCTATCTCTATGGTGGACTGTAATAGCTGAAACGGGACGTGTGGTGCTATCCATGTTATGACCCCTCTGGCGTATGCAGAGTATACTGCTCCTATGGTAGTACCCTTCTATTTTCTGGCCACCACCTCCTGCTTAACTTTGGTCAAGTGGGTTTCTCGTAACAAGGCTATGTCTATTTTCTGTCTCTTCAGGTACATCATGACCTTATTTCGTTTAATATAATTATTCAGCCTTCTGACATGGCAGGTCACTACCTTCAGGTTCCCCATCTCATCCGTTACCTAAGCTGCCCGCCTCCTCTCCTGTCCGCCTCTTCTTACGCAGTGGCTTGTGATGCTAGGCTTGCACCTTTCCAACTCCCCACACTCCCTCTCCCCCCCTTGCAGCGCCCCAACTCCCCTTCCCTCCCTGCCCACATCAACCTGCCTGGATCCACTTCCCCAGGCCCTCCACCCTCCCCTTGTCCTAACTCCCACCCTTCCGTTCCCTACCCCCCCTCAACCATCCCCAACTGTTCCCCAGCTCCATCCCACAATCTCAGGCTACCCCGCATCTAGCCCCTTTCCGGTAATACCGATGCTCAGGACCCAGCAGGAGGACACTGTCTTGCCAGTATCACACTAATTCTACCTATCGGGGGTGAAAGTGTGTCCCTTGGTGCTGCTGATTTTAGGAAGCCCTTGTGCCTCATGCATATAGCCAACAACATTTTACGCCACGCCCATCTTGCGTCCTTGTACGGACCTTTCCAGCTACTCGTAATGCCATCTGTATTATAATCTGGTCCCAAGATCAATGTCTCTGCAATACCTCTTACCCCTTAATACTCACTTGTCTGACCTACGGCTCAAATAAATGCAGGTTCACTTATCCATTCCCCCGTCTTTCTGGCAATCTCCTGCCGCTGGACAGTTTCTTGCATCCAACCATGTTGTCACATACTCCGGAGTGTTGAAGAAGAACTCCTTATTCTTGTGGAACACTTTCATTTTTGCTGGGTATAATAGCATGTAGTTATAGCCTGCTTCGCTCAATCTCAGTTTGATTGACACGTAGTTCAGCCTCTGCATCTGCACCAGGAAAGTGTAATCCGGGTACACTGTTATAGTTGCTGATGCCCTGCTAATCGTACCCCCTTTACAAAAGTGCTCCAAAATCTTCTCCCTGTCTTCATAATTTAGTATCTTGGCGATGATCAGCTGTGGTGGAGCTCCCGGTGGTGGCTTCCTAGTTAGAGCTCTGTGCGCCCTCTCCACTGTGAATCCCTGGGTGAATGATCTACCTCCTATCTCCTGTAGCAACATGTTCTCGACATAATTCGAAGGGTCTGATCTTTCCTCTCCTTCCGGGAGCCCCACGATGCGCACATTATTCCTTCGCGCTCTCCCTTCCGCTTTCTCCGCCTTATTCTCCAGGTTGCGCACTTGTTGCAATACATGCACTTCTTTAGTGTTGGCTGTGCTCTGAGTTGTGTTGGCTTTCACATCCTTCTGTAGTTCTCCAGTGTGCTCTGCCAGCGCTCTAACATCTTGCCGCAATAGGTTCATCTCCACTCTCACTATGTCAATTTTATTTTCAGGCGTGGCTTTCAGTTCCGCGATGGCGGTGCCCATCTTGCACTCCCACAATGCCTTCAATTCTGCAATGGCATGCAAGATCTGCCGGTCATTGCGCGTTGGGGCTGCCTGTATTTGCATGTCTTGACCTTTAATGTTAGTGCCTTCCATTGCCTGCGTTGCTTTGGCAAATTCTTCCATTGTCGACTGCTTTCCTTTCCTTTTTAACTGCTTAGATGTCATGATGCTCACAGGGGGGTCTCTCTGTTCGAGTGTCCCGCTGCAACAGTCACTGCCCCTGTTGTACCGCCCCCCTTAACCACACTTCTGTGGTGAACACCTTGTTCTTCTGACTATTGGTGTGGTAAGTTTATGCACTGCCGTGTGCGGTGTCCCCCACCTTCTTGTTGCACCAGCAAACTTTCTTGTCACAATCACATTACAGCCAGTGGTGTGTTCTCACTTACATACACTTGCTGTTCACTGTGTCGGAGCCCTCTGCCCCCTTATTCTGCCTCCACCATTTGTGGTGGTGTTTTTCATCCAGAGCCTCATTGGTGATGGCTGTGAACAGTTCTGGCTTCTGTTGCATGCTCCTCTGCGGGTTGCGAGTCCGCCGGTCCCCTAAATCATGCACTTGCTGTCACCACTCTCAGCCCCTGGCCTGTGGCCAAGTGCCTCCACAAAGCGTCACTGGGACCCAGCTCATATCCATTGAGACTCCGGCCATGGGGTGCCTACCCTGCCACCGCCATCAATAGGATCCAACCATTGGCTCCCTAAAGCCTCCGCTGCATGCACAATTAGTGTTGTATGAATTGCTGCATAGCACACAGTACAGGAGGCCAGCTCTTCTGATGTACCGGCTTCTTCCCTCTACGAACTGTTATACGCTCCACTCCAGTGTGCGTCCCCTAGGCCACGTTCCGACACAGGCGTGAGCCGTGTATCTCTCACATAGACACTGCTCCAGTGTCCCAGTCTCTTACAGCCTTTTGGGCTCTTTTAGTCCTCCGTCCTGAAGTGCCTTGCAAAAGTGCGTGTTGGCAATGCAGCCCTGACGCCAACTCTCTGCCTGGCTTCCGGGGCGGTTCTTCCTCATCCGTTTCGGCATCAACATACTACTCTCTCCTCTGGCACTATGCCGCGCTGCGCCCCACTTCCATGACGGTTATTTGTTCTGAGCCACGGCCGCCGCACCCGGTCTTGTTCTGCTATTCCGATTCTCTGCAAGTGTTCGCCAAGCCTCTCATGCCGTGCGTGCACTGTCCCTCGTTAGAGCAATGCAGAAGTCCATTTCCATATTATGTGCATTCACACTGCAGGGTTGCCTCCCTTTATTTCTCAGCCTTTGTCTACCTTTGAAATCCTGTCAGCCTCACGTTGTGACTTCACCCGCTTGTACGGCCACTGTGACAGAATGTTGAAGTCAACTCCCGGCACGTGCAACAGTGTAGCTTCGTCCCCAGCTCAATCCATTGTCTGGAAGCAGGCGCCATATTTGTTTCTTCTATGTTGGGATCTGTGTTCACACTCCTCCATGTAGCTTCACTTCCATTTCTCTCCTCTCCTTGGAAACACGATCCTCTTCAACTCCACGCTTTCCCACAGCAGAGAATTCATTTTTGACGCGAGTGCACCAGTTTTAGCATCCGTATGGCGCAGGATCATGCAGGATCAGCATGAGCTCTAGCAGACACGTCCTGTCGCATGGCTGCTTGGCCACGCCACCACTGCATGGGGAACTTTCTTTACCGAGCCTGGAGGAAAAGATTCAAGCACTCGTTTGATGAATGATATCACAGTTTTGCACAATGTACCATCTGTTTTATGATTATAGTACCTATTTATTGTTGTTTTAATAGAGCTGCTTATCTTTTCTTAACATGTCATTATGTTTTATATGCGACTTATGATCTGTTGGATCGAAATAAAGTTTATGATGATGTAGCGTTTCATTTCTGACTCCTTCTGCATCTAAGTGCTATAAAAATAGGTGTTATTACTACCAAATGTAATAGTACATCATTCTCAACCTCAGCAGGATGAAGAGCTGATTTAGCCCTGCAGAAATATGAACTTGGAAAGTGCAGGCTGGCACATGTCACAGTTGAGCTTTCAACTTTGAGCTATTCAATTGCAACACAGTATTCCATTAAATCAACTGTGCAGTTAAAAATAAATATTTATTAGGATACTGAAGGTGTCTCACCCGCTAGTCTGCTGGGATCTGTCATCCAGGTGGCCAGGACAGAGCCATCGCTTTTGGATTCAATTACTGGCGGTGGACCAGTATGGGAGGCTCACCTGGGTGTTGGGTCTTCAGGAAATGGGACACCGGATGGCGAGACGTGGTATCCCATCCTACCGGGTAGGATACTTAGGAACTCAAAGCCCTCCTTCACAACACAAACACTTTGACACAGAGAGCTTGCTATGAGAGAAAACGGACCAACACCTGAGCCGTATACTTGACATGTCCCAATAGTTAGGCAGTGTCAGGCAGTTAATGACCATCAAACACCTGACTTTCATTACATTCACCCACATGGATAAAAGGCGGTGCATGAGAGCACACTCTAAGCAAGGCAAAGCACACGTGGGAGCAGCAGTTCCAAGACAGCAGTTTATTACGAGGCAAAAGATGGCAAAACAGAAGGGGATCGCAAGGAGGGAAGTGCCCTTGACCTTTTCAACGAGGAACTGTTACTTTCACAAAACATCGAGAATAGAATGCATAAGACCAGGAAACCAGGCTGAAGAATCCTGCATTGTGTGTCGAGGGTACCCAGGGCTCTCCGCCATCGATAATCAAGGTGGGGAGAATCGCTTGCTGCCGTGGTACTGTCCTTGGCTCCTACAACAAAGCAGCGCCAGTGAAATCAACACAGCTGGTGAGTTGGGGAGGCCGATACCAGACCGGTCTGCGTTGAAGCCAAGGTTGCAAGCAGCAACATTGTATGGTGAACGCTGAAGCGAACAGTGTAGAAATGCGCATGTGATAACCAACATGAGTAAAATTGAATACAGAGGAGTGATTGAACTTTGAAACCAAGATACGATACCTTAGACTCAGTGGTCCGGCACCGCCTGCGTGCTCATTTGAAGGTCTCTGTAAGGTATCCAATGGAGAGATGGCAAAAGCGAAAGAGTGACAAAGGATTGTGAATCGAATGTGGTCCTGCAACGGGTCAAGCCATATCCTGTGCCCAACTGAAAGTCTTTGATGTTAATAGAGTAAAGAAAGTTGATGACAAAGTAGATAAAGTTGGTCTGAGCCTAATCCAGGGATGGCAACAGAGAGCTTTTGGTTAAAGCAAGTTTGTGTTAAAGTAAATTAAAATTGGTCAGAGCCCGGCAGAGGGAGACTGATTGAACATTGTGTTGAAAAGGATCTGAGCCCGGCAGAGGGGGATCCGAGGTGACTAGTGAATCGCCTGAGAAATTGACTGCGTGGAAAATCCTGAGAGGAAAATAATGTATTGTTTGTTTGTCGCATCAGGCCCTCTGAAAGAAGAGACTTTGAAAGACAAAGAAACTTGGGCACAGAAGGCCCTGATTCTAATGTTTGAACTGTACCCTTGTGCTAGAGAGAGTGCTCTAAGCTCGAGTGTGTCACCTTGTCCTGTAATGAAAACGTGGGGAAGGGAGGCCGACGGCCAGAATATCCTGACTTATCATTTCTTGGACACTTCTTTATTTTACTTAACACTGTTTCCCACACTATTTGTAATTAGAGGTAAGGATTGGCAATAGTTGTTTTTTTAGTATAGGCCCTTTTATTTTGACAAGACATCACTAGGACTGCGTTATTATTTGATTGTTGTAGCTTGCTCCCATTTTTCGATTTAGGACTAGATAGGTGTTTTTCAAACCTTTTTTTAAAGTTCAATAGCACACTTGAACTGTGGTCCAAAGCCGTTTACCTAGCATGTCCCAACGCCAGGGTCAGGCAAAGTCAGGCAATTGAACAGGATCACACACACCTGATGGCCCTTTCCCTTCCCCACAGGGATAAAACTTGGAGCGCAAAAGCACAATATGAGCAAGGCAGAGAGCACGACGAAAGAGCTATCCAGGCATGGCAGTTCAAGAGGAGGAGAAAGGAGGAGAGAACCGAAAGGCTGACAAGGAGAGAAGCGACCTTGCCCTTTTCGACCCTGACCTGCGAGACATTCATAGAAGAATCGTAAAACCACAAACAGTAGCCCAAGTGTTTTGCAGCAGATGTCAACAGTACACAGAGCATACCTATGCTGATAGGCAGGACAGAGGGAGAAGCCTGCTACTGTGGTACCGGCCTTGACTCCCGATACGAAGAAAGCCAAGCGTTTCATCACAGCCGGTGAGTCGAGGGGAGAACCGATAAAGAAACTGTTAGGAAAGATTTCATAATTGTAGGGAATTTTCCTTCCATGTGGCAACCCCTAAACTTTTTGCTGTTGTTATTCACCTTGTTTTTGACTTTGCCAGAGAAATGCAGCCTTCTGCCGCACTCCTCTGGGCTTTCGCTCCTTTCTTACGGGGAAACTGACATGCCCTTAAGACAGTCAGTACCGGGGAACGCTGTTTCCCGTAGTTTCTTTTATCATGTTGCGGCTTTAGTGCAACATGACACAAGAGGGCACTGTAAGCTAAGTTACAGCTCTCTTGGGTCTCTAGCCTTCTACAGGCCCTAGATACTCTTTTAGGAATGTATTTTGATCGGTGCAAGTCATTCAGGGACTCGAATGGTGGCAGCGATCGTTTTGTTTATTTTGAGCTCCTTTTGGCGTTCTGAGCACGTTTTTCGCACTGAACCCAAAATGGTGGCCTGGCTCCCAAAATGGCCAGACCACGAGGCTCCTTTGTCTTGTCCACTGACCGTCTTGCTCCCTTCACCTTCCCCAGGTCGAGCGACCCGGGGCCTTCCTTATTTGGGCATGTACTTTCCCGCGAAACGTGGTTGCTTTTGCGGGCTTCTACATGTCGTTTGTGTGCCTCCAGGGTGTGGGCTGGGATGTCTGGTCCCAATACACATCCTGGGTGCCAGAGAGTCTAGGGTGGTGTGAATGCCTGGGACCACCGTGGTCCGTGATTGGTCCACGTATGGTATGTGTGTTGATGAGCGGATCTCCCATTGGCTCCCCTCCGTTTTGGCGCGAAGGGAACCGTGGATAAGAGGGAGCTGGAAACACCACTACCATGTCGATCTCCTGAGTTCTCACGAACGAAGGAATACAGGAGCCAAGTATCCTGCAACCAAGAGGCTGGACCGAGGAATCGCTGGTGACCCGCTGAAGGAATCCTCCTTTGCACTGCTGTCGTCCTGTGAAACCCTTTCCTCCTTTGATCGAACCAGAAGGCCTGTATTGGTGCTTCGACCTTTGGAATAGCAGGAACAGCTATTCCCGGCGACTTCATCATCTCCTGCCAAGTAAGCCTTCGGAAGTGTCTCTGGGCCATCCAGTTGACTGACCAGCTTACAAGGGAGTCCTGCTCTGTAACTGCCGCCAGGTTGTGTTGTATTTCGAGTCCTGGTCACTCTCCCACGCTTCGTACGCTTGGCGTCCCCAGGTCTGAAGGGAGGAGTGTACATTTGGCTCGAATACACACGGCCGCTCCGTTGTCCTGCTGCGGCAACAAAACTGTGCTGGTTTCGTCGATTGGGACGTCTTTTTGCTCTACACGACTACGAGGCGTTCCCTGCTCTTCTGAACCTGCCAGCTGCTGAAACTAACGTGGAGAAGCCTGGGTCTGCTTGCTTCGGGGACCAGTGAGTAGCTTAGCTAGGATCTGGTCGCCCTCCTGCAGTATCCCATTGCTTTTCCCTGCTGTGTAAAAACAGCACCCTTTTGGCCGTACTCGCGCTCTGCTTCTGCCCGCTGTGGAGGCTGCGCTTGAGTTGCGGAACCTGTTCTCCTTCTGCTGTGCACTAACCCGAACTGCCTGACTTCCTCCCCTTTTGCCCGTTGGCACCGGCGTGGCAGGTACTTTGAGCACAAGGCTCCACTCTTCGCAGGGCTCGGACTTCCATCTAGTTAGGTGCCTCTGAAGGCGAACTGAGTCTAAAGCGTTATCGCACTGCCTGTTTTCCTTTCCTTTCAGGTGGACTGCATATTTCGTGCTTTAAACGGTTGCGACTGTGTATTTGTATATATATTGTGTTGATATGGTATGTGTTGGTTTAATATTGTGATATTGTGATTTTCTCGCTACGGTCATTATTTTAAAGGCCTTAAAATAAATGTGTATCTATTTTTGATATAACAACTGTTTGGAGTAGTTTGTTAGAGCTCTTGCTTTGGGTGCTCATTGCGGGCCTTCAGTCACCCTCACCCCTCTTGAGACCTAGTCTTGACCGCCGCGATCGCTACCTTGATTGGTCTGGCTTGTCCAGAGGTTACCCTGTTCCAAGTAATTAGGTTGGCCTTCTGAACTTCTGCGCCACCAGGACAGAGTTCAGAAATCCGTCTTAACAGAAACTGAACTGTGTTGAATGAAAGTCGCAAAGTGGCACATTGAGGAAAGTTCAAAGAACTGTAGATTGTTTAGGGCAGACCAGCTGCAAAGGGGTCGGGCACCACGTGGGTGCTCACCCGAGAGACTCTGGTTTATCCCTTGTTGATTGAAACTACTGATACCAGAAGGCCGTAGGAGAGCCGCCAAGAAAGGTCAAATTAGTCATACAGGGGTCTAGCAAAATCCCTGTGCAGTGAAAAGTCTTTGACCTACAAACCATTGAGAAACACGAGGGAAGTGAATCCCACAGCAAAATAAAGCAAAGGGAATTGTGAAGTGGCAAGAGTGAACCCGACGCAAGGAGGCAAACGTTTGAAAAGGCTCTGAGCCCAGAAGAGGGAGATCCAGGGGTTAGAAGCCATCACCCCAACGACATGTGAATGCAATCGAGAAGTCATTTTTCAATATAAGCCAGAGTGTACCGGATGAGAGGGAAGCTGATATTGGAGACGGGTCTGCGCCCGGAAGAGGGGACCCAGGGGTGAAGAGTCATCACCTCAAGTGCAAATTAAAAGGAACATTTTGTTTGTTATATGTTCTATCAGACCTCGGAAACAAGAAAGTCCACCACGAAGGCCCTGATAGTGATAGGAACTGTTTATGTGTCTACACCCGGAAGAGGGGGATCCAAGGGTGAAAAGCCATCATCCACCATACTCTTGAAAGGAACTCTTTGTTATTTTTGGAGCACATCAGGTCCTCATAGGCAAGAGACTTTTGTAGAAAAGACACTTGTCTCGTGCTGAGAAAGCTCAAGCGTGTGCTGTGCTCAAGAATACCACCTTGTCTGGTGCTCAAAACGTGTAGAAGGGAGACCCCCGGCTACCCTATCCTGACATCATTTGTGAAGACTTCTTTCTTTCTTGTGAATCTTATCCCACACTCTTTTTGTATGTAGTTGTAAGGACTGGCAATATGTTTTTTTAGTATAGGCCCTTTTATTTTGACAGGACGCCACTAGGACTGCCTTATTTTGATTTGATGGTCCTAGCTTGCTACCATTTTAGATTTAGGTTTAGATTAGGCGTTTTCCCACCCTACCTATACAGTTTAATAAACACCCTTGAACTGTGAGCACTTGTGTCTGTCTATTCTTGATACCATGACTTCCTTACACTACCCACTACTCTCTCTTGTCCCCGCCAGTCCTTTTTAAAATAAAATGGAACTACTATTATCGCATTTACTAGTGTGCCATGGCATATCCCTCTTTCTTCGAAGCACTGTAATAATGAGTGTTATATGAATAAGAAAAGTAACCCTTAGAAGCAATGCATTACCAAATGCTGTGGTATGCACGTTTAAGGAGAGATATGTGGTAAGATAGTTCAGTGGGTGAAGTGCTCACAGCTGGGATGCATGTGCAATCTTCAAGTCATGGCTTTGAATCTGAGCAAGGTCTACTCACTCTTTTATACTTCTGAGGGCGAAAAGTGAGTATTATTTCAGTTGCCGGTAAGAATAATTTAACATCACTGTTTTATGTAAAGTACTTTGGCGAAAGCGCTGCATAAGTAATGTATTATTACAAATGTTCAAGTTTAGCATCATTAAATCCAAGCATAGGCTCAGAATGTCAGTCTAAAATGTGTGCAATTTTAAGGAATCAATGAGGTTTCCTCATATTTTTTTCACTGAATTCATCTTTGACAAAATATTTTGGCCTCTTTTACCACTTAATATTTAGCACAAAGAAAGCTCAGGGAGACCCCAACCCCTCCCTTTCCCAACCCTCCATCTTCTATACACGAAACCCAAACTTACCGGTTATAGTTTTGTGGTAAAATAAACAGACCAAAAAGAATTCTGCAAAGCTGCACTCAGGAAATGTGACAAATGCCATTTTAAGTGTGGCTAGTTCGACTCTTATTCATCTTCAGACATGTCTGTATTAAAATAATATAAAAAAGTGTTCCTTTGCTTCCTCGAGATATGTGTGAATCTTATTTTGTACTGGCATGTCTGAAGCTGAATGAAACAGGGTTATGAATGAAATGGCAGTGGGATAATAGTGCCTTGCTGTGAATCACAATAGTATCAATCTATAAATATATTCACTGATAGAACTTTGTTAAACGAGACGTTATGGTTAAGTCGCAGTAATAAAACCTATGAAATTCAATGGAAAAAACATTGTTAAAGGGACGCTATAGTTACAAGTAAAACCTAAAAACCTCTGAAATTCACTAGTTATGGTAAACTAAGCAACCATAACTCGTGCCACCACCATGCACTTCTAAGACTAACACTCAGGACATCACAAATGTCACTGACATCACATATCTGGACCACTTGTTTTTGTTCACTGACATGATTAGGCTAGTTTTTTTCTTTTTAATGACAATGAGAATTTCCAAAATGTAAAAGGTGCTATATATCTACACATTAACCTTTTTATATGTTCTAAAAGTACTTTCCTTAAAGTTTAATCTGAGCTCATAGTGCACATGCATGGGGCAATACGCACACCTCAAACACACAATTAATTTGTGTATATTGTGATTGATTCTAATGTTGTCAATGTTTGGTGCTGTTTCTTTCTTCCTTACTTTGATTTCCCTGTATGTGCCTCTAATTTGTATGCATTGAGCGTTTTTATATGTATTTCTACTAACAGAAGTGGGTGGTAAGTTTTCAATTCTTACCTATTTATTCCATGTTTAACATTACTCAAAACTCTCATACTGTAGCATTTATTATTTTACTATCGGAAATTACCAAATTAAAAATATTGTAATTCTATGGTACATGCTGCAACCATTGCCTATATGTATGTAAAATTATGTGCCTCTACTAACAACATCAGAATATAATGATTTGTTTACATGAGTACACTATTTAATACATTAAATAGTTCAGGATAGTTCTCTCAATCATCCCTAACATCTTATTTCCAATATTATAAACTCAACCCCTTACAGGGACTGTTTATTAAAATTAATGTAGTATGTGATGTCATCAATGGCATTTGTGATGTCATCTTTCATGCCCTGGGTGTTAGTCTTAGCAGTGCACAGTGGTGGCGTGTGTTTTGGTTGCTTAGCTTACCATAACTGGAGAATTTCTGAGGCTTTTTTGTTTTACTTGTAACCATAAAGTTCCTTTAACTAATGTTTTCTGTCAATTCAATAGGTTTTTATAAGTGAAAACGTTTCATGGCGTTACATCACTGTATATAAGTTATTAATAATTCCTCTTTTCATATATATGAAAGAACTATAAACCTCCTTTAAAAAACATTTTTTTGTAACATATACTCATGCCTGTCGTTATCGGCAGCGCATGCTGGGGATACAAATCATCGTTCAATTGCATACGGCATAAGACTCAACCATGAACTAGGCCCAACCAAACCACCCCTATTATTCACTGCACCTACCATGCATTCTAGCTCATTGTCCACTATACCCTAATAATATAACCAATATCCAATGCTCATGGCTTGCAGCCATAGCCAGTCTCCAAATCCATGGGGTATGGGCTTCGACCATGCTGCATTCCCAATAAGCAAATCTGAGTACACATTTGTCGAAGGCCAGGACCACTACCCAGACACCAAATGTATATTACTAGTTTTTCTACTTACATTCCTACACTTTGGAAAAATAAAACACAGGACATATTTCCAAAAACATGCTTTCAGGTCCTTGCTAATGCTCGTTGTGCAAGTTTGTTGTATTAGTACCCGGCGAGAGTCAAGCAGAATGCAACATGCATTCTGATTGGCTCTCGCTGGGACGTTACCTGGCCGAGAATCCTTCGATTCTCGGCTGGGATTCCAGCCGCCTTGTCCTCGGTGGGGGCGTGGCAGCCCCTCAGCCAATGAGGAGGCTCGAAGCAGGGCCATCCCCGCTCCGAGCCTCCCCACGGCTGAGAGGCTGCCTTCACCTCCCGCCGGGGACTCGGGTAAGGCTTTTTAAAAATTTTATTTTTTTCCCTTTCCTCCCTCCTCCCTGCCCTCCTCACCCCCACTTACCTTCTTGCTCCTTTGTCCCCGGTGGGGGAGGATGGCAGCCTCCAGCCCTGTGGAGACTCGGAGCGGGGCCAGTGGAGGCTTCCATCGTCCCCTGCCGGGGACGCAGGTACGTTTTTTTTAAAAAAAACTTTTTTTTTGCTTCCCCTCCCGCCCTCTCAACCCCACTTACCATCTGCTCCTTTTTTTCCCGGAGCGGACGTGCTGGGAACACTTCTGTTCCCAGCACGTCCGCTCCCGATGGCCGCCATGGAAAGGGAAAACTGACTCCGTTTTCCCTTTCCCAACACCAATTTTCTTATTTTCTTGGTCGTTTCTTTTTTTTTGTCCCGAAACACTACGTTTCTGGACAGAAAAAAATGCTTTTAGTGCCCCGGTCATGCAGATATTGCGAGCTAGGGTACTAATAGCAATATGACCCTCGCGGCTGGGGAATTACCGACTCAGGTAATGCCCTGGGGCCTTCGTTAAGGCCCTCGCTTCGATCTGGCCTGTAACTGTGTACCCCGGGGCATTACCTGAGTCGGTAATGCCCCCGCTGCTCGGGTCATATTGCTTAAATCTAGTCCACCACTACAGGCTGTAACCACAAGCAGACATTTTTTCCCATTCAAACCTACGGCTTCGGCCAAGCCGCATGCCCCAATAAGCAAATTACAGTACAGACAATGTTATATCACTGGACAGATTTGCTAAACCATGCTTTGAAGTTCTTGCTGACCCTACTTGTGCATATTTGCTGCAATCCAATCCAGCACTTCAACCTGCACCCACAAGCAGATTTTCTTTCCCCATTCAACCTTATCCCATTTCGAAAAACTTTACCACATAGCCGGTCACTGGTGGCCATGCCCACTTTAACCCCATTGCTGGTCCCTTGTGGTCATGGCCACAGGCTATACCTCAGTCACCAAAGGTATATCACTTTTTTTTGTACCTACATTATGACACTATTCAAAAAATAAAACAGACACATTTGTTGGGGACCGATTGGGCCTGCTGACCCACCTTAGGCCCACATGGCAGCCTCCTGCGGCTAACTGCCCCAGGGCAAAGTGCAGCTCTGCAAAGGCAGCTCCAGATGGTGTCTGTCGGTGTCAGCCGGGGAAGCAGGAAGCCTGCAGCCGTCAACCTGCCTCGACTTTCAAAGTAAGTGCGGTGCAGGCAGGGGAGGCAGCAATCACTGCACCCCACTAAAATGTCCCACCCCTCTAATTACTCTTATTTCTCATATCTCACCAACCATAAGCATCTAGGGTAAATGTCTTGTTGAGCCACCTCTCTCATCTGCCAAGGAAAGTCGAATCTGGGTGTCGTTGAATTGCTATTGTGTTAAAGACTAGACCTTTTCCCCCCTTTCTATGAAAGTCGAATCTGGGTGTTTTTCACAGTAGGTGTGGTCAACTTAAATGCCTTAGCTTGCTCCATCTCTGCACACCCTTCCACTGAATGGTGAGGGTTTCTGTTGGGCCTTGGTTCTGCTGTGGCCACTGCCCCTCCCTTGGCTGTTGATCTCTGTTGTCCCCTCCTGTCCTTCCTCCACGCTGTTCCTGCATTCCTCTTTGGTGTGTTACTGGCTTGTGCCTCCTGTGTGCCTCCCTCTGTGTGAACCCTCTCCCTCCAGTACTTCCAGTGATGCAGGGCTCTGGGTTGTGCTTTTTCGTCTCACTCTACCCTCTCTCCTCCTCTCACCCTGTATGGTGCCCTCAATCTCTCCCATCTTCTTAAACTGCTACTCTATCTCCTATCCTATCCCTCTCACTAGGTCTGGAAGGAAGAAGTTCAAGAGAGATATCCCGGTCTCGAACCCAAGCCTCCCTATCGCTGGTACGTACATCAGCGTTTCCTCCAGCAAGACTCTGACCGACATTCTCTTTGTCATTCCCTCTCCATACCTATGGACTCCTCATATGAGCTCTGCTCTCTCCCCTTTCTCCTCCTCTCCCATTAATGGTGGTACCCGGTGGAAGGTCCTCTTGGCCTCCTTCCATTGCTTCAAGATCATCATCAATGTCTATCTAAATGGTACTGTCTCTCAGCCCAATCTCTTCCTTCTTGATAGGTGTCTCCCGCATCTTATCAACTTCCGCCCTTCGCCTGCTATCCCTTCTTACACATCTCTGGCTCCTCTGCCTCCTTCTTCCCCCTCCACTGCCTCTCTGGCACCCACCTCCTCCGTTCTGGCCCCTTTGCCATCTCAGTCTACTGCCTCTTCCCACTCTTGGGCCTTTCTACCACCTACACTGCGTATACCTCACTCCTGTACCCTACCCAGGAAGTCTTTCAAATGTGGCAACCTGCTCCACGTCGCTCCTCTCAACTCACGCTCCACTGTCGAACACTCCTCTGACATCTGCCACCTAGACCTTGACCTGGATTTTCTCGCTCTCAGTGAGACGTGGTTCATGGCTAGCTCGGTCGCAAGTTTTGACACTCTCCTCCTTGAGGGCTGCAAGATCCTCTTCATGCCTACAACCAACCAGCCAGGAGGGGGAGTGGCCCTGATCTTCCCGGAGTGGGTGCCTGCTTCTATCATTTCTACGCAGGCCTACTACTCCTTTGAATTCCTGGTCTGCATGCTCTATATCTCTCCCGGCATCTCTCCGACTGTGGCCAGCATCTACAGGTCACCTGGCCAAGTCGCCCTCTTCCTCTCAGAATGGGCTGGTCACTCTTCTTCTCTCCTTGCATAGACATCTCAACTTCTCCTTGGTGACCTCAACATCCACCTGGATGCTTCTAATCCCTCCTCTGGGCTCTTCCGCAACTTTGTGAGTTTCTCTTTCCATTCTACCCTCTGGTCCGACACTCTGACGTACACACGTTGGATGGTCTCATCTCCTCAGACATCCCTATCTCTAACTCTCTCACCACTCCTCTCCTTGGACTGACCACTTTCTGCTCTTCTCTCAACTGTAATTTCTTGTCCCTCAAGCAAAGCCTGCCCCAGCACTGCCACCTTCCTTCTCGGTCCTTCGCCCCCATGAAGCAAGTGTGAGTCAACACCCTTGCCTCTACATTCTCTGCTCCTCCTACTCCTGCGGCTGACTCACACTCCGACACAGCCCTCTCTAACCCGCATCTCTCCATCTTCAACACTCTGGACATCCTTGCCTCTGTCATGAGAATCCATCTGAAGCCTACCTCCAAGTGTAACTCTTGGTATGATTCTGAGCTTGCCGCCCTGAAACGCAGGTTCAGGGTGGCTGAGAGGAAGTGGAGGGCTTCGGATGCATCCTTTGACAAACTGGCCTGCTCCAAAGGCAATACAGACTCTCTGTCCTCTCCAAGAAAAGAGGGTCCATATACAAGCCTGCGTCTCTGCAGCCTCTAACAACACAGCCAAATTCTTTAAAATCTGCAAGGAGCTGGTCAATCCTACCTCATTCTCGACCTCTCCTGTTCCCTCCTTGGTGGTCTGTATGGCTTTGGCTTCTCATTTCACCACTAAAACTCAGGACATCGTGTCTTCGCTTTCCCCTCCCTCTACCTCACTCAGGCCCTGTTTGGCTGCCTCTCCCTCTGCATTTTCCTCTTTCCCTCTGGCAACACCTGACAATGTTCCTAGACAAGTCTGATCTATGAAAGTATCATCCAAACAGGTGCTCCCCTACTCTTCCAGAACCATCAAGGACCACATTTCCACCCTCGCTTCAGCCTTGGCCGATTTCTGCAATTACTCTTTTGCCACTGGATCTTTCCCTTCTCTCCTCAAGCACTCCCTTGTGCACACCCTTAAACAAACGTCTCCGGATGTTAGCTGTCCTGCAAACTATCGCCCAATTTCTTACACACCTTTCCTGGGTGAACTCCTGGAAAAGCGGTCCATCTCCCATCTCGCCACACTAAATCTGTTGGTTGTCTCCATGACCATCAGTCTGGCATCAGAGCAGCCAGAGGCACGGAAACTGCTCTCCTGAACACCCGTGAAGATCTGCTCTTTAATCTTGACTCCAGCTCTCTCTCTGCCTGTCAGACTTGCTGTGTTGTGAAGAGTAATAGGGCCTCTGTCCCCAAGTTCCCCACAGAGAGGTAACAAAATACTCTCTGTGCAAGCCTTGAAGCCACAGGTGTTGGTGTTGTTCAACAGGAACCAGGCGCAACCGCAGACCCCAAGGCTGTGGGAAGGAAGCCAAGTATTAACACAAACAGGTACAGTATAAGTATGAAAACAGGCACACTCTAAATGCCCAAAGTTCTTACCTAAACCCGATAAGGGAGTGGCTGGGATCGGGAGTGGTGGTGCAAGGGTGCGCGCAGACAGTCCCTGAAGCCTGGTAGTGCTGGCTGTCAACACCTGGATGTCTCGTGGCACTTGGTATGAAACAATACTTGAGCGTGACTTTAACAGATGGGGCGGGGTGAAGGCAAATCCAATATGCAGTCCGAGGCTCGATTCCGAGTGTTCATGAAAGGCAAACAAAGCAAGAGGAAGATCCAGAGGCAGTCCAAAGTTCGTAATCCAAAGGTCAGTATTCCGTATATCCGTGCCGAACAAGTAGTGGTGCCAAAGGTTGAATGAGGAAGCAGTCCGTGATACATGAGCCGAGGTCGAGTACCGTGAAACTTGAATCCTGAGACGAGACACTGAACAGTGTTACGGGAAACAGCTGTGAAGCAACAAGCTATTCGAATAACCCGGCTTTGGGTGTGGCTGCTGATCACGTGAGCGGATGACAAGTCACGTGATCGCGAAAGCGTCCCGTATCCAGGAAGCGAACGCGGGCAGCGGCGTCTGCCTGCTCGCAACCTCCAAGGAAGCTGCCAATGGAAGCGAGGAACGTAGTGAAGGCGGGAACCACCCCGGCCTTGCAACAAGGACCGCCCATGCTTCCCTCGCACCACAGGTAGCCTAGAACCCTGAACTAATTGTGATTTTGGAAACTTAGCGCTATACTGGTCGATGAGGTATCGTGAGTGGGAGGGGTGGTTTTACTCCTGGTATTGAGTTGTGTGACCTGTTTGGAATCCCTATTGCGCATGACAGAGCCCCCCCCTAATGGCCCACGACCAAGGGGGCAAAAGGGATGTGACAAGTGAAAACGGGAGACAAGGCGCGGGGCATGGACATCAGCCTCAGGAACCCAACATCTCTCCTCTGGGCCATAACCAACCCAATCCACCAAGTACTGGAGACCACCCCTGACCACATGAGAACCCAAAATGTCAGCTACCTCAAACTCCTCAGAAGCACCCACAGAAACAGGACCAGGGGAACCCCTAAAACGGGTAGGAGCGGGACACGGTTTCAAGAGGGAAGTATGAAAAAAGGGGTGTATGAGCCAAGAGGTGGGGACTGCCAGGCGGAAAGCCAGCGGGTTGATCACCTTGCTGACCCTATAGGGACCCACGAAGCGGGGCAGCAATTTCCGACACCCAGGCAATCGGAGATGTCGAGACGAAAGCCAAACCCTATCACCCACAGCGTAGGAAGGGCCCTCCACCCTCCAAGTGTCAGCCGCAAACTTAGCGGACACCTGAGCCTCTCGAAGATGCGCAAGCGTCTGAGCATGGATGGCCGCTAAGTCAAGAACACAAGCCACAACAGCGGGATTGGCAAAGCAGGAATAATCGGGGATGGGGAGAGTACGGGGGTGCTGACCGTACAGGACGTAAAAAGGAGAGGAGCCAGTAGATGAGTGTGGAGCATTGTTATATGCGAACTCTGCTAGGTGTAAGACATTGTACCATGATTGTTGATGTTGTAAAATGAGACAGCGTAAATACTGTTCCATGGACTGATTCACCCTCTCGGTTTGGCCAATCTGTCTCCGGATGATATGCAGACGAAAATCGGGAATCAATCCCCAGGAGACCAGTAAGCGCCCGCCAGAACCGAGAGGTGAACTGATGCCCTCTGTCCGAGATAATCACAGTGGGCAACCCAAAAAGACAAAAGACAGACTTGAAAAAGAGGTTAGGCAATACGGGAGCCGAGGGAATGCCAGAACAGGGAACAAAGCGAGCCAATTTAGAGAATGAATCCACCACTACCCATATTGTATCGAACCCCTGGATTCGAGGAAGGTCTGTTACAAAGTCCATTGTAATCGTGTGCCAAGGTCTATGGGGTACAGGCAATGGGCGTAACAACCCGACCGGGCGACCCTGGCGATGCTTACACTGGGCGCAGATTGCACACGTTTTAACATAACATTCCACGTCCCGTTTCATGGACGGCCACCAACACCAATGCTTAAGGAGTGCCAGCGTCCGTTTCTGGCCAGGGTGACCATTAATGGCGCTGTCGTGGGACCACTCCAGAGCGAGGTTGCGGGTGTCCGTTGTGGGCAACAGTAGTTTGTGCTGAATAAAGGGCAAGCCCTCATGAATCACTGGATCCCATTCGGAGACTTGCTCGGGGTGTTGTGATACCCAAGTGCAAATGGAGGAGAGAAGGGAAACTGGTGGTGTACATAGATATATGACATGTTGCTCTAACAAGGTCTCTGGAAACACAGGTAAGGAAACCCCCCCCAGGAGAACGAGAGAGAGCATCCGCCTTCCCGTGGGACAGGCCCGATCGATGTCTGATCTGGAAGTCATAGGCCGTAAAGAATAAATGCCACCGCACCTGACGACTATTGAGGCACTTGAGCGAAGCCAAGTCCTGGAGTTTCCTATGATCTGTGAACACCGTGACTTGTTGCTTTGCCCCCAATAAATGATGCCGCCAGACTTGAAAGGCGTTCTTGATGGCCAACAGTTCCTTCTCGGTCACAGTGTAGTGGCTTTCCGCAGGGGAGAATTTCGAGAATGAAAAGCCACCGGATAGAGTTGACCAGAAGAAGGACAATGTTGGGACAACACGGCGCCTAAGGCAAACGAAGACGCATCCGCCTCCACAATGAAAGGAAGTTCTGGGTTTGGATGCTTCAGAACGGGGGCAGTAGTAAATGCTGATTTCAATGCATCAAAAGCTGCTTGATGGTCCGCCAACCATAAAAAGGATACACTAGGGCTAGTCAAGGCTGTAAGTGGTGCTACAAGAGTAGAAAAATCCTGAATAAACCGTCAATAGAAGTTCGAGAAACCAAGAAATGACTGTAGAGCCTTAAGGGTCCTGGGTCTTGGCCACTCCAACACAGCTCGAACCTTGGACTGGTTCATGGCTCTCCCCCCTGGAGTGATAAAGAATCCTAGAAATTCCACGTTGTCAGTGTGGAATTGACGCTTCTCGGGCTTAGCAAAAAGAGAGAAACGGCGAAGGCGAGACAATACCTCGCGAACATGTGTCACATGCTCCTTCATAGAATGAGAAAAAATGAGAATGTCGTCGAGGTAGACTGCGACACAGACATCTAGTAGGTCATTAAAAACCTCACTCATAAAGCGCTGGAATGTGGCAGGTGCGTTGCACAGCCCGAATGGCATGACCACATATTCAAACAGGCCGTATCGTGAACAGAAGGCCGTTTTCCATTCGTCCCCGGGGTGAATCCTGATTAAATTATATGCACCCCGTAGATCAAGCTTGGTAAATACCGTAGCATGACTTAGACGATCCAATAACGGAGTGATCAATGGTATCAGGTACCGATTCTTTATGGTGATGGAGTTTAAGCGGCGGTAATCCACACAAGGGCGCAAGTCGCCTTCTTTTTTGGGAACAAAGAAAATGGGACTCGCCGCCGGGGAAGTGGAGGGGCGAATGTGACCGATCTTCAGGGCCTTCTGAATATAATCCTTTAGAGCATTCTCTTCTGAGGGGGACAAAGAGTAGATACGACCTGAGGGAATAACGAAATCGGGGACTAGATCAATAGGACAGTCATAGGGCCGATGTGGGGGAAGAACTTCGGAAGATCCCTGGTCAAAGACAGACTGAAAGTCCTGGTATTCAACAGGAACACCCGTTGTAACTGCCCCCACTAAGTGTGAATCAGTGGGAGATGGGGTGTCATCACTCAGGGTCAGTTGAGCGATGGCCCCCAAAGCCATCGGTGGAGATTCAATCCCCTCAGGTGCGGTGAGGCAATAATTCTGACACAACTCTCACTCGAAATGGACTTACCCTGTCTTCCAGTTAATCAAGGGGTTGTGTTCTTTCAGCCATGGAATGCCTAATATCAAACCAAACTGCAGCATTGCAATTAGATCAAACGTGATTGTTTCCTGGTGGACGTTGTGTATGTGTAACGTGAGTGGAGCTGTCTGTTGCATGATTGGGCCAGAAATCAGTGCAGTGCCATCTACTGCCTGCACGGGTTCAGGATGATGTTTGTTGACCAGGGGCAGATTCAGAGACTCGGCTAGCTTGATATCCACATAATTGCCCATGGCACCTGAATCTATTATGATGGCTACTGAGTGGACAATGCCCGGTGTGGTTGTTAATGTAGCCTGTACGACCACTGGTCTCACACGACCAAAGGCAGGTACGGTTTCCGAGAGTAGAGGAGAAACGCTCGACCTAGCCCTCGGATCTAGGTTCGAGCAATCCGAAAAACCGGGTTCTTTAGCTTCGGACGTCGTGGACAGGTTTTTACAAAATGTCCATTTAATCCACAGTAATAGCATGCATTGTCACTTCTTCGTCGCTCCCTTGCTAATGGAGAAATTGGGTGCGAATACCCCCTATCTGCATAGGCTCCCCACCTGTTTCTGGAGAAGGGGACACAGGAACGGTATTAGAAAACCCAGTCTCAGATCGACGTTCAGAACGCCTTGCATCAATCTGTAGGGCGAGGTCTACTAGCTCAGTATGTTGAGTGGGTAAGGAGGGAACAACTGCCATAGCATCCTTCATGGAATTACTTAAACCCCTGTAGAACACCACTGCCTTCTTTGTATCGGGCCATGAGGTCTCAACAGCCAACTGATTGAATTTGGTGATGTATTCAATTAATGTACCTTTCCCCTGGATTAGGTCTAGTAACTCGAGATCCCGAGACTGGGCCTTATGTCGTGTGTCAAATACATGAGACATTTCAGTCACAAGCAACTCGAAATCATAAAGGGCCGGACTGTTGGTTTCGAGTAGTGGGTTGGCCCATGCTGCATCAGAGCCAGCTAAATGAGACAGGGTGAATGCAGCCTTGGTGGTGGAATCAGGAAAGGCCTGTGGTCTACAGAGGAAATGTAACTTAAATTGATTTATAAACGTGCAAAACCTCCTGGGGTCTCCATGAAATCTCTCTGGAGCTGCTAGTGGAAAAGGAGTGGGCATGATTACGGGGACCTGTGGTGAAGCGGCTGAGGCTACAGGCTGAATCACTGAGTTGTGGGCCAAGGCATCCCAAAACTCTGCATCAGGGGGAAGTGGGTGCTGACCACTTTGGATGGAATCTAAGCGTTGGTGTATAACCGTATTAGCGGCCGCCATGTCTGCTCTTAATACTGTAATTGCTTGTACCAACGCAGCCACGGGGTCGTCGGCTGCAGCCTCTAGACTCATCCTGAACACATTGGCTTCACAGTCTGTCAGACTTGCTGTGTCGTGAAGAGTAATAGGGCCTTTGTCCCCAAGTTCCCCACAGAGAGGTAACAAAATACTCTGTGCGAGCCTTGAAGCCACAGGTGTTGGTGTTGTTCAACAGGAACCAGGCGCAACCGCAGACCCCAAGGTTGTGGGAAGGAAGCCAAGTATTAACACAAACAGGTATAGTATAAGTATGAAAACAGGCACACTCTAAATACCCAAAGATCTTACCTAAACCCGATAAGGGAGTGGCTGGGATCGGGAGTGGTGGTGCAAGGGTGGGCGGAGACAGTCCCTGAAGCCTGGTAGTGCTGGCTGTCAACACCAGGATGTCTCGTGGCACTTGGTATAAAACGATGCTTGAGCGTGACTTTAAAAGATGGGGCAAGGCGAAGGCAAATCCAATATGCAATCCGAGGCTCGATTCCGAGTGTTCATGAAAGGTAAACAAAGCAAGAGGAAGATCCAAAGGCAGTCCAAAGTCCATAATCCAAAGGTCAGTATTCCGTATATCCGTGCCGAACAAGTAGTGGTGCCAAAGGTTGAATGAGGAAGCAGTCCGTGATCCGTGAGCCGAGGTCGAGTACCGTGAAACTTGAATCCTGAGACGAGACGCTGAACAGTGTTACGGGAAACAGCTGTGAAGCAACAAGCTATTCGAATAACCCGGCTTTATGTGTGGCTGCTGATTACGTGAGCGGATGACAAGTCACGTGATCGGGAAAGCATCTCGTATCCAGGAAGCGAACACGGTCAGCGGCGTCTGCCTGCTCGCAACCTCCAAGGAAGCTGCCAATGGAAGCGAGGAACGTAGTGAAGGCGGGCACCACCCAGGCTTTGCAACAAGGACCGCCCACGCTTCCCTCGCACCACAGGTAGCCTAGAACCCTGAACTAATTGTGATTTCGGAAACTTAGCGCTATTACTGGTCGAGGAGGTATCGTGAGTGTGAGAGGTGGTTTTACTCCTGGTATTGGGTTGTGTGACCTGTTTGGAATCCCTATCGCGTATGACACTGCCCTTATCCTCCTTGAACTTTCCTCTGCTTTCGACACAGTCAATCACGCCACCCTGATCAAGCTACTCATTATGGAACTGGGCATCATGGTTCAGACCATGGCAAGGCTGACCTCCTTCCTCCTGGAGTGACCATCCCAGGTCCAACTTGGTCCTTTCTCTCCAGCACCTCTCTCTCCACATGCGGGTCCCCCAGGGCTCTATCCTCTCTGGCTCTTCAATGTCTATCTGGCCCATTTGGCCCACTTGATCTCCACCTTCTCTTTTAACTTTCATTGTTACGCAGATGACCCTCAGCTCTCCTTTAGGGTTCTCTGAGCCACCTCTCCCCCCTTTGCTCATTCCTGACTGTCTATCTGTGATTCAGTATTGGTGCGCCTCCAACGATCTTTGCCTTAATGCCAGTAAGACAGAGATCCTACTCATTGGGAAACCTGCTCCCACTTTCCGTCTCTCACTCTGGCTACCCTCCTGGGCCCTCTACCCTCGGCTTCCCGTGAGGCAAAAAACCTGGGTGTCATCTTCGACTCCACTCTCCTTCTCTCATCACATCACATCACAGACCTTGCCAAGAAGGTCCACTTCCAGCTTCACCTCCTCAGAGGTATTCCACCTTTTCTCACATTGCCCCAGAAGCTCACTGTCTCCAGAACCCTGGTTCTCTCCTGGCTGGACTACTGCAACAGCCTCTTTCTCAATCTGCCTACTTCTACTCATCGCCCCCTGCAACTAATATAGAACAGGACTGCAAGACTTATCATTGGCCTCAAGCCCTGGGACCGTATCTCCCCAACCCTGAAATATCTCCACTGGCTCCCGGTAGCTGCAAGGATCAATTTCAAGACCCTCTGCATCCTCCACAAGGCTTTCTGTGGTTAGGGCCTACACTAGATCCAACTCTCTCTTCCAAAATACCTTTCTCCTAGAGTGCTTCGCTCTGCTATCTCCAACTCTCTGAGGGTCAGATGCTTCTCCAGGCAGAGAGTGGGGGGTAGATCTCTCTTTTGCAGGTGCCTCCCTCTGGAACGGCCTCCCTGCCCCTCTCAGACTTGAGCCGGACCACCTGAAGTTCCAGAAGCAGCTCAAGACCCTCCTTTTCTCCTCTGCCTGCTCTCTCTCGCTTCCTTGATAATGTACCTGTCTGCTGCGCCAACTGGTTGCTTGGTACCATCAGAGTCTCACTGGGTACTGAGCTCTTCCATGACCAGTCTTCCTTGCACTGCCTCCTGGCCTACCACACTCTTAGGGGCTGTAACTGCAACCCCTACAGCCCCCCTGCCTTCTTGCACTACCCAGAGCCGCGCTGCTCTGGCTTCATTTACTCAGAACCATGCGGCCCTGATCACACTTCCCCCTACCCTCTCCAATGCACTTCCCCCTCTCCCTTCCCCCTGCACTTCTCGTCGCACTCACACAATCCAAATGACACAAGGCCTAGTAGGATTGTTTGTCTTGTCTTCCAGCTGTTTTTTTTTATTGTACATGGTTTATTAAAACCTTTACAAAATCATCCATACTCGAAATAACAACATCCGTTAATTCATTACATTCATTTACAATTTTCTACTTTCATGATTGTTTCAAAACAGTTAATATCAATGTTCAAACATATCAGTTACTACACATAAAAAACCATTAAAGAAATGTCACTGTTCAACAGATCTACAATTGTGAATCCATCTCAGTTAAAAATCGAGTTAGGTTTATTATAAGTGAGTTATTCTGACCCCACATGAGCCTTGCCCAACACGGATTTAAGGAAAATTCGCATTCTGTTGCATAGTCTAAACCAAATGCCTTTATCCTTGAAGACCTAGAATAGGGACAGTTTGTTAAACAATGTTTTATGGTTTCAAGTTCTGAAGAGTTCGTACAGAATCGCCAGTGTGTATTCATACCTGTAGCCTTAAAGGATGCCCAATGTTTACAACGTTCCCTAGTTAAGAAGTGATTACATCAAAATCTCAAAGTGCATGTGCATAGTTACAGGGCAATTGTATTATGTAGGGGAATAATTGAGCCCTTTTCCCTGGGAAACATGCGTATTCTTTATAGAGGCTATAAGTCCCCATTGACGCAATAGTGTTCATCCAATTGTGAATAAATAGTTTCTTATTAACGCTCTATGGGCGACATTTTAGTTCCTCATCGTTTGAGTCAATGGAGCACAAAAGAGCTTTCATTCTCTGCCCGTACACCATCACAGATTTAGGAGCAGATTCCTCCAACATACTACTCAGATCCTCGTATAGAGAGTTTGAAGGCGGATCTAAGGTTTTTGAGTAGTTTAGTAGTTGCCTTCAAAGAAACCTTGACGATAAGGAAACTAACCCAAATTCATGCCTCATAAATCCATTTTGCAGTGATCCAAGCTCTTCTTTCCACATATGCCCCTGAAGACAGTTAAGATAATCACCCAAATCCATTAAACATGTGTCAAGGCCATAAAGTAGGATCGGTTCAACCTTAAGGACGTACTAGTTCAGTAATGGTTAACAATGAAAACTCTGTCTTCCCTCCCTTGCCTTGTAGCGCCTAGAAACACTTGTTTACAGGTGCGTTATAAATACCATATCATATCATAAAACGAGGAACAGTCATGGGCCTGTGTCAGTCAAAGCAGATGCCTTTACTACCTATGCGTACACCTGCTCATTACAGGTTTACTAACTGCAACAGCACAATTTCCGATTGTATGGAAGCCTGTCCCCATTTGACGCATGAGGATAAACATACGTAATTCCCGTTTGGAGGAAAGTTCCATTTGGAATTGTTATCTACACCAAACTGTGCATTAGAATCAAAGTAGGGAAAATAGCCTCAAAATATTTGGGGGAGAGGGGAAGGCTACCTGATTTCAGGAATCTTTATAGCACCAAAATGCCCTAGAAGAAGGGTATTAAAGGATATGGTTAAAACATTGTGGGACCAAATTAAACATTTAAGCAATCAGATTGTGAAAGGAATAGGTCATGCATCCACACTAATCTGTTCAAAGATTATAGAAGAAAAGCAGGATAAAGAAACCGCCGAAAATGTTATAGACATTTTCACCAATATTCATATATAAGCTCCTTAGGGGGCACAATCGGTCGTTCAAACTGTCCACCCCCTAAGAGTTGTCCCAACTGCTAATCCGAAGCCCAAACACCTCTTGTACCAGTAATTGTTCAACCAACGGTGAGCGCTCATGAACCTCTTCTCCCAGTTTTAGGAGGGATTGTGTGCCCTAAGTTTGCACAGATACATTTTGATTACCCTTTCTCAGCATCCCTGGCTAAATGTGAAACTAATTGCGGACGAGACAGTCTGACTTTTCAGGACGACTTAGACAGGTCACTGGGTTGGTGGGAGGTGTACTGCGGCTGATTTGAGAAACCTGAATAAAGATGACCCAATATACAAGCAGAGCCTCAGAGTTTCATCAAAGAGCTCCAAACGCTCATCCAATTTGGAATCCTGCCCGGGATGACATGAATCAGCTGATGAAGATAATTACCCACTGCAGATTAGACGGACTCACTTTGTAAGGAAAATAGCCAGCGGCAGATTCATAGATAAGACATCTGTTACAACGCAGGTTGAGGGGTTGCAATGATGAGCCAGGAGACCAGGTTGGGTTAAGAGACTTTAGTGGGTTTGTGGTACATAAGTCACAGGTAATAAGTTACAGGCAGGATAAGTACATAAGGGAGGGAAGCATCCACCGGTCCCCCCTCTGTTCAGCTCATTTTCCAACTGAACAGGGAGAACCTTGGCACTCACACCAAAACATTCTAGATGGAACACTATAATACAAGCATTCCAGGCACAGGCTCACATATACTTAGGAAACAGCTAATGGACCAGGATTGGTAAGACATAACACATCTCCCCCCTTACATGACAATACAATGAAGGAAGGAAACAGAAGGAAAAGTCATAAATGGACAATATATCTAAAAAAAACTATCCTTCCATATCCCATCCAGCAAACCACTAATAGTCATATGCTATTCCCTTCCAATTCCATGATATAGCTAAAAATAGCTAATCCACTACAAGACACTCGCCAGAACCATAATGGCCATTTATGGAACTCAGCTACAGGGAACCAGCCCACAATCTAATAAACAAACCTGACCACCTACATCATATCATTAACCCTGTTACAACATTCTCCAACATCAAAAGCTTCTTGAAAGAAACTACAGGGTTAATACCCTCTATCTGCCTAATGCATATCATTTAGAGACACAAATTGCCTCCACATAACATCCTGCTGAGCACCAACCACATTAACGGTGACAAATAGCACCAATGTTGATACCCAACCAAATGATCAATCATTAACTAACTAACTAACACATTGACACAAAAATGTGCCAACATAAAACCAGGTCTGTAACCTAGCTACTAACCTTGAAACACCAATGCTCACCACTGAGCACATTAACATTTGAACCTATGTAAGTTCACTACCTGAACAAGAGAATGCTCGCCACAACTAAGCATATTAAACATAGGCATGCTTAAAGGTCAAGGAACTAACCTATTACTAGACAATGAGCAAACCATGCTCTCATACTGGCAAACAGACGTTCACACAACCACAATCACACAGCTGACTTATTAATAACCTACACAGTTTGTTAAATAAACTAATGAACAAATTCAGCTTGAAAAATTTGGGAATATAAAACGTATTAAGTTACACCACCATAGCGAGTCCCAAAAATCATGCTTGCAAAGTTCAGTTTTGACATATACCTGTGGAAAAATTGTTAGGTTAATAAAAACATTGTCAAGGTGAACACATCAAAGAAATGCAGTAGTTCTATGGTACTCACAATATCCACACAAAAACAACAAGACGAATTCAGCATAACAAATGTTGATAATCCGAAAATTAGGTGCGCCGCAATAAAAATTCAAAATGTTATGCCTGCAGAGTCTTAGTTGATATGTAACTGTGGGTTAGTTACTGCAAACTACACTATACATTTTATTACCTGCCATTTCTTTTGGTTGCATTAATTCCATTCCATTACCACTTAAAACCTGCTAAAAACATTGGTGACATAGCCATTTCCAATTAAAACTTGCCAATAACCAACATTGGCACCATAGCTTTAGGTCCAATGCAATTACTAAAACACTTGCCAAACAAAACACATTGGCACCATAATAAAACACTGCTTATTGGCACATAGCCACCATATGGCTCCAAAAAATAATTCAATTGCCCACCCTTGGGTAACACTCATGCTTACAGTTTGGCACACACCAATAACTATATTCACACCAATAAAGAGACTCACAGCACATGGCCACTGTAAATCAACACTCCTGCCAACGCTATTGGCACAAAAAACAGGAAACTCCTTTCCCAGAAGCATGTTATAGAATGCCATAAAACAAACCATAAAAACTACACCACAATGCCTGCAAAATGTGACCCATGTTTTCATATATCACATTCCCAAAGTGATGCATTGCCTTCATTTTCATTTTCCAAACAACATTTTAGCATGTGATGGCCTTTGCATTTACAATATAAAGAAACGTTGCATGGGTACATTGCATGTTGCTTTCAACTCTTAAATATCAGCTCAATAAAATGGCAATGTCACAAAAAAAATTGCAATGTACATAAGGCAAAACATTTTGAGTTCGCACATTACACTTTCAAGAAAATCGAAAGGCAGAAACACTTTCCTGAAGATCCGATCAGACAAGATGGAAATGCTAATAGAAAATAAATGCCTGCCGCTTTCATTTTGATAGCCTTGAAATGCATCCTCCAGTCATTGCAGTACATGTAACGTTCCAGTAATGCTGAAGGTAATGAACAGTCAATCCAGCTGCGCCTTTAACTCCTACTCAGTGTTAATATGACTTGCAGCCGCTCCTTTTTACAGCATGTTCAAACGCAGCTTGTAAAAGTCTTATGAATGTGGGCGTGATGTCAAATGCCCGGCTACTTCTATGCGCATTGGATGCTTCTGGTTCCTCACTCCTTTTTGGTGGGCAACTTCCTGTGCACCATATTCCTTCTGGCACAGGTTTGCTTCTTTTCTGTCCTTTCTTGCTGCTTTTCAGCCCCAGGTACACCTCAATCACCAAAATCCTCGTCGCCAGTGTTACAACGCAAGTTGAGGGGTTGCAATGATGAGCCAAGAGACCAGGTTGGGTTAAGAGACTTTAGTGGGTTCGTGGTACATAAGTCACAGGTAATAAGTTACAGGCAGGATAAGTACATAAGGGAGGGAAGCATCCACCGGTCCCCCCTCTGTTCAGCTCATTTTCCAACTGAACAGGGAGAACCTTTTCACTCACACCAAAACATTCTAGATGGAACACTATAATACAAGCATTCCAGGCACAGGCTCACATATACTTAGGAAACAGCTAATGAACCAGGATAGGTAAGACATAACAACATCCATTCGAACGGGCTTGGAAAATATTCACAGCTGCCATCTCTGAAGTATGTCCCAGAAAGACAGATTGTGGTAAAATAAATAACTGCCGACAAAATACGGGAGAATACCCAGCCGACTATTTAGACCGACTGAAGAATGCTTCTGTGCAGATCATCTATCAGATGAAACACTCAGAACCCACCAGTGCAGCCATAAAAAAAACTCCATTGGCTGCCGGTGGCAGCTCCTATCCAGTTCAAACTGCTCACGATCTGTCATAAATGTATCTTTGGAAATGCCCCCAGATAGTTGAAGGAAAGGATCAGCATTTATCGACCTGGGAAACAGTTAAGATCCGCCGAAGGTTTCCTGCTAGAATTACCTCGGATAAAACGATCCCGGGGTCTAGGTCACACCTTCCATGTCCAAGGTGCTCGAGCATGGAATGCCCTTCCTCTACAGCTACGAAAGACAGAGGACCATCTTGTCTTTCGTAAACAGCTGAAGACGATGCTGTTTTATTAGAACTACCTGCTCAGCTTTCTCGCACTTTACTTTTCTGTCTCTCGGTGCCTGGATGTCTACAGGCTTTGGATCGCTATAAATATAATAATATAACATAACACGCAGCATTCAGATGTCACAAAACCAGATGAAATGGCCCAACAGGGAAAAACCAACTAATGTGTCTCAATTCTGAAACCTAAACTCAAGCCTCAGTTATAAACAATTTGTGTAGAGTGGCAAAATGAACTCTTAACAGAATTAGTGATGGTGGTGAATCACTGTAGAGTGCAAAGGGCAAAAGAAAGAGCATCAAAAGCAAACTCCTTCCTCTTCAGTTGCAGACTCTTTAGGGGCATGAACTCTAAGTTGGTAGAAGTGGGTTCAGATGCAGTTTTAGAGTGAGAGGGAAGGTAAGAGAATCACCAAATGGGAATCAATTTGGACAGACTGAGGGATATATAGACCCGATGGCCAATAATTATTGTAAACAGGTGGGCCACTTGGAGAATGAGTGCCAGTATAGAGCGCAACATAACTCACCTTGGCTGTGGGGACAGGGCATCTTCCCCAACCCTATTGCAGTAAAGTTTGCATTGTATAAACCACATTAGACCCAGCACAAAGAACCACCATACAGAGAAAGCCTAAGAGAAGAGAACAATTGATACCTGTAGATCAGGATACACCGTCTATGCAATGTGAGGTGATGGATAAGCAATTTGTTTGGTTGGTACTGGAGCCAGTCAGTCAGCCATTCGGTCTGACGGCTTCCCAGATATCCTGTTGTCCTCTGAAACAGTGAAACGGGTAGGCACGTCCAACACCCCAGTTCCACAGTACATCTCTGAAACTGTATCTATCACTCTAGGGCCAATCACTGACACACATTATTTCCTTCTTAATGCTTTAGCAGCTGCTAACCTATTATGGAGAAACCTGATGTGTAAAATATGCTGCACCATCTACTGCACTTGAGATGGAGTGTTTGAGTGTCCTGAATAAGAAAGTGGAGGCAGCCATAGCCACCTTACATGTCCTACAAGACAAACTAGAGCACGGCCAGGAAAATGAGTGCTCCCCAGATCTGAAAGATTCGATCAACATGATTCAACAAATAGGCACCCCTATTTGCCCTACCGGGCTTCTTCTCCCTGCACTAGCCTGGCTAGGCCTGCAACCAGATTGAGCCTGACCTCGTATTTAGCATGTGGACCTTTATTCCCCTGCACTCTCTGCATTCTCCTGGCACCTGTCCACCTGACCTCCCCTTAGCACTCACCTATCGCAGGGCCCCTCTTCCCCTCTTTCTCCTCCCCCCATAGCATTTGCATGCTCTCTACTCTGACCTGCACTTCCTTTCCCTCCTTAGCATTAGCGCTTTCCGCTCTGACCGGCACTTCCACCCACCTTCCCCTCCCCTGCACTTCTTGTTACTGCACTTGCACTATGCGAATGACAAGGCTTAGTGAGACCATTCTTTTTAATTTTCATTTGTTCCCCCACCCCCTTATGCTCTTCTGCATTGTTGCGCCTTTAAACACCATTTGCTGTATAGGCGCATTATACATACCAAATAAATAAATAAATAAATTCCCAAGTCCTTTCGGTTAACATACTATAATGATGTAGGCTGTATTTTATTTTTTATTATTAGGTTTATAGTTAAATTTAGAACTTTTACCCAAACTTACAAACACAATTCAATTCCATCTTTAAAAAAACACACAACTAACAATTCATGCAAAGATGTAATAAACAAAAAAAACATTAAATAGTTTTTCTTTACAATACCACATACTAGAATTCATAAAAGCAGGAGGTAAGTTTATCACAACTTAACCCCAATGTTAAAGAAGCACCCAATTCAATGCCGCAATTGTTAATGAAACATGTCTCCCGCTTAGTAAAATATCACTAGTAATTTATAAATACTGAGATTTAAAAGAACCAAAAAACGACACCCACTGGACTTTCAGTGCAATGCAATGTTAAAACAAATGCCTCAATTTTTCCTGATCAATTTGACAGAAGCTACATTTGCAATCAAAAGTAGGATCTTTTGATCGATTCGCCAATATATCCCCGATGGGAAGCAGATTAAATCTAACTCTTAAGTTATTTCTAACCTTCGAACTCAGGAATTTCTGCAGGTAATTTGGAAGAACATTGAAAGCTTTAGTTTCCTGTAGGAGATTTCTTAAACATTTTATACCTGGGTAGAAAGGGAATCGGCTACCCATAATTTAAATTTTGCTTTATCAGGGTTAGTCAATAATGCATCTAGGGAGATGTCAACGTCACTCATAAGCTGTAGACAATCTTCTTTCCAAGCTTCAAAGAATATGTTCTTTTTTCCATAGTGTTGTTAAGTCGATAGAAGCGAGAAGGTGGAGTAGTTAACCAACGTTTCCTGAAAAAAAGAGAGCCGTTTCCATCCAATTATGCCAGGCAAGGAGAGAAGACCTACTTCGTAATGGATGACAGGCATTGGGGTGCTCTTAGGCAGACATAAAAGGCGCTGCTAGAAAAGACCCTGTAGATATTGCCACTTAACAATCTAATGGTTATTCAAAGATTCCGCTCCGTAGGTAATAGGGCCCGCATACCTCTGCCCTAATCAGAACCCTCAACTACGTCAGCCATATGACAAAAATAGCTACCAAACTGGAAAGGTGGAAACACCTCCCCATATCATTGGTGGGACGGGTAGCTCTAGTGAAAATTATTATTCTACCTACATTCCTGTACCTCTTTAGCAATATACCATTATGGCCGGCGAGGTCGTTTCTTGATGAACTAGCCAGGATGTATGTGTTGAGTGCCTCGACCGTGGTCACACACACATTCCTGCCTAGCGGCCAATAATACGCAGGAGCCAGCTCTGCAAAAACACAACCTGCTAAATTTCAACACAGGCGGCAATTGCCGCAACGTTCCCTTCGCCCTCCCCTTCCCTTGACGTCACTTCCTGCACGTCTCTTGTCGGGGCCTCAACGGCGGCCCACCCACACAATGATGTGAACCCACTGACATCTCCCTCCTTTTTAACATCCGAGTGTATTGTCTTTCCTCTTACCCCATTTCTTCTAGGAGGCGGATTGGTTTTATACGGATCCTTTGAGGGCGCCTCACCTTGCTCGGAGTCGCCCTCTCGGTCGCGTGTGTCGAGGTGTTTGCTTCGTTATCCGACTCTTCTCCATCTCCATGGTATGGTTCTTCCTGGATGGGTTCCTCTTCACCCTCAATGTCCGTTTCCCGTCGCTCTTCGTGGCGCGGCTTGACGCGTTTGAAATGCGAGCTGTTCCTGGTCACCGACGAGCAGTCACTTCTCTGAGCCGTGACCATGGTGCCTTTCTTGTGTGTCACAACAAGTGGGCTGGTCGCAAAGGTGGCTTCTTCCTTTCGATTTTTGGGTTGCTTGAGCCACACTTCGTCCCCTGGCTGCATTGGGTTCTCGCAAGCTCTTCTCTTCCTGTCAGTGACTTCCTTTGTTTTTGTCTTGCACGCTTCATCATGTGCTCTCGCTTTCTGTTCCAGATTCGTCGGTTCTTGCGGTCTCGGATCCTCTGGTAGTCTCGTGGTGATTGGCCTCCGGAAGAGCAGGTCCGCGGGGCATACGCCCTTTGTGGTGTGAGGTGTGTGTCTATATTCCCTGAGCAGTTGGTTGAGTGCCTGTTTGAATGGTTTGTTTTGGATGTGAGCGATTTGCAGGGTCCTCTTGATGTTGGCCATGAATCTTTTGACCATACCGTTTGCTTGGGGCCAGTGGGGGGTTATTCGTCGATGATGAAATCCCATGTAGTTTGCAAATCTTTGGAACTCGTGGCTTATGAACGTGGGGCCGTTATCTGATTTGATAACCCTGGGAATGCCGTACGCTGATAGCATTCGGTTGAGTCCTGGTATGACGCTTGATGTTGCACTGCTTTCCACAACTTGTGCGTCCGGATACTGTGAGTGTTCATCCATGAGCACGACTACATGAGTTCCATCACTTAGTGGTCCAAATAGATCTACAGCAAGTTCCTCTCACACTCTGTTAGGTAGCGGTGACATCTGTAAGGGGTTCGGGTGTGGGGGTGGAGCTACCTGTGCGCAATTGTGGCAGCCTCCTACCACAGTTTCAACTAGGTGGTCAAGCTGTGGAAACCATACTTTTTGGCGAAGTAAGCGTTTCATGACGGCTACGCCTCGGTGTCCTTCATGGGCCAGGTGTATTTTTCTTTCTCTGAGAGTTCTTGGGACAACTACCTTGCAGCCTTTTAGTATTATGTTGTTCTGTACTATCATCAGTTCCTCTCTGACTTGGTCGAGCCAGTTGACATCGTCCCGTGTGGTGTCCGTTTCCGCCCTTGCCTGCTGTCTCATGAGGGTCATTCTGTTTGTCTGTAGGCAGTGTCTTACGATCCGGAGGGCTGGGTCTGCTTCTGATTGCGCTGACAATTCCGCCCATCCGACTGGCTATGGTTGTAGGTGGTGTATGACGTAGTTAATGTACGCATCCGCTATGGACGGCTGAGATGCGGTTGAGGCCGTCGGGTGACGGGAGAGGTAATCGGCTGGGTTTTCTTCTTTCCCAGGGCGGTGTATTATTGTGAATTTGTAGTCCTGTAACCTTAGACCCCATCTTGCAATTCTCTGCGGCATCCGGGCCTTGGGATTTCCGTAGATGGTGAGTAGTGCTTGGTGATCGGTAACTATCGTGAATTCTTTTCCGAACAGAAAGAGATGAAAATACTTGCATGCCCATGCTACTGCCAGGCTTTCTTTTTCTGCTTGCGAGTATGCCTGTTCCGTGTTCGTTAGGCTTCTGCTGGCGTATGCTACGATGTGGGTGGTGTGCTGATCTGCTGGGTCCTTTTGAGTAAGTATGGTGCCTAGCCCCACCGGGCTGGCATCCACGATTATCTCGGTGTCCCGGCTGGCGTCGAAATATGCCATGTCTTCTTCTTGTGATATTGCACTTCGGATTGCTTCAAATGCCTCTTGGCACTCCTTTGACCATATAAATGGGGTGTCTTTGCGCGTGAGCAGGCGTAAGGGGTTGCTTACGGTGGCATAGTCTTTCAGGTATCTCGAGCAGTAACTGGCCAACCCCAGAAATGACCGCAGGTCCGTGGTGGTCACGGGAGGGGTGGCTGAGCTGAGTGCCTGGACTTTTTCCAGATCTGGTCTCATTCCTTTGTCCGAGAAAGTGTGTCCGAAGAATCTGAGTGATCCCTTGGAGAACTCGCATTTGGATTTGTTTAGGGTTAGTCCTGCTTCCTCTAGTGCCTGACACACTTTGTGTAGTGCTATGTCGTGTTCTTCTTGCGTTTTGCCATATACTAGGACATCGTCTGAGTAATTTAAACAGTTCGGGACATGTCGGATTACTTTGTGAAATTCCTCTTGAAATATTTCGGCGGCCGAGGATATGCCAAAACTGAGTCTTTTATATAGAAAAAGGCCAAGGTGGGTTACAAACGTGGTGATATATCGGGATTCAGGCGCAATTTCAATTTGGTGGTACCCCTTTGTCAAGTCAAATTTCGAAAAGATTCTCGCTCCATGGAGGAGGTGGATAATGTCTGTGATTCTGGGTGCCTGGTGTCTCTCTCTCAATGGCGGCGTTGGCTTGCGCATGTCAACACACAGGCGTATGGACCCGTCCGGTGAATTTTTGGGGACGGGGACGATGGGCGATACCCAGGGTGTGCGTCCTGATACGGGTTCAATTACATTCATCTTGATCAGCTTGTCGAGTTCCTCTTCTACTTGCCTTTGGATATTGAACGGGATCCCCCTGTAATGCTGGGCCAACGATTTGATGAGTGGATTTATGTGGAGATGGACCTTTCTGTTTTTGAGTTTCCCCAGGCCTGCTAATAGTTTTGGGAAGGATTGCTCAATTGCTTCTGGTTTGCTGAAATATTTGTGTGCCATCAGTTGGTATAAAATGTGTACCAGTCCCATGTCCACCGCTGTTCTGAAACTCAAGATGCATCCGGTGTTGACCTCGGTTTTCAGAATGTGTAGCTGGATCTTTGCCATGTGTTCTTTGTGAGTGCACCAGGCTGTGATCGTGCCCTTGCACAGCAACGGTGTTGTGGAGCCATATGGGTAGATGTCCACCGCCACTTTCTTGACTCTTGGTTGTGGTGCGAGTGCCGCATAAGCTTGTTCGTCAATGATGTTGACCGTTGCTCCGGTGTCTATCAGGAATCTGAGCGGGGTGTTGTTGGCTTGTAGTGTTAGTACTGGGCTGTGTTGGGTGGCTGCCGTGTTGTCACGTATGGCCCACACGTAGCCCTTCTTTCTTTGATCGTCTTCCAACGACGGGGTGTCACTGCTGGTGGGGGATCGTGTCTCAACATATCTCACGAAGGGCCTTCTGTGAGAGCGTCTGGTGTCCTCGGATGATCGTCTGTCCTCCTTCGTGTAGCGGCTCTTGCGGTCATTGTCCTCTCTCCTCGTGGACTTCCGGTCGCTCGCCCCTCTGTATCTGGGAGAACTCTGGCGGATGTATCTGCGCCTATCTTGAATTTGGGGTTTGCCTTAAGTGTGTGACGGTGCGTTCTTGCACATGGCTCTGTAGTGATTCATGCCCCCACATGTGGCGCACTTCTGACCTAGGGCCGGGCACTCCCCTTTATGGGGGTATTCATATCCGCATTTGTAGCAGGTGGCCTCATGGCGTTTTTCTCCTGGAGTAGGGTTCGAGTAGAATTTGTTGATTGTTCCTGAGGTCTTGCCGTGTTGTAGCAGCGACACTTTCCCCAGATTGTCTAGTTGTGAGTCCACAGCGGCTTCCATGCGAGCCAGTGCTAGGATTTCCTCTAGAGATCTCTGTTTTTGTAGGAGTTGTTTGCGGAATGGTTGTGAGAGGCATCCTGCAATCACTTGGGATCTAAGTGCTTCTGCATTGGAGTATTTGTGGAATTCACAATGCTTCAGTTTGATGCAAAGGCGCATCACAAAGTTGTCTATGGACTCACCCTTTTGTTGTCTGGTCATGTGAAAGATGTGACGTTCATAGTCAACGTTTGTGTGAGGTGCAAAATAGTCCGACAGTTTAGCATGTAATTCTCCGTATGTGACCGTGTCAACGTTGAGTAGCTCACCTGCAATGTCTCTCACCGCCGGTCCCACTGCCATAAACAATGTGTTCTTTAGTCTGGCGTCATCCGTTAATCCTATGGCGCCCGTGTAGAACTTGAAGTCTCTGAGCCATATGGTCCAACGGGGTCCCAAATTTGAGGTGTCTCTTATTTCAAATGGCGGTGGCATGTGGAGGACCTGAGATGTGCCTCTTTCATTTTGTGCGGGCTGGTGGTTGCCTTGTACGGCCTCCGTTCCCCCTGAAGATGCATCGGCAGCTGCTGCTGTCCCCGACGATGAGGCTGGGTTGCTCCCCGTGTCTGACATTGTAGCCGGTGGTTTGGGGTTCTGTGTGCCGGAGGTAGGTGGTCGCTGCCTTTTTGTGGTGTGTCTCGTTGTGTGCCCTTCTTATTGAGGTGTAGATGAATGAGCTTGCACGCTTGGTGAGTACCCCTCCTTGCCTTTGTGGGCTGGGGCTTGGCCCTTCTGCCCCGTGTTGGTAGGTCTCACTAGGTGTTCTGCACGTGCCTTACGTCTGCCTTGGGGAGCATGTGAGGAGATTCAGGGCGTGGGCGGTGCTTACCCGCGTGAGGCCTTGGCTTGCTTGGCCCTCCTGAAACGCTTCTTCATCCATTGCGCGTGTGATTCGGGTGCATGGGGCCAGGCTGGGTCGACAGGCGTGGGCGTGGTGCTCCCAGGCGCCTTCCTTCTGCTGTCCGTGCCTGCCCTCGTTGCTGGGCCCCCCCGGTGACTGTAAGCGCTTCCTTTTGTGATGGGGAGCGAGCGCGCCTGGCGTCAGCACGGTGTGACTAGGCTTCTCGCCCCGGCCGTGCTGCGCGTCTTACTCTCGCAGCAGCCGTCCGCGTCCCGAGGTGCTCTGATGCGCTAGACTGCTTGGCTGCAGGCCTCGGTATGCTGCGGGTGGGTTGTGCCCGCTCGTCGCCAATGTTGAGTGCCTCGACCGTGGTCACACACACATTCCAGCATAGCGGCCAATAATACGCAGGAGCCAGCTCTGCAAAAACACAACCTGCTTTATTTCAACACAGGCGGCAACTGCCGCAACGTTCCCTTCGCCCTCCCCTTCCCTTGACGTCACTTCCTGCACGTCTCTTGTCGGGCCGCAACGGCGGCCCGCCCACACAACGATGTGGACCCGCTGACAGTATGTGCTCCTCTTTTGTGTGGAATGGACGAGTTAGAGTTAAATGGCAACGTCTCACACAGCCGTACGAAATTGGTGGACTTTCAGCCTTTAAATTATATTACTTGTCAGCGCAGGCACACTTTGCGAATTATATTGGTTGGAGCAAGATCCAGAGCCACCACAAGTGAGACTAGAGGGACTCCAGACAGCCCCTGGTCCGATGGTACACTTACTTGCAGGCAATAGGTATCACTGCGTATATTAGCTGGACCCGGTAGGCGTGGGGAATGCTAACATTCCGCCCCAAGAATGCTGTACTGTAAATGCTGTACTGTATGTCAAAGCAATGACAATCTGGGGCCTGACAGCACTGAACCCCTCCCAAGATAAACTACTAGCGAAACACTGGAGCGCTGCAGGTGTAATAACACTGGGCAATTTGTTCTATGAGGGTAGCTTTATCACATGGGACATGATTAAGTTACACATGAGTGACAAATCACTTAAAAGTTTTCAATACTAAAGGGTCTGCTCAGCGGTGGCAGAAGCGTGGCCGTCGTTCCCATCAGAACCCAAATCACACCCATGCCTTACTTACATTATGTCACAACAGGCCGTGAAAAAATCAGTATCGAATATTATATAAAATTGCACAAACAGAGCATACTACACTCCAGTGGTGCTGATGTAGCTTTTTCCCACTTCAGAGGGGAAAAGCCCCAGATGCAATGAATTAAGCGCTAATATATTGCACATGCTGTGGGATTGCCCTGCCTTAGCTACATACTGGGAAACAATATGTTATACGCTCAGCGACATGATTGGTCAATCTCTGATATGGACCCCAACTGACTGTGTGTTGGGATACACTAGAAAATGGAATGTGCCGCAGCGTAAACTCATCACTTTAGGGCTCCTATTAGCTAAAAGACCCATTCGCATGCGATGGACATGGCAAAAAGCACCTTCACTGAAGGACTGGCTCCAAGATATGGTATGGGTTAATGACATGGAAGAAATCTACATAAATCTACAGGTGCTCGCAACTCGGCCTAGAGACATTTGGGTGGACATTCGTTCATATTTGTCACGTGAAAGTATGGGTGAATGGAATATGTGATTATTGCCTTGTCGGATTTATAATTCTAATGCCTAACCATGTAACCAAACTATATGCTTAAAATGCTGACAAATGTTCTGCTGCCATGTGCAATAAATAAAGTTATTAAAAAAAAATAGGGACCACTTTGTTTATAAAATAAAAGAAGATGACATAATGAATAAGTCAGATATTGCTTATGTATAATTGAGAGATGGGCCTCTAAAGTTGTTATTTGGAAAACCAACTTCTCAATATATGGGGAGTCACCCAGCTTACTATTATAGCAAATACCCAGGTAACAATAGTTTTCAACCAATAATGTTTTCCTACTCAGAGACCAGCTGGAGGCTCTCACATTGCTCCTACTACTAGCTCTGATTTTCATAATATTCCACTTGGCAATGTTAATAGTTAAATGATTAATGTGGGCATATAAAGCGCGCATCCAACTGCCTCTGGAGGCCAACAGGAGTTTGGTCTATCAGCACCAAATCATCTGCATAAAGTATCCATTGCACCTTACTGATACCAATCTTCGGAGAGAATGCTCACATTTTCTCTAGATGCACATTCAGATCTGCTATAAAAGGTTAAAATGTACAGGGGCCAATGCACATCCTTGCTTTAGCACACAAAAGGAAGGAATAAGGGGTGATAAATCACCCTGCTGGTTAAGACGAATGGCAACTGTAGTATTCGTATATAGGGTTTGTATTAATTCCAGCAAACTCGCGCCCTGGTTTTCATTTTTTTCGAAAGAGAACCTCCCGGGACACTATCAAATTCCAGTTTAAAATCTATAAAAGTCAGGTACAAAGGGGATTTGGATTTAAAAGCTCGAGCATTAAAAATAGCTACCAAAAAACATTTCAATAATGTACCTATCCCCCTCACAAAGCTTGACTGATTCAGATCATACACCTTTGAGGCTAAAATCCATTCATTCAGTTTAGCTAAAAGCAATTAACAGGTGGGTCTAAAAGCGCAATAGGGTGATCATTTTGTGATAAATGTCGATGGCCCTTTTTAAAAATAGGAATAATAACCGCTGTGGACCACAAAACTGGGATCTGTTTAGCAATTATAATTAGATTAAAAATTAAAGTTAAAATATGTTCCCATAGTTCTGAGTGGGCTTTTAGTATGGCGTTTGAAAGGCCATCTAGACTTTGGGTTCGGAAGGAACTACTACGGTTAATCAACATTCAAATATCGTCTTTCTCTATTACCATGGACCACACAGATGAAGGGGACCAAGTTTGCAATTCAGTAGCAATGGCCTCTGTAAACAGTTCAGTGCAGTGAGGTATCCAAGCAGCAGAGGGCACAGGATTAGTCCGGAGAGCTATTTGTGGGGAGTCACCTTTAGACTGTTTGCTAAACTCCTTCATTAATCATTTTTGTGCAATTACTTTCCCATTATATTCATCTTTATGAGTAAAAGTAGGTTTAGAGGTCTTGGAGGAGGTTAACAAACGCAGAGTCTCAACATACATAGCTTTCGGCCAAACCCCTTGCATTAATGCTGTATGATATAATGAAGTCAAAGAAAGAAAAAAAAGTCCTAGTTTAGGGGAATCCATCTCAGGTGATTTTCTTCCTTGAGATACTTGTAAGTTGTAAGAAAAACGATTTCCCCTCCTTGGTATGCTCGGGAACCGCCAACTTAGATGCAATGGGGCATGATCACTAAAAACAGAAAAACGGCTTGGCATATCCACTACTTTGTGTAAACCAGTGGATGGAACAAAAACAAAGTCATTTATGGCAAATTGATTAGTACGTCTCCATGTTGGTTTGGCTGGAGAGTCCCCTTTTGCATTAAGCCATTAAGCATTAGTAAGTCTCTCCAGTGCATTAAAAACAGCAATGCTTCTCCTCTAGCTCTAGTAGCAGCTAAGCCACGCTTAGTTTGGGCAAGAAAGACTTCATCTAAATTTGCATAAGTAGCATTGAAATCTCCCCCCATGATGGCTAATGTGATAGATTAGTTCAGGAGGCAATTATCAATAACTTCACCCAAATATTTTAGAAAAGAGTCAGAGGACGAAATAGAAGAATTCCAGTATAGGTTACAAAATGCTATAGACAATTTTAGATTAATGACATCAGAGTGCCCTGAATATATGGGTTAGGGGCTGCACATTCTTCCAATAGCAAACAGGGTTTTGTACTGCAGTTAAGAGGCCAGAGGGCGGCATACCCCTCTGCCCCTGAATTGCTGAAACCAAAAGCACACAAAAGCTGTCAAAAATGGTAGGCTAGTAAACCAGGTCTCAGGAAGCATTAAGATATAATTGCCAGCCAGCACACTGGTCTCTGGTTGTAAGAGGTAAGCAAAACCTCTAGTGTTCCAAGATATCATGGCTAAGGACAAATCCAACTCTCGATCTAGTTAGACTACAGCATTGGTAAATGCCAGGATTCCTGGAAGCCAAGCCCAAGACTTAGGGGGCTGTTGAAGGGATAGACGCATTTGGCCATCCAGCACTTGTCGAGCTCCCTCCTCATTTGTCAGCTATGTAATCTGTAGTGGGGGAAATGCCTTTGCTGAAGTAAATCAGAGGGGACCTTCGTAGAAGTCTTAGTGGAGGCCAACATTTCGCCTTGTGTCGTTCTCTTTAGTTCATAGCACATAGGCAAAAATAAATAAGTGGGCCATGTCAAGAATTCATTTTAGTATCATTCTTGAATGAATATGCAGCATTACTATGTCCAGCCTATCATTAAAAATGAATTCTACCTTCTCAATATCTGCTGATTGAATGTTACGCAACAAAGGAATGACCTCTATTAGTTTCAAAACATTTGATCAGTTTAGAATCATTGGGTCAACTGAAAGAGACAACCTTTCAGAAAGAAAGAAATCAGATTCTTGAATATATTCAGGATTAATATGAGTTATTGAGATATGCTAACCGTTCCCTCCCAGTGCAGGTGTAAACTGTGAGAAACCTTAAAGTGCCTCCCTGACTACTCGCCGGGGGGTCTGTCATCCAGGTGGCCAGGACACGGCCATCACTATTGGATCCAGTTCCTGGGAGTGGACTAGCGCGGGAGGATCACCTGGATGGTGGGTCCTCGGGGATTAGAGGCGGGACACTGCTGGGTGAGATGCTGTATCTCCTTCTTCTAATACCTTTTCCCCAGCCTACCCCGTAGAATACTTTGCCCCCCCTTTTCCGACTCTAACACTTTCTTACACCACAAAATACAACGGACTAACACTAAAGCCGTTTTTCTGAAATGTCCCAACACCATGGTCACGCAGAGTCAGGCAATTGACCAGAACCACACACACACCAGACAGCCCTTTCCCTTCCCCACAGGGATAAAAGGTGGAGCATGAGAGCATAATATGAGCAAGGCAGACCGCAAAACACTGACAAGGAGAGAAGCAACCTTGCCCTTTCTGACCCAGACCCCCGAGACCTCAGTGGAAGGAATCGTTAGGCCGCGAACAGTAGCCCAAGTGTGTTGCCTATGCTGATAAGCAGGACAGAGGGAGACGCCCGCTACCATGGTAACGGCCTTGACTCCAGATATACTGAAAAGCCAAGCAGTTCATCACAACCGGTGAGTCGAAGGGGAACCAATAAAGAAACCGAACTGTGTTCAATCAAAGTCGCAAAGTGGCACATTGTGGAAAGTTCAAAGTACTGTAAATTGTTAAGGGAAGACCAGCTGCAGGTGGGTCGGGCACCACATGGGTGCTCACTTGAGAGACTCTGGTTGATCCCACGTTGAATGAAACTACTGATACCATAAGGCCCTATAGGAGCCACGAGGAGAAGGTCAAAGTGGTCATAAAGGGGTCTAGCAAAATCCTCCTACAGTTGAAAGTCTTTGACCGACAAACCATTGAGAAAGCAAGGGAAGTGAATCCCACATCAGAAGTAAAAAGAATTGTGAAATGGCAAGAGTGAACCCGACTGAGTGATGCCAATAAAGAGGGGCGAAGTCAACAGTCCCAAGGAACAGTGTGTTGACAAAAGTGAACCCGACAGAGCGATGTCCACAGTGAACTGTTTAAAAAGACATTAAGATTTGAGGGTGCCGAAAGATAAATTGATTTGTGAAAAGCCATAGTGAACCCGACGGAGGGAGGCTGATATTCGAGTGGGGTCTGAGCCTGGAAGAGGGGGACCCAGGGGTGACAAACCATCACCTCAAGTGCAATCCAAAAGGAACTTTTTGTTTTGAATCTATCAGACAATCAGAAGTATGAAAGCTAACCTTCTAAGGTCCTGCTATCGCTAAGAACTGTTTGGGGATCTGAGCCCAGAAAAGAGTGAACCAGGGGTGAAAAGTCATCACCCAACATACATAAGGACAGGAACTTTTTGTTTGTTATTTTTGGAGTCTATCAGGTCCTCGGAGGCAAGAGACTTTTTGTAGAAAAGAGACTTAACCACAGACAGCCCTGATACCTAAAAGCGGAACTGTCGTCTCGTGCTGGGAAAGCTCGAGCGTGTTCTGTGCTCAGGAATCCCACCTTGTCCCGTGCTCAAAACGTGGGGAAGGGAGACCCCAGGCTACCACATCCTGACTTATTATTTGTGAACACTTCTTTCTTTTTTGTGAATCCTATCCTACACTCTTTGGTATATAGTTGCAAGGATTGGCAATAGTTTTTTTTAGTATAGGGCCTAGTAACTTGCTGTGGGACAGGCCTTGTCACAGCTGGTGGAAACTCCACTGGCGCAAGAGTCAGGGCTGGCCGTGCTAAAATAGGAAATTGTGAAGTCGGTGAAGACTGAGTAGAGGTGGTGATTCACTGGGGAGCCGACGTCACAGTGCCCAGTGATGGCTCCACTAGATGTTGAGTAAAATTCATTAGAGCTTCCATACTTTTCGTCGTATTGATTTTGGGCAGAGGTTTCAGCCTGTAATAGCTGCTCAATAAGAGCCTGCTGCTTTTTACGAAGGGTCTTAGATATAGTAGTCGGTGCTCGTAAAATCGTCCTAGACCCAGTAGGAGAAGATTTGTTAAAGTTTTTAGATTTCTTTAACTTCTTCGCAGCCCACCGTCGTGAGTTCCTATTTTGATTATAAATCAGAAAGTTTGTAGAGGGTGGGTCATCCTCCACCACCACAGAGTCAATCAAATAAGTTTGAAGAGGAAACAAAGTCGTTTCATGAACATTATGAGACAGAAGGGCCGACTTGTGAGAAGTAGGGATGGAAGGTGAAGTATCCAAGACAACCACATCCCCCATGTTGACACTTAAAGGATCATATGATCCCACCACTAAATTTAAAGATTGATGGGGCGGTACAATCACTTGAGCTTCTTTATTTCCGGAACGTGGGAATGAGTCGGTATCATTATGACAAGAGGCAGCAATATTCCCCTCAAAAAAGAAAAACTTTGTAGACAGAGTTAAAATAATTGCAGTTTAATCCATCATCTTGGAATTAATGGATTCATAGAGGTTCTATGTCGACAGGAGGCAAGCATTATGCTTTTCTTCTTTATTACTGTACCCACAGCAATTCAACTTTAAACATTTTTCATCTTTTAAAACTTGGTAACACAACTTTTGTTTCCTCCTGAGTCCTCTAGAGGTAAAACATAAACGATCTAGCATAGTTTTAAAATTGGAAGAACATTTCTCCATAAAACTATCAGTCCCCACAATCCTCTGGGCTTCGGTAGTCCTGCTCTGTCCACTTTACCCAATCAGATTCTGTCCATACTTATAAGAGAGCCTCCTTCTGAGACCACTTCCTCTTTCTTTGTTGCTGCTCCCGAGTGCCTTTTGTATTACATTATATGATATCCTGTAATAGCGAAGATATGGGTTTTGCCGTTGGGGAGCGCTTATTTAATGCGGAATGAAGCACGCGCATGTATCTTTTCATGAGGCACACGTGTATATATTTATAAAGCGCAGCACGTGTCAGAAGCAGTACGTAGTTATAGTACCTAAGACGAGCGCTTATTGCGCTGGCTTCAGAGCTATCCCGCTTCCATAGGTAGCATTCACGGTGCCTTTTCCCGTGTTCGCTTTTGTTTTTTCCTCAGGGACACAGCAGGACCCGGGACCGGAGCCGCGGGCGAACGCGCTCGCGTAAGGCTGCTGGCCCGCCTCCTTACACAGATAAACTTCTGTTAAGATGGATTTCTGAATTTCTGAACTCTGTCCTGGAGGGGCAGAGGTTCAGAAGGCCAGCCTAGTTTCTTGGAACAGGGTAACCTCTGGACAAGCCAGACCAATCAAGGTAGCGATCGCGGCAGTCAAGACTAGGTCTCAAGAGGGATGAGGGTGACTGAAGGCCCGCAATGAGGACACAAAGCGAGGACACTTACAAATTACTCCAAGCAGGTGTTATATTAAAAATATCGACACATTTATTACAAGGCCTTTGTAAAATAGACCGTAGCAAGAAATCACAATCAAACTCAAGTAAACCAACACATCACAATCAAATACAATATATATACAATTACCAACGAGTCTAACGAGTTAGACGCACAAAATGTGCAGACCACCTAGATGGGGAGGAAAACAGGCAGGGTGAATAATAGTTAGACCCAGTCCGCCTTCAGAGGCACCTAACTAGAAGGAAGTCCGAGCCCTACGAAGAGTGGAGCCTTGTGCTCAAAAGTACCTGCACAAGCTGGTGCCAACGGGCAAAGGGGAGTCTCTTCGAGGGAATCAGGCAGTTCAGTTCGATGAACAAATGAAGATGAACAGAGCTCCGCGACTCAAGCGCAGCCTCCACGGTGGGCAGAAGCAGAGCACGAGTATGGAAAAGGGGTGCTGTTTAACACAGCGCGGAAAAGGCTACGGGCTACTGGAGGAGGGCGACCAGTTCCTAGCGATGCTACTCACTGGTCCCCGATGCAGGCAGACCCAGGCTTCTCCGTGTCAATTTCAGTGCTGGCAGGTTCAGATACGAGCATGGGACGTCTCGGCGTCATGTAGATTCCGCGGCAGCAGAAGTTAGATTTGAGGATGTCCCAAACGCAGTGAACCCGCACAGATTGTTACCGCAGCAGGGCAACGAGCGGCTGTGTGTATTTCAGCCCAATGTACACTTCTCACTTCAGACCTGGGAACGCCAAGTGTACGAATCGTGTGAGAGTGGCAAGGACTCGTAATAGAGCAGCAACCTGACGGCGGTTACAGAGCAAGACTCCTGGGTAGGCTGGTCAGTCCACTGGATGGCCCAGAGACACTTCCAAAGGCTTACGTGCAGGAGATGGTGAAGATGCCGAGAATAGTTGTTCCCACTATTTCAAGAGGTCGAAGTACTAGTACAGGCCTTCTCGTTCGATCAGAGGTAGAAAGGGTTTCACAAAGCGACAGCAGTGCAGAGGAGCAGTCCTTCAGCGGGTCACCAGCGATTCCTCAGTTCAGCCTCGTAGTTGCAGGATACTTGGCTCCTGTATTCCTTCGTTCGTGAGAACTCAGGAGATCGACATGGTAGTGGTGTTTCCAGCCTCCTCTTATCCACTGTTCCCTTTGCGCCAAAACGGAGGGGACCCAATAGGAGATCTACTCACAAAACACTCACACCATACGTGGACCTATCACGGACCATGGTGGTCCCAGGCATTCACGACACACTAGACTCGCTGGCACCCAGGATGTGTATTGGGACCAGACTTCCCAGCCCACATCCTGGAGGCACACACAAGGCCTGTAGAAGCCGGCGAAAGCATCTGTGTTTCGCGGGAAAGTACATGCCCAAATAAGGAAGGCCCCGGGTCGGCTCGACCAGAGGGAAGGTGAAGGGGGAAAGACGGTCAGCGGGCAGGACAAAGAGCGTCGTGGTCTGGCCATTTTGGAAGCCAGGCCACCATTTTGGGCTAAGCGCGAGAAACGCGCTTAAACAGCAAAAAGGAGCTCAAAACACAAAGAGACGATCGCTGCCTCCAGTCCCGTCCGTGATTCACTTGCACCGTTCGTTAACAATCCAAAGAGAGTGTTTAGGGCCTGTAGAAGACTAGAGACCCAAGAGAGCAGTAACTTAGCTTACAGTTCCCTCTTGTGTCATGTTGCGCGAAAGCTGCAACATGATAAAAGAACTACGGAAAACAACGTTTCCCGGTACTGACTGTCTTAAGGGCATGTCAGTTTCCCTGTAAGAATGGAGCGAAAGCCCAGAGGAGTGCGACAGAAGGCTGCAATTCTCTGGCAAAGTCTAGATCACTGTGAAAACAACAGCAAAAGGTTTAGGGGTTGCCACATGGAAGGAAAATTACCCACAATTAAGAAATCTTTCCCAACACTCGCCCCTCCCAGACTATGGACAGGGGGAACTAATCCACCCCTGGATGAGTCTCTTGTTCAGGTCGGTTAAACATTCTGGACAACCCATCAGCATTGCTATGTTGGACACCTGGCCTATGCTCAATAGTGAAGTCAAAGCCCTGTAGACTTATGGACCACCTAAGCAACTTTGGATTCTCTCCCTTCATGTTCATCAGCCACTTTAAGGGCTTATGGTCAGTTTGCACAGTAAAGTGGGTCCCATAGAGGTAGGGCCTCAGCTTCCGTAGCACCCACACAACAGAGAAGCATTCTTTCTCTACTGTGGACCATCTGAGCTCTCTGTCCTTAAACTGGCGACTAATGAAACCAATAGGGTGTTCCTTACCCTTCTCATCTACTTGCGATAGTACAGCTCCTATCCCAGTGTCAGAGGCGTCCGTCTGCACAATAAAAGGTCTTTGATAATCAGGGGCCCTGAGGACAGGGACCTGGCACAAGGATTCTTTTAAGCCATTGAAGGCCTTCTCACACTCGTCGGTCCAAGTTACCTTCTTGGGTTTCTTCGGAGTGGTGAGGGCAGTCAGAGGGGCAGCTATGGTGCCATAGTCTGCCATGAAGTTGCGGTAATACCCCATGAGTCCTAAGAAGGCTCTCACTTGGGTCTGTGTAGTGGGGTAGGCCAGTCTTGTACTGCTTGTACTTTACTGGGAAGAGGCTGTATCCTCCCTCCACCTACTTCATGTCCAAGGTAAACCACTGAGCCTTGTCCAATCTGGCATTTACTAGCCTTTATGGTCAAGTGTGCTTTCCGAACAGCCTGTAGCACAATCCTGAGGTGTTTCACATGGTCTTCCCAGGTGGCGCTGAAAACTGCTATATCATCCAGATATGCAAGACAGAATTCATCCAACCCATTCAACACATGATTCACAAGCCTCTGGAAAGTGGCAGGTGCCTTCTTCAACCCAAACAGCATTACCCTGAATTGGTAAAGACCGTCTGGAGTGGAAAACGCTGTCTTCTCCTTGGCATGTTCTGCTAAAGCTATTTGCCAATAGCCAGCAGTGAGGTCAAACATGCTGAGGTACTTGGAGGCACCCAAGGTATCCACGAGCTCATCTGTTCGAGGCAAGGGGTGTGCATCTGTCTTGGTGACAGCATTCAGAGCCCTGTAATCCACGCAGAACCTCAATTCAGAAGTGCCTGCCTTTGGAACCAAAACCACAGGGCTGGACCAAGGACTACTAGAGGGTTCAATCACCCCAAGGTCTAACATCTTGTTGACCGCGGTCTTAATGTAAGACCGTACTTTGTCTGATATCCTGTATCCCCTACTTTTGGTAGGTACACTGTCTCCTGTGTCTATGTTATGTTTGCACCAAGGTGTCAAACCAGGCGACTGTGAAAACAGGGGGGAAAACTGCCTAAGCAAACTTTTCACCTCAGCCTTCTGATCAGAAGTCAGGTGAGGTGCCACTCGCACACCCTCAAAGGAGCTATCTGAAGGACCGCTTTGGAACAGGTCGGGGAGAGGTTCAGACTCCTCTTCCTCAACATCTGAAGCCAGTAGCAGTGCTGCGATTTCGACTCTTGGGACGAAAGCCTTCGCCTTTTTACATAGAACACTTTTGGAGCCTCTCCAGGCCTTCCAAGGTCCACTAAATAGTTAACCTCACCCAGGGGCTCCACCACTGTGTAAGGGCCTGACCATTTGTCCTGTAAATCTCGAGGCCTTATGGGATTCATGATCAGGACTTGCTGACCAGGTGTAAAGTTGATGAGGGAAGCTTTCTGGTTGGTCGTACTAATGTTTCACCAGCGCTTGTCCTGCATTCAATTTATCACTAGCCAAGCCCATCAGAAGTACCATCCGTTTTCTGAGCCCCAGCACATAATCTACTACGTTGGTAGTAACAGGGGGAGTGGGCATCTCCCATCCCTCTTTGACTATGGCTAAGGGTCCCCGTACAGGATGACCAAACAGAAGTTCAAAGGGGCTGAAGCCAACACCCTCCTGTGGTACCTCTCGGTAGGCAAACAGTAAGCATGGTAAAAGAAGATCCCATTTTCTTCTCTGAGGTTCTTCCAGAGCCCCAATCATGCTCTTTAACGTTCTGTTGAAACGTTCCACCAGACCATTGGTCTGGGGGTGGTATGCAGAAGAGAACTTGTAGGTGACCCCACATTCTTTCCCCATAGCCTGCATATACTTTGACATAAAGTTGCTGCCTCTGTCAGACACAACTTCTTTAGGGAAGCCAACACTAGTAAAGATGCCAAGTAACGCTTTTGCAACTGACTTGGCAGTAACAGTTTTCAATGGGATGGCCTCAGGATATCTGGTAGCATAGTCGACTAGCACCAGGATTAACCTATTGCCTGAGGATGTCTGCGGGTCAAGGGGACCAACGATGTCGATCCCTACCCTTTCGAATCGTATTCCCACAACTGGGAGTGGTACCAATGGAGCTTGGATTGTTGAGCCACTCTTACCAGATAACTGGCAGGAGGCACAACTCCTGCAGTGACTTTCTACTTGCACCCCCATCTTGGGCCAGTAGAAGTGCATGGATAACCTTTGCTTGGTCCTCTTAATACCAAGGTGACCAGCAAGGCGCACTTCATGCGCCAGCTGCAGGAGGAAGGGTCTAACAGCAAGGGGAACCACCAACCTCCTATGGTCTCCTTCTGTAGACTCTGTGGGCTCACTATACAGGAGTCCACCTTCCCAATAAATCTGATGTATCCCAGGAGGTTCACCCTCAAGCTGGGAGCAGGCCTGTCTCCTTAGGCCTTCCAGAGATGGGCACTCATGTTGGCCTTTACTGAATTCTTCCCTGTCAGGACCACCTTCTACTAACAAGTATTTTAGTTCAGGATGGTCGTTTGGGTCAAATACTTCAGGCATCGCCACCTCCTCGTCAGGCCCGGGCGATTGACCAACTTCCTCCACCACAGTGGTAGGCGAGTTTGGGGGAATATTCTCTTTCCCTCGTCTTGACTTTCTTACTCCTTTCGTCTTGGGTTTCCCCTTTGGCTGGGGCAGCGTATTGGTCTTGGCCAATGCTGCCCGTGTTTGAGACCGTGTGCAGGGTCTGTCAGCAGTGTCTCCTACGAGCCCTAAAGCTCTGAGATCATTGCCTAACAAGACCTTTCCTGGGACGTTTCTCTGAATGCTCACTGGAATCCTGACTGCTGTACCATTTAAAGTAAGATTTACAGGTATTACTGGAAACATGCGAGGTGGGCCGTCAGCCAACTTAGTGGGCATCAGAGTAGCTCTGGCAACTTCCTCTGAGTCTACCAAGGTAGAATCCACTAAAGTTCGACTGCACCCACTATCCCTAAGAGCTGGAGTATCTACTCCATTGATCAGCACACCATCTTTAAAGTAGTGCTTGGTATTATCTGGAATCCTAGCACAAGCCTCTGAGATTTTAGGCTCCCAGGAACCCAGGGAAACTAAAACTACCTCAGCTTCTATCCCGCTGGGGAAGGAGTCTGAGGAGAAGGATGCTCCTGTAATCTCTTCTTCCTCGTAGGAGGAGAAGGCCAGATTAGTGGAGTGGACCCCCAAAGGTTTAACCTTACACCGGGGATCCCCCTTCACGTGGTCAGTTGCTCCAAAAGCAAAACAAGATCCATTGGGTCTGTTTACATAGGGAGGCTTATTGTAACCAGAGTTCTGTTTCGGAGGCTGACCTCCACTACCCTGTGAGTTCTCTTGTGTCTTACCCTTATTTTTCTTTTTGTGGCCCTTTTGAGAAGAATATTTATCAGATTCTCTACCCTCCTTATCTTTGGACTTTTTCCCTTCCTCCTGCTTACCAGGATGAGTTTTGTCCTTATGGGACACTCGATGTGACACCCATAAATCTGCTGCAATGGCAAGCTTCTTAGGATCTATCTCCTTCGAATCTGCCAAATGCTGCTTAAGCTCCAGGGAAGAAGATGCAAAAATATGTTCCAGTATGACAAGACTTATCATGCCTTCAAAGGTAGAAACCTTATAACCTTCGACCCAGCAATTCAAGTTTTTTAAGGATTCGGTTACATAAGATACCCAAGTACCACCTTCTTTTTTCTTATACTCTCGGAATCATTTTAAATATTGGGCAGGAGTCTTTCCAAACTTTAAAATGAGAGTTTGCTTTAACATTGCAAAATCCGCTCGCTCAGCCTTCGACATTTCCATAATGGCACTACAGCCAGAATGGGGCAGTCTGCTGAGTAACCAGGCAATCTTATCAGCATTGTCAACTTGTTGAACTACACATGCATACTCAAACGTATTCAGCCAGTCCATAATGTCATTCTTTTCCTCATACACACCGAGCAGATCTTTTGGAAACCGTGGATGAGAAGAGGCCCCAGACCCATGTCCAGGACCCTTGGATCCATTTGCAACCTGAAGCTTGGCCAGTTCCAACTGGTGATCCCTGTCTTTCTGTTTTTCAGCCTGTTCGATTTTTAGTTTGGCCATGTTGAAATCAAGCTCCTTCTGCCTAAACAGCAGCTCTTGCTTCTTGAATTCAAGCCTGGCCTCCCCATCAACACTGGCAGAGGAAACATCAGACATCTCATCCTCCCTGTCCTCGTGGTCGCGGTGGACCAGTGCAGCGGCAGAACCGTCGGTTCTACCAGTGAGAGCAGCCCCACCTCCTTCCGCACTGTCCTCAGAAGTTATAGCGTCAAGCTGCGCTTCTTGCCACGCCACGATTCTTTGGATCATATCCAATTTGGTATCTTGAGAGGAGACACCTCTCTCCACACACATCTTTTTCAATGTTTCGGATTTAGAAGCATTTAAAGTTAACAAGGTATTTGTTTTCATACTGTTAGGTAGGACTATGGCCTTTTAAAAGTTATACTACGACAATTCACTACGTGTCCTGGTAGGAATAACTTGAAATGCCTTGGCTCATGCGCAACACTGGATACCTTCAGTCGTATCCCACCGCTGTACACCAATTTGTTAAGATGGATTTCTGAACTCTGTCCTGGAGGGGCAGAGGTTCAGAAGGCCAGCCTAGTTTCTTGGAACAAGGTAACCTCTGGACAAGCCAGACCAATCAAGGTAGCGATCGCGGCGGTCAAGTCTAGGTCTCAAGAGGGGTGAGGGTGACTGAAAGCCCGCAATGAATACACAAAGCAAGGACACTTACAAATTACTCCAAGCAGGTGTTATATTAAAAATATAGACACATTTATTACAAGGCCTTTGTAACATAGACCTTAGCAAGAAATCACAACAAAACTCAAGTAAACCAACACATCACAATCAAATACAATATATATACAATTACCAACGAGTCTAAGGAGTTAGACGCACGAAATGTGCACACCACCTAGATGGGGAGGAAAACAGGCAGTGCGAATAATAGTTAGACCCAGTCCGCATTCAGAGGCACCTAACTAGAAGGAAGTCCGAGCCCTACGAAGAGTGGAGTCTTGTGCTCAAAAGTACGTGCACACGCTGGTGCCAACAGGCAAAGGGGAGTCTCTTCGAGGGAATCAGGCAGTTCAGTTCGATGAACAAATGAAGATGAACAGAGCTCTGCGACTCAAGCTCAGCCTCCACGGTGGGCAGAAGCAGAGCGCGAGTACGGAAAAGGGGTGCTGTTTAACACAGCGCTGAAAAGGCTATGGGCTACTGAAGGAGGGCGACCAGTTCCTAGAGATGCTACTAAACGGTCCCGGATGCAGGCAGACCCAGGCTTCTCCGCGTCAGTTTCAGTGCTGGCAGTTCAGATACGAGCAGGGTACGTCTCGGCATCGTGTAGATTCCGCGGCAGCAGAAGTTAGAGTTGAGGATGTCCCAAACGCAGTGAACCCGCACAGATTGTTACCACAGCAGGGCAACGAGCGGCTGTGTGTATTTCAGCCCAATGTACACTTCTCACTTCAGACCTGGGAATGCCAAGTGTACGAATCGTGTGAGAGTGGCAAGGACTCGTAATAGAGCAGCAACCTGACGGCGGTTACAGAGCAAGACTCCTGGGTAGGCTGGTCAGTCCACTGGATGGCCCAGAGACACTTCCGAAGGCTTACGTGCAGGAGATGGTGAAGATGCCGAGAATAGTTGTTCCCACTATTCCAAGGGGTCGAAGTACTAGTACAGGCCTTCTCGTTCGATCAGAGGTAGAAAGGGTTTCACAAAGCGACAGCAGTGCAGAGGAGCAGTCCTTCAGCGGGTCACCAGCGATTCCTCAGTTCAGCCTCGTAGTTGCAGGATACTTGGCTCCTGTATTCCTTCGTTCTTGAGAACTCAGGAGATCGACATGGTAGTGGTGTTTCCAGCCTCCTCTTATCCACAGTTCCCTTCGCGCCAAAACGGAGGGGACCCAATAGGAGATCTGCTCACAAAACACTCACACCATATGTGGACCTATCACGGACCACGGTGGTCCCAGGCATTCACGACACACTAGACTCGCTGGCACCCAGGATGTGTATTGGGACCAGACATCCCAGCCCACATCCTGGAGGCACACACAAGGCCTGTAGAAGCCCACGAAAGCATCTGTGTTTCGCGGGAAAGTACATGCCCAAATAAGGAAGGCCCCGGGCCGGCTCGACCTGGGGAAGGTGAAGGGGGCAAGACGGTCAGCGGGCAGGACAAAGAGCCTCGTGGTCTGGCCATTTTGGAAGCCAGGCCACCATTTTGGGCTAAGTGCGAGAAACGTGGTTAAACAGCCAAAAGGAGCTCAAAACACAAAGAAACGATCGCTGCCACCAGTCCCGTCCATGATTCAACTGCACCGTTCGTTAACAATCCAAAGAGAGTGTCTAGGGCCTGTAGAAGACTAGAGACCCAAGAGAGCAGTAACTTCGCTTACAGTGCCCTCTTGTGTCATGTTGCGCGAAGGCTGCAACATGATAAAAGAACTATGGAAAACAACGTTTCCCGGTACTGACTGTCTTAAGGGCATGTCAGTTTCCCTGTAAGAATGGAGCGAAAGCCCAGAGGAGTGCGGCAGAAGGCTGCACTTCTCTGGCAAATTCTAGATCACGGTGAAAACAACAGCAAAATGTTTAAGGGTTGCCACATGGAAGGAAAATTACCCACAATTAAGAAATCTTTCCTAACAACTTCCATTCACGGCATTCCTCAGCAGCGCATTAAGACCCTGCAGACACAATTTGTGTCTAGCTCGCCCCAGATGCCACTGCAGCATTACGAACCGTTTCATTAACTCTAAGAGTTAGAACAGAGCACCGCAGCACATACAAGGCTTTCTTAAAGTATTTTCCCATTAAACAAAATAAAGAAAAGTGGGAGATTTAAAAAAATTGAAGGAGATAGTGAGGATCAGTAAGTCACAGTCCAGACTCTCGTGGCTATTTCAATCTGAGGTTACACAGCAACAGCTACCATGGCACAGTATATACAGCCCAGAGAGTCAAGGAGCACATCCCTTGAGTGGAGCTCAGAGGAGTGGGCAGAGGAGCCCACAGAGGAGGATCAGGACCTTCCTCTCAGTTTTAAGAGAGTTCTAGGAGACTCATTGACACTGACTGTCTCTGACTGAGTTGTACCCCTGACACAGAGGCTAGACCAATTGGAAGCCATGCTGAACAAGCAGAAGGCTGAACAAGAAAGGTCCAAGAAGAGGAGGACGCTCAGCCCCGGCGTGGGAACCTCAGACAGACACCCCAAAGCAGGGGTTGAACAATAGTGCAGTAAGAAGGCTTGGAAGAGTAAAAACTCTATGACGCCCCCGAGCCACCCAGAAGGGGTACTTCTGAGACCCCAAGAGCCAGTCGACCCAGTGAGCAGGCTGAAAGAAGCCTCTTTTAATAGGGTGACAGTACCAAGCTCTCGACCCCCTGCCCCAGGGTTGTACAATATAGGGGATAAAGAGGATGCCGGATATACTCTGGATGATGAAAGTGGTGAAGCGGATGAAATCCCTCAACAACCCGAAGTATCAGAACAACCTCCAGATGAGGAAAGTCTGGGAGACATGTTTGACCCGGAAGCGATACAGCATCCTAAATCAACAGACTGGGTACCATCTCCCAGAGTGGCTCAATACATGACGCAACATATAAGGAAGCCTCTAGACAGAGTAATAAGGTCCAAAATGAGAGCAGAGTGTCCCAGACCTGAGCTTTCAGGCAAGGTGACCAATACTCCGGACCTCGACCCAAAAACTGTGACATTTGTCACAAAATCATCCAAAGATGTGCGCAAAGGAGTAGACCGGGCGTGGCGAGGGTGCCAAGATAAACTCCCTCCCTGCAGGCCTCCCTGGGGCTACTATGAACGGCTGCATGAGGTGCTCCCCTCCATTTGGGGTGGGGGGGAGAGGGCCACCAAAAAACGTGGGTCAGGACCCCCAGTGGGTGGGGCAGTAGGGGTTGGACACCCTAGGGGCAGATTGGCACACAAATGTGCCCATCTGCGCCAAGGGAAGTTTGGTAAACAAAGAAAAAAATTGAAAATGGTAGGCTGCTCTTTAGGGGGGTCTGAGGGGCACCCTAAACCACAAGGGAATTTTGTAATGTAAAGGGAGGTGGCCCTCTCCCCCTACACCAAATGGAGGGGGGGCATCTCATTCAGCCCTCCCTGTGGGCGGATCAGGGGGGGCATCTCATGCAGCCCTCCCTGGGGTCAGATGCCCCTTCCTAGGAGCAGATAACTGCCCCCAAGGAGGGCTGCATGACATGACCTCCAGTGCATTTTGGGTGAAGGGGAAGGGACACCCCCGTTCCATAAAATAAATTCCCTGATGGTCTAGTGGGGGGGACACTCACCCCAAAAACAACCGTGAAATGTTCCTTTGTTTATTTTTTGGGGCCCATTCCCTAGGGGCAGATGGGCACCCATCTACCCTGGGGGGCCCTAACCTGCCTGCCCACACTTTCCTCGTGGCCCTCTCCCCACCACCCCAAATGGATGAGGGGCCACCTCATGCACTCCTGCCTGGGGTCAGAAATCGGCCCCAGGGAGGGCTACAAGGGGTGCCCCCTTTCCACTTGGGGTGGTGGGGGAGGGCCACACCCCTTTCATGTAAAAAAATCCCTGGTACTAGTGGCCTCCCACCCCCACCCACACCTCTATTTTGCAGCCGTTTTTAAAAAAAATGTGTTATCCCCCTTCCCTGGGGGCAGATGATCACCCATCTGCCCCCAGGGATCTCCATAGCTGTGGCCCCATGCTTTGGGGCCTTGGGGGGGAGGGGGATAATCCCCACATCAGTAACAGATCCTGGTGGTCTAGTGGCATTGCTGAGCGCGGATCGAGCGCTCTGCACCCGATCTACGCCCAGCAATGCTTTCACAAAAGGTGTCGTTGGAAAGGGGAGATTCTCCCCTTTCCAACGACAACTCCCTCGATCTCCGGCTTGAAATCCAGCCGGAGATCGAGAGAGAGGGAGAAGGGAACTCACCTTCTCTTTACACTGTGGCAGCCGAAAATGGCTGCCGCGGTGAAAATACTTTCAGTTTCATGTCAACATGCATTACGCATGGCAACGTGAAACTGAAGGTAATCCAACCCCCGGGCCGTGAGGGGGGATTACAGTTTTAGAGGTTAAAGGAACTGGAGCACCTCGTGTTCCACCCCAGTAATTTCAAATCTTGTTTGGCTAGAGAGATTTCTAGGCAACCCCAGTTTTTGAAAGATTTGCGTTAAGATATCTGGCACTAGGGCCCAAACAGTAGCTTTCGGGTCAGATTAGAGTGACTCTATCCCATTTGTTTGTCTATCTCTGGTCATAGATTCGTTGTTTACTTTCCCAACTGTAGCTTCCGTTTACATGTTAATCTTGCTAATTACATTACTCCTATTTTTGTACAGCATCTCAGAGGAAACCTCATACCCTTGTCCCATCAACTCCTTACTTCCTTCTAATATGGTACTAACACCCAACCTTGATTTTACGCCGATTTCCACAATATCTGTGAATTGAGAGACTTGAGGAGTAACTTGGGTATTGAGGGTATCCCGGGTAGCCCTCCACCCTTGGCCTCCCCTCTCCCTAATTTGCTGGTCTAGACTCTTCAAAGCGGAGAGAGTAAGTAGGGTTGTCCTGCATGTTGGGGTTTTGAGGGTACCTGGGGAAGAAACTTAAACTAGAGGGTGGAAGATTACTGCCCTCCTGAGGGAAGTTTGGAGGGAAGTTTCCTAGGGCCGTACTCACCTGAATAGATTCCCCCCCCCCGGGCAGGGGGAGTCCACATATACCCCAAGATGGGTCTGTTGCCAATTTCTAGGTCCAGAATGGGGTTAACCTTCACCTCCGCCACATTGGCAGCAGCAGGGGTGTTGGTTTGTTTTGGGTTTTTGGGGGAATTCTTGTTTCTACAAGCTTTTGGACCTCATAGATCCGGGTAGCTTGCTCTATTACCCAGTCCAGGGTCCTTTCATCATGGAAGTCCCTTACCAACTGCGTCATGATGTACTTCGGGAGTGCATAAAAATAGGTATTTATAAATTCCCTACTATTTGTGCGCACCTGCCTAGTTGTTTGTGCAAATGCCTGTTTTAATTCCTGAACAAATTCTCTTGGGCCCTGATCCTCTCGGCACTGCAGGTTGTAAACCGCCTTGCGGGCCTCCTCTGGGTTTCTGTGAGTGGAGAAGTGCTTCAAGATGGTCACCTTGTAGGTGGACCATCATGAATGGTTCTGATCCTCCAGCCCAGCAAAGAAGCTGGAGTACTCTGGGGAGAACGTCCATTTGGCAAACTCTATAGAATTCCTATCATTTTTTATGTCAAAAGATGTCATCATCTGGTCATATAGTTCCAGATGCTCCCAGACTGAATATTTGGCGTTTTTATGGTACAAAGTCGTGAAACTTTTAATCGCTTTTATCTGTCTAATGCGGTCTTTCACTAGAATTCTCTTTTGTTTGGCAGCCTTCTTTTTCCGCTGCACCTGAGTCCATTCCTCCCAGACTCAGAGCTGCTGCTATTTGAGGTCCCATCCCTTTCCTGGGGGTGCTTCCTGATTCTTTGAGCTTGGGAGTCTCTCCCAGAATGATGGGGCCTAGTCGCTTCTCCCCTGTTGTAATTTGGGCTCTCCGGGTCACTTCCCTTGGACTCCCTCTTTCGCACAGGGGAGTAGTCATCCGACTCCTCCCTGCTTCTGGGGTTGGTGGAGAACTCCCCCCCACCTCCCTGATTGGGTGGAGGTTTTCAGAATACTCTTATGGGGCCTCAACTCTGACTCCTTTTTCTCTGCAAAGCGCACCAAGTGGTTCCTTTGTAGCTGATGTTTCTGCTGGTCTAGCTCCCTGATTTTCTCGTCATAGGAGTCTTCCTGGTCAGATCCATCAGCCATAATATTTTTAACCTGAACAGGGACGACCTTCCATCAATCTCTGATGGACGCTGACCTGCCGGCGCAATCATGATATGCCTAATTGTGTCTGGCTGCCTCATGGTTTTTGGTTCATGTGAACCTGTGGACATGAAGTGAGCAGTGTCTTGCGCATACAGGGGGGGTAAGCTGACTTGAGGCCCTTGGTACAGAGGGCATCACACTGTGATCAAGGGTTGCCCTGCCACTCTCTGACTGTTCGGGGTAACTCAAGTCTTGATTTAACCTAGCACACTCTTTTTCTAACTTCCCAAGTTTCTCCTTCTCAGCCCCTACCTATTGATAGTATGCAAAGGCCTGAGCCTTGTGCTCTTCTATCAAGCCTTGACTGGCCTATATTACCTTCCCTTGTGCTACCACCTGGCTCTGGAGTACCCCTGCTCTCATCAAAAAGGGCCTCATTTATTTTCTGGGCCTTTTGTATGCATCTCCTGTCTCTGCACATTTTTGGCCTGGTGGCCTCTTCTAGCTCACCTTCTACTTGTCTCATATGCCCCATAACATTTTCATAAACTGCTTTTAGGTTGGTCATTTCATGAAGGCCTAACTCACTTCTCTCCAGGTCTGCCTTTAATTTGCACACTTACTTGCATAGGGCATATTTTTCCTGATACAGGGTGCCCATCTGTTCAGTCAAGTTATCCCTTTGTTGTTTTATAGCGCCTAACTTCTGCCGTTCTTGGTTGAACTCTGTTTGGGAGTGGAGTTCTTTAATTATTAACCTATTATTCTCCTCTTTTAGTTGCTAAATCTGATTTTGCAAAGCAATCATATCCTCTAAGCAGGTCCTATTGTATACCACTTGTTGGTTCAATTTTAGTCAACTCTCTTCCAGATAGTGAACCCTTTCTTGGCACTCCTCTTTCAGTGCAGATAATTGGGCCTCTTGTTCTGAATTAGTTCATTGCTGTCCAGCCAACTTCTCCTTGAGCTGGTTCATGACTATGTGGAAATATATGTACGCAGTGAGTTGGACCATCTTCATCTGCTCCACTTTGATGTTCTGAGTCATATAAAACTCAATCAGGGCTTGATGTAACAGGCCACTGTCCTGCCACACATCCATGATTATGGAGGTGATCTGTTGCATCATCCTAGCTAGCCAGGCCCCTTGGCCCTGCTCTGTCCATTCCCCTCTAATGAATAATTTGTACAGAAGGTGCTGCCTACCTATGTTAATCTCCATGGTACTCATTATGAAGAGTGTCCTTCCTTTGTTTAGTTATCTATGCAAGGACAAAAATCTCTACCCTGCTCTTACCTAATTTATTGTTAACTTTATTTATTTTGAAACACAGGCCTCATACGTAGGGTGTCAGTTTTGGGATGGCGTCTTTACAATGTAACACAGTTTTCAAGCCACTAAAAGTATCATACCTTCAATGGGTTAGCCTGCTGTGTTAGACTGTCACGGGTGGAAGTTCTCAGCTCAATCATGGCACGAGCCCCCACTGTGTAACGGTTTTATAACACGGCACACTCCAGCCAGGGACTTCTTCCACTCACAAATAATGTGGTGCACAATAAAAATGCGTTTTATCTTCAATTAACCACAGGTTCTTTATTTGAGTAGGCTCCCAACCCGTCTCGCACCCACCTTAACAAACACCCCTTGTTGCAATGGACCAGGAACAAGGCCTGTGTGTAACAATATCATATTTATTAGTTTTATGGTCAAATGAAAAATCAAGCAAAATTAAACAATTGGGCAGCAAGTGGTTTAATTTAGAATATTAGCCAGCTCGCACTGTGAATTTCTGTATAGGGGAATTACTTAATTTTCTTCAAAACGGTACTAAGGACTTACACAGATAACGGAAAGAACTATAAAAGGAATACGCTACAGACACAGGCTCATACAGATTCTTCTATGGAAAGGTGAACGGATTGTACTGACAATTTGGGATTTGAATGGGATTTTAATGTGGTGCAATGGTCAAAAAGAGCAGGATATGCAGTTTGGGGAACTGGGGTTATGTGCTACTTACAATGTAAGCTTGAGTTCGGGATTCTGGAAAGCCAGCAAGGTCTCTGGACAGCTACCCCAAGGGATCCAGTCTCTTTGGACAGCTGGGTCAAGGAACCTGGTCACTGGGACAGCTGGGCCAAGGGATCTGGTCACTGTGCTCTCCTGGATGGGATGCTGGAGAGCTAGGCAAGGTCTGGTCACTGCACTCTCTAGGATGGGATCAGCTGCCTCCTCTCCTTTCTCCCTGGATTCTTAGGTACACTTCTTGAGGTGCTCCCATTTGTTTCCCACTGAACAACTGCTGAATTTCCAGAATACAAGTTTTGAATGGCAGTTAAAAGAGCAACTGGAATATTAAGGCCCTTCAAGGACCTTCCACAGACGATGCCTAGGTACTGTGTCAAAAGCAGTATGCAGGTCAAAAGAACGTGTAGACACAGGTCTTCTTGTGCACAGCATATTTATCGCAAACCAACTGAAGCCGTAAGCTTTGGTAAACTGTGCTCAGGCCCTCACAGGAACCCGCTTGGCGGTGATTGAAAATTTGGTTGTCACTAGCCCAATAATCCAAGTGGAACAATATTGCCCTAGCATAAGTCTTCCCCACAGCATCCAATAATGAAATTGGTGGAAGTTAATGGGCTGGTATCTGCACCCTTTCTTATGGATTTTGGGACTAGCTCTGCACGAGCCCATGAGGCAGGTACCAGATTATGTCTGAGAATTGCATTAAATAATTTTGTCAAGTATGCTCTTGGGAGGATAGATTAGGGGCAACTCGCTTGCCTTGGAAGCAACACGACTTAGGAGCAACACAGGTTTGATCCCTGCGTCCACGCTTAGAAACCTCTGGGTATTAAGGACATTACAAAAATAAACAATCAATTATAATGGGGTCCAAATGGCTGGTTCGCTACCATAAAAATCAATTTGGAGCCTATCTGGACCTGGGGCTTTCCTCAATTTGGGGGAAAATAAGGCTCTACAAACTTCTTCACAAGTCAAAATCAACGGTGGGTTTGGTCACCTCTTCACTCAAGCCCTGATCCCCAACTGGGAGAGGGGGGTGAAATAGTTTCACACTGGGCCCAGTCTGCTCTATAGAGTCCACTGTAATACGCAACCCAAGTATGTTCAGGGATACATCCTTGCTATATTTTGGACCCTACTTTATGCCCTGCCCCCATTAGACTCCAGAAGCCCCTTGAGTCACCTTTATATATTGTAGTCAAGAGGGCACTCCAGGTTGATTCCCACCATGCCCTGTTATTGTCCTTTAATAGTCCACGGTACTCAAGTCTAGCTGCCCTCAGCGAAAGGGTATTTAACAGAGCTCAGGCTGTAACTTCGCTAAACCAACCTTCCCTTAGCCTGCTGGCACCACTAATCATACCACGGGGAGGAAACCTCAGTCAGTTTACGCACTGTGTTCAATGTTTTAGAAAACATACACCGCAGTTTCTCAGATAAGCTCTCATGCAGTGCAATTAGTGTAATGCCATTGAGCGAGTCTGCAGTACGGAATTCAGCCAAGCAAGGGATAAATCATGGTATGCCATTGGCAAAATTGTGTCCAAATGATGCTTACCCCACCTGATGTTTTACCTGGCATGGCACTGGATAGCCAGAGGGACAGTATCACACAATTTTGCTCACCACAGGTAACCCAAAAAGGTGCTCATTCACCTCCAACATCAAGGGGTGGTGGTCACTTTCAACCCTCCTGTATACAGAGAAAGTATTCACTAAATCCCTTGGCCTCAATGTTCACAAAAATGTAATCTATTTTACTTTAGTCCTGGCTACTTTCAAAATTTGACACCGCTGGTGTGTCCCCCTGGAAGCGACCATTACAGGCCCTGAGAGTGGCCGAGAGTAAAAGGATAGTTACCTCCTCTGTATTCATGTATGGTCTTAGCAGGTAGGTGGAATTCAGGGTCCCTATGCCCCGATGACTATCCTCTTCCATTATATCAACCATGCCAGACAGGGGCTCAAACTGGAGTTTTAAATCCCCCATAATCAATGTCCTCAGGGGGTCAGGTGAAATAATTGTCCAATGATATATGTGCTTAATCATAATAGAAAGGAAGTCCACAGCAAAACCAGGTGAAACCCGATTATAAAAATGTATAAGCATGATCATAGAAATGTCCTTAGTTTTAAGGTACATAACCTTAATGGACTTAAAGAGGGTAACATCCACCCAAGTCCCCAATCCCATGCTTGGTCGGTCCTTCTTCTCTTTGGATGATGGATTGGCGAAGGTGGCATACCCTTAAATATGGGGAACATTAAAAGCCCATGTTTCCTGTAGGCTTCTTATCCCATAGCCCTGGATAAAATTCAGCCAGTCGTTGTGAGGCAAATATTTGTTCTCCTCAGCTATATTCCACAAAAGGACACGAACCCCAGGACTTGAGTGATTGGTACTTCCAGTAGAGAGCTGAGGGGCAATAACCCCTGCACCTACATGAGGTGCCCAGCCCATCAGTCAGGAAGAATCGTATGCAATCCCTGGCTTAGTTGGACCAGTCTGCACTGCAGCCTTGATGGATAAATCAAACTATTTGTAAGGCCCTTATTACGATAAGTGCTGTCTTCAACACCAGGTTCCCCTCTAAATCTCATAGATGGGTGTTGGTGGATATGCTTGCTCCCTGCTAAGCTAAGCGGCCTACTGAGCAAAAACGGATTAACAGAACCACAGTCGACCCCCTGAGTTCTAGTTATTCAACCCGCCTGCGCGGTGCGCATACCACAAAGGTGGTGACATTTTATTAATGATGGCCAGTCCACTCAGAGGCAGTGCCTGCTGCTCTATTGCCAGAATCTCATGGACCATCATGTGGTCCTTCATCCTGATTTTAATCGGAATTACACCATGTGGGCCTACCAATCTTTTTCAGGATATTATGTCACCGCGTATAATCGATGTGACGTGCGAGTCACGGCATGCGCATGCGCGAGCCTCGTTCCGGCGACGCACATGCGCGGTGGAAAATAAAGTGCACCCGTGCGGGCAGTTGCCGCCGGACGCTAACCGGCCAACACCGTGTCCAGTGTGTTCCTGTATGCGTGAGTGAGTGCACGAGTGCATGCAGAAAGGCCCGAGGCACGGGCGGCCACACAACATCGTGGCGACGAGGCGGGATGCAAGCGGGGAGTGGAGTAACACGCCGCCAAATGTTTTCATCATCATAACGCCGTACAGCGGTACGTTACGAACCCGGCGCAAACACAACAGAGGTGTTTTTCACGCATGGTAGACAGCAGTAGCGGCCTGAAAAGGTGCTTGTGCGCTGCTTATACCTGGAAATCTTCTCAGAACAATAATTTTTGGAAAATCTGCAGTCTCCACCATACAGGAGGACTGCACCTCAACTAGTTGCCACCACACAAGGGGCCGCTGGTAGAAAATACAGGCACAAGGGAAGACCCTTGTCAACTGGGAGGTTCAGGGACTGCACAGTGATCCAAGGTACGTCCACTAGTCACCTAAGTCAGGTTTGCGGCCTCTAATCCACCACGAGGTGCCTGTGCAACCTGCGAACATGGCAGAAAGCGACGGTGAGCCAGAAACAGCGAGAGTGGTGGTAAGGAGGCAACGAGGGGCGTTACTACCCATGCAAGAATTTGACACAACGGGCCCCCCCTCCAAACTAGGCCCAAGGTGGCTGTTGTGGATTAAGAAATTAGACATGTACTTTACTGCGGCGGGGGAAACCAACGACGACGCAAAGAGAGCCACCCTTTTGTACTCGGCGGGCATGGACGTATTATGCATTTATGAGTCCCTGAATCTACAGGTAATCACCTATGACGCCGTCAAAGCTGCTCTTGAAAACTACTTCATTCCGTTGTCCAACGTGAACTACGAGAAATTCCTGTTTTGCGGTGAAAAGCAGCGGGAAGAAGAGTCACTTGATCAATTCTGCGCTCGCCTGCGTCAAATGGCTACAACTTGTCGGTGGGACAACGAAGAATCCATGATCCGGAATCAGGTCCTCCAAGGCTGCAGCTCAGGCAAGTTACGCAGGCAAGTGTTGAGGGAGCCGGGTTCGACTCTACAACAGATTTTGGACAGCGGTAGGACTTATGAGCTGGCGGAATCAAGGGGTGCCAGAATGGATGCAGCAGTGCGCCCGGGAAAATCGGAAGAGGCATTTGCCATTGGGAAACTGTAACGCTCACCTGATTCCCGCAGAGGCGCCGGTCTTGACTGGGTGAATGCCGTATCTTCAAAGGTGATGTATAACACACGGTTGGCTCTTTGGGCTGGACCTCTGTGCACTGTATGTCTGACTCGAAGAGTAAGATGTCTTAGGTAAGTGAACGCCGAGCTCTCCATCTGCCTCGGGGCAGGGTGCCGTAACCAGTTTCTTCACTGGATAAGGGTGCAGGCCTCTTGACCTCAGAGGACTGCTGTCCGTCGTTAACTGCACGAACGGTAAGTTCTGGGCACTTCAAATGTCTTAAAAGTCTTTCGTAATGATATCTCTTGTTTTGCAGGGTTCCGGCGATGGCGGATGGCGGGCTGATGAGAGTTGAGGATCGAACCCGCGTGAGGAATAGAAGCGCCTGGAAGCACGTAAGTAAGCGCTTGTAGCCTGCTTCACGATGCGCACTAACTGTCCCTTTTATCTTGCAGGTACAAGTTCGGAGCTTTAGAGAAGCTGAAGGGTGCTGGAATACCCACTGGATTTGGCGTGGGAAGGAGTAATGGCACGTGAGTAATAAAGTTGCCCAATGTCTTTAAACGCACCTTCTTTTGTCTTTCAGATGCGGGATGCAGCGCCGAAGGCCTCCGGAGAGTGCGAAGAGCTGGTAAGCTTTTGTCTTTCAGATGCCGGAATGCAGTGCGAAGACCTCCAGAGTATGCGAAGAGTAGGTAAGCCTTTGTCTTTCAGATGCCGGAATGCAGTGCGAAGACCTCCGGAGCATGCGAAGAGTAGGTAAGCCTTTGTCTTTCAGATGCCGGAATGCAGCGTGAGGCGTTGGTGACAGCCGATGGACCAGGTAAGAGATGCGCTGCCACTGAAGACCGTAGTGCTAACCTGTTCTTTCTTTGTCTTTACAGGTGCTGCTGAAGACTGGATTCCAGGATGGTAAGCCTTTGTTCCCTTAGGCCCAGGATCAGAAGCAGAAGACACGATGAGCGTTCTGCTGCAGAGAATGCAGAATAACGCAAAGCAAGATTCATCCATCGGGTGTGGTTTAAATAGCCTCCTGTAGTGCTTAGATGTCTCCTTCCACAGCCACGCCTAGGTAAGAAAAGAGTTCCTGCTTTCCAGAAGAGTTCCAGTGTTCTGAACCTAGGTAGTGGCTCCTGCCCCACCCAACAGGAAAAGTAGTCCCAAACAGAAGAGGATCAGGGGCTCAACTGGCAGGTAAGTAAGCAGCATGGTCTGCTGCAGGTAAGTCCACCCAAGCATTATGAGCCCGGCGCTTCCAGCGCTGGGACTGGGCATCTTTATGAGCCTGGTGCCACTGGCGCCAGGACATGGTCCAAAAGGTCCCAATTGGGACTGGCTGGCACTCGGAACCGGGGTTATGGGTCTGCTTCCAAGGGAGTCGGGCAAGTCCTGATCTTTTGGAAGCAGAGATCATGACAGCACCCCCCCTCAAGGCCCCTCCCAAACCGGGCTTCTCCGGGGGTTTGGGGTTGTTAGGAAATGTTCGATGAAATCTTTTGATTAGATGAGGCGCGTGGACATATTATGCAGGTTCCCAGGATCTTTCTTGGGGACCGTAGCCTTTCCAGTCAATCAGGTAAAATAGTTTAGATTTGGAGATCTTGGAATCCAGGATGCTTTTGACTTCAAACTCGAGTTCTCCATCAACTAGAATAGGTTTTGGAGATGTAGTTAGTCGGGTTTGAGGTTGCACGGGTTTTAATAGAGAGACGTGGAAGACCGGATGTATCTTCATGTGAGGGGGCAAGTCCAACTTGACCGCTACTGGATTTACTATGGTAGTGATGGAATAGGGACCAAGGTATCTTGGGTTGAATGTGCGTGGTCCTTTTAGAGGTAGATATTTGGTGGATAACCAGACTTGATCTCCTACTTGATATTGGGGGGCTTCCTTCCGATGTTGGTCTGCTCCTTTCTTGTATTGTTCTTTAGCCCTTTGAAGGTGAGAAACGGCTTCCTTAAAGGCTTGGGTGATTGTAGAATGCAGGTGGTCTACTGCTGGTGTTCCAAGATCTTGGAGTGGATCCAACTCCGAGGTTCGAGGGTGACTACCGTATAAAAGAAAAAACGGGGTCTTCCCAGTTCCCGAGTGGACAGAGTTATTGTAGGCATATTCGGCTATCCAAAGGATATCTTTCCAAGTTTTTTCAGTTTGTTGTAGCATGCAGCGCAAATACTGTTCCAGAGTTTGATTGGTCCTCTCGGTTTGTCCGTCGGTTTGAGGGTGGTGGCTGGTCGAAAGTCTCACATCAATTTGAGCCGACCGACAGCAACTTCGCCAAAAATGAGAAATAAATTGACTACCTCGATCCGAAATTAGAACTGAAGGAAAACTGTGCAGTCGGACGATGTTTTCGAGAACTTCTCGGGCCAGAGTTGCTGCTGTTGGTAAGCCTTTGAGTGGAATGAAATGCGCCATCTTGGAGAATAGGTCCACGATTACTAGGATCGTATTGTATCCGGAGCATGGAGGTAGATCGGTGATGAAGTCCATAGAAAGCGTATGCCAAGGGCGAGGCGGGATGTCAATAGGGCGTAAGAGGCCGGCTGGTTTTTCCTTTTGACTCTTGTTTTGGGCGCATACTCCACAGGACATTATAAAGTCTCTGATATCTTTTTTCCAAGACGGCCACCAGAAGTAGCGCTTGATCTTTTCCGAGGTCTTGGTCATACCGGGATGTCCTTCCATTAAAGAATCGTGATAACAAGAGATTACCTTTTTCTGTAAATCTGTGCTGGGCAGGTATAACCGTTCTTGGAAATATAATAGGTTGTCCTTTACCGTAAAGTCCTTTCCCTGCAGATGCCAATTCTGTATGTCTGCTGGAGTTACCAGTAGCCTGGCTTTATACTTAACTTCCTCTATGGATTGTGTGGCGATTACACCTAGAATTCTTTGTTCGGGAATGATAGGTACAGGTTTAGGATTGATCAAATGTTCTTCCACTCCCATCCGAGAAAGGGCATCGGCTTTACCGTTTTTTGTACCAGGTCGATAGGTAATTATGAAGTCAAACTCGGCAAAGAATAGTGCCCAACGGAGTTGCCTAGAGGATTGAGCTTTTGCGGTTTTCAAATATTGCAGGTTTCGGTGATCTGTAATCACAGTAACGGTGTGTCGGGCCCCCAGAAGATAATGCCGCCAAGCCTTAAAGGCGGACTTGATAGCTAGAAGTTCCTTATCAGTAATAGTGTAATTGATTTCAGGAGGCGAGAATTTGCGGGACCAAAATGCCACGGGATGCAACTGATTGGTTACTGGGTCCTTTTGTGATAGAACTGCCCCCATGGCAAGGCTCGAAGCATCAGTTTCAACGATGTAGGGGAGTTCTGGGCGAGGATGTTTTAAGATCGGTGCAGAGATAAATCTAGTCTTCAAATCTTGGAAAGCTTGTTCCGCCTCGGTAGACCATTCAAAACGTTTGTTTTTCTTTAACAAGGCGGTGATGGGCTGGACTATTCGAGAGAATTCGGGGATAAACCTGCGGTAAAAGTTAGCAAAGCCTAACATGCTTTGAACACCTTTTACGGAGGATGGCGATGGCCATTTGAGAATTGCATCGACCTTCTTTGAATCCATACGCACTCCGCTAGGTGATAATATGAATCCCAAGAATTCAACTTCAGTCACGTTGAAAACACATTTTTCCAACTTAGCGAAAAGTTTGTGTTGACGCAATCTCTCGAGAACCATTTTCACGTGTTTCCGATGTTCAGTTTCCGATGAAGAATAAACAAGGATGTCGTCAATGTAAACAACAACACACACATCTATGAGCTCTCTGAGGACATCGTTCATAAAATATTGAAAGGCGGCCGGGGCATTGCAAAGTCCGAAGGGCATGACCTGATATTCAAATAGCCCATACTTGGTGCGGAAGGCCGTCTTCCATTCATCGCCCTCTTTTACTCGTACCAAGTGGTAGGCTCCTCTAAGATCCAGCTTTGTATATATGCATGCTTTTCTGACTTGGTCCAGGAGTTCAGGGATCAAAGGTAACGGATATCTATTCTTAACGGTGATCTGGTTCAGGGCGCGATAATCTATACAAGTTCTAAGGTCCCCTTCTTTTTTTGGAACGAAGAACAAAGCTGAGGAAGCAGGGGACTTGGAAGGACGAATAAACCCATTCGCTAGGTATTGATCCAGGTATTGTCGGAGGTGAAGATTCTCAGGCTCGGTGAGGGCATAAATTCTACTACAAGGAGTAGTAGATCCAGGTATCAGGTCTATCTGGCAGTCATAAGACCTATGAGGAGGTAGAGAGTTAGCCTGATCCTTCCGGAAAACATCTTGGAATTCTAGGTATTCAGGAGGTAACTGGGGAGCCTCCGAGGAAATTGCTGCCAGTGCAACACCAGGTCGAGGGTGACAAGTAGAGACACATTCTGGAAACTGAACCGTTCTTGCTCGCCAATCGATCTGAGGATTGTGCTTCTCTAACCAAGGAATTCCTAGAATAATCTGGAACTGAGGGGCCTTGATCACATCGAACACGATCTTCTCATGGTGTCCATCTTGACTTACTAGCGTCACTTCTTGGGTGGTATGCGTTACTGGTCCGGAGGCTATCTCCGTACCATCCACCGTAGTAATGACGTCCTTTACAGCCTTTGGACAAAGAGTCAGATTCATCCTCAAAACCATTTCATGATCCACATAATTGCAGATGGCACCGCTGTCGACGTAAGCTTCAATCGCATGTAATCGATCCGGATGTTCAGGGCTAATGAGGACCATAGGTATCACGAAATGCGAGGTCATGGAACTGGTTTTAACGCTCGGCAAGAGGACCTCTATTCTTGTCGGGCGAGGTCGTTTCCCTGCTCAGAGTTTGTGACCCTGGTAACTGCAGCTCCTACTGCCTTCTTGGCTGGTTTCACCGGACAGTCTCGAAGAAAGTGCCCCGAGTTTCCGCAATAGAGGCATAATTGCAGCTGTTTTCTCCTTTCCCGCTCCTTTTGTGTTAGTGGTCCTTTCAGGCCCCCTATTTGCATGGGTTCCCCGGAGTCTACTCCTTTGGTAGGAGTTGGTGGTTTGGAAAATACTCGAGCATCAAACTTGGAACGATCGGCCTTCCTGTTCTGCAGTCTGTGGTCAATTTGAACGACTAAGTCAATATAGTCCGAACAGTCTTGCGGGGGATTCACTACTTGGGCTAACACATCTTTGAGCTCTCCACGTAGACCTCTATAAAACAGCGTAATCCTTTTGTCCTCAGGCCATCGAGTTTCCACTATCAGTCTGTTGAAAGACGCAATATAAGCCAAAAGGTCTTGATTACCCTGTCGCAATGAAAGGAGCTCATTGTCCAAGGCCTGCCCCTGTGAATGTCTTGCAAACAGTTTTTCCATACTGAGCTGAAAAGCTTGAAAATCATGGAGAACCGGATCATCTTGATTAACTAGAGGGATCGACCAGTCTGCCGCATTGCCACTAAGGTACGAAAGCACGAAAGCTACCTTAGCTTGATCAGTTGGAAAGGCTGCTGGCCGGCATAAGAAGTGCAACCGGCACTGGTTAATAAATACTGCAAACCTCTTTGGGTCACCAGAAAATCGTTCGGGCGGAGCCAGAGGTACATTCCCAGGTAGGTTGATCTGCACTGGGTTCGTAGAGGATGTTGAAGGAAGATTTGCCCCTGATGCGGGTAACGGAGTTTGTCCGGCTTGTGACTGTAGCAATTGTCTAGCGAGATCGTCTGTTCGCTCCTTGGAAATAATCAGTTCCCTTCTTAGAGCATTTGTTTCCTGACGGGCTGCATGCACTTCTGCTCTTAGTTCCCAAGTAACTGGGCTAGCTGGTCGGTATCCGAGGTTTCCATAGCGCCTGGGTGGGAGTTTTGCGGTAGGGCTTTGCGTTCTGTAACGCTCACCTGATTCCCGCAGAGGCGCCGGTCTTGACTGGGTGAATGCTGTATCTTCAAAGGTGATGTATAACACACGGTTGGCTCTTTGGGCTGGACCTCTGTGCACTGTATGTCTGACTCAAAGAGTAAGATGTCTTAGGTAAGTGAACGCCGAGCTCTCCATCTGCCTCGGGGCAGGGTGCCGTAACCAGTTTCTTCACTGGATAAGGGTGCAGGCCTCTTGACCTCAGAGGACTGCTGTCCGTCGTTAACTGCACGAACGGTAAGTTCTGGGCACTTCAAATGTCTTAAAAGTCTTTTGTAATGATATCTCTTATTTTGCAGGGTTCCGGCGATGGCGGATGGCGGGCTGATGAGAGTTGAGGATCGAACCCGCGTGAGGAATAGAAGCGCCTGGAAGCACGTAAGTAAGCGCTTGTAGCCTGCTTCAGGATGCGCACTAACTGTCCCTTTTATCTTGCAGGTACAAGTTCGGAGCTTTAGAGAAGCTGAAGGGTGCTGGAATACCCACTGGATTTAGCGTGGGAAGGAGTAATGGCACGTGAGTAATAAAGTTGCCCAATGTCTTTAAACGCACCTTCTTTTGTATTTCAGATGCGGGATGCAGCGCCGAAGGCCTCCGGAGCGTGCGAAGAGCTGGTAAGCTTTTGTCTTTCAGATGCCGGAATGCAGTGCGAAGACCTCCGGAGTATGCGAAGAGTAGGTAAGCCTTTGTCTTTCAGATGCCGGAATGCAGTGCGAAGACCTCCGGAGCATGCGAAGAGTAGGTAAGCCTTTGTCTTTCAGATGCCGGAATGCAGCGCGAGGCGTTGGTGACAGCCGATGGACCAGGTAAGAGATGCGCTGCCACTGAAGACCGTAGTGCTAACCTGTTCTTTCTTTGTCTTTACAGGTGCTGCTGAAGACTGGATTCCAGGATGGTAAGCCTTTGTTCCCTTAGGCCCAGGATCAGAAGCAGAAGACACGATGAGCGTTCTGCTGCAGAGAATGCAGAATAACGCAAAGCAAGATTCATCCATCGGGTGTGGTTTAAATAGCCTCCTGTAGTGCTTAGGTGTCTCCTTCCACAGCCACGCCTAGGTAAGAAAAGAGTTCCTGCTTTCCAGAAGAGTTCCAGTGTTCTGAACCTAGGGAGTGGCTCCTGCCCCACCCAACAGGAAAAGTAGTCCCAAACAGAAGAGGATCAGGGGTTCAACTGGCAGGTAAGTAAGCAGCATGGTCTGCTGCAGGTAAGTCCACCCAAGCATTATGAGCCCGGCGCTTCCAGCGCTGGGACTGGGCATCTTTATGAGCCTGGTGCCACTGGCGCCAGGACATGGTCCAAAAGGTCCCAATTGGGACTGGCTGGCACTCAGAACCGGGGTTATGGGTCTGCTTCCAAGGGAGTCGGGCAAGTCCTGATCTTTTGGAAGCAGAGATCATGACAGAAACAGGTGGCGTCGAAAGCTAAGTGGGGCCAAAGGCGCCAGGACACTGGGTCGGTGCAAGGGGCGATGTCTGTGTGCCAATATTTTGGATATGACCTACCACACTCTGAAGAATGTCCGGCCAAGTTGAGAACATACGGCAGATGCAACAGTCCTGGTTATTATGCCCGGATGTGTCGTGCTCCCGCCCGGGTGACTGTACAGAGGGGCCCCGCCATAGCGTTTGGCAGAAATTCAAGGAGACAAAGGAGCGTTGCCGTGCTAGACCAGGAAATGCAGAGGCTCAACATGGCCGAGGAGGAAGAAGATGAGGAGGATGAAGTGTTCTTCATTTCAAGCTTGGCCACAGGGGCGAAAAAGAAGAGGCAACCGAAGTGTTTTGTGGACATTCAAGGGGTGCCACACAAGTACTGGTGGATACGGGAGCCTCGGTGTGTGTGCTGGCGTCCGATCACTACCAGTCCATACCGGGTCCACCGGCGCTGGATGCTTCAACGGTGAAAATATTCACGTTCGGCGGAGATACACCGCTACCTATCAAGGGCGTTTTCGTGGCGCCTGTGTCCAGAGGAGGCAAGACCATCAAAGCCCGTTTTTTTGTCACAGACGTGAGCCCTCACTCTCTACTCAGTTGTGCGGCTTCTGAGGCCCTCGACCTGGTGCATTTTGCGTGGGAAGTTTATCAAGTGGACATTGAGCAGTATTTTCAAAGGGGTGGGGAAATTGAAGGCTCCTCCGGTATGTCTACACATAGATGACACCATCAGACCTACAGCTCTCAAGCATCGCAGAATCCCGTTTCACCTCCGAGAAAAGGTTGAAGGGGAGCTTTGTTTGCTTGTGCAGATGGACATCATCGAGAGGGTGGAAGGCCCTAGGCCCTGGGTCTCGCCCATTGTGGTAGCACCCAAGCCGAAGCAGCCTGGAGCGGTACGCATATGCGTAGCTATGCACCTCCCCAACGCCGCTATCAAGAGGGAGAGGCACATCACACCCACTCTTGACGACATCATAGGGGAACTACAGGGCGCAAGAGTGTTCTCGAAATTAGATTTGCGAGCAGGCTACCATCAGCTTGAGCTCCACCCAGACTCCAGATTTATTACGACGTTCACGACGCATGAAGGCCTATACCAGTTTAAGCGCCTGAGCTTCGGCATTTCATCTGCTGCCGAAGTCTTCCAGAACACCATCAGGGGGGCGCTGGCGGGCCTTAAAGGCGTTTTGAACATGAGTGCTGACATTCTAGTGTTCGCAGAATCTGAGTCTGAGCACATGAAGAGGTTGGAGTGCACACTAAAGAGGTTGGATGATTTAGGACTCACTTTACATCGTGAAAAATGCGAGTTTTTCAAAGACAGAATTGGGTTCTTTGGATTCATCTTTCACGCCAGTGGTGTGTCACCGGATCCGGCGAAGATTAAGGATATTCGTGAGGCCGCTGCGCCCCAATCCCCTACCGAGGTGAGAAGTTTCTTGGGGATGGTAAATTACTGCGGGCGCTTCATCAGAGGTTTGGCCTCCTTGTTGGAACCCCTCAGGGCATTGACCAGGAACGAAGCCGTATGGGTATGGGAGAGAAAGGAGCAAGAGGCCTTTCGGCTCCTCAAGAATGCCCTGTCGGATAGTGACACCATGGCGTATTTCAACCCATCGGTTGAATCTGAAATTGTTGTAGATGCCAGTCCCGTAGGTGTTGGAGCAGTACTACTACAGCCAGACAAAAGAGGGGACATGCGACCCATCGCTTAGGCGAGCAAAGCGCTTTCTGACACGGAGAAGCGCTACTCGCAAATTGAAAGAGAGGCTCTAGCTATCCTATGGGGCTGTCGCCACTTTCGCCTTTACATTCTGGGCAAGACCGTAGTGGTCGTGACTGATCATAAGCCGTTACTGCCTATCCTGGCGGGAGTGTCGTCCAAGCCCCCTCCCAGAATTGAGCGTTGGATGCTGGCCCTGATGGAGTATGGGGTGAGGCTCGTGTACAGGCCAGGTACCAACAACCCGGCGGACTACCTGTCGCGTCACCCCAACAGGGTGAGTGGGGACACGAATGAGGAAGTGTCGGACTGCCAGGGACTACTCTGCCACGTCGTGGAAGGTGCGTTGCCAGTGGCGCTATCGAGACTCACCATCGCAACAGAGTCATCCAAGGATGAGGTGTTCCACATCATCAAGGCGGCAGTGAGGAGTGGTGACTGGAAAGCTGTGCTAAGGGACAACTCCAGGCGGCAGTTAGAAGCACAAAAGGACCTTCAGGCGCTCTGGAAGGTGAGGGATGAGTTGTCTATTTCGTATGACGGACTGCTGCTGGGAGGGAGACAAATTGTGATCCCGCAAGCTCTGAGGAATCGCGTCCTGGAATTAGCACACATTGGGCACCAAGGGGTTGTCAAGACCAAAGCGAGGCTCCGTCCAAAGGTGTGGTTCCCTGATCTTGAAGGGATGGTTGAGCGCTTTGCGGGAAGGTGTCTGCCGTGTCAAGCAGTGGCTCCAGGGGACAAGGCCCCACCGATTAGGTCGATGGAACGGAGCGAAAAGCCCTGGGGAACTGTCCACGTAGATTTTGGGTCGACTGGTCGGGGCATGTATTACTTAGTAGCCGTGGACCAATGGTCGCAATACCCGGAGGTGGAGGTGGTAGAACACACGGCAACCGAATACACCACTAGGGCTCTGGACAAAATGTTTGCAACACATGGGTTCCCGGAAATAATATGCTCTGACAATGGACCCCCGTTCACCGGCAGTATTTTCGCCCAGTACCTCAAGGACAGAGGCATCCACCACCGGAGAGTATCCCCTCTGTGGCCTCGCACCAATGGGGAGGCCGAAAGGCTAATGCGCACACTGAACAAAGTGCTAAGAATTTCCGCTCATGGGGGGGAAGACCTTCCGAAGAAGCTCGTGGAATTCCTAAGAGAGTACCGGACCACCCCGCACCAGTCAACAGGGGTAGCCCCCGCAGAAGCACTGTTTGGGCGCTGCCCCAGAGGCATGATACCGGAAATGGATGGCCGCCGGCCAGGCGTCATTGACAATGAGAAAGTAAGAGAGGATTGCATAGCACGGAATCAGCGAGAAAGTGAAAGGAGGGGTCTGCAAGACAAAGAAGTATGTCTAGGGGATGCGGTGCTAGTCCGTAACCGCCACCGTGAGGGCAAGCTATCACTGCCCTATGAACCCCACCCGTGGAAGGTCACACACGTAAAAGGGACCATGGTGACGGCAGCCTGTGCACGCGGCACAGTCACTCGCAACCGGTCATTCTTTAAGAAAGTTGACACTTCATCGGAGACGAGTGAGCAGAGCGAGAGCAGGGCTTCTGAGGAAACCCCAGATGGTCCAGGGGAAGACGGCCAGAGGGATGCCGGCCCAGCTGAGGATGGTCTCAGTGGAACTGTGCCAGAGATGTCAAGGTACCCTGTGCGGAGGGGTCGCAGACCGCCCTCATACCTCAAGGACTATGTCCTGGACTCGGGAGACTGAGCCGAGGCAGGGGGAGGCGTTCATTGAGAGAAAGAAAATGTTTGGGTGTTCGAAGTTTGAAATGTTATTTCAAGGTACGTTGAGTTGTGTTTTCGTTAAAGAAAAAAAGGGATGTGACGTGCGAGTCACGGCATGCGCATGCGCGAGCCTCGTTCCGGCGACGCGCATGCGCGGTGGAAAATAAAGTGCGCCCGTGCGGGCAGTTGCCGCCGGGACGCTAACCGGCCAACACCGTGTCCAGTGTGTTCCTGTATGCGTGAGTGAGTGCATGCAGAAAGGCCCGAGGCACGGGCAGCCACACAACAATCGAGAGACAGCCTCTTTTCGCCCTAAGCCAATAAATGGATGTGTTGATCAGGCTGTCCCCCTGTTCCTATTTGGCTTCCATGAATTTGGAAACATTCACCAAATAAAGACAAGCAAGCCTCGGGTTGTCACCCAGATTACCAGATTTAAGAAAAAATACTCTAGGTGGCTGACCTGCGCAAGGCAGGAGACCACTGGACTGGCTTGGTGGCCAAGGGTGAGGATTGGGATACAGGCCATTCCTCTCCTGTGAATGCCTTGGCTGAATGCTCCCGCTCATTTTGCGTGGGTCAACCAGACCCCCACGACAACAAATCTGGGCCCTAGCTATCAACGCTGCCTCTACTACGCGCCGCTCAGGCAAAGAAATTGCATGTGAAACCAACCCATCTACCACCCTATTGATCTTACTTAGATCCCTTTTCAATTCCTAATTTTCTTTCTGGAGTGGTGCTATAAGCAGTAAGGCATCTTGTACCCCTTCATCTACCCTCAAATCGGTTACTACTGCAGCCTCCCGATGTATGGGGTCAGGGGGCGCAGATACAGAGGTTATATTCGAATAAATACTATGGTTGTTGAAAATCTCAAACCTATGGCTAATGACAGCTTCGGGTGGTAGCTGATGTTTGCAGGTTCATCTAGATCAACTTGGAGAGTACCATTAGCCCCGTCCACCCAACCTCCCCCTTGCCACTCGGTACAGGCCACCACAGAAAACGAATGAACCTCTACTGGTATGTTAAAGGATTTCCCTTCTTGTTGGTCTAGGTGATTGGGTACTTCATAGCCAGGCAGTATTTTTCCCACTTCCACAAAGGCATTTAAAGACATTTTGTCGTTATCCATATTGTCCTTAGCAAGTGTACGCATCTCCTCAATGCCAATATTGCACAGGGAGGGATTTGGCTGCCTAGGAAGAGCACTGGGGTCTGCCTCCTTACAGGCCGAGACTAAAGCTTCCTCACCAGCGACTACACTACAATTAGAATTTGCGTTCTTGCCCCTTGAGGCGCCTTTCATGCATACATTCCTCAAATTGTCTTGCTTCCTTGGGATCAATATCATGTAAAAGCCCAGCAATTTCATCAATCATTGCATTAGCCTCTTCAATGCGTTGTATGAACTTGGAAGTTTGTTTCCCTGCAATACTATTAGAAAGTGGACAGTTGCATTCAAATTATGGCTTTGTAGGCACAATCTGTCAAGGTGACCGAGATAAATTGTGCAAAAAATGATTTTATAGCAAAGGTAATAGAAACTGTGTTGTGTCTCTACTGAGTTGTGGTTACAAAAAAGCCATTTAAACCACTAGTGTAAATTGTAAGAATCAAAAATACTCAGGCTCCAGACAGCGCCAAATCCACTTTTGAAAAAAGTTTTTAGTTCATGTTGCCCTTTGTATGACAAGTCTTTCCGCTAAAACTGTTCGCCTTTCTCAAATACGGGCTTTAGTATTAAAGTAACAAAAACAAAACCAGAATTGTAGAGTATTGAATTTTAGGAAAACAAAAAATGGTGAATTAAAGTTGAGATATGGGGTAAATGAATAAGATTTGCAAATAGTTAGCGTATGTAATAAAAAAAGACATTTACATTTTGCACAATAGACAGAACATTTGGTCGAAATCATAAGATAAGTAGTCACTGAGAGTCAAGGGTTGGTGAAAGGGAGGATTCATGGGGTAAAAAAAGGAGAAAAAGAACAAATATACAAACATTATATTAAACAGAAAGGAAAATAGATAAAGAAAAATGGTTCATTAGTCCCGATACTTTTTTGAAATATGATTTCACAATTTTTAGTAAGCCGTTCATCCAATTGTTATTACCTGTATGACTGTATATTTTCAGAAATTAGTATTGGTTCAGTTCATGAATAAATGGGTTCAATCCCTAATGAAAAAGAAAATATACACGTGCAGTGTTCAGTGATTAAATTTCTATGGTAAAAACCTGCTGATTCTATTCTTTTAAAATAATGGGTGTGTATGGGATGGTGCGTGTCATGCACTAGCGCGTTTATTTGCCAGATTTTTTATTCCAAAATTGCGGTTTTACTAAATGTGGTCACAACTAGTGCCATAGCCAAAGACTGAGAGCATTTGTTAGTTTTTAAAGGTAGTTCCGGTTGCATCTATTCATTGCAGTACTAGGCCATTATTTTGAGACACACTCAAGGTCTTTGAGCCAATTATTGCACTTAATAATCAGTGCCTATTGCTTTCCAGTGAGTTTGTAGGCACATGCAATAAGCAGCATGCATACAAGGTAGGCGCCACTTCTATTGCACAGATTCATATTTGTATCATTAGATTATCGTAATCATGTTCGGGGGATCTAAGTCCAAAAATGTTTAGTCAATGCGCGTACCATCCTTCACGTAGAATGCATTGCATCTACTGTTCAGGAGAGCATAAATTCGCTACGCTATGGATTTGGAAGCTTTCACAAATCCCTGCGAGTACTACTTTCAAGACGGTCTCTTACCTGCACGATTGTCTTGATGCGCTCTCGCGCTTAGCTTCATTCTGCGAAGGCGCCATGCAGCGTCTTAATTAAAACTTGGTTGTTGCCATCATCATCATGGTGATGGTGACAAAGTGGTCCTCTCACTATTTCCACTACAGGCGCTGCGGTGGGCGCCATCCTTTGGGAACTGTTATGCAGTGATATCTATACTTAGTACCTGTCAATGCCCAATTTACTGTTGTTTACATGCAAGTAAATGGTGCTATGTTTCTACTTTGTATGTTTTATTATTTTTCGAGACTTATTAAATGTACAAATTGTATATCATTAGTTCTGATACTATAAAAACGTGCATACAAAATTAGGAGACCGTTGCAGCTTTTTAGTTTACGGTGATGTGCTGTTCGATAAGACCCTTGTTATCAGTATGATTACTGTTTCTCTTGATGTAGGACGTCCTAAGTTGTATTATTATGGGTATGCCCCTATTAAGCGAAGTATTTCAGGATACTTGGTTGTATTTATATTTTGATTGGAATCTCAGTAGTGACTGCAATGTTCTGAGTACCCACTAAATATATATGTATAGGCCTCAGCATTGATGTGCATAGTTAGGGTAATGGTTATATGCCACATTGGTTCAACAAATGTAATATCTATGAAAATGACACCATTTCATTGTCCTTGTTGATACATTGTACCGTCAAATTGAATTTACATATGATCTTGGCCTCAGCTTGTCGTAGCTTCTTCTCCTTGTTGCCTCCTCTTCTGCCCATAGGGATTTTCTGTAGGCCTATAAATCTAATGTCCGCTTTGTTGGCCATTTGGTATTTGTCTTGCCAATGGCTGGCCAGAGGGAGTCTCTGATCTTGGCTACCAATGTTTGCTAAGTGTTCACGAAAACGTATCCTCAGTTCTCTGATAGTACTTACCATAAACAACGTATTTACTTCTGCAGTTGATAGTTTGTAGAATGTTGAACTCATTGTTGAATGAGTCCTTGAACAAATTGGCTTTGTCACAGGCATATTTGCACATTGTGCAGTTTCCACACTTTCTGAAGCCACTGATAGGTGGTTGTAGCCAATTATCCATCTTCCTTTTGTCAGGGTCCGGTAAGAGTGAAGGACTCAATTTGTTCCTCAGAGTTTCTGCTTTTCTGAAAATCATACGTGGTTCAGCATCAATATGATTCTTGATATTCTCATCTAGTTTGAGGAGATGCCAATGTTCGTGAAGGGTTCTCTTCAAAAGTTTATGGTTACTACTAAAGTTAGTGATGAACCCTACTGTCGGTTGTTCTGTGCGTTTTCCACTTGGTATTAAGGCCTGTTGTTGTGTAAGTCCTTTACTCCTATTTTTAGCTCTGTTGATGCAGTCTTGTGGATATCCTCTGGCAATAAACCTGGTTTCTAATAGAGTACATTCTTTGTCAAAGGCTGCAGAGGTTTGGCAGTTTCTCCTTGCTCGGATAAATTCCCCTGTGGGTATGTTAAGAATGGTGGATTTTCGATGGCAGCTTTTGGCGTGCAGTATGGAGTTGACTTCTGTAGCTTTCCTGTATGTATACATACGTCTTCAGTTCGTTTTGTTCAACATAAATTGTTAAGTCAAGAAAATTGAGCTTCAGCTTCCAGAAAACTCTATTCCAAACATATTATTGTTGATACGATTTACAAATTCATTGAATTCCAGTTATGTGCCCTTCCAGACTCTTAGCACGTCGTCTATATCTCATCCATTTTAGCAATTGTTTCTGATGGGCTATATCCTGATAGATGATAGTGTCTTCTAAAAAGCCCATAAAAAGGTTAGCCAGGGCTGGGGCATATTTGGTGCCCATTGATATACCTTTAGTTTGTTGGTAGAATGTGTTGTTAAAGGTAAATATGTTACATACAGGAAACCTACAGAAGTCAACTCCATACTGCACGCCAAAAGCTGCCATTGAAAATCCACTATTCTTAACATACCCACAGGGGAATTTATCCGAGCAAGGAGAAACTGCCAAACCTCTGCAGCCTTTGACAAAGAATGCACTCTACTAGAAACCAGGTTTATTGCCAGAGGATACCCACAGGACTGCATCAACAGAGCTAAAAATAGGAATAAAGGACTTACACAACAACAGACCTTAATATCATGTGGAAAACGCACAGAACAACTGACAGTACGGTTCATCACTAACTTTAGTAGTGACCATAAACCTTTGAAGAGAACTCTTCACAAACATTGGCATCTCCTCAAACTAGATGAGAATATCAAGAATCATATTGATGCTGAACCACGTATGATTTTCAGAAAAGCAGAAACTCTGAGGAACAAATGTAGTCCTTTACTCTTACTGGACCCTGACGAAAGGAAGATGGATAATTGGCAACAACCACCTATCAGTGGCTTCAGAAAGTGTGGAAACTGCACAATGTGCAAATATGCCTGTGACAAAGCCAATTTGTTCAAGAACCCATTCAATAATGAGTTCAACCTTCTACAAACAATCAACTGCAGAAGTAAATACGTTGTTTATGGTATTATCTGTGTGTGTAACCTGATCTACATCGGAAGTACTATCAGGGAACTCAGGATATTTATTTGTGAACACTTAGCAAAAATTGGTAGCCAAGACCAGAGACTCCCTCTGGCCAGCCATTGGCAAGACAAACACCAAATGGCCAACAAAGCAGACATTAGATTTATAGGCCTACAGAAAATCACTATGGGCAGAAGAGGAGGCAATAAGGAGAAGAAGCTACAGCAAGTTGAGGCCAAGATCATATGTAAATTCAATTCGACGGTACAAGGTCTCAACAAGGACAATGAAATGGTGTCATTTTTATAGATATTACATTTGTTGAACCATTGTGGCATATAACCATTACCCTAACTATGCACATCAATGCTGAGGTCCATACATATATATTTAGTGGGTACTCAGAACGTTGCAGTCACTACTGAGATTCCAATCAAAATATAAATACAACCAAGTATCCTGAAATACTTCGCTTAATTGGGGCATACCAATAATAATACAACTTAGGACGTCCTACGTCAAGAGAAACAGTAATCATACTGATAACAAGGGTCTTATCGAACAGCACATCACAGTAAACTAAAAAGTCGCAATGGTCTCCTAATTTTGTATGTCTGTTTTTAAAGTATCAGAACTAATGATATACAATTTGTACATTAAATAAGTCTAAAAAAAAATAAAACATACAAAGTAGAAACATAGCACCATTTACTTGCATGTAAACAACAGTAAATTGGGCATTGACAGGTACTAAGTATAGATATCACAGCATAACAGTTCCCAAAAGATGGCGCCCAACGCGGCGCCTGTAGTGGAAATATTGAGAGGATCACTTTGTCGCCATGGCGATGATGGCAACAACCAAGTTTTAATTAAGATGCCGCATGGCACCTTCGCAGAATGAAGCTAAGCGCGAGAGTGCATCAAGACAATCATGCAGGTAAGAGACCGTATTGAAAGTACTACTTCCAAAAAAGCTTCCAAATCCAAAGCGTAGCGAATTAATGCTCTCTCCTGAACCGTAGATGCGATGCATACTACGTGAACGATGGTACGCGCATTGACTAAACACTTTTGGATTTAGATCCCCCGAACATGATTACGATAATCTAATGATACAAATATGAATCTGTGCAATAGAAGTGGCGCCTACCTTGTATGCATGCTGCTTATTGCATGTGCCTACGAACTCACTGGAAAGCAATAGGCACTGATTATTAAGTACAATAATTGGCTCAAAGCCCTCGAGTGTGTCTCAAAATAATGACCTAGTACTGCAATGAATAGATGCAACCGGCACTACCTTTAAAAACTAACAAATGCTCTCAGTCTTTCGCTATGGCACTAGTTGTGACCACATTTAGTAAAACCGCAATTTTCGAATAAAAAATCTGGCAAATAAACGCGCTAGTGCATGACACGCACCATCCCATACACACCGATTATTTTAAAAGAATAGAATCAGCAGGTTTTTACCATAGAAATTTAATCACTGAACATTACACGTGTATATTTCCTTTTTCATTAGGGATTGAACCCATTTATTCATGAACCTGAACCAATACTAATTTCTGAAAATATACAGTCATACAGGTAATAACAATTGGATGAACGGCTTACTAAAAATTGTGAAATCATATTTCAAAAAAGTATCGGGACTAATGAACCATTTTTCTTCATCTCTTTTCCTTTCTGTTTAATGTAATGTTTGTATATTTATTCCTTTTCTCCTTTTTTACCCCATGAATCCTCCCTTTCACAAACCCTTGGCTCTCTGTGACTACTTCTCTTATGATTTCGACCAAATGTTCTGTCTATTGTGCAAAATGTAAATGTCTTTTTTATTACATACGCTAACTATTTGCAAATCTTATTCATTTACCCCACATCCCAACTTCATTTTACCATTTTTTGTTTTCCTAAAATTCAATACTCTACAATTCTGGTTTTGTTTTTGTTACTTTAATACTAAAGCCCGTATTTGAGAAAGGCTAACAGTTTTAGCCAAAACACGTGTCATACAAAGGGCAATATGAATTAAAAACTTTTATCAAAAGTGGATTTGGCACTGTCTCGAGTCTGAGTATTTTTGATTTATACTATTAGAAAGTGGGCTTGCAGCCTTTCGTTTAGACAGGACTACTTTAGCTGCAAAACAGTTGTATTCTTATATGTGTGTTGGTTGAAAGGGTGCCCTTTAGTAGTGAAGAATAAAACTGTTAATCATCAACTTAGGCTTGACAGTTTTCCACGCCCCTTTTGGACCAGATATCCGGCCCCTATGATGTCACTGCCGGCCGGTGGCCTCATACAGGGTGCCCCGGAAGTTCCGCCTGGATGAAAATCCCAACCCGGAAGTGCTGCAGGTGTGTTTTACAGGAACTTGGTCCTTAGCGGGGGTGTCCCACCGGATGTGACATCATAGGGGTTAGTGGGAAGGTCCCACCAAAGCCTGCAGTCCCTAGGGGCCCCAAGCATTCTTCCCCCGGATGTCCCCCACCCTTCAAAACTCAGCGCCACACTTTTGTGCATCGGGGGATGCACCGGTGGGGTCCCCTACAAAGACCCAGAAGTGTGGCTTTGGGTTTTGAATGGTGGGGCACATGGAGCTGATGTCTGAGTGGCGGCCATCTTTAGGGGGTGTGGCGTGTAGGGTGTATATATACAGCTGGTGTTTGGGCTGTAGGTACAAGCTGATCCTGAGGGCCAGGGGAAACTGATTAAACAGCATCAGCACAACCGGCAGGTGCGGCAAGGTATACATAAGGTTGAAACTTTGGGCATTGGACATGGGAGATGGTGCGAAAAAGGGTATTTAGTATAGGGTGGCGGTGTGTCTACACTTGTAATAAGACAGGGAAAGAATAAAATAATAATAATAATAATAATAATAATAATAATAATAATAATAATAATAATTGGTATATAGCAATATATAAAAAATGAAGAAAAAAATAGAAAATAAATATTTTATATCAAATTTAGCAAAAATTGAAAAATATTCTTAATTAATTTTCAGAAAAAATAATAATAATTTCATATCAATTATGTTGGGGGGAAAAATTCTGAAAAATAATTATTATTCATAAGCCCTGATGGGGGTGCTAGGCCTGCGCCCACAAGGTTTGTGAAGCAAGGCCCATGGTCTTTGTTAGGGTAAGGCTATGGGGCCTGGGGCAGCAGTGGAGGTCTCTGGCCTTTTCAAAGAACACAGGCTGCAGATTTGGCAGACCCACCAGCCATCCTTCTATATATAGAGCTCAAAAGCAGCTGTTGGGCCCAGCCATGTGGTGCTATAACTGGAATTCAACAAGAACACGCCCAGAGAGGAAGTATGTAGCCCTGAACTCAGCTGGTGAATTACGTCTCTGAAATTCCAGGGAGGCCGTAAAAGGCCTTGTGGTCTGCCTCGAATGTCCCAGCAACCCTCCCCAGGCTGGGGAGGGGGAAGTGCTGGGGGTCTCAGCACCCTAGGGGCAGCTGTGATGCATCAGGTTGAATTTCCAGCCAACAATGCAGGCAGATCCTGTAGCAAAAACCCTAGGGGGCAAAGGCTTGAATGGCCAAAGATGTTGATCTTCTGGGTTAATTTCACAGCTGTAGGCAAAGCCCACCAGTTTTGAAACCCTATAAGTTCTGGGGGATGTTTAGACAAGCTCTCTTCCGTTTGCAGTGCATTTGCAGTCCCTTTTGTATGAAGCCATCCTGATGGTTACAGTGACCATGCTGAGCTAGTCAGATTCACAAGTAAGGGGTGTATAATCTATGCCATGCTCCAGCAGCTGATTGCATTGAGTAAAAAGCTAAGCTAATTGTTTTATTAATTAATTAATTTATCTGCAGGACCTCTACCCAGCGCTTTCACTCGGGGGGTACTAAGTTTTATACCTGTACCAGGTACTATTTTTACATTTAATTATTGCCATATTACCTTGTTTTAAAATATATATATATATATGTTTTTAAAATAGCTATATGTGTATAGGCCCCTATGTTTGTTTGTCATGACCTGGGGGAAAAAGGAGGGCTGGAGTACTCTATGTTTAAAGCATGGTTTATGTGCAGCCCTTGAAATGCAACAGCATGGCAGTTTTATTCTTTTTTTAAAACGAAAACTGTTAGGCTGATGCATTTCAAAAATTGCATCCTGATGTATGTCTCAGAGCCCTTAATAGTATAAGCCTTAGAAAAAAAAGAGCTGGGAAACCGTGGGGCGTTTAAAGGCTTCCCAGCTCTTTTATTTTCTATGGCTTATACTGTTAAGGGCTCTTATCCACCAGTGTGCGCCAAAGCCCCTTTTGGCCTTTTAAAACTCTGATGCAGGCTTCGGGATGCCTTGCGTGTGTCCCCAGGGCAGCAGCAGCCTACAGTTATAAGCAAGACGGATGCTAGGATTTACAAAAGCCGACCGTACTTTCAGAAAGTGCGACCCGCTTTTGTAATACATAGCACCGGCCTTGCTTTTTTAAATGCATATTTTAGACATCGCGGGAGACGCTCTGTCTATAATATGCATTTAAAAAGCAAGGCGGGTTCTATGTATTACAAAGGCCGTTCGTATAACATGCATTTAAAGCAATGCTGGAATCATGTATTACAAAAGCTGGCCACACTTTCTGAACATACGAACGGCCTTTGTAATACATAGAACCCGCCTTGCTTTTTAAATGCATATTATAGACAGCGCGTCTCCCGAGCTTTTAAGTGGACATGCAGATGAGTTCCCAGGCTGGAGTCTTTAATGCACTAATGTCTACAGCATGGGATCTCATCAGCATGGCCATAAACAACTCCGTGCAGGCAATGACCACACATGCCGAAGTCAGAGGGCCAGGCCATAGCAATTAAATAGACAAGGCCTGTCCATCTGGCGTCAGGTTGCGCGGCCTTTGGTCAGCGCGTGAGCATCTGCTCACGCCATGCAGGGCCCATTGAAAAAACAAAAAAACAATGAGGGCATTCCGTATGGAGGCCCAGGGACGGCTGCAGAGCCCATTTAATAAATAAATTAATAAATAGTGCTAGTGACGGCACCATGAGGTGCAAGACAGACCCTCAAATAAGGGCCCCTGCAGCACCCTCCTGTATTGTTAGATAAACATGTTTTAAACTACAGAAGTTACCCACAGCAGTAATTATTGGATGGTCCCTTCTGTATTTTAAAACATGTGTATCTAATACCAAAGTGTAACCCTGCAAGCCCCAGCATCAAGTTCTGCCTCGGGCATAAAAATGTCTCAGGTGCCAACGAAAAAAAAAAAGTGACCCCCCTTTTGCAAAATGGCCATTCATTTTCTTTGTGCCACTGTTTGATTAGCACCCCAGGAGGCATTTTTTTTTTAATGAAATGCAACTGGACATAACTATAAGACTCATAGCTAAGTAGCTCAGCAAACTGACCCCCAACAGTCCCCATATGTAAATGCCCATTCATTTTCTTTTGTGACACTGTTTGAATAGTACCCAAGGAGGCTGGTTCTGATAAAATGGGATGAAAATGGTATATTTTTTTTTTATAAAACATTTTTTATTATCATTTGATTACAACATAAACAAAACAACAAAAACCAAAAAGGGAGGAACAAGAAAGAGACGAGGCAGTTACATCCCTGTTGGTTCGAGGTGCTGACCAGTCTCCCTGGATATGCTGCTCTGCCCAGCGCCAGGCCTCCCTTGGGTCGTTGAAGTGGACCGTTGTGCCCTTGTGATAGACTTTCAGCTAAGCCGGGAAGAGCAGGCCGTATTTGACTCCCAACGCTTGCAACTGTCTTTTAAGTTTTTCAAAGGATTGCCGTGCTTTCTGGACCTCCCGCGTGTAATCCGGGAAAAAGGCTACGTGCCTTTGGTTTGTGCGAGGTGCAACAGCGTGCCTCGGTTTCGATAGTTCAATAATCTTGCTATCACCGTTCGCGGGGGAGCACCAGGCACTGGTCTACCGGTGGGCATTCGGTGTGCCCTCTCTATAGAAAAGAATTTGGAAAAGGATTGCTGGTCGAACAGGTCCATCAGCCACTGCTCCAAGAAGAGCTCCGTACAGGGGCCGTCAGCCTTCTCGGGAATACCTAGAATCTGAATGTTATAGCGCCTGGACCTGCCCTCTCCTTCTTCGACTCTGGCTTCCAGAGTTTTGAGTTTGGCGGTGACCCCTTGAAACTGTTGTTGCACCGCGTGCAACCCGTCCGCCGTGTTGGATATACGTTGTTCCGCCTCACCCGTTCGTGCTGACAGTTTCTGCAAGTCGTGTCGGAGGAGGGACACATCCAGGCTGATTCCGTCCATCTTCTGCTCCATCGATGTGCGGGAGTCTGCTATAGCGCCATAACGTGCCTCAAGGAGAGTCCGGGTGCCGAATCCTCCTCTACCGACGGCAACGGTTGGGAGTCGGGGGGGGGGGTTGCGATGGAGGGATTGTGTACTGTTCGATTCTGTTTTGCATGGTGGGCCGTCTAGCTTTGTCTTTCCCCATGTCCGTTGCCGGGCACTCACTCCTGTGTACGGGTCTTCGTCGCGGCGACCAACTGGCCGCGCCCATCTCTCCTCATCCGGGCAGAGCGGCTCAGAGTCTAGAGAACTGATTCCTCCAGTCGAGGTCTCACGGGGCCTCGCCTTCACTCCTGGCCCCTGCCAGTTCTCCGTAGCTCCGTCCCCGACTCAGGCTGGCAACCACCACAGGGTGTGTGGATGGTCCGGTCCCCGCTCAAAGCGCACCCAGCGCTCCGGCGGCCATCTTGGTTCATCATCGGGCCTCACCGGCGTCTCCTTCCCGGGCTCCCACCTCTGCAACCCTGGCGCGTTTCAGGCTGGAATTCGCCCCAGATGTGCCCTGGGGTATCATGCACCGGAGAGCGTATTTTGGGGGCCACCAGATGGTCTTAAGTAGTCGTTTATAACAGGATGTTAGGCCGCAGCAGCAGGAGCTCCAGAGTCACACATCTACTGCATTGCGCAGTTGGCCACACCCCCGAAAATGGTATATTTTAAAGAATATTTATTCAGCAGCCCTTGTCAAAACGAATAGTCTCATAGTGGAGTAACTCATCAAACTGGCCCCCAAGGGTCCCCATATGTAAATGGGTATTTCATGCCTTTTGTGATACTGTTTGAATAGCACGCAAGGAGAAGGGTTATGATAAAATGTGATAGTGTACATTTTTAAATAATATTTATTCAGCACCACTGGTCAAAACTACTAGTCCCAGGGCCTTGACATGCCTGGGGCATGCCTGCGGCATAAAACTGTCTCGGGCACCAATGGAAAATGTGGCCCGCCAACGCAAAAGGCCCATTCATTTCTTTTGTGACTCTGAATAGTATCCCAGGGGTTATTTTTGATAAAATGTGATACACCTTGTACATTTTAAAAGAATAGTTATTCAGCAACAATGGTCAAAACTAATAGCCTCATAGACGAGTACCCCAGCGAGTTGACCCCCAAGGGGTCCCAAGTTAATAAGGGCCCCAAGCACCCAAGCATGGTGTGTTGTGTTTCTTGTGTGCATATGTGTCTGGGGGCCGCAGTGTTTGGGCAGTATGGGAGGCCCAAGGTCTATTTATTTATTTCTTTTTTTCTAGCAGATGAATATGCTGCATGGGAGGCAGCCTTGGAGGACGGGTGAATCAATTCCGAAGCACTTATCGACCTCTTGGCAGAATATGGAATTGCTACTATAGATACTTTTGGTGTGTACTACTAATATTTAAGAGCTGATACTAATAACTGATATCAATCTCTATAATAATGTAATATTCTGGCATTATCAAGAACTGTTTATCTTTTAATAATGTAATATTGGGTATTAATATCTCTTTTATCATTGAGCATTAACATCATGTATTGATAATGGCTATTAATATTTAATAGTTGTAACTAGATTATGAATTTTTGTTTGATTGTTTATATCCCTAAATCAAATATTGAATGTTCTTTTCCTTTTACACTAAGATAGACTGTTTCTTTTTTTTTTTTTTGCGGTGATACATGATCACACCTATGATAAGGCCAAGAATGCTGACGCTCAACAACAACATGAGACACGCTCTTCTGAGGCTGGTACTTCGGAGGTTGGGTGAGAGGCAGAGGGTATTGTAGCAGGTAATTGTTGCTGGCACTTTAGATATGTTCATTAAAGGACAAATCGTGTAAAGCATGTATGTTTCTTATAGGGCCCGGGTGTTTTCCACGAATTGAGTGTTTAGTGTAAAATATGATTATGTATTTTTTTTTGTAAACTCTTTTTATTGATTTCACAAAATAACACACAAACCATCCCCCCCCTCCCCCCCCACGGCAACAAGCTAAGTCCTTGCACCCTCCAACCCTCTTAAACGAGATAAGAACAAAAACAACAAAACACAGTTATCGCAAATCCAGAAGCCTCAATCGCTGCGGACACCACATCACCTTATAATCGTCATTAAGAACTTGCAGTAGTTCCCCCCAGTCTGCTGCAAATCTTTGGGCCTTATTGTCCATGGCATAGGTTGCCCATTCCAAAGCCACTATCTCCCACAGTTTTCGGAACCAATCTTGTATTCTAGGAACTTCCGAGCCTTTCCATCTCTGGGCTATTAGCTGCATAGCTGCCAGAGTCGTAATGACAATCGCTTTTTCTCTTCCTCTAGGTTCACCCGCCTCGGAGACCACCCGCTCCCCCAAGAGAATGTGCGCTGGGGTCCTCCCGGCCTTCAGCCCAAATGCCAACCCCTGTGCCTCCCTCACCTCCCCCCAGAACGGTTCTAGCTTGGGGCAGTCCCACCAAATGTGTTCCGATGATTATGTATTTGAAGCATATGTCTGTATATGACTCCTTGATGTAGAGTCTGGTGGTAAATGTTTTCTTTGATTTTTATTTCAGATATATCAGTGGAGACATTAATCAAACTGGTGAATGAAAGCAATAACTCAGTGTTAAGACGGATTTCTGAACTCTGTCCTGGCGGCGCTGAAGTTCAGAAGGCCAACCTAATTACTTGGAACAGGGTAACCTCTGGACAAGCCAGACCAATCAGGGTAGCGATCGCGGCGGTCAAGACTAGGTCTCAAGAGGGGTGAGGGTGACTGAAAGCCCGGAATGAGCACACAAAGCAAGGACACTTACAAACTACTCCAAACAGGCGTTATATTAAAAATATATACACATTTATTCTAAGGCCTTTGCAATAATGACCGTAGCGAGAAATTACAATAAAACTCTAGTAAACCAACACATACCAAACCAATACAATATATATACAAATACAAACGAGTCTAAAGCGTTAGATGCACGAAATGTGTAGTCCACCTAGAAGGGGAGGAAAACAGGCAGTGCGAAATAATGATTAGACCCAGTCCGCCTTCAGAGGCACCTAACTAAAAGGAAGTCCAAGCCCTACGAAGAGTGGAGCCTTGTGCTCAAAAGTACCTGCACACGCTGGTGCCAACGGGCAAAAAGGGGAGTCTCTTCGAGGGAATCAGGCAGTTCAGTTTGGTGCACAAATGAAGAACAGAGTTCCGCGACTCAAGCGCAGCCTCCACTGTGGGCAGAAGCAGAGCGCGAGTACGGAAAGGCGTGCTGTTTTGACACAGCGGGGAAAAGCTATGGGCTCCTGCAGGAGGGCGACCAGTTCCTAGCTATGCTACTCACCGGTCCCCGATGCAAGCAGACCCAGGCTTCTCCGCGTCAGTTTCAGTGCTGGCAGGTTCAGAGGAGCAGGGGACGTCTCGTCGTCGTGTAGATTCTGCAGCAGCAGAGTGGAGTTAAAGATGTCCCAAACGAAGTGAACCCGCACAGTTTGTTACCACAGCAGGGCAACGGAGCGGCCGTGTGTATCTCAGCCAAATGTACACTACTCACTTCAGACCTGGGAATGCCAAGTGTACGCATCGTGTGAGAGTGACAAGGACTCGAAATACAACACAACCTGGCGGCGGTTACAGAGCAAGACTCCTGGGTAGGCTGGTCAGTCTGCTGGATGGCCCAGAGACACTTCCGAAGGCTTACGTGCAGGAGATGGTGAAGATGCCGAGAATAGCTGTCCCCACTATTCCAAGGGACGAAGTACCAGTACAGGCCTTCTGGTTCGGTCAGAGGTAGAAAGGGTTTCACAAGGCGACAGCAGTGCAGAGGAGCAGTCCTTCAGCGGGTCACCAGCGATTCCTCGGTTCAGCCTCGTGGTTGCAGGATACTTGGCTCCTGTATTCCTTCGTTCGTGAGGACTCAGGAGATCGACATGGTAGTGGCGTTTCCAGCCCCCTCTTATCCACGGTTCCCTTCGCGCCAAAACGGAGGAGACCCAATGGGAGATCCGCTCATCAACACTCACACCATACGTAGACCTATCACGGACCACGGTGGTCCCAGGCATTCACACCACCCTAGACTCTCTGGCACCCAGGATGTGTATTGGGACAAGACATCCCAGCCCACATCCTGGAGGCACACACAAGGCCTGTAGAAGCCCGCGAAAGCATCTGTGTTTCGCGGGAAAGTACATGCCCAAATAAGGAAGGCCCCGGGTCGGCTTGACCTGGGGAAGGTGAAGGGAGCAAGACGGTCAGCAGACAGGACAAAGGAACCTTGTGGTCTGGCCATTTTGGGAGCCAGGCCACCATTTTGGGCTAAGCGCGAGAAACGCGCTTAAAACGCCAAAAGGAGCTCAAAAACACAAGAAACGATCGCTGCCACCATTCCCGTCCGTGATTCACTTGCACCGATCAGTTACAATCCAAAAAGAGTATCTAGGGCCTGTAGAAGGCTAGAGACCCAAGAGAGCAGTAACTTAGCTTACAGTGCCCTCTTGTGTCATGTTGCACGAAAGCCGCAACATGATAAAGAAACTACGGAAAACAGCGTTTCCCGGTACTGACTGTCTTAAGGGCATGTCAGTTTCCCCGTAAGAATGGAGCGAAAGCCCAGAGGAGTGCGGCAGAAGGCTGCACTTCTCTGGCAAAGTCTAGATCATGGTGAAAACAACAGCAAAAAGTTTAGGGGTTGCCACATGGAAGGAGAATTACCCACAATTAAGAAATCTTTCCTAACACTCGCCCTTCCCAGACTATGGACAGGGGGAACTAATTCAACCCTTGGATGAGTCTCTTGTTCAGGTCGGTTAAACATTCTGGACAACCCATCAGCATTGCTATGTTGGACACCTGGCCTATGCTCAATAGTGAAGTCGAAGCCTTGTAGACTTATGGACCACCTACGCAACTTTGGATTCTCTCCCTTCATGTTCATTAGCCACTTTAAGGGCTTATGATCAGTTTGCATAGTGAAGTGGGTCCCATAGAGGTAGGGCCTCAGCTTCCGTAGGGCCCACACAACAGAGAAACATTCTTTCTCCACTGTGGACCATCTGAGCTCTCTGTCCTTAAACTGGCGACTAATAAAACCAATAGGGTGTTCCTTACCCTTCTCATCTACTTGCGATAGTACAGCTCCTATCCCAGTGTCAGAGGCGTCCGTCTGCACAATAAAAGGTCTTTGATAATCAGGGGCCCTGAGGACAGGGGCCTGGCACAAGGAGTCTTTTAAGCCGTTGAAGGCCTTCTCACACTCGTCGGTCCAAGTTACCTTCTTGGGTTTCTTCGGAGTGGTGAGGGCAGTCAGAGGGGCAGCTATGGTGCCAAAGTCTGCCACGCAGTTGCGGTAATACCCCGTGAGTCCTAGGAAGGCTCTCACCTGGGTCTGTGTAGTGGGGGTAGGCCAGTCTTGTACTGCTTGTACTTTACTGGGAAGAGGCTGTATTCTCCCTCCACCTACTTCATGTCCAAGGTAAACCACGGAGCCTTGTCCAATCTGGCATTTACTAGCCTTTATGGTCAAGTGTGCTTTCTGAGGAGCCTGGAGCACAATCCCGAGGTGTTTCACATGGTCGTCCCAGGTGGCACTGAAAACTGCTATATCGTCCAGATATGCAAGACAGAATTCGTCCAACCCATTCAACACATGATTCACAAGCCTCTGGAAAGTGGCAGGTGCATTTTTCAACCCGAACGGCATTACCCTGAATTGGTAAAGGCCGTCTGGAGTAGAAAACGCTGTCTCCTCCTTGGCATGTTCTGCTAAAGCTATTTGCCAATAGCCAGCAGTGAGGTCAAACGTGCTGAGGTACTTGGAGGCACCCAAAGTATCCACCAGCTCATCTGTTCGAGGCAAGGGGTATGCATCTGTCTTGGTGACAGCATTCAGAGCCCTGTAATCCACGCAGAACCTCAATTCAGAAGTGCCTGCCTTTGGAACCAAAACCACATGGCTGGACCAAGGACTACTAGAGGGTTCAATCACCCCAAGGTCTAACATCTTGTTGACCTCGGTCTTACTATAAGACCGTACTTTGTCTGACATCCTGTATCCCCTACTTTTGGTAGGTACACTGTCTCCTGTGTCTATGTTATGTTTGCACCAAGGTGTCAAACCAGGCGACTGTGAAAACAGGGGGGAAAACTGCCTAAGCAAACTTTTCACGTAGTTTGCTGATCAGAAGTCAGGTGAGGGGCCACTCGGACACCCTCAAAGGAGCTATCTGAAGGACCGCTTTGGAACAGGTAGGGGAGAGGTTCAGACTCCTCTTCCTCAACATCTGAAGCCAGTAGCAGTGCTACAATTTCGACTCTTGGGACGAAAGCCTTCAGCCTGATTACGTGGAACACTTTTGGAGCCTGTCCAGGCCTTCCAAGGTCCACTAAATAGTTAACCTCACCCAGGGGCTCCAACACTGTGTAAGGGCCTGACCATTTGTCCTGCAAAGCTCGAGGCCTTATGGGATTCATGATTAGGACTTGCTGACCAGGTGTAAAGTTGATGAGGGAAGCTTTCTGGTCGTACCAATGTTTCACCAGCGGTTGTCCTGCCTTCAATTTATCACTAGCCAAGCCCATCAGAAGTACCATCCGTTTTCTGAGCCCCAGCACATAATCTACTACATTGGTAGTAATAGGGGGAGTGGGCATCTCCCATCCCTCTTTGACTATGGCTAAGGGTCCCCGTACAGGATGACCGAACAGAAGTTCGAAGGGGCTGAAGCGAACACCCTCCTGTGGTACCTCTCGGTAGGCAAACAGTAAGCATGGTAAAATAAGATCCCATTTTCTTCTCTGAGTTTCTTCCAGAGACCCAATCATGCTCTTTAACGTTCTGTTGAAACGTTCCACCAGACCATTGGTCTGGGGGTGGTATGCAGAAGAGAACTTGTAGGTGACCCCACATTCTTTCCACATAGCCTGCATATACTTCGACATAAAGTTGCTGCCACGATCCGACACAACTTCTTTAGGGAAGCCAACCCTAGTAAATATGCCAAGTAACGCTTTTGCAACTGACTTGGCAGTTACAGTTTTCAATGGGATGGCCTCAGGATATCTGGTTGCATGGTCGACCAGCACCAGGATAAACCTATTGCCTGAGGATGTTGGCGGGTCAAGGGGACCAACGATGTCGATCCCTACCCTTTCGAATGGTATTCCCACAACTGGGAGTGGTACCAATGGAGCTTGGATTGTCGAGCCAACCTTACCAGATAACTGGCAGGAGGCACAACTCCTGCAGTGACTTTCTACTTGCACCCCCATCTTGGGCCAGTAGAAGTGCATGGATAACCTTTGCTTGGTCCTCTTAATACCAAGGTGACCAGCAAGAGGCACTTCATGCGCCAACTGCAGGAGGAAGGGTCTAACAGCAAGGGGAACCACCAACCTCCTATGGTCTCCTTCTGTAGACTCTGTGGGCTCACTATACAGGAGTCCACCTTCCCAATAAATCCGATGCGTCCCAGGAGGTTCACCCTCAAGCTGGGAGCAGGCCTGTCTCCTTAGGCCTTCCAGAGATGGGCACTCACGTTGGCCTTTACTGAATTCTTCCCTATCAGGACCACCTTCTACTAACAAGTCTTTTAGTTCAGGATGGTCGTTGGGGTCAAATACTTCAGGCATCGCCACCTCCTCGTCAGGCCCGGGCGATTGACCAACTTCCTCCACCGCAGTGGTAGACGAGCTCGGGGGAATATTCTCTTTCCCTCGTCTTGACTTGTTTACTCCTTTTGCCTTGGGTTTCCCCTTCGGCTGGGGCGGCGTATTGGTCTTGGCCAATGCTGCCCGTGCTTGAGACCGTGTGTAGGGTCTGTCGGCAGTGTCTCCTACGAGCCCTAAAGCTCTGAGATCATTGCCTAACAAGACCTTTCCTGGGACGTTTCTCTGAATGCTCACTGGAATCCTGACTGCTGTACCATTGATAGTAAGATTTACAGGTATTACTGGGAACATGCGGAGTGGGCCGTCAGCCAACTTAGTGGGCATCAGAGTAGCTCTGGCAACTTCCTCTGAGTCTACCAAGGTAGAATCCACTACAGTTCGACTGCACCCACTATCCCTAAGAGCTGGAGTATCTACTCCATTGATCAGCACACTGTCTTTAAAGTAGTGCTTGGTATTATCTGGAATCCTCGCATAAGCCTCTGTGACTTTAGGCTCCCAGGAACCCAGGGAAACTAAAACTACCTCAGCTTCTATCCCACTGGGGAATGAGTCTGAGGAGAAGGATGCTCCTGTAATCTCTTCTTCCTCGTAGGAGGAGAAGGCCAGATTAGCAGAGTGGACCCCCAAAGGTTAAACCTTACACCGGGGATCCCCCTTCACGTGGTCAGTTGCTCCACAAGCAAAACAATATCCATTGGGTATGTTTACATAGGGAGGCTTATTGTAACCAGAGTTCTGTTTCGGAGGCTGACCTCCACTACCCTGTGAGTTCTCTTGTGTCTTACCCTTATTTTTCTTTTTGTGGCCCTTTTGAGAAGAAGATTTATCAGATTCTCCACCCTCCTTATCTCTGGACTTTTTCCCTTCCTCCTGCTTACCAGGAGGAGTTTTGTCCTAATGGGACACTCGATGTGACACCCATAAGTCTGCTGCAATGGCCAGCTTCTTAGGATCTATCTCCTTCGAATCGGCCAAATGCTGCTTAAGCTCCAGGGAAGAAGATGCAAAAATGTGTTCCAGCATGACAAGATTTATCATGCCTTCAAAGGTAGAAACCTTATAACCTTCGACCCACCCAGTCAAGTTTTTTAAGGATTCGGTTACATAAGATACCCAAGTACCACCTTCTTTTTTCTTGTACTCTCGGAATCGTTTTAAATATTTGACAGGAGTCTTTCCAAACTTTAAAATGAGAGTTTGCTTTAACATTGCGAGATCAACTCGCTCAGCCTTCGACATTTCCATAATGGCACTGCAGCCAGAATGGGGCAGTCTGCTGAGTAACCAGGCAATCTTATCAGCATTGTCAACTTGTTGAACTTCACATGCATACTCACACGTATTCAGCAAGTCCATAATGTCATTCCTTTCCTCATACACACTGAGCAGATCTTTCGGAAACCGTGGATGAGAGGAGGCCCCAGACCCATGTCCAGGACCCTTGGACCCATTTGCAACCTGAAGCTTGGCCAGTTCCAACTGGTGATCCCTGTCTTTCTGTTTTTCTGCCTGTTCGATTTGTAGTTTGGCTATGCTGAACTCAAGCTCCTTCTGCCTAAACCACAGCTCTTGCTTCTTGAATTCAAGCATAGCCTCCCCATCAACACTGGCAGAGGAAACATTAGACATCTCATCCTCCCTGTCCTCGTGGTCGCGGTGGATCAGTGCAGCGGCAGAACCGTCGGTTCTACCAGTGAGAGCAGCCCCACCTCCTTCCGCACAGTCCTCAGAAGTTATAGCGTCAAGCTGCGCTTCTTGCCACGCCACGATTCTTTGGATCATATCCAATTTGGTGCCTTGAGAGGAAACACCTCTCTCCGCACACATCTTTTTCAATGTTTCTGATTTGGAAGCATTTAAAGTTAACAAGGTATTTGTTTCCATACTGTTAGATAGGACTATGGCCTTTTTAAAGTTATACTATAACAATTCACTACGTGTCCTGATAGGAATAACTTGAAATGCCTTAGTTTGTGCGCAACACTAGATACCTTCAGTCGTATCCCACCGCTGTACACCAATTTGTTAAGACGGATTTCTGAACTCTGTCCTGGCAGCGCAGAAGTTCAGAAGGCCAACCTAATTACTTGGAACAGGGTAACCTCTGGACAAGCCAGACTAATCAGGGTAGCGATCGCGGCGGTCAAGACTAGGTCTCAAGAGGGGTGAGGGTGACTGAAAGCCCACAATGAGCACACAAAGCAAGGACACTTACAAACTACTCCAAACAGGTGTTATATTAAAAATATATACACATTTATTCCAAGGTCTTTGCAATAATGACCGTAGCGAGAAATTACAATAAAACTCTAGTAAACCAACACATACCAAACCAATACAATATATATACAAATACAAACGAGTCTAAAGCGTTAGATGCACGAAATGTGTAGTCCACCTAGAAGGGGAGGAAAACAGGCAGTGCAAAATAATGATTAGACCCAGTCTGCCTTCAGAGGCACCTAACTAAAAGGAAGTCCAAGCCCTACGAAGAGTGGAGCCTTGTGCTCAAAAGTACCTGCACACGCTGGTGCCAACGGGCTAAAAGGGGAGTCTCTTCGAGGGAATCAGGCAGTTCAGTTTGGTGCACAAATGAAGAAGAACAGAGTTCCGCGACTCAAGCGCAGCCTCCACTGAGGGCAGAAGCAGAGCGCGAGTACGGAAAGGCATGCTGTTTTGACACAGCGGGGAAAAGCTATGGGCTCCTGCAGGAGGGCGACCAGTTCCTAGCTTTGCTACTCACTGGTCCCTGATGCAAGCAGACCCAGGCTTCTCCGTGTCAGTTTCAGTGCTGGCAGGTTCAGAGGAGCAGGGGACGTCTCGTCGTCGTGTAGATTCTGCAGCAGCAGAGTGGAGTTAAAGATGTCCCAAACGAAGTGAACCTGCACAGTTTGTTACCACAGCAGGGCAACAGAGCGGCCGTGTGTATCTCAGCCAAATATACACTACTCACTTCAGACTTGGGAATGCCAAGTGTACGAATCGTGTGAGAGTGACAAGGACTCGAAATACAACACAACCTGGCGGCGGTTACAGAGCAAGACTCCTGGGTAGGCTGGTCAGTCCACTGGATGGCCCAGAGACACTTCCGAAGGCTTACGTGCAGGAGATGGTGAAGATGCCGAGAATAGCTGTCCCCGCTATTCCAAGGGTCGAAGTACCAGTACAGGCCTTCTGGTTCGATCAGAGGTAGAAAGGGTTTCACAAGGCGACAGCAGTGCAGAGGAGCAGTCCTTCAGCGGGTCACCAGCGATTCTTCGGTTCAGCCTCATGGTTGCAGGATACTTGGCTCCTGTATTCCTTCCTTCGTTCGTGAGAACTCAGGAGATCGACATGGTAGTGGCGTTTCCAGCCCCCTCTTATCCACGGTTCCCTTCGTGCCAAAACGGAGGGGACCCAATGGGAGATCCGCTCATCAACACTCACACCATACGTGGACCTATCACAGACCATGGTGGTCCCAGGCATTCACACCACCCTAGACTCTCTGGCACCCAGGATGTGTATTGGGACCAGACATCCCAGCCCACATCCTGTAGGCACACACAAGGCCTGTAGAAGCCCGCAAAAGCATCTGTGTTTCGCGGGAAAGTACATGCCCAAATAAGGAAGGCCCCGGGTCGGCTCGACCTGGGGAAGGTGAAGGGAGCAAGACGGTCAGCGGACAGGACCAAGGAGCCTCGTGGTCCGGCCATTTTGGGAGCCAGGCCACCATTTTGGGCTAAGTGCGAGAAACGCGCTTAAAACGCCAAAAGGAGCTCAAAAACACAAGAAACGATCGCTGCCACCATTCCCATCCGTGATTCACTTGCACCGATCAGTTACAATCCAAAAAGAGTATCTAGGGCCTGTAGAAGGCTAGAGACCCAAGAGAGCAGTAACTTAGCTTACAGTGCCCTCGTGTGTCATGTTGCACGAAAGCCGCAACATGATAAAGAAACTACGGAAAACAGCGTTTCCCGGTACTGACTGTCTTAAAGGCATGTCAGTTTTGCCGTAAGAATGGAGCGAAAGCCCAGAGGAGTGCGGCAGAAGGCTGCATTTCTCTGGCAAAGTCTAGATCATGGTGAAAACAACAGCAAAAAGTTTAGGGGTTGCCACATGGAAGGAAAATTACCCACAATTAAGAAATCTTTCCTAACACTCAGGGTCTCCCGAAGACCCATGCCCACCAGATATATACAAATTGATTCTTAAACAAGGAACGCCCCTAGAATATCACAGGAACGTCCTCAACCTTTTCAGCTCTACTCTCAATATGGGATGATCTAAAAATGAACACAGACTCGGACAACAGCACTGCCTTGATACTCCTAGACCTATCAACAGCATTCAAGACAGTTAACCACGACACCCTCATAATGAGATTCGAAGGACTGGGAATAACAGACACTGCCTCACTATGGATCAAATCTTTCCTAACAAACATAACGGAAACCGTATGGATGAAACCCTTCAAATCTAGCCCGAGAGACTCCACCTGTGGAGTATCACAAGGATCCTCCTTCTCCCTGCTACTATTCAACATCTACCTGTATCTACTTATCAGAATCATAAAAAGCCACGGCCTCACCTGCTACAACTACGCCGACGATACACAAATAACCTTCAAAATACAAGGCAACCCGGAAATAAACTCAATGCTAGAAAACTGCCCCCGCGATATATTCCTCTGGATGAGCTCCAACTGCCTCAAAATCAACCCAGGTAAAACAGAAATAATGATCGTCACATAAAATGGAGGAGAGATCCACTTCATCCCTTGGCCAAGGGAACTCGGAACAACCCCAGCACCTTTGCCGATTATAAAAAACCTGGGGGTCCTGATGGACAATAATCTCACGCTAGAGCCACAAGCAAACGCCCTTCTCAATAAAAGCTTCTTCCTCCTACGAGTGGCAAAGAGGATCCTACCATTCCTATCGTTCACCAACAAAACAACCACCATCATTGCCCTAGTCATGTCCCGAGTAGACTACGCCAACAGCCTATACTTAGCCATGCCGGAACGACTTTTAAAAAAACTACAACGCATTCAAACCGCGGCAGCCACACCGCTTCTGAAACTACCCCAAAGAGAACACACCACACCAGCGCTCAAAACACTACATTGGCTACCAATAAAACAACAAATAAAATTCAAAACAATGTGCATCACGCACAGAACGGTACACAACGAAGGCGCTGAGTTCCTGAGAGACAAACTGCGTCTACATCAACCAACAAGAATGCTCAGATCAAGCATTGACATCCGCCTGGAACCGAAAGCCTACAACAAAATAAACTTCGAGGATCCTCCTTCTCTCACCAAGCCCGAAAACCTGGAACGACATTCCAAAGTACATACATAACACAAGAAACCACCTACTATTCAAGAAACTACTCAAAATCTGGCTCTTCACGTTGTAACTAGAAAGACCAGCCACAGGGGCACGCACACAATGAAAACATCTATGAACATAGAGAGAGACCCGGATCCACACCAAGCAATCAATGGGAAAAACCCTCAGGAAAATATCCCACGACATACTAAACGACTAACCGGGAGCCAGCCGCAATACGACCAAAGACCGTATACATAGCAAGACCAAGACAGAAACAATAGGACGAATCATCAAGAGGACCATGACCTTAAACCATAGCCATTCCTAACAGACCCAAGGACAATAGACAGAGAGGGAAAGGAAGCACTACACCACGAGCCCCAACCCAGTGGGTGAGAAACAGAATGTTTCATCATTACACACTGTCCACTCACTACACACCGGGCAGCACAATGCCCCATCACACAAAACTACAACCAAACAACATTCCCAAGGATGTTCACCCAACAGAAACCAAAGAACCAACGGAAAGACAGCCATGACAGGAGGAAACAAACAACTGAATACACAGGCTCACAAAGATGGAAGCACTAGAACGCCACATCAACACCATTCCGACCCTGATCCTTTCAAAACCTCAACTGACCAGTGTCACACTAGATAACAAGAGAATAGAGATATTACCAACCCAGTCCCACACCCGAAGAAAGGGTCAGACACACCTATCAATCCAAAAATTACTCATTATGATACAGCGAAGTCAGCGCAGCACCAACAAATCGATGCGGCCCATGAGGAACCAGCATCAACCCAACCCACAGGGATACAACTCTAACGGAATCAGAAGTACCTGAATCAGGGCACAGCCCCCACTAACCCAACCCTCAATCTTCTGCATACTTAAACCACACAAAGCCACACAACCATCTCTCTCTCAGCAATCCCCATGCACTTTACCACACCGCATCAACAACACATAAACATCACGCACAGCACTTAAGGTCTCGCCCGATCCGATACTAGCACCAAAGCCCAGCACTTGGTGTATACCGAGCTGAAGCTGCCAACAGCACATCACTTCTCCCACTCTCCTGCACCCCTCCTCTCGACTAACCCTACCCGTCCTTCCTGTTTACAGATCCGCCAGAGCACCTGGGGACCAATTCCGTTGTTGACAGTCCGCTATATAAGTACCTTTAACATAACATAACATACACACATTGAAGGTCCAACACCGTCACTGCCCCCACCAGTTCCCCATGCCTGTGGACCGCAACATCAGATGCTGCACCCAGGCCCCATGCCAGAGGACCAACACCTGCGGCTGAACGATCATTAAAGAGGGAGGAACCTACCGGGGATACACATTGTAAGTATGCATAACTCCTAAATGACAAACCCCTTTTTTTATTCTCCAGAGCAGTGACCATTAATATTTTAGTGTGTCTTTGTAAAACCCCATACCGGACCGCTCATGTTATTCTAGAGTGTTGCGTGGGCTATATTTTACCAACTAGGTCCTTTAATATTTAAATGGGGGCTCGTATCCCTTCAGGTTTACCCTAGCATTCCATTGTAAAGTGTTGATTGTTCTTTAATACAACACGAAAACAGTTTTTTTTCTTTTATTTGTAGGGGCGTGCGTTGCTGCTGGGGAAGAAGTTATAGCACAACAACCCTCTGTGATCCCACCACCGCGCACGCCGGCAACTGCAGGTCAGCTGCCTACACAACCATTGTAAAATACCAATATTCATCACTCTGTGTTAGTGTCACACTCACCTGTGTCTCTGCAGGAGCGATGGATGAGCCTCCCTTGACCTCGAGTTCTCACTTCCCCTGTTTCACTCAGAGGGATACCTGTCAAATACAAGGGGTACACTTAGACCTGAATTCACCTGATTCTCCTGGGCTCTTCCCTTCTCTTAACTGTGTGCTGCGATGTCCCCTAAGGGCTTACCTTGATCTTTAGTAGGGTATACACTCCATCCTGCATTCGCAGGGGCGCGATTCACTCATGTGATTGATGCCAATGTCTGTAGGCTTAGTTCAGATGCCACACGCTGTTTTATGCTTTCGCAGCAAGGCTGAGTGTCCAAGGCGCCAGTTTCTTCACTGGCCAGAAAGTCCTTCCCACAAGTGAACGTTGCGCGGAGAATGTTTAGTGTCCACAATTGTCCGCAATGTCTTTGTTTGCCAGTGTATTTGTGGGTGAGTAGCGCTGCGTGTAGAAGCTAGCTGCTGGTGGGTATGCGCAGTGCCTTCAATTCGAGCGTGCCTGGTAATGTCTCTCCCTTTCCCTTGCAGGAGAAACCATGTGGTAGTAGCGCCTTGATTCCGGGTTCAGTGCTACTTGAGGCTTTGGTAAGTTTGCACTGCATTGAGAGAGAGAGAGCAGTGAAATAAGTGTCCGCGTTATTGGGGCGAGCGCAATTAATAATGTCTCTTCTTTGTTTTGCAGGGGTTTGTGCACTCGTACAACTGACCTGGATTCCAGCATCGCGGGAAGATTCGGTGAGTATGCGCAGCATTACTGATGTGTGCGTCTTAACCCAGTTCTTCTTGGTTCTTACAGGTGCCGGTGTAGAAGTCCCCTCTTGACTGGAGATTGCTGCGGTGTGGAGTAAGAACGGACGTTCCTCCGGAGCAGGTAAGCAGAAGCAGAATGATCCGAAGCGGGTAAGCAGAAGCAGGATGATCCGGAGCAGGTAAGCAGAAGTAGGATGATCCGGAGCAGGTAAGCAGAAGCAGGATGATCCAGCAGGATGATCCGGAGCAGTTAAGCAGAAGTAGATGATCCAGAGCAGGTAAGCAGATCTGGCTGATCCAGAGCACGGCAGGTGTGTTGCTGATACAGCTCACAGTAAGCAACAAGAAGCACTGGAAGAATCTTGGGTGTGGCTTATAAAGCCAGCCACACCGAAACACTACAGAGTTCATGAATTGCCATGCACTTCCTGTTTGGCAACAAGAAGTGGTAACCAGAAAGTTACTACAAACACTAGGAAGGAATTAAAGGAGGGATCTGCTATGGGTACTTTGCGTGCCTATGCCAGGCCTGCCAAGCCTCCACCCAGCTTGCCCCAACTACCTGCCTGATACCCATGACAGTCTTCCCACTCAAGACCCCTCCCAATGGTGTATATGAGGGCTTTAGTTTCTCAGGATGGTCCCGATGGAATGTTCGCACCAATCGGTGGGCATGTACGTGTGCGCTGGGTTCCCATGATCTTTCCTGGAGTCCGTACCCCTTCCAGTCAATCAAATAATACAGGGTCTTTCGTACTAGTTTGGAATCTAATATGTTCTTTACCTCATATTCTGGTGCTTCTTCACCCACTTGTATGGGTGCGGGAGGTGTGGAAGTTTGCGTTCCTGGGTGTGCTGGTTTTAATCATGACATGTGAAATACGGGATGTATACGCATATGTTGAGGTAACGCCAGTCTCATGGCTGCTGGATTAATTACTTTTTCAATTGTATATGGGCCGATGTATCTAGGCTGACATTTTTTGGGACCCTTTAAAGCAATGTGTCTAGTTGCCAGCCAGACCGAGTCTCCCACTTGATAATCTGGGGCTTTTCGTCGATGGCGATCAGCGTTTCTTTTCTGTGTTTCTTTGGCTTGCTGTAGGCGCCTGCTGGCTTCTCTGGCTGCTTTCATGATGCTGGCATGCAGATTTTTTACTGCAGGCATTTCAATTTTTTCTGGCGGATCGTAGACCGACGTTCTGGGGTTTCGACTATATATAGTAAAGAAGGGTGTTGCTTGGGTTGATGAATGTGTTGAGCTGTTGTAGGTATACTCTGACATCCATAGTATTTCTGTCCAGCTTTGGCTTCTTTGGTGTAATAGACAGCGCAAATACTGTTCCATGGTCTGGTTCGTGCGCTCGGTTTGGCCATCCGTTTGAGGATGGTGACTAGAAGACAGATGGACTTCTACTCTTGCCAGGGCACAACATTTTTTCCAAAAACGAGATACAAATTGGCTGCCTCTGCAGAAACAATTACGGTAGGGAATCCATGTAACTTGACGATTCGGTCTAGAAAAACCTGCGCCAGAGTCTGAGCTGAGGGAATACCTTTTAGAGCTATGAAATGGGCCCTTTTGGAGAAGAGGTCCACTACTACAAAGATGGTATTATAACCTGGGTTAGGAGGTAAGTCAGTGACGAAGTCCATTGATACTGTGCGCCAGGGCGCCGGCGGAATCGTGATTGGCTGAAGGAGGCCGGCTGGTTTTTGCCTGGATGTTTTGTATTGTGCACACACCTCACAGGTGCCTATGTAGGTGGCAATATCCTCTCGCCAAGTTGGCCACCAATAATATTTGCTTACTTTCTTCATGGTTTTGGCTATACCCGGATGGGCTTCTAACAGCGAGTCGTGGTAGTCTGATATGATTGCTTGTTGCAGATCCTTAATTGGAACGTAGAGGTGTTTTTGGTAGTATGGTAGTTTGTCTTGAATGGTGAACTGATCTCCCTTCATGTTCCAAGCCAGTAAGTCTTCTTCAGACATATTTTCTTTTATTGCTTCCTGCAGTGTGTTTAACCCCTTAAGTGCCACCGACGAGCCAGCTCGTCAGTGGCAAGCGCTCCAGGTTGCCACCGACGAGCCGGCTCGTCGGTTTAGGCACTCTGTTTTGCTCGATCCCCATTGATTTGTTTGTGAGTTGGGGAGGAGGGGGGCTGCTTCAAGTAAGCAGCCCTCTCCCACCCCCGCCCCCCAAAGCATGGGGGCACATGCACAGGAACCCCAAATGGCTGTGGGGGACACCTCATGCAGCCCTCCCTGAGCCTCCTAGGAAGGGCTGCATGATGTACCCCCCTCCTCCGTTCGGTGTGGGTGAGGAGAGGGCCACCACAAAAGGTGGGGCAGGACCCCCAATAGATGGGGCAGTAGGGTTTGGGCACCCTGGGGGCAGATGGGCACACTAATGTGGCCATCTGCGCCAAGCGAACCTGGGTAAACAAAAAAATAATACAAAATCGTAGGCTGCATTTTAGGGGGGGCTGAGGAGAACCCTAAATTGGCAGTGAATATTGTACAGCAACAGGGGTGGCACTCACCCCCCACCCCAAATGGAGGGCCTCACCTCATGCAACCCTCAATTTGGGGGTGGGGGGAGGAGAGGGCCACCCCCCGTTACAGTACAACATTTGCCTGAAATGTAGGGTGCCCCTCAGCACCCCCTAAAAAGCAGCCTACGATTTTGTATTATTTTCTTTGTTTACCCAACTTCGCTTGGCGCAGATGGGCACATTAGTGTGCCCATCCTCCCCCAAGGTGGGTAAACACTACTACTGCAATGGGGGGGCCTGTCTGGGTGGTTTGGTGTTTGGCTGGGCAGACACGGATAATTTATGTGTTCCTTTGTTTCCTTTACAGGTCTTTTGCAGTTCAAGCTTCTCCCTTGTTATGTAAGTATTGACTTTTGGTTATGGGTACATTGTTTATGCGGGGGCGGATTGCTACTCGGGTGGGTGGGAACTGGCCCTGTAGTGTTGGTGGTGTGAATGGGATTGGGTGCTCTGGGGAGGTATTGGGGTGGCCAGGGACACATTTGCCATGGTAGGTCACAAATTTCCCCCCAGAGCAGCTAAACAGTGCTGTTTCCCTGGGAGGGCAGTTTGCCACGTAGCTATCTGTACACATTTTTTTTTGTGCTGGGGTCAGCCATACGCCTATTCGTCTTATTTCCATTTCCTATCAGTGTGCAGTGTAGCCTTCCGTGGTGGTAGATGACTGGGATGTGCCATGTATCGGGTGGTAGAAATTGAAAAGTTAGCAGAAACCCCCAAGACAGTTTAGATGTGTTATTGGTAGGCTAAGTACTGAATGTAATTATTTTGTGTTTCCTTTGCAGTTGTGGCTCCTTGAAAGCTTTCGCTGACTGATGTAAGTACTGCATCTATTACTTTTGTAGATATCCATTGTAATGTGGAGGTGGATGGTTACTGTGGTGGGAGGAACTGTGGCTGCTGTGTTAGCGGTATGGGTGGGAATGGGTAGTGGGGAGGTCCTGGGGCAATGATGGTTGTGGCTTGCAGAGAGGAAGGTGGTTGCTTTGCAGAAATACAAATGGGGTAATGATAACTAGCAGCAGTGTCACAAAAATGTTTGCAGTAGTAATGCAGATGGTAATTTCTTCTGAGCATGCAATGCCCACGTGGTACGGAGCTCATTCCTTTTATTGCAATGGTCACCACTTCTGTCGTCCAAGTCCAGGAGTGGTCCCAGTGTGACCCGCCAGAGTCCCCATCCTTTCACAGGGGGCAAAGCTATAGCGCAGGGTAGCCAGAGGGGCAGGACAGTCAGGGGGTGATGTCACTGGCCTTGGGCGCCCGTCTCCCATGTGGGTCTTTTGTCCCCCAAGTTCAGCAGTGGTTGCAGGGTGCCCCGGCAGGGTCCCCATCCCTTCCTTGAGGGGAAAGCTGTAACGTTGGCCAGGTAGAGATGTAGGATGGTTTTGGTTGATGTGTGTGACTCTGGCCACCTCTCTGCCTTGTTGAAAAGTGTGCCAGCAATTGTCTGGAAGGGTCTGGCATGTACTTTCCTTTTGTTCCCTGTCTGAGTTTTGATCGCCTCTGCCCTTTCAACTCACCCAATCACTAATATGTTACATGGTTGCTTCTCAACGCCATTTCTCATGTATCAGCATTTCATGGAGGAGGGGAGGGTGCAACGCACGTTGGCTGTCTCTGAATTGGTACTGTGGGTGCAATCCTCGTCTCCACACTTGTATTTCTGTAATGTATAGTGGAAGAGGACATCTTCCTTACATTTTTTGTTGTCTTTGTTTTAGTTGCAGGTATGTTGTAGCTGTCTACCCACTTGTAAGCAAGCAGTGAGCTGGTCCTTAGCATTTCACATGAGTGTTTGCAAAATTGTACTCCTTTTTTTGTAGCGTGCTCAGAGTACGTCATATTGCAGAGGGTTGCTACAGTTTGTGAGCAGAGTTTGGGCATTTTGGCCTCCTTGTGTGGTGTAGGTTTGTGGCATTGCATAGCACTTGCTCTACTAGGTTCCACATTTTGAGAAGCACAGAAAGTTATTGTTTCAGTCTTTCTCTGTTCTTTGGACAGTGAAGGGTTCCATAGCGACAGTAGTCATGGCTTCTCGGCGACGATCACTGTCTGGTGCACAGACGTTAGCGGCACTGATGGAATCTGGCTCAGAGCATGGCACAGAGGTGGATATGGAATCTGATACAGATACTGCTTCTGAGGGTCAGCATGGAAGTGATTGGGGAAGTGATTTCTCTGTGGATGGTAGTTCTTCCTGCTCATCAGCTGAGGACGAAGAGGTGGAAAGAGTACATGCACCTATTCCCACCCTTCCCACATGCAGTATTCCCACCCTTCCCACACACAGGAGACCTGTAAGGGGGAGGGGACAAGCAGGACGTGCAAGGCATGTGCCAGTTCCTGTCATGGATGATGAGTCGGAGTGGGTGCCTCCAGCAATGGCTCAGCCTGTTGTGCCCCCTTTCACTGGAATATCAGGGTACACAGTGAATACAGAGGGGTTTCAGCCTATTGACTTTTTCAACCTTTTTGTTGATGATGGGTTAATTGCAGATATGGTTCAGCAAACCAATGTGTACACTGCACAGTTCTTGCGGTCAAGGGGTCCCACTCTGAAACCCCATTCCAGAGCACAAGCATGGGTTCCAACAACCGATCTTGAGATGAGAAAATTTTGGGGTCTCATTCTGAACATGGGAATATCGCCGAAGCCGTCTGTCTCAATGTACTGGTCTACTGTAGCGGTTCATGCAACCCCGTTTTTTCCAGCTACAATGAGTAGGAATCGCTTTCAAGCACTGCTACGTATGTTGCATTTCAATGACAACTTGGCAGCATTACCCAGAACGGACCCAAACTTTGATAGGTTGTTCAAACTTCAGCCATTTCTGAAGCACTTGACTCAGCGATTTGCGGAGGTGTATGTTCCTAGCCAGAACATATCCATTGATGAGTCATTGATGTTGTACAAAGGCCGGCTAGCGTTCAAGCAATTCATTCCTAGCAAGAGAGCACGATATGGGATCAAGTTTTACATGATGTGTGAAAGTACCACTGGGTATGTCTGCAACATGAGAGTCTACACTGGGAAAGACTCTACCCTAAACCCTCCAGGCTGCCCAGCCCATTTAGGGGCAACTGGGAAGATTGTTTGGGATCTTCTCACACCATGGCTCCACAAGGGTCACCATTTGTATGTGGACAATTTCTACACAGGAATTCCACTGTTCAGGGAATTGTTCAATGTGGACACACTGGCATGCGGTACAATGCACTGTAACTGCAAAGGCTTTCCCAGAAACCTTGTGTGCAAGATGTTGGCCAAGGGAGAATGTATGGCATTGCGGCAGGATGAACTGTTGGCAGTAAAATTTTCCCACAAAAGGGATGTGTACGGACTTTCAAGATGGCCGCCGGCTTAGAGTGACCGTGCTGAGCAAGCTCCCTGTACCCCGAAGGCAAAGAGGTGCCCACCACCCCGCCTGTGGGATATATCATACTAAAAGTGCCCCCCGTGTGAGTAACTGGGGGAGCTGGAGGTGGCGAGTGCCGGCGAGCTGTCATCAGAAGCTCGAGGAGAAGCGGCCGGCGGTCGCCGGTGCTCGAGACTCCCTGAACCTGATTCCTGTAGCAGAGGAGGAGCTGTCGAAGCGGACCCCTCCCCGATGGGAGACTTGCGGGGGGCTACCCCTGAGAAAGCGGCAAGCCCAGTGGGGTCAGCTTCGGCCGAGGAGCACGAACACAGGACCCCCGGAGAGGCCGCAGAGGAGCTGGAGCTGCGTCATCGCGCTGTCCCTGGCCGGGGCCTCAGGGGACGGTGGAGCGGATCCCGCGCGCCGCTCCCTGCGGGGCCTCGGAGGACCCTGGTGGGACTTTGGTGGAGTGGGGGCCCAGGCCCAGCCCCAGGCCGCCTGGGAACGAACCGTCTCCAGTTCAGACATCGCCGAGAGGGGAAAGAAGAATCCGGCGGAGGGCGGTGAGTGAGGCCATTTGCGGCTCCCCCGGGGGAGTAGGTGAAAATCTGGAGGCCACTGTCACGCCATGGGGAGAGTCGACCTCGGGGGTGGTCCGGCAGGCCCGAGTGCTGGGCTGGCTCTGCTGGGGGAGAGCCCCTCAGAATTCAAGCAGTAAGCTGCGTAGAGGCACAGGGGCACTTGGAATACTGGAAGCAGGCAGTTTGTTTTTGACCACCTGAGAGGCCAGACCTGGAGTGGAAGGACTCGGGCAGTGGACCCCGGGAGGCAGTGGAGTGTAGAAGGTTACCCCAGCGGGAAAAGGAACCGTGGGAAAATGAGAGGCCCGGCCCCTACGGTGGGGGCCTTCCTTAAGCGCATCCTGGGACAGGGGCCAAGGAGACAGAAGAGAGGGTGCAGGGAGCCATGACTACAAAAGCCAAGGGTAAAGGTGGACGTGCACCCCAGAATACGAGCGATATGTCCGGCGCCCTACGTTCTTTATGGGCCCCGCAGGACACTGGAGCAGGAACGAAAAATGACCAAGAAGGGGCAATGGTCCCCACTCCATCGGCGGCTGAGCGGGTGTCTGCTTTGATGTCAAAACAGGAATTCTTGGGCGAGATACACAATTTGCAGACCAACCTCGCTAGAACGTTCCAGGACCAATTTCAGCTCATGAGAGCGGATTTGAATGAGGCTCTAGGAGAGATCCGGCAAGAAATGAAACAGTTGGATGAAAGAACCGATTTGCTGGAGAAAGGCCTACATGATGTTGATAAAGATGCTACCGCCAACAGTGAAGCTATCGAAAGACTAGATGTCGCCACTCGGAATCTGGAGGCACAGGTCGAAAATTTGGAAAATAGGTCTCATAGGATTAATATCAGGGTAAAGCTGTTGCCGGAATCGGTTACAGATAAGGACCTAAAAGGAGTGATTGAGGCTATCTTTGCAGACATTCTGGGTATGGCCTCCCCGGAACAGGTCGAGCTGGACTGGGTCCACAGGGTGGGGAGGGCTCTGAAAGGAGCAGCGCCAAGGCCAAGGGATGTGGTGGCGGCCTTTGCCAGGTACGCTCAGAAAGAGGCAGTCCTTCGGAATGCGCGCCAGAGAGAACCGATAACATACCAGGGCCGGCAGATAGCGCTTTATCAGGATTTGGCGAGACTGCACCTCCTACCGCCCGATCACTCGTATCAACACCGAGGCCAAAATTTTCACTAAGATATTAGTGAGGCGCCTGGAAAGGCATTTGCCTTCCCTTATCCACCAGGACTAGGCAGGATTTGTGCTGGGAAGGCAAACTTCCGATAACATCAGGAGGGTGGCCCACCTGGTGGAGGAATCCCGTAAGACGAACACTCCGGCGATCCTGTTGGCGTTTGAGGCAGAAAAAGCTTTCGATCGGGTGGAGTGGTCGTTCTTATTTCAGGTGATGGCGAAAATGGGCCTAGGGTCGGGGTTCATAAATTTGGTCGCTATACTATAAAAATCCCACCTCGCGTATCTTGGTGAACGGAGAGATGTCTCGGCCATTTCGGTTACGGCGGGGGACAAAACAGGGGTGTCCCCTCTCTCCGTTGCTTTACGCAATATACCTGGAACCGCTTCTTCAGGCAATAAGAGAGGCGGACGACATTAGGGGGATACCGTTCGGGGGGGCCTAGCATAAGGTAGCAGCGTTTTTGGACGATATGTTACTCTCGCTAACAAATCCAAAGGGGTCCATTAAGGCCAGCATAGAACTACTTGCCAAATTTGGGGAGGGGTCTGGGTTGCATGTCAACCTACAGAAGTCCGAACTAATGCACCTGTCTTTGGGGGAGGGGGAAGCGGAAGAGACGAGGGCGCTCTCTCCGTTTAAGTGGAGTCCGGCTGGGCTTCATTATTTGGGGGTCAGGATAACGCCCTCGCTATCGGGCTGGGTTGGGGCAAAATATGAGCCCATATTAGGGGCAATCAAAAAGGATTTGAGGAAATGGGGGGCCCGGAAAATTTGCTGGCTGGGGAGGGGAGTGGTTCTAAAAATGGTTACTCTTCCCCGTCTATTATATTTGTTTCAGGCTATTCCCTTACCGGTCCCAGAAACCTTCTTTAAAAAACTAGATCGGGCGATCAAGGACTTTGACTGAGAGGGCAAGAGGCCACGCCTGTCCAAACGCTTACTAACTGCCTCTAGAGGGAGGGGGGGCTGGCTTTCCCCGATTTTCGCCGCTATTACGAGGCCACGCAGCTCAGAGTGATCAGGGAGTGGCTCTCGGTGAAATATCTCAAACACTGGGTAAAAATGGACAGAGCTGTTGCTCGGCGCCATTTGGGAGAAGTGTTGTGGCTCCCACAGAGATTGAGACCACCCCACATTTACTTAAGTGCAATCACGAAGGGAGTGGTGGATAACTGGGATAGGGCAGTGGTTAGGAGAGGAATCACGACCCTCCCCTCTCCGTTTACCCCGATCTTTAAAAATGGTGACTTTACCCCAAGACTAGAGGAAGGGGCGTTTTGGAAATGGGAGACTGGGGGTTGTAGCACCCTGAGGGACATGTTCAGCGGGACAGGAGTTAAAATGTTCGAGGAATGTAAGCAGGAATTCGGGATAGGAGAGCGGGAGAGACACCGATATTTCCAGATCAGGCACTGGGTAATGTCTACAGAGGTAAGAAAGGCTGCGACCCGGGATTTGACTCAATTTGAAAGATTCCTTCTTATTCACGATGGACCTAAGGGGTTAATATCCGACCTCTATAAGCAGCTAGAGCTTACCGGCTCGCACCCTTCCTGGGCTTATAGGAGGAACTGGGAACAGCAATCAGGAGTCAGCTTAGGGCTTAAGGGTTGGGAGAGGTTGTGGAGACAGATCCCAAAACTGGCAAAAGCGGTGCAACTATAAGAGGCATAGTATAAGTATATATACAGTTGGCATTATACCCTGGCCCGCCTGCACAGGATCTATCCAGCTACATCAGGGGAGTGCTGGAGAAGGTGTGGGGGAGAGGGTACTGCGGCACACATATGGTGGGATTGTCCAATGCTCCAGCCTTTCTGGAGCGATCTCGCACGGGCCCACTCCCAGTATCTGGGGAAGGGCGACCGCTATGATCCCCGGGAGATACTTTCGGGTAGGGATGGTCAGTGGGAAGTGGGTGGGAGGCAAGGTCATCACAAAGCGAGAGTGATCTCTACTTTGGCGGCAATGGCTCTCATCGCACAGAGGTGGAAGTCTCCCTCGATCCCGACAGAGCAAGATTGGCTGAGGAAAATGTGGGACATTGTCTCGATGGAATGGGCTACGTATGCAGTCAACAACAACTTGGAGAACTTCTCATCGGAGTGGGGAGAGATGCTGGCCTATTTGAGAGGGGAATTTAGGGAACAATGGTGCCCTCAAAGACTCAAACTGCTGGATATATATGGTTAAGGGGTGGGAAAGGACTGACGGAGGAGGTCCTGGGGAGGCTGTGGAGTGGGAGGGGAGGGGATTGTTTGTGCTGGTTTACAATTCATTTATATGTATTACGGTGAAAATAATAAAAAGAAGTTAAAAAAAAGGGATGTGTACATGCTGAGTATTATTCATGATGAAAGTACTTCAGCAGTCACTGAGCGCGGGCATACTCAGCAAGTGTGGAAGCCCAACTGCATTCTGGACTACAACAAGTACATGGGTGGAGTAGATAAAACCGACCAAGTGCTTGAGTCATACAAGGCTGAACGCAAGTCGCGCTTCTGGTACAAAAAGTTGGCCACACGCATTATGCATATAGCAACGTTCAATGTTTATGTGGTGTACCGTGCAGCTACTCCACAAAACAACCTGTCCTTATTGAACTTTGAAACAGAAATTGTTCAATCGCTGACTATAGTCCATGTAGAAATTCCCTCCGCTCCAGAGGTAGAAGGTGTGGCCAGATTGCAAGATCGACACTTTGCTGATTTTGTTCCTGCCACACCAATGAAGACGCACCCTTACAGAAGATGTAAGGTGTGTAGTAAACAAGGAGTGAGGAAGGATACTTGGGTGTACTGTCCCCAATGCCCTTCCAATCCAGGCCTCTGCCTACAGCCTTGTTTCCTTTTGTATCATACAAAGGAAAAGTATTGGGAGATGGACTGATTTCCGGAAATGGCCATCATCCCTTGAAAGGAACCCTTGGACTCTGATTTCGTGCACCTCTTACAAAGGAACAGCACTCCTGCTCCCTGCACTGGAGGTGTACCATCAATGAAAATGCAACAGCATTTCACCTCACGTCACTTCATTTAGCGTGCCTTCACGAGCATTGCTAGTGCTGCTCCCTCCACTGGAGGGGTGCATTGGTGAAGATGGGAACACCATTTCAGTTCCCTTCACTCAAGGGGTGTATTTTAGAAATAGTACACGCCACTTTGGCTCCTTCCCTTGAGGTCGAAGTGTCATGAAAGTGGTACTTGGACACCTACATGGCGGTAGTGTCTTGCGTACCTCGTACCACACTGCTCTCTTTATTGTTTTACCGTAACTTGTGGTATGTGTGGTGTAGCTGAAATGTCTTCTGTAGGAATGACTTGGATACGATTGGTGTGTGAGTGAGGTATAGCAACATAGAACATGCAGATGTCATTTCTGTGAATGCACTTTCCCAGCACTGCAGAAATGAGTAGCATGTTAGAGGGTGTTAGCTTTGTGTGGGTAAGGTTGCGCATATGAGTTCTGTAAAAATCTTGCTATGGACATACTTGAAGTTGGTGTGAGAGACAGCGCCTGTAGGCCAGGTAGCCAAGGGAGCCAATGTGCACTTGCTATCAGTGTGCAGATACGATTGTTGGCACATGCCATTTGAATGCAGACAGTTGATGTGCAATTGCTGGAAAATTATGTGAAAGATGTTGCCTGGAGACACAGTTGCATTGTGAGCACACGGACACATGGGACAAGTGTGCAGATACGCTTGCTCTGGCGCAAGTGATTTGGTAGAGGTGAGACTGCTGACATGGATGCCGACTGACTGCAGACACAAAAGGTGTATGAATGGCCAGTGATACGGTGGGTGCCTTGCCGTGGCATCACTGCTCACAAGGACGTTCCTCCTTGTGCTAAGCAGGGAGGCTTGTTGGCGTGCTAAATCCCACCTTGCTTGTCTGACTGCATTGTGACGTGAATGTATGAGAAGTGTGAGCAAAGGTGCATGTGAAGGGGCTTACTGATAGCACTTTCCTATGTACTGGGAGCACTAAAGACCACTTGCTGTGCAAATGATGTACCCATTCTCACTCAGGTACGACACCCACGCATACTAGGTCTGCCTTTCATTGGGACACCTGTGGGAACGCGAGACGGTAGGCCATGTGGTGCTGGCGACGTGTTTCAGTGGGTGACCAAAGGGAAATGTCTGAGAATTGTCTTCATTTCCGGCCATTTTCAGAGACATTTCCCTGTGTCCACTCACCAAAACACGTCACCAACAACAGATGTCATACCTTCTCGCGTTCCTACAGGTGTCCTGACGAAAAAGGTACCTCGCATGTGTGGGTGCATCTACCGGGGGTGCAAAAGGAAAAGGGTAACCCGCTGGTTACCCCAAGCCTTTCGCCACAGCACATTTTGTTCATGTGGGCAACCTACAGATTTGGGCCTAGGGTGTGGAAGCCAGCAAGTAAAACAGGGAACCCCATGCATTTCCCAAAAGAGGACACCCGTGGGAATAAATAGAGGTCTGACTTGCGTGAAGCAGCCCAGAATCTACTACCCAGAAACCCTGCAATGTTCAAATTTGGGGGTAAAAAACACAATTTCCAGATATTTCACTCTGCTCAACCACCGAAACATGCCGCCAACAACAGATGTCATACCTTCCCGCGTTCCCACAGGTGTCCCAATGAAAACGGTACCTCACATGTGTGGGTTCACCCATCTAGCCGCAAAGGGAAAAGGCTAACCCACTGGTAATCACAAAAGGGTTTGGGGAGATAACCTACAGATTTGGGCATAGGGTGTCCAAGCCACCAAGGAAAACTGGGAATCCTATGCATTTCTGAAAAGAGGGTACCAGTAGGAATCCACAGAGGTCCAACTTGCGCGAAGCGGACCAGAATGTTTTACCCAGAACCCCCGACAAAGTGAAAAATGTGGGTTTTTTCCCACATTTCAGACTTTGCGGGGGTGTCTGGGTAATAAATTCTGGGGCGATTTGGGCAAATCATACCTCTGCGGATTCCCACGGGTGTCCTCTTTTCGGAAATGCATGGGGTTCCCTGTTTTCCTTGGTGGCTTGGACACCCGAGGCCCATATCTGTATGTTGTGCCGGTTGGCAGAGCGTCTCAAATTCCGGTCTGAAAACAGACTTGGGGTTACTTGTGTTTTATGCTTTCCCCTTGGCGGCCAGGTAGGTGCACATGTGAGGTACCGTTTTCATCGGGACTCCTGTGGGACGCCGGACGGTAGGCCATGTGTTGTTGGGGGCATGTTTCGATGGGTGAGCCGAGCGAAATGTGCGGAAAATGCACTGTTTTCCCACATTTCGGACTTTGCAGGGGTGTCTGGGTAATAAATTCTGGGGCAATTTCGGCATATCATACCTCGACTTGGAGTTACTTGTGTTTTAGGCTTTCCCCTTGGCGGCCATGTAGGTGCACCCACACATGTGAGGTACCGTTTTCATCGCGACAGCTGTGGGAACACGTGACGGTAGGCCATGTGTTGTTGGAGGCGTGTTTCGATGGGTGAGCCGAGCGAAATGTGCGGAAAATGCGTTTTTTTTCTCACATTTCGGACTTTGCGGCGGTGTCTGGGTAATAAATTCTGGGGCGATTTGGGCATATCATACCTCTGCGGATTCCCACGGGTGTCCTCTTTCCGGAAATGCATGGGGTTCCCTGTTTTCCATGGTGGCTTGGACACCCGAGGCCCATATCTGTATGTTGCGCCGGTCGGCAGAGCGTCTCAAATTCCGGTCTGAAAACAGACTTGTGGTTACTTGTGTTTTAGGCTTTCCCCTTGGCGGCCAGGTAGGTGCACCCACACATGTGAGGTACCGTTTTCATCGGGACACCTGTGGGAACGCGGGACGGTAGGCCATGTGTTGTTGGGGGCGTGTTTCGATGGGTGAGCCGAGCGAAATGTGCGGAAAATGTGTTTCTTTTCCCACATTTCGGACTTTGCGGGGGTGTCTGGGTAATAAATTCTGGGGCGATTTGGGCATATCATACCTCTGCGGATTCCCACAGGTGTCCTCTTTTCGGAAATGCATGGGGTTCCCTGTTTTCCCTGGTGGCTTGGACACCCGAGGCCCATATCTGTATGTTGTGCCGGTCGGCAGAGCGTCTCAAATTCTTCCGGTCTGAAAACTGACTTGGGGTTACTTGTGTTTTAGGCTGTCTCCATGGCGGCCAGGTAGGTGCACCCACATGTGTAAAGTACCGTTTTCATCGGGACACCTGTGGGAACACTGGACAGTAGGCCATGTGTTGTTGGAGGCGTGTTTCGATGGGTGAGCCGAGCGAAATGTGCGGAAAATGCGTTTTTTCCCCACATTTTGGATTTTGCAGGGGTGTCTGGGTAATAAATTCTGGGGCGATTTGGGGATATCATACCTCTGCAGATTCCCACGGGTGTCCTCTTTTCGTAAATGCATGGGGTTCCCTGTTTTCCTTGGTGGCTTTGACACCCGAGGCCCATATCTTTTTTTTGTGCCGGTCGGCAGAGCGTCACAAATTCCGGTCTGAAAACAGACTTCGGGTTACTTGTGTTTTAGGCTTTCCCCTTGGCGGCCAGGTAGGTGCACCCACACATGTGAGGTACTGTTTTCATCGGGAACGTGGGACGGTTGGCCATGTGTTGTTGGGGGCGTGTTTCGATGGGTGAGCCGAGCAAAATGTACAGAAAATGAGGTTTTTTTCCCACATTTCAGACTTTGCGGGGGTGTCTGGGTAATACATTCTGGGGCGATTTGGGCATATCATACCTCTGCAGATTCCCATGGTTGTCCTCTTTTCGGAAATGCATGGGGTTCCCTGTTTTCCCTGGTGGCTTGGACACCCGAGGCCCATATCTGTATGTTGTGCCGGTCGGCAGAGCGTCTCAAATTCCGGTCTGAAAACACACTTGGGGTTACTTGTGTTTTAGGCTTTCCCCTTGGCGACCAGGTAGGTGCACTCACACATGTGAGGTGCCGTTTTCATCGGGACACCTGTGGGAACGCGGGACGGTAGGCCATGTGTTGTTGGGGGCGTGTTTCGATGGGTGAGCCGAGCGAAATGTGCGGAAAATGTTTTTTTTTCCCCACATTTTGGATTTTGCGGGGGTGTCTGGGTAATAAATTCTGGGGCGATTCGGGCATATCATACATCTGCGGATTCCCACGGGTGTCCTCTTTTCGGAAATGCATGGGGTTCCCTGTTTTCCCTGGTGGCTTGGACACCCGAGGCCCATATCTGTAAGTTGTGCCGGTCGGCAGAGCGTCTCAAATTCCGGTCTGAAAACAGACTTGGGGTTACTCGTGTTTTAGGCTTTCCCCTTGGCGGCCAGGTAGGTGCATCCACACATGTGAGGTACCGTTTTCAACGGGACACCTGTGGGAACGCGTGACGGTAGGCCATGTGTTGTTGGGGGCGTGTTTCGAGGGGTGAGCAGAGCGAAATGTGTGGAAAATGCATTTTTTTCCCACATTTCAGACTTTGCGAGGGTGTCTGGGTAATAAATTCTGTGGCGATTTGGACACATCATACCTCTGCGGATTCCCACGGGTGTCCTCTTTTCGGAAATGCATGGGGTTCCCTGTTTTCCCTGGTGGCTTGGACACCCGAGGCCCATATCTGTAAGTTGTGCCGGTCGGCAGAGCGTCTCAAATTCCGGTCTGAAAACAGACTTGGGGTTACTCGTGTTTTAGGCTTTCCCCTTGGCGGCCAGGTAGGTGCATCCACACATGTGAGGCACCGTTTTCAACGGGACACCTGTGGGAACGCGTGACGGTAGGCCATGTGTTGTTGGGGGCGTGTTTCGATGGGTGAGCCGAGCGAAATGTGTGGAAAATGCATTTTTTTCCCACATTTCAGACTTTGCGGGGGTGTTTGGGTAATAAATTCTGGGGCAATTTGGGCATATCATACCTCTGCGGATTCCCACGGGTGTCCTCTTTTTGGAAATGCATGAGGTTCCCTGTTTTCCCTGGTTGCTTGGACACCCGAAGGCCCATATCTGTATGTTGTGCCGGTCGGCAGAGCGTCTCAAATTCCGGTCTGAAAACTGACTTGGGGTTACTTGTGTTTTAGGCTGTCTCCATGGCGGCCAGGTAGGTGCACCCACATGTGTAAAGTACCGTTTTCATCGGGACACCTGTGGGAACACTGGACAGTAGGCCATGTGTTGTTGGAGGTGTGTTTCGATGGGTGAGCCGAGCGAAATGTGCGGAAAATGCGTTTTTTCCCCACATTTTGGATTTTGCGGGGGTGTCTGGGTAATAAATTCTGGGGCGATTTGGGGATATCATACCTCTGCAGATTCCCACGGGTGTCCTCTTTTCGTAAATGCATGGGGTTCCCTGTTTTCCTTGGTGGCTTTGACACCCGAGGCCCATATCTTTTTTTTGTGCCGGTCGGCAGAGCGTCACAAATTCCGGTCTGAAAACAGACTTCGGGTTACTTGTGTTTTAGGCTTTCCCCTTGGCGGCCAGGTAGGTGCACCCACACATGTGAGGTACTGTTTTCATCGGGAACGTGGGACGGTTGGCCATGTGTTGTTGGGGGCGTGTTTCGATGGGTGAGCCGAGCGAAATGTACAGAAAGTGAGGTTTTTTTCCCACATTTCAGACTTTGCGGGGGTGTCTGGGTAATACATTCTGGGGCGATTTGGGCATATCATACCTCTGCAGATTCCCATGGTTGTCCTCTTTTCGGAAATGCATGGGGTTCCCTGTTTTCCCTGGTGGCTTGGACACCCAAGGCCCATATCTGTATGTTGTGCCGGTCGGCAGAGCGTCTCAAATTCCGGTCTGAAAACACACTTGGGGTTACTTGTGTTTTAGGCTTTCCCCTTGGCGAGCAGGTAGGTGCACTCACACATGTGAGGTGCCGTTTTCATCGGGACACCTGCGGGAACGCGGGACGGTAGGCCATGTGTTGTTGGGGGCGTGTTTCGATGGGTGAGCCGAGCGAAATGTGCGGAAAATGGTTTTTTTCCCCACATTTTGGATTTTGCGGGGGTGTCTGGGTAATAAATTCTGGGGCGATTCGGGCATATCATACATCTGCGGATTCCCACGGGTGTCCTCTTTTCGGAAATGCATGGGGTTCCCTGTTTTCCCTGGTGGCTTGGACACCCGAGGCCCATATCTGTAAGTTGTGCCGGTCGGCAGAGCGTCTCAAATTCCGGTCTGAAAACAGACTTGGGGTTACTCGTGTTTTAGGCTTTCCCCTTGGCGGCCAGGTAGGTGCATCCACACATGTGAGGCACCGTTTTCAACGGGACACCTGTGGGAACGCGTGACGGTAGGCCATGTGTTGTTGGGGGCGTGTTTCGATGGGTGAGCCGAGCGAAATGTGTGGAAAATGCATTTTTTTCCCACATTTCAGACTTTGCGGGGGTGTTTGGGTAATAAATTCTGGGGCAATTTGGGCATATCATACCTCTGCGGATTCCCACGGGTGTCCTCTTTTTGGAAATGCATGAGGTTCCCTGTTTTCCCTGGTTGCTTGGACACCCGAAGGCCCATATCTGTATGTTGTGCCGGTCGGCAGAGCGTCTCAAATTCCGGTCTGAAAACAGACTTGGGGTTACTTGTGTTTTAGGCTTTCCCCTTGGCGGTCAGGTAGGTGCACCCACACATGTGAGGTACCGTTTTCATCGGGACACCTGTGGGGACATGGGACAGTAGGGCACAAGTTGTGTTTGTGTGGTTTTCATAACGTTTTGACCCATTTGCTGGTGGCCTTTGTCACACAACCCTTTCATTTCCCAAATGTGACCTACATTTAGTCGCTGCTTTAAGCACCATACACTTTTGTAACCTGCACAAGTCACCTACCCTTGAAAAGGTCTGCCTGTCCTCTTTCAAAAAATGTATGCCTGCCGTTCCTCACCACATTTGTTTTCCTGATTTACACATGCTAAGTGCGTCTGTTCAGGCCGTGAGCGTAAAACTCCTGTGTACCATGGCTCAGTGTTTGGCTTGTGGTATTGCTTGTTTTGTAAAACACTACAAAAAATGTGTGCTCTCCTAGCTGCAAGAGTCGGGGGAATGTAGCGGAGCATTGCTTTTCTCAAAATTCATAGAAGCCATTGCCGTACTAAGCCAACCATGTCCAACACATGCCTTTTTTTCGGTCATTTTCCCGCTTTTCCCCCAATCTATGACAGTTTCCCCTACCTAGTTGTTGCCTGACCTATGCAAATCACCCCTTCCGAAACTTGGAATTTTGTCTACTTTTCAGAAATACTTGCCTTTCTGTCCTCCAATTCAGCTTTCCTACCCTTTTCTTCCATTCCGTCCATGCATGTCCAATTGGCAAAAATGCCCAAAATCGCCTACCTCTCACAAAACGGTTGATAACCACATCCAAATATTTTTTTTTCGTTTCTACTCAACCTGTTCCTGAAAGCCAGGAAATTGGGGAATTCATCACAGCAAACCATTCATTCTTAGCTCTTACAAGGAAAAAACCAAAGGCTTCTTTGTACATCATTTTATTGGCATTTTTTGAAAAAACCCAAAATTCTTGCCCTTTTTGCTTATTTTCTCTCACCCCCCTACAGAAACCTAGGATTCCTGGGTGGAGTTACAACCGCCTACATGTGGGAAAAAAGGAGCCAAGATACCTCATGTAACAGAAAAGTTACAAGCCGTTGAATTGCCACATACCAAAATCACCAAAAAAGGCCCTGGCACTGGGGAGAAATACCCATGGCACTTAAGGGGTTAACGGAGATGGGCCGGTGCAGAGGCCGAGAATTTTATGGCTGGGTATGTTCTCCATCGGGTTAGGGGCATTGTAGACTTCTTCTCCTGTGCCAATGCGGGATAACGCATCCGCTTTCCCGTTCTTAACTCCGGGGCGGTAGGTGATCACAAAGTCGTATTCCATTAAAGATAGGGCCCAACGCAGCTGCTAGAAGACTGGGATTTTGCTGAGTGTAAGTATTGCAAGTTCCAATGATCTGTTATTATTGTGTTTGTGTTTTTTGCTCCTAGTAAGTAATGTCGCCCTTCACACAGTGCGCTTTTGATTGCTAGGAGTTCTTTCTCAGAAATCGCAGAGTTCAATTCTGCTGGGGAAAATTTCCTTGACCAAAAGGCAATGGGATGAAGGCATCCAGTTCAGGATTTTGTTGAGACAATACGGCCCCCATTGCAATGCTTGAAGCGTCCGTTTCCACGATGTACGGTAAATAGGGCTGTGGGTGTTGCAGTATTGGGGCTGAGGTGAATTTTTCCTTAAGAGCTCGGAAAGCTTCTTCCGCCGCTGGTGTCCACTCGAACCTTCCGTGTTTGCGCAGCAAGGACATTATTGGATGTACAATATGTGAGAATCCTGATATGAAGCGTTGATAAAAGTTTGCAAACCCTAGGAAACTCTGTACTCCGTTTACAAACGTGGGTGAGGATCAGGTGAGGATTGCCTCCACTTTTCTATTGTCCATCTTGATCCCCCGCGGTGTCAATACAAATCCCAAAAACTCTACCTCAGTGACGTGGAAAGAGTATTTTTCTAGCTTTGTGTACAGTTGGTTTTCATGCAGTTTGCGGAGTATAGCTCGCACGTGGGTTACGTGTTCTTGGGGAGTGGTGGAGTTGATCAGAATGTCATCGATATAGACGACTGGGCAGACATCGAGGAGTTCCGTAACAAATCATTCATAAAATGCTGGAACGCAGCTGGGGCATTGCAAAGCCCAAATGGCATGACCTGGTATTCATACAAGCCATAGCGGGTATGGAACGCAGTCTTCCACTCGTCCCCTTTCTTCATGCGTACCAGGTGATATGTGCCATGTAAGTCTAGCTTGGTGAAAATCTTTGTTTGTCTCACCTGCTCTACGAGTACTGGTATCAGAGGTAACGGGTACTTATTTTTTATGGTGACTTGATTTAGGGCCCGGTAATCAATACACGTTCTTAAGTCCACCCTTTGTTCAGTACAAAGAAGAGTGGGGAGGCGGCTGGTGACTTAGATGGTCTAATGAAGCCATTGGCCAGGTATTGGTCCAAGTAGGTCCATAGATGAGCGTTTTCTTCCTCGGTTAATACATAAATGCGGCTGCACGGTACTTGTGCCCCTGGTTGCAGATCGATCTGGCAGTCGTAAACTCGATGTGGTGGTAGTGTATTAGCTTGCTCCTTCGCGAATACATCCTGGAACTCCTGGTATTCCTCCGGTAAAGTGCCCACCAAGCCTAATCCTGCTATCTTTTCCTGTGAAGCTAGCAATGGGCTTCCTTGGATCCCTTTGTTGTCGTAGCAAGAGGCGCATTCCGTGGAAAAGAGTAAGGTTCGAGCTCGCCAATCTATCTTTGGGTTGTGCGTCTCTAACCACGATATCCCAAGAATCAGCTGGAATTGGGGTGCAGCGATAAGGTCAAATCTAATGCTTTCCCTGTGGCCATCTTGGCAGGTTAAGGTGATGGTGGAAGTACACTCTGTTACTGGTCCCAAAAGGTGCTGTGTGCCATCCACAGCTGTCACGCTTTCAACTGTGTCCTTACGGTGGAATGCCAATCCCAAGGTCTTTGCAGTGTTTATGTCCAGGTAGTTCCCAATAGCCCCACTGTCTATGAAAGCCTTGAGGGCATGCATTCGGGTGAGCTATGAAGGGTCTGCCAAAACCACAGGAATACTGAAATGTGAGATCTGAGTGCTCCGTTCCTGGCTCGACAGACCGACCTCTACATCTGCCGGGCGTTGGAGCTTTCTGCTACCGTGTCTGTGTCTTCCCCTGTGTTATCTAGTACCCCCATTGTCTTCCGTGCAGGTTTAACCATGCAGTTCCGGAGGAAGTGACCAGATTGGCCGCAATATAAGCTAAGTTTTTCCTGATGCCTCCGTTCTCTCTCTGCCTTGGTGAGTGGTCCCCTGAGAACACCCAATTGCATGGGCTCTAAGTGTGTTTCTGAGGCCTATCGATGGGACGTTTCCTTTAGTCAGACATACACTGGTCTATGCTCTGATCTGGTTCGCTCGGCCTTGCGATCCTGTAACCGGTAGTCTAGTTGCATAGTTAGGTCAATGTATTCACTGCAATCTTCGGGAGGATTATCTACTTGCGCCAAGACATCTTTTAATTCTCCTCTCAGTCCTCGATAAAATAACGTGATTCGTTTCTCCTTTGGCCAACCTGATTCGGCTATTAGGCGATTGAATGTGGCGACATATGAAATAAGATCCTGACCACCCTGTCGCAGAGAGAGTAGCTCATCATCCAGGGCCTGACCTCGAGTCCGACGGGCAAATAGTTTTTCCAGTTCACGCTGAAAACCTGGCTAATTTCTCAGTAGAGCTTCGTCCAGAAAAGTGTCTGGTTTGCATATGAAGTGTAGCCGGCATTGATTCATGAACGCTCCAAATTTCTTAGGATCCCCAGAGAAGTGTTCCGGGGGTGCTAAAGGGATATTGCCTGAAAGCAATACCTGAACGGGTGTGGCTACAGGTGCCACGGTAGGCTGCACCTGAGGAACTCCATCTCATAGGGGTGCTAGACCAGCTTGGGTCTGTAAGAGCTGTCTTGCCAAATCGTCTGTTTTGTCCCTGTTGACTACCAGTTCGCGCCTTAAGGTATTTGTCTCAGAGCTAGCTGCATGCACCTCGGCCCGTAGTTCACCTAACACTAGGGAAAGCTGGTCTACCTCGGAGGTTTCCCTCGCTCGGGCAGAGGTATTGAGGACGGCTTCGTGTTCTGTCACACTCACCTGTGTCTCTGCAGGAGCGATGGGTGAGCCTCCCTTGACCCCGAGTTCTCACTTCCCCGTTTCACCCGGAGGGATACCTGTCAAATACAAGGGGTACACTTAGACATGAATTCGCCCGATTCCCCTGGGCCCTTCCCTTCTCTTAACTGTGTTCTCTGATGTCCCCTAAGGGCTTAGCTTGAACTTTAATAGGGTGTGCACTCCATCCTGCATTCGCAGGGGCGCGATTCACTCATGTGATTGATGCCAATGTCTGTAGGCTTAGTTCAGATGCCACACGCTGTTTTATGCCTTCACAATGAGGCCGGGTGTCCAAGGTGCCAGTTTCTTCACTTGCCAGAAAGTCCTTCCCACAAGTAAACGTTGCACGGAGAATGTTGAGTGTCCAAAATTGTCCGTAATGTCTTTGTTTGCCAGTGTTTTTGTGGATGAGTAGCGGGCGCATGTAGAAGCTAGCTGTTGGTGGGTATGCGCAGCGCCTTGAATTCGAGCGCGCCTGGTAATGTCTCTCCCTTTGCCTTGTAGGAGAAATCATGTGGTAGTTGTTAAGACGGATTTCTGAACTCTGTCCTGGAGGGGCAGAGGTTCAGAAGGCCAGCCTAGTTTCTTGGAACAGGGTAACCTCTGGACAAGTCAGACCAATCAAGGTAGCGATCGCAGCGGTCAAGACTAGGTCTCAAGAGGGGTGAGGGTGACTGAAAGCCTGCAATGAGCACAAAAAGCAAGGACACTTACAAACTACTCCAAGCAGGTGTTTTATTAAAAATATAGACACATTTATTACAAGGCCTTTGTAATATTGACCATAGTAAAGAATCACGAAAAAACTCAAGTAAAGCAATACATCACAATCAAATACAATATATATACAATTACCGAAGGGTCTAAAGAGTTAGAAGCACGAAATATGCAGACCACCTAGATGCTAGATGGGGAGGAAAACAGGCAGTGCAAGTAATCGTTTAGACCCAGCTCGCCTTCAGAGGCCACTTAACTAGAAGGAAGTCCGAGCCCTACGAAGAGTGGAGCCTTGTGCTCAAAAGTACCTGCACACGCTAGTGCCGATGGGCCAAGGGGAGTCTCTTCAAGGGAGTCAGGCAGTTCAGAGTGGTGAACAAAGGAGGGCGAACAGATCTCCGCTACTCAAGCACGGCCTCCACTTGCGGGCAGAAGCAGAGCGCGAGTCCAAAAAAGGTGTGCTGTTTAACACAGCGAGGAAAAGCTACGGGCTACTGCAGGAGGGCGACCAGTTCCTAGCGTTGCTACTCACCGGTCCCCGATGCAGGCAGACCCAGGCTTCTCCGCGTCAGTTTCAGTGCTGGCAGGTTCAGATGCGAGCAGGGGACGTCTCGGCGTCGTGTAGATTCCACAGCAGCAGAGGTTAGAGTTGAGGATGTCCCAAACGCAGTGAACCCGCACAGATTGTTACCACAGCAGGGCAACGAAGCGGCTATGTGTGTTTCAGCCCAATGTACACTTCTCACTTCAGACCTTGGAATGCCAAGTGTACGAATCATGTGAGAGTGCTAAGGACTCGGAATACAACACAACCTGACGGCGGTAACAGAGCAAGACTCCTGTGTAGGCTGGTCAGTCCACTGGATGGCCCAGAGACGCTTCCGAAGGCTTACGTGCAGGAGATGATGAAGATGCCGAGAATAGTTGTTCCCACTATTCCAAAGGGTCGAAGTACCAGTACAGGCCTTCTCGTTCGATCAGAGGCAGACTGGTTTCACAGAGCGACAGCAGTGCAGAGGAGCAGTCCTTCAGCGGGTCACCAGTGATTTCTCGGTTCAGCCTCATAGTTGCAGGATACTTAGCTCCTGTATCCCTTGTTCGTGAGAACTCAGGAGATCGACATGGTAGTGGTGTTTCCAGCCTCCTCTTATCCAGAGTTCCCTTCACGCCAAAACGGAGAGGACCCAATGGGAGATCTGCTTACAAAACATTCACACCATACGTGGACCTATCACGGACCACAGTGGTCCCAGGCATTCAAGACACACTAGACTCTCTGGCACCCAGGATGTGTATTGGGACCAGACATCCCAGCCCACATCCTGGAGGTACACACAAGGCCTGTAGAAGCCCACGAAAACATCTGTGTTTCGCGGGAAAGTACATGCCCAAATAAGGAAGGCCCTGGGTCGGCTCGACCTGGGGAAGGTGAAGGGGGCAAGACGGTCAGCGGGCAGGACAAAGAGCCTCGTGGTCTGGCCATTTTGGAAGCCAGGCCACCATTCTGGGCCAAGCGCGAGAAACGCGCTTAAACAGCCAAAAAGAGCTCAAAACACAAAGAAACGATCGCTGCCACCAACCCCGTCCGTGATTCACTTGCACCATTCGTTAACAATCCAAAGAGAGTGTCTGGGGCCTGTAGAGTGACTAGAGACCCAAGAGAGCAGTTACTTAGCTTACAGTGCCCTCTTGTGTCATGTTGCGCAAAAGCTGCAACATGATAAAAGAACTACGGAAAACAACGTTTCCCGGTACTGACTGTCTTAAGGGCATGTCAGTTTCCCCGTAAGAATGGAGCGAAAGCCCAGAGGAGTGCAGCAGAAGGCTGCACTTCTCTGGCAAAGTCTAGATCATGGTGAAAAACAGCAAAAAGTTTAGGGGTTGCCACATGGAAGGAAAATTACCTATAATTAAGAAATCTTTCCTAACACTGTGCACTCTTGTTTCATGTTGCTCAAAAGCTGCAACATAAGGAAAGGACGAAGGGAAACAAAGTCTCCCGGTACTGACTGTCTTGAGGGCATGTCAGTTTCCCCGTAAGAATGGAGCGAAAGCCCAGAGGAGTGCGGCGGAAGGCTGCGCTTTTCTGGCAAAGTCTAGATCAGGGTGTAAAACAACAAAAAAGTTTGGGGGTTGCCACATGGAAGGAAAATTACCTATAATTATGAAATCTTTCCTAACAGTAGTAGCGCCTCGAGTTCGGGTTCAGCGCTACTGGAGGCTTTGGTAAGTATGCACCGCGTTGAGAGAGAGTGAGCAGCGAAATAAGGCTGCGTTATTGGGGCGAGCGCTATGAATAAGGTCTCTTCTTTCTTTTGCAGGGGTTTGTGTGCTCGTTCAACTGACCTGGATTCGAGCGTTGCAGTAAGATTTGGTGAGTATGCGCAGCGTTACTGATGTGCGCGTGTTAACCCAGTTCTTCTTGGTTCTTACAGGTGCCGGTGTAGAAGTCCCCTCTTGACTGGAGATTGCTGCGGCGTGGAGTAAGAACAGAGGTTCCTCCAGAGCAGGTAAGTAGAAGCAGAATGATCCGGAGCGGGTAAGCAGAAGCAGGATGATCCGGAGCAGGTAAGCAAAAGTAGGATGATCCGGAGAAGGTAAGCAGAAGCAGGATGATCCAGCAGTATGATCCGGAGCAGGTAAGCAGAAGTAGATGATCCAGAGCAGGTAAGCAGAGCTGGCTGATCCAGAGCACTGCAAGTGTGTTGCTGATACAGCTCACAGTAAGCAACACGAAGCACTGGAAGAATTTTGGGTGTGGCTTATATAGCCAGCCACACCCAAACACTAGAGAGCTCATGAATTGTCATGCACTTCCTGTTTGGCAACAGGAAGTGGTAACCAGGAAGTTACTACAAACACTAGGAAGGAATTAAAGGAGGGATCTGCCATGGGTTCTTTGTGTGCCTATGCTAGGCCTGCCAAGCCTCCACCCAGCTTGCCCCAACTACCTGCCTGATACCCATGACAGTTAGATGGGGCGGTAAAGTTCCTTTTAATAAACAAGAGCCGCTTATCGCTTAACAGGGGGCGGGTGTCTCAAGGGTTTGCAAATGTTCTAGGACCCTCTAACCCGCAATGTATTATTGTGCCCAACAACCATATACCCCAGACTATTGAACCACCCATACCTGTAGCACTTGTGAATGTTAGACCTCCCCTGGAGACACAGATCAGGGGTGTCATTACACCGGGCCCTGGGCTCCCGGTAGTGGGCTCCGAAAACCTTTTAGTCAGAGTTGCGGTTAGCCCGCGCCTGTGCACCCCCAGCTGTGGTGAGATCACACCACCTCATTTGGACTCCCCAATGAGCCCCAACGTTGGATTCTCTGGTAATCCTCTACTGAGGTCCCCCGGTTGGGGGGGGCGATCACACCACCCCACGCATACTCATCTACAAGTCCCAACAGCATAGTCTCTGGTAATCCTCCACTGAGATCCCCCGGTTGGGGGACGATCACACCACCACCACCCCCTGCATACTCACCTACAAGCCCCAATAGCATAGGCTCTGGTAATCCTCTACTGTTGACCCCCGGTTGGGGGGCGACCACCCCACCACCCCCCACATACTCACCTACGGTCCCCATTGCTGAGATATCTATTAGTAATTCTGAAGATATAGAACATGTGGGGGTTCAACTTAGGACCAGTATCATCCTAGAAGTGGATCCTATTATAATAATTTCAGATTCCCCCTTAAAAATAGAGTCTCAAGATTTTGTATACGCCTCGGTTATCTGTGGATCAGGCTACACCCCGAAACCCCTTGATCTGACCTGCAGGGGTCCCAACGGTTTAAACAAACAACAACGTACAACAGTCATTTATTGTACAGAGTCTAACATTCAGCCCTTAAATACCCCAAAGCCTGTGAATCTTAATACAGCCAACGGTTTTGTAAATATTCGAGATTCTAAAAGGGATAGCGTTGTTAAGCAGCTATTTTGGCTCCCATGTTTTAAAAAACGGAGAAAGGAAAAGCACTTATTAGGACCGCATAACAACTATAGATTATGACGCAAGGCCTGTAACTTGAGACACCGGTTTGGTAAAAAAGCTCTAGCAGATATGCGTAAGCGCGTTTCTAAGGCCAAGCACATCCTTTTCACTAGAGAGTCTAAAAACAGGGTGAACACCCAAGCTAAAAAAATTATGAAAAATAACAGGCTCCCAACTCTTAAAAAACAAACTAGAAAAAAAGAAACGTCAGCTACAAAAGCATATACCGCCTAGGCTGATTTTGCAGAGCCCCCTGAGCCTTTAAGACCCGGAGTGGACCCTGGGATGGGTACATCCGAAACCTACTTAAACGCAGTGCCTAAGACACCGCGGCTAGTGTTGGAAGATACAAACACCCCCTGAAACCTGGTTAAAAAGTACTGCATACCTGTAAAAGATTTACCGGCACGCGGTTTAAAATGACTTCAAACCTGCAGGTAGCGGAAAATGTTTCTGAAACACCTGAGAAAAGCTAAAATAATCATCTTGCAGCACGCACTTTAAGATTGAGAGGCGCAGCCCCAAATCACACAACCACAGCATGAAACGGGCGTGGTTTTCTTGCAGAATATGGGCACATACCAGAGAGATCTACCAAAGTTTAGAATCATTGAACACTATGAAGTGTTCTGCTTTGTAAATTTGGATCAGTTAAGATCAACTGGTCAGGGTCTATTAATGATCACAGATTCTTGAAACGGTTGGGCCTAAAAATGTTGCCCAGATACACCTAGACAGCACTGTTTTAAACAGGCCTCTTTTCACCAGGCGGTCGTTTCGGCAGACCTTTGATGTTTGCAGTTTATAGAAAACATTGGAAAACGGCTTCAAAGTAAGGCGGAACTGGTCGTAACCGGGCAATTGAGACTAGTGTCAGTTGTTGTCCAGTGTAGAGAGGGAGGGGTGTACAGACCCCTCATGAAAATCCTTTACACATGGTGGTGTCCAAGAAGAAACGCTGGCTCTTGGATTTTAATTACCAGAACATATGTATGGCTGCAAGCATTATAGGCCTGCTAGAGCCTAGAACAGTTACGGACGGGTACATTCAGACAAAAGCTATGGAGGTTCACAGAGTATTGGATATACCCCCGGATATTTTGGTTGGCTTTAATGAATTGCGTTTATTTGAAGATCACTTTGGCGTACCTATCAAAATCCTGTATAATCAGGAAAGGCTTTGGAAATACTTCCTGGCAGGTGACAACATGAATAAGAACACTATATATATTTTACCCCATGATCAGCACTAATATGGATGCTTAAACCTTCAGAGTTTCCTAGGGGCTCGAAATTCATGCCCTCATTGCTGTCCCATATACAGCAATAAGGTGGCTCACAGGTGTCACTTTCACTGTAACATGTGTCAGAGAGACGGTTGCGTGGTGACCAGTGGATCAGGCTTTAAATGTCCCTGATGTAAAACATTTGCCCGGTCCAAAGAATGTCTTCAACAACACATTGAAAAAGCATCTCAAGGTACAGCCGTATGTCATCTTAAAACCGACTGCAGTACCTGCAGCCATCTTAAAAAGGTCAATCAGTATTGTAAGGGACGGATATGCCCCCGATGTGATGTAGAAGTGGTCTCCTTGGATGAACACCAGTGTTATATGACACACCCAAAAGAAATAACCAAGACTGAAAAATACATAATCTTTGACATGCAGTGCATGCAAGAAACAGGCATACACATCCCCAATCATATCTATGCTAAGCATCTCACTCATGAGGACAGCTGGGAATTCGAGCGAATTGACTATGTCAACTGATTCATCAACACATTTCTGGCTAAGAAATTCTGGGGGTATAGCTTTTTGGCTCACAACAGTCAGGGCTATGATGGCTTCTTCATAATACAACTGATTAAAGAGAGAGTCGATGTCAAACTGATAACTCAGGGTGTAAAGCTGAAGCTCCTCGCTGTACCAGACCTTAAAATTCCCTTTATCAACAGTTTGAATTTTCTGCCCATGAAATTAAGCAAACAGCCTAAGGCTTTTGGTTTCCCGGGGTCCAAAGGGTATTTCCCACATTTCTTTAATATGGTTCAGAATCAGAATTATGTGGGCGCCATCCCAGCTATGGAGTGTTCTAGGTCAGAATACATGATGCCTGCTGAGAAGGAGGCATTTCTTAAATGGTATACAGTGGCCCAAACACAGGTTTTTGATTTTAAGAGAGAGCTAAAAACCTATTCTTGTGAAGATGTCAACATTTTGAGAACAGCCTGCAACAGTTTTCGAGACGGCATCATAGAAAAGACCCGAAAGGTATACACTATGGATGATCTTGAAAACCCTGAGATTAAGATAAAATGTGTAACCTACTTAGACCCCTTTTCATTTATCACCCTGGCTAGCATGCATATGCATATATACAAGCAACTGTTTCTAAAGTCGCCAACAATAGCCCTCATACCCCCAGACATGTATCATGGGCACCAAAAATGATTTTCCACACCCTCCATCCAGTAGCTAATGTATATGTCTAAGCAGATCAAGACACCTATACAACATGCCCTGTGGGGAGGGGAGAAAAAGATTGGTCCCTATTTTCTAGATGGCTATGCTTCTTTAAATGGGGTGCAATAGGCCTATGAGGTTAACAGGTGTTTTTATCACGGGTGCCCACAATGCTATAAGAAAGATGACTATAACACCCTGACGGCATGTACTTATGATCATCTTTATAGGAGAACTCCATTAAAAAAGAATTTTCTTGAGACCCGTCTTATTATACTTTGGGAGCACGAGTGGGTTGAAATGTTGAAAAAAGATTCCGATTTAAAGAATTTTGTTAAGCGTTAGAATTTACCAGAACCCCTAGAACTGCGTGACCCTCTTTTTGGAGGTAGGACTAATGCCATCAAGCTCTATCACTAAACAGCCCTGGTGACAAGATACACTACTATGACTTTACCAGTCTCTACCCCTTTGTCAACCATTCAAAGCACTACCCTTTAGGTCATCTGCGTATCATCTATGAACATTTTGGGGATATTAAGCAGTATTTTGATCTGATCAAATGCCAAGTGTACCCCCCTAAGAAGCTTTATTTCCCGGTCCTCCCTCAGAGGATTTCTGGTAAGCTCATATTCCCGTTGTGTATGGCTTGTTGAGAGTCAAAACAGACTACAAAATGCACACACAGCGATGAGGAACGCTCGATCACGGGTACCTGGTGAACCATCGAGTTAGAAGTCGCCTTGCAGAAAGGGTACCGTCTGGGGAAGATTCATGAAATATGGCACTTTGAGAACATCACGGTAGAACTCTTTTGCATGTACATTCATATGTTCCTGCGTAGAAAACAGGAATCTTTAGGATACCCTGGGGGCTGCGATGACCCTGCTTCCCATTAGAAGTACATGGACGAGTATTACACACATCAGGATATCCGTTTAAGACCAGAATTCATCGAGAATAACCCCTCCAGACAGCAACTAGCTAAACTGTGTTTACATTTTTTATGGGGTAAGTTTGCTCAGAGAACAAATTGACCAAACACAGCTATTATAACCGATCCTGTCAATTTGACAGTCTATCTTCTTGACGCCAGTTCCGACATTTCAAGCCTGCAGTTTATAGATGAGGAAACGGCATGCCTCTGTTGGAAATACGCTGAGGAGTACCCGATGTGTCCCAACAATATAAACATATTCATTACGTGTTTCACAACTGCTCATGCCCGTTGGAACTTTATACCGTCATGGATGCTCTCCAGGAGCGGTGTCTGTACCACAACACCGATTCGGTCATTTTTTTTTCCCAACTGGGTGATTATCTGGGTAATCTAACAAGTGAATTAGTTCCTGGTGAGCATATTATAGAGTTTGTTTCTGCAGGGCCCAAAACATATTCCGATCGGACATCCTCAGGGTCAGTCTGTGTGAAAGTAAAAGGCATCACTTTGAACGTCAGCAACAGCATGAACATCAATTTTGACAGTTTGAAAGAGTTAGTGCGTGAGTACACTTTAAAAAACACTACCAAGGCTATTGTGGTGCAGCAGCAGCCATCCATAGTGCGGGAGAAAAAGCGCTGGGAAATTAGCACCCAGATGCTGCAGAAGACTTTGAGGGTGGTGTTTGATAAACGGGTGCTCACAAACGACTACAAAACATTACCCTACGGCTATTGAAAAGGAAGCATCGCGCAAGATGGACACTCGATTTCAACACCCTTTTTCATGCGTGCTAGCGGGTCCTTCCAGCTGCGGTAAAGCTATTTTATTAAACAGCTCCTAGAAAATGCCCACACCACGATATCTGCCACACCGGATAATATCATCTGGTTTTATTCTTGCTGGCATCCCTTGTACAATGAACTGTCCTCTAAATTACCACACCTGAAGTTTGTGGAGGGGTTACCAGATTCTCTGAATGACGACCGGTTGTTACCACCAAACCTTGTTAACATGATTATCATAGATGATCTCATGATGGAGGGTGGTCATAGCTCTGAACTGGAGAAGGCATTCACGCAGTATTAATGTCCCCGTAACCTTAGGATCTGCTACATTGTACAGAATTTATTCTACAAGGGCAAGGGCAACCGTTCGATATCGCTAAATGCCAGTTATATCATTCTGTTTAAGAACTCCAGAGATAAACAACAACTCGTGGCACAACAGATCTATCCGGGTAACAACCGGTTTTTCATGGAGGCCTTTGAAGACACTCTCTGTAAACCTTATCGCTAGTTATTGGTGGATTTAAAGACAAACACCTTTGAGGACTACCGATTGCGCACAGGTTTTTTCTATCCTGATTTACTGGTCGTTTACATACAAAAGGCCTCTAGAAAAACCTGATGAGCAGAAAAGCATTCTTCATTGGTACCCGCGACCGACCATCATGACGGCACGTATACGTCGGAACTATGCTCTCCTTAAAGTGCTAGTAATGGCACCACCCCAGCGACGCAAGGCCATTCTGTGCTCGGCTTCTGATGATTTAGTATCGCTACAGCCGAGATTGCCTTCAACACCGTCAGTGGGAACGTTCCGCTATCCGGCCGCCAGTTAGGTGTTTTAAAAAAGAAGAAGCTTATCCTCAAGAAACTGGGTAACAAGCGGGCCTCCCTAAAAGTTAAAAGAAAACTTTTCAAACAATCAGGAGGTTTCATAGGAGCACTCCTAGGCCTTGCATTGCCTCTGATCACCAGGCTTCTAGGGTGCGGTTAATGGAGCACAGTCAGAAGATGTAGCTGGTTGACAAGCGCCAGCTGGATGGCCTGAGCACTCAAAACCGTGATATCCGAAAATCATCAACCCTGCGGTTCGATTCTGAATTGCAAGAGATCCTATGCTGTCATGATTTATCAGACTACGACAAGGTTACCCTCTATTCATCTATTCTCCAAAAATACTTAACACATTTTAAACAAGCCGACAATGAGAAGAACAAACTAACATTGTACATGCCCCTTGAAAAGCCAAATAGTCTCGGCAACACAAGCCTCGGACACCCAGTTTCTGATCCCCTGGTGGCGGAAATCCTGAACACCATTAACCCCCTGCTATTGTAAAAATACCCTGGAGCGCAAAGGGGGAGTTTGTATATAAAGGGACGGCTGTCAAAGGTTGAAACGCCCACGATTTAGTTCACAGCATTACCAATCCTCAGGCCTTTGGAAGACACAAAAGACCTAGAGGCTGGGATCTGTTCATGCAATCTGCTGCAGACTTAAACATTCCCGCTACTTTAGTGGGAAATATGGGGCATCGCAAGCTGCTCGAGACATTGAAAGACACTGGTATTAAAACGCCTTCAGACGATGTGGGCTCCCTAGATATTTCCTTACAGAAAAGAAAAAAGAAAAAGAAACCCAAACGCGAACCCTGGTTTAGTGTGTAACTATGTGTTTTTTAATTTTAAGAAAAATGTTTAACCATTGTAATGTGTATATGTATATGGGTTTATGTAAATGTTTTTATAAGTATACCGCTCAAGATTGATTGAACAATGGAGTTATTATGTGTTTATGTAGATGCTTTTATATGTATACCCCTTCAAAATGTATAAACAAAGTTTCTGTTTGTAATTAAATACACTGATTATTTATACCAGCACGTTTTGCGTCTAATTATTTCAAGCAAGTATACCATGGCATTTTTGTCTTTAAAATAGTAATTAAACAGTACACAAGTAAGAAGGAGACTGTTGTTTAAAAGTACAAGATGTTTTTTATTTAGACCTGTACACATATCTAATATTTAGTAACAAGCGTACAATCTGACAAAAACTATATACATTTACAGGGGGGCGGCGATATTTGCGCTTGTTCACAAAATCCATAACCATCCGATCATACTGTCTTAGATCAAGAAAGTCGGTTTGCATACCGGCCCAAAGCAACGGTTTCTCCGACATTTTAGATACAAAGTAACAAGCGTGTTGTCCGCATGTCGCCTCTTCAGAATGCTGCACCTGGGCTCTATTATAATGTAATACAGGGGCTATATGTTTAACATAGTCCAATAGATGGCCACCATACATAGGGTGGCTTGGGAAACACCCCAGACTATCAAAAACAGTTATTGCATCAGCGTCTATAAACATAGCTATCCAATGTGTGTGCCTTCTTGATGCTGGGGATCTGTGCTCACCACAAAGCTGATGGGCAGATCACCATGTATATCCCTTGGAATATTATAACACGAATACATTCCTCGAAATGTTTTCACAGCATGTTTGTCTTTACGCAGGAAACGCATGATCCGGTAGGTATCAATTACATATCGTACAGCACCTGCGCTGATTGTTGAGTTTTATTACCGAGTCAAATAGGGCCATAATAATAAGATTCACAGTGCTTGGTAAATACGCAGCAAACCGGATCTCGATGCGCAAATTACCATTCCTTATCAGATTATAATGGCCTGATGATGCATTATCGGGTCTCAAATCAAAAGCCAGCAAAGTTTACCTACCGTCGTAGTCGTCACGCGGTATCACAAATCCTTTATCACGCATGTGCTTGCTGCTGATGGAGACTAGTCCCAGATACTCCCTAATCGTATTTTTGTGTTGAAAATTAGGGCTGTAGGCTTTGGCAGGTACGACGACCCCATCCTTAAAAAGAGCGGCGTAGTTAATGTTGTAATGTTTAAAATTAAAAGGATTGCTGTCATTATCCCGTGAAAAAGCAGTGTTATCCACAAAACCAATAACGATTATTTTAAGTAGTTGTCCCAAGAATAAGTTATCTTGACTGGCGACATGACTACCATTAGTACACTGAAGATTTTCAAGGATGTCCTCTCCAAAGGGTATTTCAAGTTAGATATTTGTAGAGCGTCGGCATGAGCGAGTCTGACCGTAGGTGACACTTTGACCCGTTTTATGAATAAACTTGCTGATTCTATTACCAGTTTGTAGGCTTCTGCATCATCACTGTTAAGACATAAAGTGTTTTTATTTCGAGACAGTGTAATTTTCAGATCAACAGCATTCACTATGAGTTTCTCCTGGAAAAACAGATCCGTTTGTAGACGCCCTAGTAAATCAAAATGTCTGCTACCTGTCGCATACAATGATCTCTTTATAAAGCCCTTGTTGTTTCCATCAAGAGCATAATCCTCCATATGCCCCTCTGTGTCCTTATAAAAAAGCCCTGCCGTGAGCTGTGTGTCCACCGTGTCATTGCTTTAGTTCAGAATGCTTTCCAGGTAGGCTCTATAGGCGTACATGTTGACACTCTGTGTAATCAGCCGGTCACCTAGAGTAATATCCACCTGATTGAAAAGGGTTGCCACTGGGTAGGCAATCGTGGCGACCTTAGCGGCAGCTGGGATAGCCGTCCCATCCTCTTTTGTTATTCTACAGGTTAGGTAGAGTAAGGTGTCATTCAGATCCAAGTACGTGTAAGTTGAACCCGACATGTAAAACTCGATGGGCGCTAATGGTGATAATGCCGCTAGGGGCGCAACTTCATTGAAAAAGCTGTTTTTGATGCTCGTCTGTGTCGGGTGGATGACAAACAGGTCCAGTTCTGATTTCACACATTCCCCCGAGGCACAATGGATAAAGGCCATATTATAGAAAATATTGATGCTCGATCGGTTTTCATTTCGCTTGCCCTGTCTGTTCTTTGGTGTGCATTTTCTCTTCTGAGCGGCTTTAGTTGTTGATCTTTGTTTTTTTATGCAGCTTCGGAGGCCCCCATCTGTGCGAAGCACGTCTTTTGCTTTTTGCCGGCCTTTTACCCACGTAAACCAGGACAGAACCCTCTTGTGCTGATTGGTTGAAATGATTTGCGATGGAGGTTGTTGCAGTAGACACGGCATCCTTAGCAATGTTTGTAGCAGTTGTTTTCATATGTGGCTTGGCTAATTCAAATATTTTGTGCAAGAAGGGCATGGTTCTCTGGAAAAGACTTCTGAAAATACTTCCTAGACCCTCACCATACATCACCGGCGCTCCTTGGAAGTAGGGCTGATTTCCATAACCGGCCTGTCAGCGATAATAATCCCTATTAGCATGCAGCTCCCCGTAATTCTTCATGATTACCATGTTCTAGTTGTCTTTCTCACGTCTAGGGCGCACATGTAGTTTCAATGGATTGTTTATCACGCTGTCATTTTTGATAAAGAGCATCAACACCCCCATAACTCCCAACACAGCTTTTATCATAATAGCTTTTATGCAATCTTGATCGCGTGTTGTTATCCATTGAAGCACTACAAAAAAATAACCAGACACAGGGTTGGTGTATGCCATATTATTTTTATATTTTATACTGGTTAGTATACATGTATGGGATGACAAACCGTTACCACCGCTGATATTTTATTGGATGCATTATATAACAAGCTATACACATTGACGTGGTTGCCCCGCCTGTAACTCTGTAGGCACCAAATACTCGTAGCATTTAACAGTTCAGACAGTTCAGAGGCTTGTAAAATACAACCTTTAAGGCAGAGGTATCTTGCATACATTTCAGCCACGTGGTGTTGCAACACGGTTCTAGGACCCAGGTATAAAGATACCACATTGTATCAGAATACATCACACGCCGGCATCTCGATGATGTTACAGATGTCCCTTATATAAATTGTACTTTCACAAGTCTGCGCGTATTGGTGTCTTGGTGTAAAAAAAAACACAAAGGTGTCGGATGTTTACAGCTATTCCCGCTTTCAGCATAGCGTATAAAAGTTTTTCATACACATACGTCCAGGCGTCAGGTAGCGCTCCACACGCCCGGCTTGTCCTCCAGAAATGCTACCCTAAAAACAACAGTACGCGTATAATGATCAGGTTTATTGTATATTTATCTTTTAAAAAGAAAGCTTTCGTGGTACTGGACACCCCTGATGGTTGTTCCTAAGAATGTATAGGTTAGAAAAGTCTCTCTGCATTAACCCCTTGAGTGCCATGGGCGAGGTATCTCATCCTTGGGATTACCTCCCTCTTGCCAAGGACAAGATACCTCGTCCTTGGCACTTAAGGGGTTAATGAAACAAAAAAAGTTAGAAGGCATTGAATGGTGAAATACCAAAATCACCGAAATAAAGCTTTGGCACTGGGGTGGAAAACCCATGGCAGTTAAAAGGTTAAACGGGCGATATGGTTTCTAAAAATCACGGGTCCTGCCAGGCCTAAAGATTTCATTTTTTTCTCAAGCTTGCAACACGTGTGCATTTCCAGGACTGTTTTAGTTAGTAGCCCTGCCATACTAGCATGTACACGCATACCCATGGTTTTATAAACACATTTAAGCATCTGATAAACATTATATGACTTCAACATCTGACATATCCCCCGTATTGCTCCAGATTGATAAGTCGGGAGTAAACAATCATGCGCATCCTGCTGAGGGTCTCTGCATTTATGCCTTTCACACCATCGTTAAAAATCACGCTTCAAACATGTTTTCACAACAGACGCCACAAAAGTTTGAACCGTTACAGTCTCCAAAAAGGTCACATTTGCATCTTTTTTCTCATCAGAACTTTCAAAACGTTTCAAAATGTAACATATCACCGTCTGGGAATGCTGAACTTTCGATCCTTTTTGAACAGCACACGCAATAATAATTGACAGCGTTAAATGAGTTGGTCAGGCCCACCGCGCTGTCATGCTTATCTGGTGTTTTCTGCAATTCAAAAAAGAAAGAAGTTTACCTCTTGAGCATGTGTTTTCACAGGTTTTTCACACCCCAGCCTTGATTTATTACTTACCAAAGTACAAGTTTCAGACCCAGCATCTTCCAGCACAGAGGTGCTAGTGACATCCAGAAACAACTTGTCTTCATCGGATGATGTGTCTAAAGCCGGGGTCATTGCGGCCTCTGGAAACAACTGTTCTAAAACAATCAGATCCTCATACGGCGATCCTAAGAGCCTTAACAGACTCATCCATATCTACATAGTCTGCATCTGTGTAGGGGTAATCTACACCATCGGCGATGATCTCAGGCAGGTTTTCCCACGGCCTATCCATAGCCGTTGCGTCATCAGGGTCCCTGGGCTGTAGTATTTTTGAATGGTTTTCAAATCATCTGCCTCTGTGTTGTCCTTAGAGCAGTAGCTGTAGCGCTTCATAATTCCCGGTATTGCGGTCTTTGAGCTATCAGGTTTTTCCAGGGCTTCAGGAGCGGCTTGTACATCCCCCAAAACCCCTCTGTATATTTGCACCCTACACGCTCCACCCCTTGAAGATGGCCACCGCTCAGGCATCAGCTCCATGCGCCCCACCATTCAAAACCCAACGCCACACTTCTGGGTCTTTGTAGGGGAACCCACCGGTGCATCGCCCGGATGTCACCCACAAAGACAAAGTGTGGTGCTGAGTTTTGAAGGGTGGGGGACATCTGGGGAAAGACTCCTTGGGGTCCAGGCTTTGGGGGGACCTTCCTGCGAACCCCTATGATGTCAGATCTGGTGGGACTGTTAGGGAGAATTCTCTGTTAAGGCTAATTTCCCAAACCTAGTGAGTCCCCCAGCAGCTTTGCTGGATTTTTGGGGTTTATTTTTTTCTCCTGCTAAGAGTGAGACTCTTTTTCTCCCACTCTTAGACATGATCTGAGATATCCTTTGACTTTGTAATGTGTTTTATGGGCTATGGGGTCTTTTACTCCATATGGTTTCATGTGGTTTTTGGTAAGTGTGTTACACAGCACCCTCAGTGCAGTAACACAGGGGTGTCATAGTGACTCCCAAACATAGACTCCATACCCTGGGACTGACTACTTTCTCCCAGGGCAGGTAAAGTCACCATTGACTTTACTAGTCTTGAATTGTGAACAGAACCAGTAGAAACCATCATATTGTAGAAGTACTGGTAGGGGTAATTAGATTGCCCCTGGGTCTGTTGTGCGAGGGGGCACTGTGCAGTCCCCCCTCGTCGAGTTTCTGGCTGGTGGCAGTGGTTACCACCTGAAATATTCCCCCGGAATATTTCCTATGGGATTTTCCCATTCATTTTAAACGCACCACTTTTTGGTGCAATGTTAAAGATACCGCTGGGTTATTTATTTAATATTTATTCCCCGGTTGGGTCTTTTTGCCAGGACTCGGTTTCAAAATGGCGGTTGTGTTCGTCTCTGTAACTCCAACCCAAGTCGAGCCCTTTGTTCCACTTTTTGGCGGGCTTCTCCACAGGAGCCTCCAAAAGTGGTGCCACTCTGTCTGGGTCTACAGGATGTGTGGAAGGGGGGTTTAGGCACCCTGGACTGAGTTGCCTCGGCAACTCAAGTCGCATTCTTGTGTGATTGGCCCAGTGGTGAGCCGCCCAGCTCACCACTTAGCATGTTTGAGTGACAGCTAGGACAGATGAATGGGGGTTTTCTGCATAAAAGCAGGGCTTTGGGGACTGGAACTTCAGAAGTCGCCACAGGACCAAAGAATCCGAAGAGAGAGAAGCTGAGCCGCCCTGCAACAACGACACCACCGGTGGAGCCCTGCTGAACCGTCTCACCACTTCCTAACGACAGAGAAGATCTTCATCCCGGAGAGTCTTCTTCCTCTGAGCTGGTGGGGATAACCAGTTTGCCGTCTTTTTCGCCTTCCTGGATCGTCCCATGGTCGAATCACCCGTGTCAAGCACCCCGGCGGCTGGATAGCCACGCTTCACCACTACTGAAAATAAAAGTGTAGTACCTTTTAACCGGGAAACTCCGTGGCTGGTTTCTTCCCTGGCAGTGCAACGACCTCCAGCTTTCCTCCACGTCGAGATCTACTCTTCCCCTGGATGAAGCACCGACTTGCACCCGCTGCCAGGAACAACTGCCCCCGCTGGAGCTTTCTCACCATTTCAGGTACTGAGTCCCGCCTGGTCTCCCTTGCAACAGACTGTTCAAGGTGTCCCGTAAATCCTTGTCTTTCTATCCTGGGGTAACCTGGGACCTACTAACTAACTTTTCCTAACTTGAGCCAACCCTTTTTGAACTCTTTGCAACGACTCTTAAAAAGTACTATTCAACTGTGTGATCTTGGACACATTCCGCCTTGCTCTCTTCAAGAGTGGGCCTGGCCTATGACTTTCTTGCTCCTCAGTAGACTCTGCCTTTTCTGACTTGCTCTGGTTCTCCTAAAGTGTTGGTATTGTGAATGTTCCTAATTCTGCCTTTTTCCCTCCCTTTTTAATTAACTTATTGGAGTGCCATCTTAAGTTAAGCGCTCACCTCTGTCTGAAAATAAGTGGTGTTTTAACTAAGACTTGTTCAATAAGTGATCAGGGATGTATATATATTAATAGTGACTGTGTTTTGAACTTGCTTGCCATATTAGTGTTAGTGTATATTACAAGGTGTGTTTTTAAATAAATAAGAATATACTTTTATACCCAAGCTCTGGTCAGTGTTTGCTTGTGCTACTGTATTTTGGTACCTATCTTGTATACTCTATATACTGTCTAACTCTTCTTGAGAGACGTCTGGCTGCTCAGCCACTGCTACCAGGCAAATCTGGGTGGTACAGACCGCTACCAATTGGGTTTACTGCCAACACCTGTAGTCTTAAGCCTTTTGCAGTGGTCCCTAAGGGCACTGCACAGGTTTCTGCCTAACACTGGTGTACAGCGGTGGGATTTGTATTGAGTATACATTTTAGTGTGCTTATCGATACCTTAGTGCAACTAACCACAAAGCTTAGCACTAAAAAGTTTATTTTCAAACCTGTCAACTATGGAAAGTTATAGTCAAGAGTCCCTTGCTACAAAAACTGCTGATTGTTTAAGAGTTTTCTGTAAGCATAAGAATCTCCTGACTAAAGGCAAGAAAATGGAGCTAATGGAAAGGTTGTTAGCAAACCAAAGTCTGGATGGTGGTTCAGAGGAACCTACCACTCCAGCAAATGTAGATAACAGTAATGATTTATATTGATCCAAGTATTGATAATCTTGAGTCAAAACCAGAAGAGGAGGGTGAGGATGATGTAGTTGTCCCCCCTAGGCCTCTACCTGCTCTGCCAGCTGTACCTACTGGACCTTTGCCAGGTCCCACATTTAGTCCTCAATATCTGGAACTAGAGAAAATGAAACTGAAATTGGAGTTTAAGAAACTTAATACTCAAGCATAACAAAGACACCAAGAACTGAATCAAGAACTAAGGCTCAGGGAAATGGAGCTCAAGCATGAGTTAGAGATTAAGAAATTGTCTGTTGAAAATGCTTCTGTCTCCGGATCCTCTAGGAGTTCCAGTCCCAAAAGAACCCGGATGCCTAAAGAGCTTGTGGGTATGTATGAGCCTAAGCTGGATGTGTTGGATTGGTTGAGTTTGTTTGAGTATAATCATGGGCCCCAGAACATTACAGGAAATGAGTTACTTTCCTGGTTATTCTCTAGGCTCCCCCCTGTTGCAACTGATGTGGTAATGGAGTTGGGGGAGGAGGATAGAAAGGATTATGAATGTGTGAAGCTAGCTTTAATAGCTAGATTTGGGAAGACCCCTTCCCAGTACCTTAAGAGGTGTAGGACCCTCAAAAAGAATGATGATACCCCTTGGGCTACCTGGGTGAGTGAAAGTTTGAAGAACTTAGAGGGATGGATTAAGGGTTACAAGGTGAACACTTATGAGGGAATGAGAAATCTTGTTATGTTGGAGTCAATTTATGATGCATGCTCTCCTGAGCTCAGACAGCACTTGGCTGATTCAAGGGAACTAGATTCCAGGAAGCTAGCTAAGGCTGCTGACTTGTGGGTTGCCAACAGGGCTACTCACAAGGATTCAGGGGTCACTCAGAAAAAGGATGAGGGAAAGCAGCCACCAAAAGGGAACCAAGAGACTTCTAATACCTCCCAACCCAAAGAGGGCCCCAAACAACCAGATAACCAGGGTAAGTCCCAGGGTAAACCACAACAGGCTAGTGTACCTTCTGGTCAACAACCAGAAGGGGGTCAGAACAAGCCACCTTTCAGAGACCATTTGGAGTATGCTATGTCTGTAAGGCAACTGAACATATCAAAGGAGATCCAAAATGTAAGGGTAAACCTGCAGGGATCAGCACAGTCTCCTTCGCCTTCACTCCTGAGGAGGAAGTCCAAATGGCTTGTGCTCACTTTGAAGTCTTTGCTGAAGAACCTTTGGGTTTTCAAGCAAGTGTAACAGTAGAGTCCATGGGTCTGGTTAGTGATCAGAATAGGAGTGTGTACAACTCCATATCAGAAAACTCTAAAGTTTATTATATGGACAGTGTTCTCGTCAATGGCCAGGATACTCCTGCCAGGCGAGACTCTGGGGCCAGCAGAACAGTAGTGGATGAAAGCTTTTCCAGGCCTGAGGATGTTGCTAAGGCACCCAAAGGTCCCACTAAGATGTCTGGAGGCCCTGTCCAAATGGTTCCAATTCTACAAGCCCTCATTCAGTGTAATAAGATGACAGTGAGGATTCCTGTCAGTGTTCAGACTGAGGTGCCTGGGAGAGTCCTGTTGGGGAATGATCTAAGAACTCTAGGAGTAGTATCCAATACCCCCAGGCCTCCCAGTATGGAGACCCAGAACCAAACCAAATTGGCTTGAGAGGCCACCTTAAGGAACCACTCTAAGCCTGTGGGAACATCTACTGAGAACTCCACTACAAGCCCCGGTGTTGGTAAGTTGACGTCTGACCCAGGCAAATTTCAGGCTAAAATGTTAGGGAAATGGGAGCCCGAACCAAGCTCCATCATTATTCCCCCAGTTTTAAAGTCTGTGACTCCCGATGCTTCTGAGGAAGAGGTGGATAGACCAACTGGACCCCTAACTAGGCCTAAGAGAACTGGTAATTCTCAGTGCTGGTGGAAAACCAGAAAAGAAAAGTCTAAGGCCAAAAACCTTCAGACTGTTGGACCTTCTACTGAAGACTCCAACCCAAATCCTAATCTTGAGAGTGAAACTCCTAAAGTAGGTAAGGGTAGAGCTAAGGGAATGAGAAGCATGTACCTTGCTTATCTCGAACCCCTCCAACCAAGAGGCCTAAAACCCAACCTTCTCCCAACAGGGAAGTGGTGGGGACCTCTGGAGGCCCCTCTAGATCTAAGGGAATCCTTTATAAGGACCCCTTGAAAAAGCCTATCACAGGTTCAGAAGTTGTACCAACTTCTGAGGGACTGGTCCACCAGATCCCCTATAGTTTCAAAAAGACTAATGTTCCTCAAAGAGTTTGTAGGTCATATAGCTTACAAAGGAAAACCTTTGATTTGACCATAGAACATAGGTCAGGGTGTCACCACCAAAATGCTGATGGTCACTCTAAGATGTATGTCATCGACTAGAGGTATGAGATTCATCCAGGAGTGGATTAAATCCTCCTGTCCATTAGTCTGGGGGGCTAGTGTTAGGGAGAATTCTCTGTTAAGGCTAATTTCCCAAAACTAGTGAGTCCCCCAGCAGCTTTGCTGGATTTTTGGGGTTTATTTTGTTCTCCTGCTAAGAGTGAGACTCTTTTTCTCCCACTCTTAGACATGATTTGAGATATCTTTTGACTTTGTAATGTGTTTTATGGGCTATGGGGTCTTTTACTCCATAGGGTTTCATGTGGTTTTGGTAAGTGTGTTACACAGCACCCTCAGTGCAGTAACACAGGGGTGTCATAGTGACCCCCAAACATAGACTCCATACCCTGGGACTGACTACTGTCTCCCAGGGCAGGTAAAGTCACTATTGACTTTACTAGTCTTAAATTGTGAACAGAACCAGTACAAACCATCATATTGTGGAAGTACTGGTAGGGGTAATTAGATTGCCCCTGCCTCTGTTGTGCGAGGGGGCATTGTGCAGTCCCCCCTCGTTGAGTTTGTGGCTGGTGGCAGTGGTTACCATGCAAAATATTCCCCCAGAATATTTCCTATGGGATTTTCCCATTCATTTTAAACGCACCACTTTTTGGTGCAATGTTAAAGATACCGCTGGGTTATTTATTTAATATTTATTCCACGGTTGGGTCTTTTTGCCAGGACTCGGTTTTAAAATGGTGTTTGTGTTCGCCTCTGTAATTCCAACCCAAGTCGAGCCCTTTGTTCCTCTTTTTGGCGGGCTTCTCCACAGAAGCCTCCAAAAGTGGTGCCGCTCTGTCTGGGTCTACAGGATGTGTGGGAGGGGGGTTTAGGCACCCTGGCCTGAGCTGCCTTGGCAACTCAAGTCGCACTCTTGTGTGATTGGCCCAGTGGTGAGCCGCCCGGCTCACCACTTAGCATGTTTGAGTGACAGCTAGGACTGATGAATGGGGGTTTTCTGCATAAAAGCAGGGCTTTGGGGACTGGAACTTCAGAAGTCGCCACAGGAGCAAAGAATCCGAAGAGGGAGAAGCTGAGCTGACCTGCAATGACGACACCACCGGTGGAGCCCTGCTGAACCGTCTCGCCACTTCCCAACGGCAGAGAAGTTCTTCATCCCGGAGAGTCTTCTTCCTCTGAGCTGGTGGCGATAACCAGTTCGCCCTCTTTTTCGCCTTCCTGGATCATCCCGTGGTCAAATCGCCCGTGCCAAGCACCCCGGCGGCCGGATAGCCACGCTTCACCACTACCGCGAATAAAAGGGTAGTACCTTTTAACCGGGAAACTCCGTGGCTGGTTTCTTCCCTGGCAGTGCAACGACCTCCAGCTTTCCTCCACGTCGAGATCTCCTCTTCCCCTGGACGAAGCACCAACTTGCACCCGCTGCCAGGAACAACTGCCCCCGCTGGAGCTTTCTCACCATTTCAGGTACTGAGTCCCGCCTGGTCTCCCTTGCAACAGACTGTTCAAGGTGTCCCGTAAATCCTTGACTTTCTATCCTGGTGTGACCTGGGACCTACTAAAAAACTTTTTATAACTTGAGCCAACCCTTTTTGAACTCTTTGCAACGACTCTTAAAAAGTACTATTCAACTGTGTGATCTTGGTCGGCCTGGCCTATGACTTTCTTGCTCCTCAGTAGACTCTGCCTTTTCTGACTTGCTCTGGTTCTCCTAAAGTGTTGGTATTGTGAATGTTCCTAATTCTGCCTTTTTCCCTCCCTTTTGAATTAACTTATTAGAGTGCCATCTTAGGTTAAGCGCTCACCTCTGTCTGAAAATAAGTGGTGTTTTAACTAAGACTTGTTCAATAAGTGATCAGGGATGTATATATATTAATAGTGACTGTGTTTTGAAGTTCCTTGCCATATTAGTGTTAGTGTATATTACAAGGTGTGTTTTTAAATAAATAATAATATACTTTTATACCCAAGCTCTGGTCAGTGTTTGCTTGTGCTACTGTATTTTGGTACCTATCTTGTATACTCTATATACTGTCTAACTCTTCTTGAGAGAAGTCTGGCTGCTCAACCACAGCTACCAGGTACATCTGGGTGGTACAGACTGCTACCAATTGGGTTTACTGCCAACACCTGTAGTCTTAAGCCTTTTGCAGTGGTCCCTAAGGGAACTGCACAGGTTTCTGCCTAACAGGGACACCCCCGCTAAGGACCAAGTTCCTTTTAAACACACTTGCAGCACTTCCGGGTTGGGATTTTCGCCAACTTCCGGGGCACCCCCTATGAGGCCACGGGCCGGAAGGGATGTCATAGGGGCTGGATATACTTTCCGAAAGGGGCGTGGAAACCTGTCAAGCCTAGTTTAATGATTAAAGATATCATTCTTTACTACTACCTTTAAAACAGTACCCAGGAATCAATATGCTTTGAAACAGTATTTTCTTATTATATAATCGCCTGAAAAGTAAACAATAAAACAAAACAAAAAGTACTGGTGATACAATAAACACCTTAAAAGCATGCAATAAGGATAGTTTCACATGTCTCAAGCAAACCAAGACAATACTAAAAGCAAGTGAAATATAGTAGGCTTCAACTGATATTACAGTACCAAATAGATCCCAAAATTAATGCCAAATAAATTCAGTACAAAATCAATAGATACGCCTCAAGATGTCACAATACGAGTATAACCAACAGCCAATAATTAGTAAATTAAACAATTAATTAAATTATCAAAGGTACACTAACATGTACCAAATTATAATTAAAAATGGATTAAAATATGTGAAGCTGTTAATGTTCTTTAAAAATGTTAGGACCAATCAATTTATTACAAAACCACTCGACGGGGCTGCATTACTCGTGGAGCACCCTCCAGCCCTCTTGAGAGCCACTGCCAATAAGTCCCGTTGAGCCCATAGATAACCCCTTTTTGCAAGTGGAGCTTTCAGCGGGCGAAAGTATAATGAAGTATAATGAGGTGTCAATGGATTAACAGAAATTCCCGCCAAACACAACCACTAGCGTTGTCTAAAGAAAACAAGGCAGTTGATGTCTATGGTCTGGCCAGATAGCAGATTGCAGTAGATAAAAGGCGTTCCTAGTGTTAGAAAAAAAAGGCTCATTAGCCAGCAAATCCATGCTTCTTGTTTATTGAAAGATGCACAGGGGCGCGTTCGCTCACAGCTTTCTCTCTTGGAGCCTGCTATGCCTAACAGTCGTGCAAGGACATCCTCCGCTCACAGGCTGCAGATTTACAGTACAGAATAAATCTGTGCCCAATGAGCCCATCCAAAAGGGTTCTTATAATTTGTGCTGCAACAGCACAGCACAACAGCACACCACAAGTGTCCATGATAGACAGGAAGGCTATCCTGGGCAAAATCAAGTTATTACATAAGCAAATCAGCATAAGGTGACATGAACTTCACTCACAGCAAGTCATGGAGCAAGATGACTACAGCTAAAAGCCCCACTGTGAACAGCAAAGACATTTTCTGCCCCAGGGCTTTGACGGCAATGGTTCAGACTTCTCTTTTAAATCTGGGGGAGGGTCCACACACGCAGCAAAAGCCTTCAGGTGATTCTGGGTAGGCGAGGGATGAACAGCCACAACTGTGAACAGCCAAGCCCTCAATGTAGTTTTTGTGAGAGGGTTCGATAGTGTTAAACTGATGTGTTGGACCTGAAGAATATTTTCATGGGAGTCACAGTAATTGGCTGTCTTTTATACAAGAAAAGGTAAATATCAATATCTGAATTTTATATCCTCATTTGGAGGAACCTCATTCAGAGTTCTGTTTCTGCACTGCTGGACTCCTGTAACATTGGGGACAGGAGGGAGAAGCTTATCGCCATCTCAAAAAATCCATTTTGGATTCAACAATCAAATAATCCAGATGCTTTTTTAAAATGGACCTTCACAGCCACTGCTACAAAAACTGCTTTGGAGCCCTGTATCACTGACAAAACATTGGTGGAGTAATCCACACTGCCGGTGTCCTATAGCACTAGGGTGGCATAGTTGGAAGGAACTCACACAGTCGGAATTCTGGAGCATTGCCATTGCACTGCTGGTAGAAGACCTAGGGCATCAGAGCACTAATAGGGCACTATTGATGAAAGTTCACTCAAAGTGTTGGCAATAGCACATGGTAAGTGAGAGTAGATCAAGACAGACCCATCCTCCCGCCATTCACATGCATACGCCATTGACGCTATCACACAACATTCAAAGACAGCATTAAGAGTGTGGTGTGTGCTGAACTTGTTTTATCACATATCCATAAACAATAACCTCAACCACAAGACAGGTTGTGTTTCACAATATATATTTTGTTTTCATAGATATGTACTGCATAACACACACTGATTAATTTACAAGTGGATAAAACAATCTAAGTAAGAAATACAATTATATAAAATACAATATGACAAATAGGAAATAACATAAAATGCCATCTAGACCGATCAGCCACATCTCCTTGACTGCTGTGTTCCTTCTCATTCACCATCTCTCTTTGGAAGAATAGCCACACAGTAGAAAGTGGCAATTATTTCATAGTCAGTGAGGATCATGGACATTTACGTTTTTTGTGGCATTCAGTATGCAAAATACATTTGTTTGCTATTGTTTATATTTCTACCAGATCCATGTTATCTTCATACATATTGCACACAGCAACACCATTCAGTCTTTTCTGAGACAGTTGAATGTAGCAACAGTTTTAGTCATTACAAATGTACCGAAGCTTCCATCAGACTCACAGGACAAATCTGGAACAGTTGCAAAGATCTGCAGTGCCTTCACCTGTGCAAACAAATCTCTTTCTGTGGAAAGGATCCTTCTAAAAAACGTCTACCAGTTCTGGGACTGAATAATACTTGTAGATACTGGATAGGGTTGTTAATTGTCCAGAGAGAAGGAAATATTTGATTTTTGGGTTTTTAACAATCTTTACAGAGCCTCTCACTGGATGATGGAAGAGTTGAATGGAAGAGAACAGAAGGTGATACTGGGGGAGAGTGACAGTAGGGAGTAGACAGAGGGAGATTTGTTAACAAATTAGAGTGAGTGGTGCTAAACGAAGATGGTCTGGGTGGGGAAGCATTTGAGAGTGGGAGAGAAGTCACAGATACCAAGGCCAGAAAGATAGTTCAGGGGCAACACACTTATCTTGGAAGGAAGACAACCTGAGCAGGACTCTGACATGAAGAGCAATGTAAGAACCCCATTTTTATAATGAGCCCAATAATGGTTGTCAGATCCAATTACTCATTTGCCTATTACCATGCCAGCTGTAACACTTTAATCACCACTTACATATTTTGATGAAGCCAAAGGTTTTAAATCATCTTTAAGCATTCTATAGGAATTGTCATTACTCTAGGCACTAATGCTAGCTACCAGCTATTTCCACCATGAGCCCAGACAGTACCACAATGTGTCAGGTATTATCATGACATGCTCTGGCACTCTCACCATGTTCCATATCTCACTACCCTATATTAGGTAATGACATCAAAAGGCCTTGCACTCACCATTCCATGGTTTTCTAATTGGAATTCAAGGCACTCCTACCATTACCAGCTATTGCCTTCAATAAACCAGGTTTGTGCAGCAATTATCAAGGCAATGCACAATGTGTCTAGTAGTACCAATCTCCAGGATTCCAATTAGGAGGCAAGGCCAGGTTCCCGGATGTCTAGATAGCATAGCAGTGAACGATTCCATTGCACCCAGCTTGGACATCAATGGCAGGTTCCATTACTGTCATGATCTCTGCTTCCAAAAGATCAGGACTTGCCCGACTCCCTTGGAAACAGACCCATAACCCCGGTTCCGAGTGCCAGCCAGTCCCAATTGGGACCTTTTGGACCCTGTCCTGGCGCCAGTGGCACCAGGCTCATAAAGATGCCCAGTCCCAGCGCTGGAAGCGCCGGGCTCATAATGCTTGGGTGGACTTACCTGCAACAGACCATGCTGCTTACTTACCTGCCAGTTGAACCCCTGATCCTCTTCTGTTTGGGACTACTTTTCCTGTTGGGTGGGGCAGGAGCCACTCCCTAGGTTCAGAACACTGGAACTCTTCTGGAAAGCAGGAACTCTTTTCTTACCTAGGCGTGGCTGTGGAAGGAGACACCTAAGCACTACAGGAGGCTATTTAAACCACACCCGATGGATGAATCTTGCTTTGCGTTATTCTGCATTCTCTGCAGCAGAACGCTCATCGTGTCTTCTGCTTCTGATCCTGGGCCTAAGGGAACAAAGGCTTACCATCCTGGAATCCAGTCTTCAGCAGCACCTGTAAAGACAAAGAAAGAACAGGTTAGCACTACGGTCTTCAGTGGCAGCGCATCTTTTACCTGGTCCATCGGCTGTCACCAACGCCTCGCGCTGCATTCCGGCATCTGAAAGACAAAGGCTTACCTACTCTTCGCATGCTCCGGAGGTCTTCGCACTGCATTCCAGCATCTGAAAGACAAAAGCTTACCAGCTCTTCGCACGCTCCGGAGGCCTTCGGCGCTGCATCCCGCATCTGAAAGACAAAAGAAGGTGCGTTTAAAGACATTGGGCAACTTTATTACTCACGTGCCATTACTCCTTCCCACGCCAAATCCAGTGGGTATTCCAGCACCCTTCAGCTTCTCGAAAGCTCTGAACTTGAACCTGCAAGATAAAAGGGACAGTTAGTGCGCATCGTGAAGCAGGCTACAAGCGCTTACTTACGTGCTTCCAGGCGCTGCTATTCCTCACGCGGGTTCGATCCTCAACTCTCATCAGCCCGCCATCCGCCATCGCCGGAACCCTGCAAAACAAGAGATATCATTACAAAAGACTTTTAAGACATTTGAAGTGCCCAGAACTTACCGTTCGTGCAGTCAACGACGGACAGCAGTCCTCTGAGGTCAAGAGGCCTGCACCCTTATCCAGTGAAGAAACTGGTTACGGCACCCTGCCCCGAGGCAGATGGAGAGCTCGGCGTTCACTTACCTAAGGTGAGGGTGTTAACCTTTGGGGTTCTACAGGAGAAGAGAAAGGGAAGAGGAGAGAGGCACCCAATAACCCCAGTTCATTAATCCCATATTTTCTATCTGGAGACATCTTACTCTTCGAGTCAGACATACAGTGCACAGAGGTCCAGCCCAAAGAGCCAACCGTGTGTTACACATCACCTTTGAAGATACGGCATTCACCCAGTCAAGACCGGCGCCTCTGCGGGAATCAGGTGAGCGTTACAGAATGCAAAGCCTATCGCAAAACTCCCACCCAGGCGCTATGGAAACCTCGGATACCGACCAGCTAGCCCAGTTACTTGGGGAACTAAGAGCAGAAGTGCATGCAGCCCGTCAGGAAACAAATGCTCTAAGAAGGGAACTGATTATTTCCAAGGAGCGAACAGACGATCTCGCTAGACAATTGATACAGACACAAGCCGGACAAACTCCGTTACCCGCATCAGGGGCAAATCTTCCTTCAACATCCTCTACGAACCCAGTGCAGATCAACCTACCTGGGAATGTACCTCTGGCTCCGCCCGAACGATTTTCTGGTGACCCAAAGAGGTTTGCAGTATTTATTAATCAGTGCCGGTTGCACTTCTTATGCCGGCCAGCAGCCTTTCCAACTGATCAAGCTAAGGTAGCTTTCGTGCTTTCGTACCTTAGTGGCAATGCGGCAGACTGGTCGATCCCTCTAGTTAATCAAGATGATCCGGTTCTCCATGATTTTCAAGCTTTTCAGCTCAGTATGGAAAAACTGTTTGCAAGACATTCACAGGGGCAGGCCTTGGACAATGAGCTCCTTTCATTGCGACAGGGTAATCAAGACCTTTTGGCTTATATTGCGTCTTTCAACAGACTGATAGTGGAAACTCGATGGCCTGAGGGCAAAAGGATTACGCTGCTTTATAGAGGTCTACGTGGAGAGCTCAAAGATGTGTTAGCCCAAGTAGTGAATCCCCCGCAAGACTGTTCGGACTATATTGACTTAGTCGTTCAAATTGACCACAGACTGCAGAACAGGAAGGCCGATCGTTCCAAGTTTGATGCTCGAGTATTTTCCAAACCACCAACTCCTACCAAAGGAGTAGACTCCGGGGAACCCATGCAAATAGGGGGCCTGAAAGGACCACTAACACAAAAGGAGCGGGGAAGGAGAAAACAGCTGCAATTATGCCTCTATTGCGGAAACTCGGGGCACTTTCTTCGAGACTGTCCGGTGAAACCAGCCAAGAAGGCAGTAGGAGCTGCAGTTACCAGGGTCACAAACTCTGAGCAGGGAAACGACCTCGCCCGACAAGAATAGAGGTCCTCTTGCCGAGCGTTAAAACCAGTTCCGTGACCTCGCATTTTGTGATACCTATGGTCCTCATTAGCCCTGAACATCCGGATCGATTACATGCGATTGAGGCTTACGTCGACAGCGGTGCCATCGGCAATTATGTGGATCATGAAATGGTTTTGAGGATGAATCTGACTCTTTGTCCAAAGGCTGTAAAGGACGTCATTACTACGGTGGATGGTACGGAGATAGCCACCGGACCAGTAACGCATACCACCCAAGAAGTGACGCTAGTAAGTCAAGATGGACACCATGAGAAGATCGTGTTCAAGGTCCCTCAATTCCAGATTATTCTAGGAATTCCTTGGTTAGAGAAGCACAATCCTCAGATCGATTGGCGAGCAAGAACGGTTCAGTTTCCAGAATGTGTCTCTACTTGTCACCCTCGACCTGGTGTTGCACTGGCAGCAATTTCCTCGGAGGCTCCCCAGTTACCTCCTGAATACCTAGAATTCCAAGATGTTTTCCGGAAGGATCAGGCTAACTCTCTACCTCCTCATAGGTCTTATGAGATAGACCTGATACCTGGATCTACTCCTCCTTGTAGTAGAATTTATGCCCTCACCGAGCCGAGAATCTTCACCTCCGACAATACCTGGATCAATACCTAGCGAATGGATTTATTCGTCCTTCCAAGTCCCCTGCTTCCTCAGCTTTGTTCTTCGTTCCAAAAAAAGAAGGGGACCTTAGAACTTGTATAGATTATCGCGCCCTGAACCAGATCACCGTTAAGAATAGATATCCGTTACCTTTGATACCTTTGATCCCTGAACTCCTGGACCAAGTCAGAAAAGCATGCATATATACAAAGCTGGATCTTAGAGGAGCCTACCACTTGGTACGAGTAAAAGAGGGCGATGAATGGAAGACGGCCTTCCGCACCAAGTATGGGCTATTTGAATATCAGGTCATGCCCTTCGGACTTTGCAATGCCCCGGCCGCCTTTCAATATTTTATGAACGATGTCCTCAGAGAGCTCATAGATGTGTGTGTTGTTGTTTACATTGACGACATCCTCGTTTATTCTTCATCGGAAACTGAACATCGGAAACACGTGAAAATGGTCCTCGAGAGATTGCGTCAACACAAACTTTTCGCTAAGTTGGAAAAATGTGTTTTCAACGTGACTGAAGTTGAATTCTTGGGATTCATATTATCACCTAGCGGAGTGCGTATGGATTCAAAGAAGGTCGATGCAATTCTCAAATGGCCATCGCCATCCTCCGTAAAAGGTGTTCAAAGCATGTTAGGCTTCGCTAACTTTTACCGGAGGTTTATCCCCGAATTCTCTCGAATAGTCCAGCCCATCACCGCCTTGTTAAAGAAAAACAAACGTTTTGAATGGTCTACCGAGGCGGAACAAGCTTTCCAGAATTTGAAGACTAGATTTATCTCTGCACCGATCTTAAAACATCCTCGCCCAGAACTCCCCTACATCGTTGAAACTGATGCTTCGAGCCTTGCTATGGGGGCAGTTCTATCACAAAAGGACCCAGTAACCAATCAGTTGCATCCCGTGGCATTTTGGTCCCGCAAATTCTCGCCTCCTGAAATCAATTACACTATTACTGATAAGGAACTTCTAGCTATCAAGTCCGCCTTTAATGCTTGGCGGCATTATCTTCTGGGGGCCCGACACACCGTTACTGTGATTACAGATCACCGAAACCTGCAATATTTGAAAACCGCAAAAGCTCAATCCTCTAGGCAACTCCGTTGGGCACTATTCTTTGCCGAGTTTGACTTCATAATTACCTATCGACCTGGTACAAAAAACGGTAAAGCTGATGCCCTTTCTCGGATGGGAGTGGAAGAACATTTGATCAATCCTAAACCTGTACCTATCATTCCCGAACAAAGAATTCTAGGTGTAATCGCCACACAATCCATAGAGGAAGTTAAGGATAAAGCCAGGCTACTAGTAACTCCAGCAGACATACAGAATTGGCATCTGCAGGGAAAGGACTTTACGGTGAAGGACAACCTATTATATTTCAAAGAACGGTTATACCTGCCCAGCACAGATTTACAGAAAAAGGTCATCTCTTGTTATCACGATTCTTTAATGGAAGGACATCCCGGTATGACCAAGACCTCGGAAAAGATCAAGCGCTACTTCTGGTGGCCGTCTTGGAAAAAAGATATCAGAGACTTTATAATGTCCTGTGGAGTATGCGCCCAAAACAAGAGTCAAAAGGAAAAACCAGCCGGCCTCTTACGCCCTATTGACATCTCGCCTCGCCCTTGGCATACGCTTTCTATGGACTTCATCACCGATCTACCTCCATGCTCCGGATACAATACGATCCTAGTAATCGTGGACCTATTCTCCAAGATGGCGCATTTCATTCCACTCAAAGGCTTACCAACAGCAGCAACTCTGGCCCGAGAATTTCTCGAAAACATCGTCCGACTGCACGGTTTTCCTTCAGTTCTAATTTCGGATCGAGGTAGTCAATTTATTTCTCATTTTTGGCGAAGTTGCTGTCGGTCGGCTCATATTGATGTGAGACTTTCGACCAGCCACCACCCTCAAACCGACGGACAAACCGAGAGGACCAATCAAACTCTGGAACAGTATTTGCGCTGCATGCTACAACAAACTGAAAAAACTTGGAAAGATATCCTTTGGTTAGCCGAATATGCCTACAATAACTCTGTCCACTCGGGAACTGGGAAGACCCCGTTTTTTCTTTTATACGGTAGTCACCCTCGAACCTCGGAGTTGGATCCACTCCAAGATCTTGGAACACCAGCAGTAGACCACCTGCATTCTACAATCACCCAAGCCTTTAAGGAAGCCGTTTCTCACCTTCAAAGGGCTAAAGAACAATACAAGAAAGGAGCAGACCAACATCGGAAGGAAGCCCCCAATATCAAGTAGGAGATCAAGTCTGGTTATCCACCAAATATCTACCTCTAAAAGGACCACGCACATTCAACCCAAGATACCTTGGTCCCTATTCCATCACTACCATAGTAAATCCAGTAGCGGTCAAGTTGGACTTGCCCCCTCACATGAGGATACATCCGGTCTTCCACGTCTCTCTATTAAAACCCGTGCAACCTCAAACCCGACTAACTACATCTCCAAAACCTATTCTAGTTGATGGAGAACTCGAGTTTGAAGTCAAAAGCATCCTGGATTCCAAGATCTCCAAATCTAAACTATTTTACCTGATTGACTGGAAAGGCTACGGTCCCCAAGAAAGATCCTGGGAACCTGCAGAATATGTCCACGCGCCTTGTCTAATCAAAAGATTTTATCGAACATTTCCTAACAAGCCCAAACCCCCGGAGAAGCCCGGTTTGGGAGGGGCCTTGAGGGGGGGTGCTGTCATGATCTCTGCTTCCAAAAGATCAGGACTTGCCCGACTCCCTTGGAAGCAGACCCATAACCCCGGTTCCGAGTGCCAGCCAGTCCCAATTGGGACCTTTTGGACCCTGTCCTGGCGCCAGTGGCACCAGGCTCATAAAGATGCCCAGTCCCAGCGCTGGAAGCGCCGGGCTCATAATGCTTGGGTGGACTTACCTGCAGCAGACCATGCTGCTTACTTACCTGCCAGTTGAACCCCTGATCCTCTTCTGTTTGGGACTACTTTTCCAGTTGGGTGGGGCAGGAGCCACTCCCTAGGTTCAGAACACTGGAACTCTTCTGGAAAGCAGGAACTCTTTTCTTACCTAGGCGTGGCTGTGGAAGGAGACACCTAAGCACTACAGGAGGCTATTTAAACCACACCCGATGGCTGAATCTTGTTTTGCGTTATTCTGCATTCTCTGCAGCAGAACGCTCATCGTGTCTTCTGCTTCTGATCCTGGACCTAAGGGAACAAAGGCTTACCATCCTGGAATCCAGTCTTCAGCAGCACCTGTAAAGACAAAGAAAGAACAGGTTAGCACTACGGTCTTCAGTGGCAGCGCATCTCTTACCTGGTCCATCGGCTGTCACCAACGCCTCGCGCTGCATTCCGGCATCTGAAAGACAAAGGCTTACCTACTCTTCGCATGCTCCGGAGGTCTTCGCACTGCATTCCGGCATCTGAAAGACAAAAGCTTACCAGCTCTTCGCACGCTCCGGAGGCCTTCGGCGCTGCATCCCGCATCTGAAAGACAAAAGAAGGTGCGTTTAAAGACATTGGGCAACTTTATTACTCACGTGCCATTATTCTTCCCACGCCGAATCCAGTGGGTATTCCAGCACCCTTTAGCTTCTCGAAAGCTCCGAACTTGTACCTGCAAGATAAAAGGGACAGTTAGTGCGCATCGTGAAGCAGGCTACAAGCGCTTACTTACGTGCTTCCAGGCGCTGCTATTCCTCACGCAGGTTCGATCCTCAACTCTCATCAGCCCGCCATCCGCCATCGCCGGAACCCTGCAAAACAAGAGATATCATTACAAAAGACTTTTAAGACATTTGAAGTGCCCAGAACTTACCGTTCGTGCAGTTAACGACGGACAGCAGTCCTCTGAGGTCAAGAGGCCTGCACCCTTATCCAGTGAAGAAACTGGTTACGGCACCCTGCCCCGAGGCAGATGGAGAGCTCGGCGTTCACTTACCTAAGGTGAGGGGGTTAACCTTTAGGGTTCTACAGGAGAAGAGAAAGGGAAGAGGAGAGAGGCACCCAATAACCCCAGTTCATTAATCCCATATTTTCTAACTGCAGACATCTTACTCTTCGAGTCAGACATACAGTGCACAGAGGTCCAGCCCAAAGAGCCAACCGTGTGTTACACATCACCTTTGAAGATACGGCATTCACCCAGTCAAGACCGGCGCCTCTGCGGGAATCAGGTGAGCGTTACAATTACATCCACTTGGCACAGAAAAGCCAGATACCAAATTGCCAAGTTATCAAAAGTAAAGGCAGATTCAAATGTACCAAGTTGATACAGTGAGGCCAAATTCCATTGAATTCATTTATTACAGTAAAGCAAGATACCATTATGACCTCCGGCACAGTAAGCCCAGACGTCAGTATGTCTGTAAGCCCACAATGGTATATCCCGTGGAGGTGTGTGTGTGGTGCATTGGGATGTATATGTGTGGTGCTGGGGGCATTGTAGTGCACTGCTGTAACGTGTGTGTGTGTGTATGTACAGTGCCTCAAGTGTGAGTGTTCAGTACTGTGTATGTGCAATACTCAGGCAGTGTGTGTGTGTGTGTGTGTGTGTGTGTGTGTGTGTGTGTGTGTGTAGGCAATGTTGGGGTGGTGGTGTGTGTATGAAGGTTAGTGCTGAGACCCTCCTGTTGAAGCAGTGCTGTGAGTGCAATCAATGCTTGGGCGGTTTGTATGTGCAGTGTTGGGGGCAGTATGTGTGTGGAGTGCTGGGGTCATGTGCACAGTGCTGCGATTAGTGTATCCTTGTACACTACAATGAAGTGCTGGAGACAATGTGTGTGGTGGTGAGGTTGATTTGTGTGCACAGTACACTAATGTGGCCAGTGTGTGAGCATGTGTGCAATGAAAGCCTGTATGTAAGGGTATGCAGTGCTGGAGGCAGAGTGCAGTGCAGTTTTGGGTCTGTAAAACTGCTTGCAGTTTGGGGATTGTGTGAATGCAGGGTGGAAGGAAGTGTGTGAAGAGCAGGGTGGGGACTGTATAAATGCATGCATTGTGTGGATGATAGAAGTGTAGAGCAGTGTTGGAGCTGTGTGCATGTGTGCAGTGCAGTAGATCATGGGCGTATAGAGCAGTGTGGGTGCGCGGTGGGGTGGTGTTTATGAACTGTGCTTGGCATTGGGGTGTGCAGTGCAGTGGAGAGGTGTGTATGCACAGTGTTTGGTGGTGCAGATGTGCCATGGAGTAGGGTGTATGTGCTGTGCGGGGTGATGTGGGTGTGCAGTGCAATGGGTTGGTAAGTATACAATGCTGGGGAGGTTTGTGAGTTTACATGGCTAAGAGCTCGAGTTAGCTGGTATTGTTTGTGAATGTGCAGTGCTATAATTACCCGGCTTAGTTCTGGCATGTTTATTGCCAAAGAGCATGTGGGCAAATGTACCTGCTTCATGTATATAATTAAAGAAGGTTCTTAATGATGAACACATTTTCTTTCAATTTACCAAATCAAAAAGAAAAGCCTGACACTTTCTAAAGAAGTTCTGCTTTACCAACTTTCAGTCAAAATTAAAAATAAAAGTATGTATATTCAAACAATGACATTGTTTCTATCACTTCCGGACACAATCATGCCGCTTCTTAGCACGCTAGCAACCAACAAATGTTTCTAAGACCCACTTAATGGCACCCATTTGATCACTTTAAGAAGGATGAAAGTCTGATTGGCTCTGATGGGATGGGATGCAGCAACCCACTGAGCTATTTAACCAGCTACATCATGTCAATTTAGTAAATGTCCAGCAAAATTGAACAAGTACATATTTGCTGAGCGTATTTACATGTATTTATGTGAAAAGCTGGGTTCTGTAAAATGTGGGTCAGTCTGGCAGGTGGCTCTGGGGCAGGGCCAGCTGAAGAAGTGTCAAGGCTAGTGGGGATTTTCAACACGATGTTAAGAGCCCCTTTTGCCTTACAACTAGTAAAAACAAACAGGGGTGTTTATAATAAAGTTAAAAGAATGCAGTGTGGTAGATGATAGCTACATATTATCACGGGAACGGCATCCAGCAGGGGCTGAAACACTAAATGTCCCAGGAAAACCTATTAATTGCTCTTTGACAGCAGAGTGCTAATGAGGAATTCTGAATAAAAAGGCAAATGAGGTGCTAACATTGTCAGAGACTGCCAGAAGGAGGTGATAGTCTGCAATGTGTACACTGTGCACATTTAAATATAGTGGGCCTTATTTCGACCCTGGCATTAAGGGTTTAATGGCGCCATAAAAGGTGTCGGCGCTGTTAAACCCTTAACGCCTGATTACGAGGTCGCTTTGCGGGACCCGACCTTAACGCCTGCTTTTAGCAGGCGTTAAAGTAGGGTGCCGCAAAGGGACCTTGGTGCTAAGTACGGTGCCGCAATTTGCGGCACCGTACTTAGCGACTTCCCCATTCCCATTGAGCCCTATGGGGCAAAAATGGGAATGGGGAAGGGCCCATGGTGAATGGGGAATTACTGCCCCGCCAACCTTGGAATGGGGCGGTAATTCCGCCATTCACCATGGCGGACCCCGGCATGGACCATGGTGCTAATAGCACCATGGATTAGCGCCGGGGTCGTAATGAGGCCCAGTGTCCCAAATTAAAGGGGTTTGTTTCTGTTTCATAAGACGTCCTACTTGGGGCACCTGCTCCTGGTCCCCAAATTGCCATGGCACATTTCAACAGACAAAAATGTAAAGGCTGTGACGCCATTCCTGCTCGAGGGTGAGTGGCGAAGTCAGCAGGTAGCAGTTCTGCTTCATGGAGCAAGAAAGTAGGTCCACTAGGAAAGAGGACTAAGAAGCAGCGTTTCCATGATTGGCGACTGGCAAGCTCCTTCAGTTGAAAGGCTGGTCCATGTAGGGAAACTGTAGCTAAACCAAGACTCTTCTGGCTCAGGTGGTGAATTAAGTTCTACTGAAGCATCTGTCTTTTGTCTGTTCTTTCATTCTTTACCTGTGCCGTGGTTGTGTTCTGATTAGCAAAGTAAATATTACCCATTTAACTATCCCTCCAAACCCAAATGATTAGGAAAATTCACCTCGCTTCTTAAAAATGTGCCTTCTAGTGACAATTATCACATCTTCTCTCTGTGACAAATTGTGAAATATCAGTTTTGCAATAGAATGCTGACCAAGCCCTCAGCATTAACTGCTAATAAATTACCCTTAAAGGGTGGTGTTTGTGTATCCTGCTGGTACAAAAGCACAGGTCTCCTCTCCAACCCATCACATTCAAATAAATACCAGCATGTGTTTAACAGGAAAGCAATTCTCACCTCACTATATCTAAATAAAGCAAATTATAGGTAAATGGGGCAGGCCAATCTGAAATTATTTGGCACTCCAAAGATGCCCCGCCTCTGCCTTTGTCCAAGATCAGTGGATGTGGTGGGTGTGAGCAGGAGTAAAATTGCTTTTATTTGCTTTTCATGCATTACAAAATTACAGCCATTCTATTTGTATATTAATATATTTTAACTCTGAATCATACAAAGAAAATATTACTTAGCGCCTTTGTGGGTTTAACATTACAATCTTTTCACTATCGTTGAAAAGGTGCTCCAGAGAAAGTCTTTGATTTCTCTGATTTGCCATCTAGCCTCTGACGGGAAGGTGAGAGCGGGTGCAACAGCATCCAGCTATGTGCCCACTCACCCTCTACTCCACACGCCAGTGACCTTAATCAGCAATTCAAAGGAAGGAAAACATGGCTGGTTTACATTTCTAGCACTTGGGAAAAGAAAGGCACGTTCCTAAAAAGAAGAACATGCTTCCCATTTGGAAAAATATACAGCCTTTCTTTTCCTTTGCTCCAGATCTGGGGGAGATACATCATATTGTATTCCCCCTGCTTAAAATTGTGGGGGATTTATCACCCCTGCTCCCCCCATTTCCTCCGTCCATGGTGCAATGCACCATGACTTAACCCAGCCATAGCTTGTATTTATAGTTTACCTTGCCACCAACATTGGCTGCTTATGGCCATCATAGATTTGGTGCAGGGGTGCATATCTTGGCTGTCAATGCAGCTGTAAAATGGGCACCTGTGACCTCGGAGCCTGCTCTGTGCCACTGGTACCTCTCTGCACTTGAACGGCTGTGAGTGACAGGATCAACAAAGGCTTGCAGCACCGCAGGAAACAAGTAATTCTAAAATCACTTTAGCAACCCAGACGGTGCTAAAAAGGACGGGCTGCATGCACAATAATAGTCTGAACTGGATCCCGTTGAGGCAAACTCCGTTTAGGAGGACCAAGCAAAACGAGTGATCATGTCTACCAGAAGAGGTGCCCGACATGTAGTCCGCACGCAGTCAGCCCTCACAGGCCGCTGCGGACGGCAAAGACAGCGCACACCCACAAACTTAGCAGGTTTGGCCTGCAGCCTGACCCAGCACAGAACGAGATTCCCAGACATTCCTGATTGGATTCCTGACCATCTTCCATGCTTCCATTTCCTTGCCCCGAAGAAGGCCTTATGTGACCCATACAGTTATTGTCACATCAACAGCCAAAACACGAGTCGGCGCATATCAACTAGCTTTTGTGATTAGGGTTCTGTAACTGCATGAGATTTATAGTGACGTAGGTGACCCACTCATCCGCCATGTTTTACAGAGAAATGCTGCATAGTGTTCACTATTGACAGCGCTTGCTGTATTTGTATACCAAACAAGGGGAGCTGATCAGATTGTTCAGCCTCCAATTTAGTTCCTGTTTTGCATTTGTTGTTTTCTTTTTGCCTCTGCATGTGGGTTTGTTTTAGATACATGTGTTGGTATGAATGAGAGTGTGTGTTAGGCAGAATCCAGTGCAGTTCCCTTAGGTAGCGCTACACCAGATTAGGACTACAGGTGAGAGCAATAAATCCCCTTTGGTATCAGTCTGTACCACAAAGATTTAGTTGGTAGCTGTGGCTGAGCAGTCAGACTTATCTCAAGAGGGAGATGAGCAGTATTCAGGGTTTGCACAATAGGTATTACAGTACTATGGAACAAGGAAAAACTGACCAAAGCTTTGTATCAAAAAGAGAATATATTTATTCTATACACATCTAGTTCAACACATAAATCACAGTTGATAAAGTAAGTTCAGTTTAGTCAAGGAAAAGTATATACAACTCCCTATTCAATTGTAGACAAGTTTGAGAAAGAGTAAAAACTGAGCAAAATGGCACAGTGAAAACCAACGACAAACGGCACTCTAACAATTTACCGAAAGGGAGGGAAAGCCCAAGTTAAACCGAAATATCTTCAGACACCCCCTAGCAACACTTCCCTGAAGGTTTGTGAACAAGTAATGCACAGTGACACTTTAGCAGAAAGATAAGTGAATGAAAACTGAGCAAAATGGCACTCCACAAGTTAAAACAGTAGGAAGGAAGAGGGGTTTAGAAGATTTAGGTGCATCAACACATTTCTCATTGAAAACCAATCTAGTGGGAGCAGATCTAACAAATCAGCCAGAGTCAATATGCCTGAGCCAGAGTCAGTGGTACAGGACCAAGAGCTTAGGAGCAGAAATGTTCTTGTATCTGCAGTCAAGTCTTTAGTAGAAAAATATTGAAGAGATGGATGCGAGGCGAAAGACAATGTTAAGAGAGAGGGTGGCCAACCCAACAAGTAGATAAAGGATTTAAAACACCTTTAGGGCTACCACGGGAAAATGGAGGCCTGGCGGAACAATGTACCTTATACGTGAAGAAGTGGCTCCTGCGGTGGTGGTTGTTCCTGGTAGTTCCTGCAGTTCGAGGGGTCCAGCAGAGGAAGAGAGGCTCTCGTCGTGGAGGAAGGTTCGAGTCACTGCACTACTCAGGGATGAAACCAGCCGTGGTGCTGCCAAACAAAGTTTAAAAGGTAGGCTCCTTTTAATCGCGGTCCGGGTCGATAGTTGCCTGGCTATCCGGTCTCCAAGTGCGGGGCACCGTCGATTCGACCAAGGCAGGTCCGGAGAAGCGATGGGTGAACTGGTTGTTCCCACCAGCTCAAGGGAAGGAGGCTCTTTCGATGAAGATCTCCTATTGTCGTGTGGAAGAAAAGTGGTGAGACGATCTGGCAGGGCTTCACTGGTGGTGTAGATGCTGAAGATGTCTGTGGCTTCTCTCCCCTTCGGTTCCGTAGTTCCAGTGGCAACGTCTTGCTCTTCCAGTCCTCAGGACCCTGCTTTTATGCAGAAAGAGACCCATTCATACAGCCTAGCTGTCACTCACACAGTGGAGTGGTCTTCTTGGCGGGAGACCCTCCAGCCTATCAGGTTAGAGTGCGACCTGAGTTGCTGTGGCAATTCTGTCCAGGTGTTCTACTCCCCCTCCCAAAAAACAGACCCACCCCAGACTCAGAGGCGCTGAAAGGAGGGCTTCTTGGCAGAAGCCCACCAAAAGAGCGAACAAAGGATCCCCGACCTGGGTTAGGAGTATGGAGTAAGACTCGAGAAAGAAGTTATATTAAAGTTCTGGCAAATAAAACCTACTGGAGTAAAGTTAATAATAAAATAAACCGGCGATATGTTAGAGGCTGTCAAAAATATTTGCGGTTGAATATTTTTGGCAGTAACCACTGCCACCAGCCAGAAACTTTAGAGAGCGGGACTTTAAGGTACCCCCTCGAAAATGAACCTAAGGGAAAAACTATTAACCCTTTCCAGTACCTCCATAGTAAGATGGGTTGTACTGGTTAAGTTCGTAAGATTTGACTAGGAAAGTCAATGGAGACTTTACATGCTCTGGAAGACAGTAGTTAGTCCCAGGGTATGGAGTCTATGTTTGGGGGTCGCTACGACACCCCTGTGTCACTGCACGGAGGGTGCTGTGTAACACATGTGCATAAAGATGGTTCCTACGGGTGAGAGAAAACCCCATAGGCATTAAACACAAAAGAATAGCCTAGAACACACATAGCAAATATGCCTAAGAGTGGAAAAAAGAGTCTCACTCTTAGCAGGTAAAAAAGAAACAAACCCTTCAAATCCAGCAAAGCTGCTGGGGGACTCTATAGGTAAGGGAAATTAGCCATTAAATGAGAATTCTCCCTAACAGTGTGGCTGGGTGAAAGATGGTTGGCTGTAGTACATCTCACAAGACAAATTGTAGATCATGTGAAAGAAAGGGGCAAAGGGGGGTAACCAGAATTGTTTTGATCAACTGAAGAATTGTTGTGTCCCCCAGCTGTGTGGAATTGTCTTATGCTGTTTTGATTTTGTATAATAATTTTTTCAATACATAGGTATTTTTCAAACTAACGCAGTGTTCTATGCTTTATTAAAATGAACATGTATTAAGCCAGTTTTGTGAAATAGCACAGGGGTTTATCTTCTATTGTGTTACTGTGTCACTGGTAGAGCACGTGCTGCAGACCAGACTACTAATGCAGCAAGAAACACTAAAAAGTGTATTCTCACTGACTGCGCTGACTCCTAATTTCGGATATGGTATTGGACAAATTCAGTCAACTTTGCATTACAAGTATGCTGGGTAGCCAGGTGAGGAGCCTAGGTTCATAGTAACAATAAAAAGAATTACTGGGAATGTGTCGGTTAAATCAATCTCCTATTAAACGCATTGATGCGAGAAATCCAAAAAATCTCTGCTTCATTGCAGTGCAAAAGAGCTCTGGTTCCTCTTGGAACAGGAGCTCTTTCACACTGCAATCAAGTAACCGACACTTTCCCACATCAACGTATACTTTACGTGTATTATCTGCTCAGGCAATATGCCTATCTTGCACACATAGGACATCCGCAACATGGAAATCAAAAAGCGGGAGACCAAGATTTAAAGCTCAACACAGAAATACATTCCAAGCTAACGCTTCACAATCAACTTTGGGGTGAATGGAACCTTTATGCAATCGACCAACTTACCTGCCCGAATCAAGCAGTTTTTTCATGTTTGTACCCAAGTAACTTAAACACTTATACAAGACGACCCAAGAGGGTTGAAACACGTGTTGGCATGGCGTTTTTTAGTTTCTCAGTGACCTCTTTTTGATTGGTCTGTTTCCAAATATGGTGCTTATTTGCATTTCTTGTGCCATTGGTTCTCATTAAATTGACCTGGCAGTTTCAAGGTTTTCAGGCTTTTCTTTTTTTTTTTTTTTTTTTGTTAACTTTCTTTATTGGCATAGCGAAAGAACAGGCAATCAGCAAAATGTACAAGGTGAATGTGGTAGCAGGTACATGAGCGACTACAAATCGCATGGTAGATACAAGCGGGGGCAGGTGTCCAATCGAGCAGACATATAAGGCTCAGGGAAGGACTAGTTCACCTCACCAGGAGGGGGGGAAGACAACAGTTCTAGATCATCTTTGTTGTTCAGATAGGTACAAAATTTTGACCACACATTCTTGGGACGGGAGGTCTGCGGGAGGATGTTGATGTAGTCCTCTTCTCACGTTTGAGTCCAGGTGAGGGCCCTCAGCCACATTTGAAATGAGGGCGGGGAGCGGCGTATCAAACATAGCAATATGCATTTTTTTGCCACTATAGTACCGACATTCAGAAACCTGGACATTTTCCCCAATTCAGGGCTATCCCAGAGGCCAAACAATACAGCTAACGGTTCCGGGGAGATGGGGAGCGCTGTGATTTCAGTGAGGTCGTCTATTATGGCCTTCCAGTATGGACCCAATGCATCACAGGACCAAAACATGTGCATATGATCCACATCTAAAGATTTACATCTAGGGCAGGGGTGAGCCTGAGTGCGTGTAAATTTGCCCAGTCTGTGCGGAGTGTAGTACAGGCGATTTAGGAGCTTATATTGTAAGCATCTGTATCTGGCATTAAAGGAAGTGGCGCGGGTTTGTACGCACCTCTTCTTCCATATTGCGTCAGTGACAGGGTGTCCCAATTCTTCGCTCCATAGCTCGGGCGCCGCAAGTGGCAACTCTGTGGGGTTGGTCATCAGCATTTTATATAGGGAAGGCACGATCCCTCTAGCCCCGGCTGAGTTAGATATAGAGTGTATCTCCGGTGCGTCTGGGGGCTCATTAGGGTCTGAGGGCCAGTAGGCTCGAAACGCTGCTCTCAGCCTGAAATAGTGCAGTAGTTCTAGCGCAGTACCAGAGTGGCCCCGACTCCATGTTTGCGGAGTGATGAACTTCCCATCGGGATAGAAATCGGTCAAGGCCCGATATCCCAAGTCTTCCCAGTGTTTCATTAGAAGTTTATCATGTGTGGGGGTGAGACCTGGGAATTGCCAAATGGGCAACCATTTATAATACGGGTGAAGGCCGGGTTGTGAATGTAGTATTTGTTTCCACGCCATGATTGCAGTCGCCACGGGGTCGGCCTGGGCATCAGTGTGAAATGTGTGGTGGAGTATAAGAGAGAGGGCGTTAACCCCATCGCCAGCTAGCTTCTCGAGCTTCACATGTGGGGGGGGTCAGTGAACGTGTCCAAGTATGTGGCGTGTTGGGCCTGTGCAGCAGTCCAGTATTTTGCGAAGTCAGGAGCGGTGAAGCCCCCTTCCTAGTATGGACGGGTCATATGCTGCCACTTCTTCCGGACCGCACCGGAATGCCACAAAAACTGAGCGCAGAGAGAGCGCAGATTCCTGAAGTATCGCCTTCCAGGCCAGATCGGCACATTGATGAAGACATAGAGCAATTTGGGGACAGTTATCATTTTAATTAGAGCCAGCCTGCCCGACAAGGAGAGCGGGAGCTTACGCCATCCCAACAGTTGAACTTCGGCAAGCTGCGCTACAGCCCCGTAATTGTCAGCCAGTAGTGAAGACATGGTGAGGGATACTTGCACACCGAGGTATTTGATGCCCTTTGGTGACCAGCGAAGGGGAAATTCGCATGACGGCTGTGTTGTAGTCGGTGTGAGTGGGAAAATGTCAGATTTGGCATAGTTGATGGAAAAGCCTGAAAAAGTGCCAATTTTGGTAATGTCCCGTATGACCGGGTCCAGGTGGGTGTACGGGTCCCTGATATAAAGTAGCACATCGTCCGCATACAGCGAGATGATCTCCGGGGCGTCGCGTAGACGTATATCTCTACGCGTGTGTTTGGCCCTGACGCTGTCAGCCATGGGTTCGATGGCAAGTGTAAAAAGTATCGGGGAGAACGGGCATCCCAGGCAGGTACCTCTGTGGAGGGCGAAGGGGGCCGAGGTCCTAGTGTTGACCAGGACTCTGGCTATGGGGTCTGTGTAGAGCAGCTTGATATACGACATCATGCGAGGGCCAATTCCCATTTTTTCGAGTACCGTCCACATGTATTGCCACGACACCATGTCCAAGCCTTCTGGGCATCAAGGCTGACCACTAGAGCGTTTGCCTTGGGGTCAATTCTGGCCAGGATGTTAAACAAGTGGCGGATATTGAGCGCTGTGGACCTGCCGGGCACAAAACCACTTTGATCGGGATGGACGTGTCGTAATAGTGAGGAATCTGTTGGCGATGATCTTGGCGAATATGTTCATGTCGGTGTTGATCAAAGAGAGGGGTCTGTAAGAGCCGCATTCGTCCAGCGGTTTGCCAGGTTTGGGAAGCATGGTTATGAGCGCCTCGCGCATGGATTGGGGCAGGGTGCGTAGGCTTAGTGCCTCATTCCAAACCTCCAAGAGTCTGGGTGCCAGGATCGCTACATGCTCTCGATAGAACTGGTGAGACCGTCCGGGCCAGGAGCCTTGCCCATCGGGCAGTTCGAGATGACTGTGGTTATCTCGTCAAGGGTGAATGGAGCTTCAAGCTGGTCGCTAGTGGTGCGGGAGAGGAGGGTCATGGGTATTTGGCCCAGCAAGGCATCTGTGTCTTGTAAACTATGTTCCTGCTGGGGGCCGTATAGAGTTGTGTAAAATGCAGTGAACGTCGTAAGAATGTCCTGGTCAGACCAGCAGAGGTTGCCGTCTGCGTTTTTGACACAGTCAATGCGAGTCCTGCCCCCCTCCGTGCGGACCAGCCTGGACTGCGTCCTCCACGGTCTGTCACCCTCTCCATATTTCCTGGCCACTACGGGACGGCATAGTACTGGACCTCCCTTTGGGCGTGGGACTCAAATACTTCCAATTCCGCTCTGATCTGTGCCAGTATGGTCGGGGAAGGGGCAGCAGCATATTCTTTCTTAAGTTCCTTTAGTTTTGCCTCAGACCGTTGCAGGCTACTTTTGACAGCTTTGAGAACCCCGGCTTCTCTAGACATGCACATCCCTCTAGTAAAGACCTTGAATGCCTCCCATCGCACCCAGTCAGTGGTATCCCGCCTGTTGTTGCAGTCAAAGAAGGTGTTAATATCAGCCAGGATATCTGCCTTGAAGACTATGTCCCATAGGGCCTCAGCCTTGAATCTCCAAGAGGAGCGGGAAGGGGGGCCGTCCTGTCCCAGTGTTATGCGTAGTGTCATCAGTGAGTGATCCGATAGTGTGCACAGTAGTATGTTGGACTCCATGACCCTGCCCACCATACAGCCTGATATGAGAAAGAGATCTATCCTGGAGTGGCTATTGTGCACCAATGAGTAAAAAGTGTACTCTCTAGACTGAAGGTTGAGGGTTCTCCATACATCTGTAAGACCAAGTGTATTCATGTGCGCCAGGAGCCTATGAGCCGCGCTTGATGGGGCTCTGCGGGAGGTACCGGATCTGTCTAGGTCGCCATCTAGGATTAAATTCATATCACCCCCCCATAGGACCGGAATACCAATGTACTTTAGAAGTATACTGATGATGGCGTTGAAGAATTCTGGAGCGTCAAAATGAGGGGCCTATGTATTAACAAGGAGGCATTCCATGTTGGCGAGCAAGCAGTGAAGTATTACAAATCTACCCTCGGGGTCAATATGGCTGGTGCGCAATGAGAACTGGACTGATTTGTGGATTAATGTCAGTACCCCCCTGGACTGGGTTGAGTATTTCGTGTAGTACCTGTTGTTGCCCCAAGTCGGGGCGAGGGATGTTGCCAGGCGCCCCAGGGCGTGACTTTCTTGAAGGAGGAGAATCTTAACGCCATGCCTCTGGGCATAGGCAGTTATCTTGTGGGCTTTGGTGAAGTTGCTCAGTCCGCGGATATTCCATGTCATTATATTAAGAGCCATGGTGTCATATTATGGGACATACCTGCAGTAGTGTACATTCCCTTGTCATAGTCTGCGTTCACCACCCGCATAGGTGTAGTGCGCTGATGTTCTACATCTCTCTGCCATGCCTTTTACTTTAAACACAACCCCAACTACGCCCCCACCCTCACTGCCCAACTACAACATGCAGTGCAGCCCCCCCACCCAAGAACACAAAAGCCTCCAACCGGGCAGAATCTCACCAAGAGGTGAGGGCCGAAGGGCCAGATCCATCGTGGAACAGTCCACTTTCCCGCACAACAGGGGCAAAACATAAGGAGTAACCAAATGAAAACAAACATTGCAATTGCAGCGAAGAGCGCTAGTGCCGTGCGGCCGGCAGCTTAAGATTAATGTGGGGCAGCATTGCCGTCCCAGTGATGTTACTGCGGTAGACGGATCTTGTGATCGGCCTCTGAACCCAGAGGGCGCCCCCAGGCCAGGCAGCGAAGTAGGAGAAGGGGGGACCTAGGGCTGGCGCCAGGCACTAAGAGGAGTAGGAAGAGTGTAATTCGTCTAGGAGCCAGCCCGCAACCCAATGTACGTGATAGGAGGCCATATCTGCAGGGTGAACGATGACTGGTTGCCATTAAAACATCGAAAAATAAGGATCAGTGGACATGATGCGACATTCCGGACCGTGCTGTTCATGATCAGTCGCCGCTGGGGGGGTCGTTCCTTGGGCCCTGTAGCGGTATCTGCAATTCGATGAATTTCACTGCCGGGACTGTGAAGAAATATAGCTTGCCATTGTAGGTAATTTTCAGCCTCGCCGGGAACAGAATAGCATAGGGGATGTTGCGCTCCCTGAGCAGTTTCTTCACGCCGAGGAATTGGCGCCTCTCCTGCAGCACCGCAATTGAAAAGTCAGGGAAGATTCTGATAGTGTGGGCCTCAAATCGTAGGTCTCCCTTCTCCCCGGACAGGCGGAGGATGAGGTCTCTGTTGCGATAATTTAGTATCTTAGCGATAATGGGCCTGGGAATGTCACCCGGTCTAGTGCGAGGCGATAGGGCCCGATGGGCTCGCTCCACAGTGAAGTACGGTGAACGATCAGGATTGTCTAGCAGGTCTTTAAGTAGTTTTTCAACTGCATCCTCCATTTGCCCCTTAAGGACGTTCTTGGGAACCCTGAGAATGCGCAAGTTGTTTCTGCAGGAGCGAGACTCCAAATCGTCACATTTCGCCTTGACATTTTTCATTTCCCGCGACAGGTAAGCCACCGTGTCTTGGAGCACGTGGATTCCATCTTCGTTGAGCGAAATTCTATTCTCGGCCTCGGTGATCCTGGATCCCGCCTGGCCCACTCGATTCTTAAGTGAGGCAACATTCGCATTGATGTCGTCGAGCTTTTCGTGAAAGACGGCAAAGTTTTTGGCCATGGATTCCATTAAAGTGGGGAGATCAGGCGGTGTGACACCGCGGTGAGGGCCCGGGTCAGGCGAGGATGACGCTTGGTCTGACTCAGCTTGAGGGACCGTTTTGGCGAACTTGTCCATGGTGCCCCCGTGGGTAGCGCTCTTAGATCTGGCTGGTATTTGGTCGGCGTAGGTCTGGAAGATGGAGAGGGACGCCGGCGGGGGGAGGGCGATGAAGCGAGTAGATGTAGGTCTTAGCTGGGCCCTCACTCGATGCCCCTGCAAGCTCGGCAAGCAAGGTGGTTTAGGGTGGGTGTCGCCCCTGGGCGGTTGCAGATTGTAAGGTGGCCTGGCCTCAGTTAGTTTGTATGGGCAAGCCCCACACTCGGCAGGCTGGTATGTAGTGGGGCCCAAGTACAGCTGAAGAGGCGCCACCGGGTCCACAATGAAGGCAGCGCACACGGGCGCACGTGGAATGGGCAGCCGCAGGGAGGAGGGGGGGAATGCTGCACTCACCACCCCACCACTCCTCACCTGAGTCCTCCGTCCGGGTGGAAAACGACTGCCGCAGTAAATATGGGGCCGTGGCAGCCCGATGATGGATTCTCCGGAGGGGGGTGAGGGTGGAGGGCGCGCTCCAGCGCAGGCCCAGAACGCGGCTATGTCCGCCGCGGCTCGCCACCAGGGAGCACCCTTGGCCAGCAGTGTCGGGCTCCCGCGGTGCGCCCCGGGATCCTCGGCGATGTACGAAGGGAGGGGGGTCAGGGCCACTCCTCTGGCCATCTTGGCGCGGGCGCCAGAAGGCGATCCCAGCGGAGGGGCCGACGGCCACGCGCCGGCGAGCTCCACACCCGGCCAGCAGCTCCCAGGGGTCGCAGCTGGGTCCCCAAAGGTCCCAAATTCTCACAGAGCACGGCCACGGGTGTGCACAGTGCCTCAGCGAAGTATCAGTGTCATATAGCAAGTAGGACTGCAGATGTTGAAGGATTAAAGCCTGCTCCGCACAGAGCTCAGAGGCTAGGCAGCCATCTTGGACTGCTCCACAGCGCCACCCATCTTCGGGCTTTTCTTTGAATGGTGTTCACTAAATATGTATTTTGTAATGGAATACACCTTCCTTTAAATCAACCCAGATGTTGTCTGTGCAGTAATTCTTTTTATTGTTACTATGAACCTAGGCTCCTCACCTGGCTACCCAGCGTACTTGTAATGCAAAGTTGACTGAATTTGTCCAATACCATATCCGAAATTAGGAGTCAGCGCAGTCAGTGAGAATACACTTTTTAGTGTTTCTAGTTTATGTCAAGGGATAGTGAGAAGTATCCCCTTGTATTCCCACATCTGCTGCAGACCACACAATCCTCTTTAACTCTGGAAATACTTTGACTATCTAGGATTGCGCACACCAAGCACCGGGATTACTTCTCACCTCACTCAATTTACTAATGCAGCAAGGCGCATGTACGCACTAGGCTTTTGGTATGAGCATATGAAAGCATATCAAACGGGAGCAGATTACTCTTTCAGAGATAGAATTCCGGGCATCATTTCATTAATAAAAATCAAAATCATGGCTTTCACACCCTTGCCAGATGGCAATTCATCACAATATCACATAGCATAACCCTGTTGCCAGAGAGGTAATTATCCTTTCCAGTCAGTGATAGCTTCATGACGATGCTCTGTTTGACGAGTGCTTGATAATCCAACATTATTAGATATCTCTTGCTTTCCGTATACTTAAAATATCTCATTGTGCAGTATTTATTGTGCTCATTTCCTTACCTTGTACCTTGAGATCGTTAATTACACATCATCTTCAGAGATCATGTTCATTGTGTCATTAATTGTATCTATTCATAGAAATCGCCATTACGTCAACCCTACGTTTCCTAATAAATGCACGGTTTAAATGTATTCATCAATCCATACCATGTAAATGATTGCAACAGTGGTTGTCATTAAAGACCCTATCCTATATAGTTTACTCACTCGTTGTGCTTCCTGTCATCTGAATGATGCATTTAGAGTCACGGCCAATCTCCCTGGAGTTGAAGGGGCGCACCCGTACAGCCACTTTCACTGAGGCTCCGGCCATCTTCAAATGTCTAGCCTTCGCTGTGGTCGCCTGCTTGAAAATCTGGGCAGAGCCTCCTTAGACGAAAGAAAAGTTAAAAATGTTAAGTAAGTAGAAATACATACAAAAACATTATGTTATCTCTGCTTTTAAATGGTGCGGGTATCTGTTAATAAACAATTGCTGGTGTATGAGGCTTTATCACTAGGAGACAGGGTCATTTCCTGACAAGAAGACTACATCAGCATCAGTTCTCCCCTGACAGAGTTTCCTGTCCGTTTTTTCAAGAGTAAACACATCCTCAGACAGGCAGTATATGGTCTGCTTGATGGAATTTAAGTAGTGTGATGTTTGTCCAGTTCACTGTGCATTACTGGTGGAATTGCACAGTCACAAAAACAGTGAACTTACTAACAGGGTTTTTGACATTGGTAGAGCTATCCAGAACTCAGTTTACTCATGGCAAAGCGCTGTCATTTGTGAAGGGCTTCAAGAGTGCGGGCTTTTAAATTACTCTTTTCCAATGGGCACTGAAAATGGTCTGAAGGCTGAAAAACATTCACAGAAATGCTCTTTGCATGTTTATCCACCTCCAGGCCATTTTGGTGAATTGTTCAAAGACGGAATGGGTAAAAGAGTGGGTAATTTACTATGTGTGCTTCTCCAGTAAAAAGAGGTCAGAATTCTAAAGGATTCTAATCGTTTTTATTATGCCTAATAATAGGTAGATTCCATAGGAATTCCTGTAATGTCAGCCAAGAGGATTTGGCATGGTGTCTGTTATTACTGATCAATTTCGAAAGTCTGAGATCAAAGTGGTAAATGGCACAGGAACATGTGGACTCCCCACTTTCCCATGACATTTATTTTCAATACAATTAGCAGAATCCTTTGGTATGGACCAGAAAAGAGATCCCCTTCAACAGAATTACTGGGGCATTTAATATTAATATGGGCCCATAAACAGACGTCCGTGAGTGGTTTGTTATCTTTAGTGGGTCAGTAGGAGTCAGACACATTGGACATTTCTTCTTTTTTTATTCAAAATAAAAAAGAAAAAGCCTGCCTTACCGTAGTACTACATGGATGTTCCCTACCCAAACAAACCTGCTGTCGTCAAGAATTCCAAATCAAAAATGTCCTCTATCCAAAATCTAAACTACCTGATCCTACAACTAATACAATAACTAAGGTTTGCCAAAAGAATGTCTCTCTTCTCGCTGCTTCCCTTCGACCGCCTGTCTCGAGACTTTACCTCAGGGTTGTTTTAGTTCACATATCCATCAGATATGAAAAGATCATCCTCTAGAAAGATGTTCATTAAGATGGTGTCTTCAGGTTCTTAGTGTCTTATTTATGAACTCCCGACAACTGCTCATAGGTCTGGTATTCCAGACGCTGTAATGTTCATCCATATTCTCAGTAGTTTCCTTAATGGTTTTCTTAAGATAGTCTCTTACAGTCTTTCTTATGATTATTGCACTCTCTTTCCACTCAACTCTTCTGGGGCTTGATATGTCTTTGTCATGGGTGAGGCACCACCACTCATGGGGTCTCTCTACTAGGCGCTTTCTCAGAGCCCTTGGTTCAATATGTAATCTTGACTCATAGTACTTTTCAAAGTCTCTCATTAAGGGATTTCCCCACTCTTCAATAATTAACTTCTTCCATCCTTCACAGGATTCTCTTTCTGGTTTTCTCAAAGCCTCATGCTTAGTTTCTCCACTCACTTTCCTTGTTTTCCTGTGAGATATGCACTTATGCATTTTCAATGTCTCAACTTTAAAATGCTAGTTTTCTAAACTTCCTTCACTTAAGGTATGTTCCCTCGGTGGCCTCCACCTTCTCCATTCCAGCCAGGTACCTTCGTTTGTCGTGGGTAGCATTTTGGGATTTGGCACAGGTCTGCTTTTTTGGTTCCTCATCTCCCTGGCTTGAGCTTCGCAACAGCCCCGCTCTCAGCATCTCCGTAGATTTCTGCGCTCTGCGAATGATGGCTGACAGGAGGTTTCAGGTCTCTCACTTCCACTGGTGTCAGTGTAGTTAGACAGGCCCAGGCTTACCACGGTGCTTCCGTGATCACGCCATCACGTTGGATGGTCCTCCAAGCTCCATCCTCATAGCAGCCTTTCTGCCGTTTCTAGCATGTTGGTCTGGCATTCTACGCTTCTCGGATTGCTGCGGGTGCGGCGGCTCCTCCCCTCCAAGGCATAGCTACGTCAGAGGGCTTCCCCTTCGTATGGCTCTGTCCGATCCACTAATCCTTCTTACAAATTCGATCTTAACCTCTTAAGCGCCATCTTAAGAGCTATCTCGTCCTTGACATTACATTTGCAGTGCCAAGGACGAGATAGCTTGTCCATTTTGGCACTCTGTTTTGTGCGATCCCTGAGATTCCTCCTCACGGCCCGGAGGTTGGATTTCTGTCAGTTTCACATCAGCAAGCGTAATGCGTGCTGACGTGAAGCTGAAAGTAATTTTCACTGCGGCAGCCATTTTGGCTGCCGCAGTGAAAATAAAAGGTGAGTTTCCACCTTTCTCTCCCGTGTTCTGCAGCACTATTGTGCCGTTCAGATCGAGGGAGGTGTCATTGGAAAGGGGAGACTCTCCCCTTTACAACGACACCTTTGTTTGAAGCATTGCTGGGCGTGGATTGGGCGCAGAACGCTTGCTTCGTGCCCAGCAATGCCAATAGACCACCAGGGATCTGTTTGTAACATGAGGGGTGAGGGGGCTGCTTACTATGTAAGCGGCCCACTCCACCCAGCCCCCCAAAGCATGGGGCAGCAGGTTTGGGCCCATCTGCCCCTAGGGAAGGGACCCAAAAAAAACTGTTTCATTTTGGGGGGGTTTGGGGCCAGTAGATCACCTGGATTTTTTAGGGCATGAAAGGGGGGTGGCCTCTCCCCCCCTTCCCAGGTGGATGGGGGGCACCTCATGTAGCCCTCCCTGGGGGCAGATTTCTGCCCCTAGGAAGGGGCATCTGCCCCCAGGGAGGGCTACATGAGATGCCAACCATCCATTTGGGGTGGGAGGGAGAGGACCACCAGAGAACTTGGTTCAGGCCTTCTAAAGTATGGGACTGCAGGTATGGGGCCCCCCTGGGGGCAGACAGCCCTTTCCCCCCACTGCCTGGGGGCAGATTGCTAGTTGGAAGGGGCAAATGTGTTTTTACTGGGGGGTGAGGGCCAGTAGACCACCAGGGATGGCTTGAAATGGGGGCTGTGATTGGAGAGTAGTAGTTATGATTGGTTTTTGCTGGGGTGACCATAGGTAATGAATGTTTTTTTGTTTCGTTTACAGCTTTTTCTACGCGAGCAGCTGCAACGTTATGTGAGTATTGTTTTTTAGTATTCTACGGTTAGAGCCCATTATCAGTGGGGTGGGTAGGACTTGGGCTGGATTGTTGGGCTGGGATAGAACTGCAGGGTCAGGCCACAAAATTGCCCCCCATGCCAGCATAACATTGGTGTTTCCCTGGGAGCGGCTGTCTCCCATGTGGGTTGACCGTCCGCAAGCCCAGGCTGCACCTCTGGGTGTGCTGCATTACAGATGTCACCTCCAGGGAAGGCTTCCCGGAACTGCCACTGGACTTTGGGTGGTCGACCCACATCGGAGACGGATACCCAATAGCAGCGGCGGTTCCAGGGAGCCCCGAAAGGGTCCCCAACCTTTACAGGAGGGAGAAGCTGTAACGCAGGCCAGCCAGAGCTCCAGGCGTGGCTTGGGGATGGTCGACCCACATGGATGACGGGTGCCCAAGGCCTGGGACATCACCCCAACCATCCTTGAGCTCTGGCTGGGTTGCGTTACACCTTCTTCCTCTGGGAAGGGACGGGGAGCCCGCCGAGGCTCCCTGAAACCACTGCTGGACTTGTGAATGGTCAACCCTCATGAGGGACAACCACCCCAGGCCAGGGACATCACCCCCGACCATCCTGGAGCTCTGGCTAGACAGCATTACAGAATTTCCCTCAGGGAAAGGTTGGGAACCCTGCTGGTGCTCCCTGGGACTGCCGTAGAACCTGTGGACTGTCAACACTTTTTCTTTTCCACCGAGGTAGGTGCACCCACACATGTGAGGTACCGTTTTTGTTGGGACACCTGTTGGAATGCGGAAAGGTAGGACATGTTTTGTTGATGGCATGTTTCAGTGGTTGGGCAGAGGGTAATGTCTGAACCTTTTTTTTTTGTTGTCGCCAAATTTTGTATTTTGCCAGGGCTTGTGGGTAGTAAATTGTGGGGCGATTTGCGCAAGTCAGACCTTTGTGGATTCCCACGGGTGTCTTCTTTTCGGAAATGCATGGGGTTCAGTGTTTTCCTTGTTGGCTTCGACACCCTAGGCCCAAATCTGTAGGTTGTCTCCCCAAACCCTTTTGGGGGTTACCAGTGGTTTAGCCTTTTGCCTTTGCGCCCTGGTAGGTGCACCCACACATGTGAGGTACAGTTTTCATTGGAACACCTGTGGGAAGGCAGGAAGGTAGGACATGTGTTGTTGGCAGCGTTTTTCGGTGGGTGGGCAGAGTGAAATGTCAGAAAAATGAGTTTTTTTTCCCAAATTTCGGACTTTGCCAGGGATTGTGGGTGATAAATTCAGGGGCGATTCGTGCAAGTCACACCTCTGTGGATTCCCACAGATGTCTTCTTTTCGGAAATGCATGGGGTTCCCTGTTTTCCTTGGTGGCTGCGACACCCCAGGCCCAAATCTGTAGGTTGTCCACAAGAGCAAAATCACTCAAAATCTACTCTGCTGAAAGACTTGGGGTTACCAATGGTTTAGCCTTTTCTCTTTGGGCCCAGGTAGGTGAACACACACATGTAAGTTACCGTTTTCATCGGGACACCTGTGGGAACGCGGGACGGTAGGACATGTGTTGGTGGTGGTGTGTTTCTGTGGGTGGGCAGAGTGAAATGTCCGAAAATTGTTGGGTTTTTTGCCAAATGTCGGTCTTTGCCAGGGATGGTGGGTAATACATTCTGGGGCGATTCGCGCAAGTCAGACCTCTGTGGATTCCCACGGGTGTTCTCTTTTCAGAAATGCATGGGGTTCTCAGTTTTCCTTGGTGGCCTCGACACCCTAGGCCCAAATCTGTAGGTTGTCAACATGAGCAAAATACCACAAAATCTGGTCTGCTGAAAGACTTGGGGTTACCAGAGGTTTAGCCTTTTCCCTTTGCACCCAGGTAGGTGCACCCACTCATGTGAGGTACTGTTTTCATCGGGACATCTGTGAGGACGCAGGAAGGTATGACATTTTTTGTGTTTGCCTGGTTTTCATAATGTTCTGACACATTTGCTGCTGCACTTTGTCACACAACCCTTTCATTTCCCAAATGTACCTACATTTAGAAGCTGCTTTCGTCACTATATACTTTTGTAACCTGCACAAGTCACCTACCCTTCAAAAGGTCTGCCTGTGCTCTTTCAAAAAATGTATGCTTGCCCTTCATCATCACATTTGTTTTCCTTATTTACACATGCTAAGTATGTCTGTTTAGGCTGTGAGCATAACAATCCTTTATATCATGGCTCAGTTTTTGGCTTGTGGTATTGCTTGTTTTGTGAACCATTACAAAAAATGTAAGATTTCCTAACTGGAAGGGTCGGGTAATGTAGCAAAGCATTGTTTTTCTCAAAATTCACAAAAGCCATTCTTACCGGGCCAACCATGTCCACCAAATACCTTTTTTTCTGTCATTTTCCCAATTTTTCCCCAAACTATGGAATTTTTCCCTACATAGTTGTTGCCTGACCCGCGTAAATCACCTCTTCCTAAACTTGGAATTTTGTCTACTTTTCAGAAATGTATGCCTTTCTGTCTTCCCATGCAGCTTTCCTGCCCATCTTTTCCATTCCGTCCACGCATGTCCTATTGAAAATAAAAGCCAAAATCGCCGACCTCTCACAAAATGGCTGGTACCCAGATCAAAATATGTTTTTCTGATTTTCACTCAACCTTGTCTTGAAAGCCTGGAAATGGGGAATTCAGCACAGCAAACCATTTGTTCCTAGCACTTACAAGGATAAACCATAGGCTTCTTGGTTAATCATTTTATTTGCCTTTTCTGAAAAAACGCAAAATTGTCTCCCTTTTTGGTTATTTTCTCTCGCCCCCTATAGCAAACTAGAATTCCTTGGTGGCGTTATGGCTGCTTACATGTGGGGAAAAAAGGGGCCATATTTGGCCAAGATATCTCATGTAACAAAAAAGTTACAAGGGATTGAATGGTAACAAACCGAAATCACCAAAAAGGCCTTGGTACTGAGGGGGGAAACCCATGGCAGTTAAGGAGTTAAAGGGATATTCCCTTTCCTTCAGGTGTTGTGGCTATTTCAGCATTGCCTGTATACAAAAAAAGGAGCACACATTATTCATTTTTGGAAGCAGTCCCATATATGCAGATAAGGTGGCATGCATATTGAGTTCCTTGTGGGAATGGGAGTCCTTGTTCCCTAAGGGGGAGTCACTCCCAGTGAGGTTCCACGTGCCCAGACCCATAGGGAGAGTCTTGCAGAGCGGGCTCCCCTGCCTAGCCTCAAAGGAGGTGGCTCCCCATGGGAATAAGGGGCAAATACTGTCAATTTGTCACATATCCTAGTAGTTTCAACTTCCTTCCGGTGGTGCCGAGGGTTTAGGAAATACTGTTAAATATGTTATTTTGTGAAAACTTAACGCAAGGTACCTTAGAAAGTTTAAAATTAAGACACATTTTGCATTTCACAAATACAAGAAAATATTTGTGGATAACACCTAGAAGGAGGAGTTTATTTCTTTAAAAAAATGTAAATGCTCACAGCCTCTCACAATCAGAATTACTAAGAGGCAACTTTCTGAAACAGAACCATATATCTGCCATAGAAGACTTTGTGGGACACATTTATTTGCCATATGTTTTGTCCTTGGAGTCTTGTACAATGCATTCCCTTCACGAAGACATATGGGTATTGGGATTTCAAGGGATGTATGAGAAATATCCATGTGCATATCAGCCTGGCTAGTACGATAAGTAAATCAATATTTATGCTGTGGAATGGCACATACAGATCTGAAACATGATTGCAGACCCTCCAGAGTGGCACCTTCTTAAAGAACACATTACTTGGGGGTTTTCACCTTTAGTTAGTAAGGATAATCCAGACATGCACCCCTCGCTCTCTGAACCAAGAAGGATGCTGCAATTCAGCTGAACTTCATTAATGATGCGCAGCAAGGTAGTACTATTTGTCGGGGTGGCAGTTGGTATTCATATTGAGAGGAAAATTAATGACATGTTGGTTGGTGCAGGACTGTCCTTGTGGATCGGCACAGACAAGTGTGAAAAAAGAAAGGTCTCCTTTGGTATGGCACAGATATCGAAAATTATATTGCAGGCACTTCTGATTGGGCACTATCCCATTGCATAGGTAATTTTGGCCTTTTATATTTTGTGTGTAGAGGTGCTCACATATTTGGCAAACATATGATACAGGTTACTTACCATTCATATTATTTTGCAGATTGTATCTAACTTACAGTCGTATGCGCTTATCAGCCATCATATGCATATGGTTAGACTGAGATTTGCAACTGAATGTTAGGCATCATGCTAGGGAACCCAGTGATCCTGGATAAGCACACATGCCAGATAATCGACTGTCGATTATCTGGATGGTAGGGAGCCAGAAAACAGAGCAAAAAAGCCTCCAGAGAAAGCTTCCTGGACGTCTCCTCCATTTACTGGCACCCTATTGTTATCAGTTCATCAGTGCCCCAGGCCACCCCACACATTACACACACACACACAGTGTAAGGATACTCGGCCACGTCTGCTCTGTATGGGGTCCCAGCGGCAACTGCCGTGTCCGGTCCTCGTTTATTCCAAACCCGCAAGCGCGAGCCGGATCGAGGCTCGCGCATGCGCACAATAATATTATGCTCCGTAACATCCCTCCTTTTCTCTCAACAAGAAAGACAACAAACCATTAACAATCCAACAACTCAACATGAGTTAACTCGTACTGCGCCGGACCGCCGTAGGCCTCGGGGTCCATGACATAGTTCCGGAATCGAGCTGGACGCTGCCGCACCTCTCTGCTCGGGTATCTCCAGCTGCCCCCTGGGGTCGGCAGTGGCACTTCCCTTGGTGTAAGGCCTCCACCTCCATCCGGTACCTCCATTGGCGGGGGGAACCTCTGGGTCCGCCAGCTCAGGCATCTCTTGTGTACCCTCCGACGAGTTGACTTTGATTTTCTTGACGTAAGACACATTTCTGGTTACCGCCCCTCGCCCGTTGGCTGCAGTTACCATGGATCCTTTCACATGGGTCACCCCTAGAGGCTGCGGTTCGTATGTGAGGGCCATCTTTCCCTCCGGATGTCTGTTCCTTATTAGCGCAGTGTCCCCTACAGCGATATCCTTTTCATGGAGATTCCTCCGCTAGCTTTCTTTCTCGTTCTTGGCCCGCCGCTCCTGCCGGACGCGCTCATCGTCAATTACCCCAGGTGCTCTTCCTTCCACCTCAGGTATCAGCCCTCTAGGGCAGCATCTAAACTATGCCTCTGCCTGTGCGACCCCCGTGGACTGGTGTGGGGTCGTCCTGTATTCTCTCAGGAACTCGAAGAGGTTCTGGCATAGCTCCCTCCACCATTCAGTGAAATGCAGAAGATTTTATTTAGGGTCCGCATAAACCTTTCTGCTTCTCCCTTAGCTCTTGGCCAGAGCAGGGTCACTCTTTGGTGTCAGATGCCTCTATCTTCCAGGTATTTAGCAAATTGTTGCCCCTGAAACGGCGGGCCATTGTCTGAAAGTTTCAATGGGAACCTGTGCGTGGCAAAGATCTTCTCTAGTGCAAAATGGTGGGGTCACAAGCCGTCGACTCCACCAACTCGATCTCTGGGTATCTGGACCACTGATCCATCACAGCTAGAAAGTACATACCCCTTCCTGTGGACCCAAAGTCTACATGTACGGTTCCCCATGGCTGCTCGCTTCTCTCCCTGGACCGTATTGGGGGACCCCTTTACGCTGGGCTGGCTGCTTGGCAGGGAACACATGTGAACACAAACTCGTCCACGCTCCCCTCCAGGTCGGGGAATCATACCTTTGTCTCAGGCATGCTTTTGTTTTCACCCACCTTGATGCCCTTTGTGCGCTAGTTATAACACCCTGGCAACCAGGGACCACAGAATGACAATCTGCTGTCCTCGTAATATGAGTACATCCTCCGACACAGAGAGCTCATTACGGGCTTTCCACATCGCCTGCAGGTCTTTCTGAGCCCCCGTCTCACGTCTGGAGTTGTTGGCTAACACGTCCTTCCATTCCCCGCTGCCCATAGCTGATTGAATGAGCTGATTGAATGACCTGAAAGACCTCATTGCTGTCCGACGCCGAGATAATGCCACCGGCATGACGGCCTCCACAATGCTCTGGACCATTTCGATGCACTCCACCACCTCTACATTGTCTTGCCAGCCCCGGGGTGCTGAGACAAGTAATCGGCTGGGTTATTGGTGCCAGGCCGGTATTGCAGTTTTACCCCATATTCGATCAGGGACAAATTCCACCGTTCAATTTGCAGGGGTGGTTTTGATGACACCCCTGCCATGATGGGTATCAGTGGTTTGTGGTCTGTGATGACCACCACCGGTTTCCCCAGGATGTACAGCCGGAAGTGTTTACACCCCCACAATATTGCCAGCTCCTCCCTTTTAATTTGCGAATACCTCCTTTCCGTATCTGGGAGAGCCTTACTGGCGTATGCGATTGGGCGCATATGCCCTTGGGCGTCAGCTTGCAACAGTACCGCGCCCAGCCCTACCGGACTGGCGTCCACCACAATCTCAGATTCCCTTTCAGGGTTGAAGTATGCCATCGTCTCTTGGCACGACAGCACTGTCTTGATGTCCGTAAATGCTTTCTGTTCTCTAGCGGTCCATGTCCATGCCACATCGTTTTTTGTCAGCGCCCTCAGCGGCTCAAACAGGGATGCCAAGTCTCGAATGAATCTGCCGCAGTACTTTACCATGCCCAAAAAGCTTCTAATTTCAGAAGGTGCCTCAGGGACAGCTGCCTCACGAATGTCCCGCACCTTTTCTGGGTCCGGGAATATGCCTCCGGAATGGAAGACGAAACCAAAGAACTCAATGCGGTCAATGAAAAACTCACACTTCTTGTGTAGCGTGAGGCCCAGGCTTTTTAGTCTGTCCAGTGCCCGTTCCAGCCTTTTCATATGGTCAGCTTCTGAGGAGGCAAAGACCAGGATATCATCACTCATGTTAATTACCCCCTTCAGTCCTGCTAGGGCACTGCGAATGACATTTTGGAACACCTCAGCCGCTGACAGGACTCCAAAGCTCAACCTTTTGAACTGGTACAGTCCTTCATGTGTGGTGAAGGTCGTTAGGTAGCGGGACTCCGGGTGCAGTTCCAACTGATAATAACCCGACCGTAGGTCCAACTTGGAGAACACCTTAGCCCCTTGCAGCTCACCAATGATGTCGTCCAAAGTCGTCCAAAGTCTTTCTCTTTTGATGGCGGCATTGGGTAAACGCATGTCAACACAAATGCGCACGACTCCGGGCTGTTTAGGTTTCGGTGCCACCACAATCAGGTACACCCATGGAGTAAGACCTTCCACCCTCTCTATAATATCCATATCAATCAACGACTGCAGTTCTTTCTCTACCTGCGCCCTCAGGTGAAATGGTATTCTCCTGTGCTTCAGGGGTGTAGGCCTCACCGACTCATCGATATGTAGTCTGATCGGGTCGCCCTTCAGCTTACCCACCCCTCGGAAGAGGCCTTCATATCGTTCCATGAGGCGATCGACGTCAGTTTGATACACCAACATGGTGAAATGGACAATGTCCAACGCCTCCAAGGCTGCGCAGCTCAGTAGGGAATGAGAGCTCACGTCTGTAACGAAGAACCTGGCCTTAATCGTGTTTTGTCCATGGGTGACAGGCGCTACAAAGACACCTTGTATGGGCAGAGGTGTGTTCCCCCCAAATGTGTAGATCCTTGCTTTGGAGGTTTCTAGTCCCGGTGGGCTTCACAGGGCCTCATAATGTTCTGCCGCCAGAACACAGACTGAAGCCCCTGTGTAAATCAAAACCGGCTTTGGGGTGTCTCCAATGTTGACCATGCATGTGGGCTGCCTCCTTTTCCTAGCTCCTGTGGTAATGTTGGAGATGAAAAATACTTCCTCCTCATCTTCTTCTTCTTCCGCTATGTCCAGTTCTTGCACACCCTGTTTGATAGCCGCCACATTCTTGAATTTTCTGGGGTTACCACCACTCACTCTTGCAGGTCCCCTGGATGTGGCCACCGGAGCCGCAGCCCTACATACCCTTGCATAATGTCCTGACGTGCTGCATCTGCCGCACACTCTCGTTTTTGCTGGGAATTCGCCAACATGAGGCAGATCATACCCACAGTATTGGCAGGATTGTGGGCTAGAGGAGGTAGGAGGGCCCTCAGTCCTTTTCTGGCCCCATCGTAGGCATTGGCCGACCAACAGCGAAAGCTTCTTCACTCCTTCCCGGGCATACAGCTGCGTCCATCTTGGAGTCCATCTTGGCACCCCTGCTCTCTGCTAGCTTGTATGTACGCCCTATGTACAGAATCTGCGCTAGCGTCAGGCCGGGCTCACGGAGGACCTGTCTCCTCAACTTTTCGGAGCTGCACCCTTGAATGAGTTGGTTCTGCACCATGCCTTCCTCATTCTCCCAAGCCGGAATCAGCACACAAAAGCGCCCACTCCCGCGTCAGCGGAAGTGGTGCGCAAGTGGTGTTGACGGTGACAGAGAAGGACCCTTGCTGCAACCTTTTGCAATATTTAAAAGTCGGATATTTGACTTTGTTTTCACAGACGTTTTTTAGCTGCCAACTGGTGGAGTCTCCTTTAAGGCAGAGGAGGAGTAGCCCGAGGCAAGCCAAATCAGCACACAAAAGCACCAACTCCTGCGTCACTGGAGCAGAAGTGGTGCGCAAGTGGTGTTGACGGTGACGGAGAAGGACCCTTGCTGCTACAAACTTTTGCAATATTTAAAAGTCGGATATTTGACTTTGTTTTCACAGACGTTTTTTGGCTGTGGAACTGGTGGAGTCTCCTTTAAGGCAGAGGAGGAGGAGCCTGAGGCAAGCTGAATCAGCACACAAAAGCGCCCACTCCCACGTCAGCGGAGCGGAAGTGGTGCGCAAGTGGTGTTGACGGTGTTGCCGGGGGTGCCAGCTAAGGCTAGTAAGAGGTTTTTATTCTCCATCTTGCTCCGACATCACCATCTAGAGGAGCTGCACTACGTGATCAAGCGGTTCCACGATGAGCAACTCAACGACTCAAGAGGCTGAGGCCAGGATTACTACCCGACAACAGGTAAGGCAGCGTCTTGTCTCCTGTCCCGCTCCTCAGACCCAGCTGTCGCCTGCCTCACGGCCGAAAGTGCAAACCCCTTTGTCCCTGAGACAATCCCGCCTCCCCTTTTCTAGTAAACTCCTTGAGAAAGAAGAAAAGGGTAGGGCTTCGATCGTGGGGATGGAATTGGCTAGGATCTCACCACTGGATACCCCAGTGGCTAAGGAGGACAGCCTGCCCCAGGGGGTACCCTCAATATTGACTGCAACAATGGTGTCCAACCAAGGAGTGGGGCAGAAACTTACAGAGCAGGCACTGCCGTCCCTATGTGATTCGGCAGGGGAGAGTGCCCCCAGAAAATGGCAGTCCCCCACCGCACAGGACACATATAGGGCGGTGGACCACACGCCCCCACCTGTTGATAAACTGGATGACGTGGCGAGTCCTCCAACTAAGGATATTAGCCCCTCCCGAAGACCCCCGGATCAGTCAAGAAAGCCCCTGAATGATCCTGCGGGGTGGAATCTTCAATCTTGAAAATCTGTCTTGCAGGGGTGATTGATCCAACTGTTACCAGCGATCCCCATTCTCTCAAACCGCCACAAACTATAAACCAACATGAGGCAACGCAGGATTCACTGAATTCAGAAGAGGAGGAAAGTCTGCACAAATCAGCGGCAGTGGGGTATCTGCCGTCACAGACTCTCCCCGCTTTGCAAGGAGTGTGATTAGGAGCCTGTCAGCAGAAGCTGAATGCTCGACAGGATCAAGAGGGCCAATGCGACAAAAGTATCATTGAGGAAGAGAGTAATGACTTCTTCGGAACCAATCAGGGCCTTGACAGGGAGGAGGACATTTGGGAAAAATTGTGTGATCCCCCTAAGTCTCCCGTTCACTGACCTGACAAAGGAGATATTTAAGACCACATTGGAGCTGCCCAATGCTCAATATGGTAAACCTGAGGACGAGCTTCAGAAGGGTCCCCACTATACAGCTAGCGTAGAGATACTGGCTTCGATAGCGGTGGCATCCTCACCCCCTGCCTCCCCAAAGGGGCCCCCCCGGGGCTTGGAACACCTCTACCGTCAAATGCATGTCTGGCTAATAAATTGATCCAAGATATCTCGAACCTCACGGGGGAGAATCATGACGGAAAAAAGGAGAAGCCTCTACTTCATCATGGACAAAATTGCGGCCCTCGATGGAGAATTGCCAACGAACCTCCAATCCTCGACCTTAATGACCCAAGAGGAAAGTTGCCCAGACATTGAAGGGAGAAAGTGGATGGACCCAGTAAGCCAGCCCGCGCCCTTACGGGAAAAAGGAGTTCCATGGATGATGATTGACGAACCCTCCCTGGCGAAAATCAGCGAACTCTGTAGCAAAGGAAGGATGGATGATTTCATCCATACCCAAAATGTAGTAATGCCTGCAGTCCACATCGCAATCGCTCCATTTCTAAAACTTTATGAGACCACTAACGACTCAATGAACTCGGTCCATGCATCATACTTGATGGTGAGGGAGCAGGTAAATGAACTGGTCAGTTTTGTGAACAAACTAAACGGAAAACTAGAGAAGGAATCAGACAACTTTTGCAAATGGCCAAATCGCCTATGCGACCAGGCCCGTCAGGATTCGAATGACAAACAGCTACTCATGGAGGCCATCCTGGAAGATCATAAATGGATCAGGAAATCCACAGAGATAAAGGCCTCCCTCTGTGTGAGCCCACTAGCTGACCACCACAGGAAGCCTTTACTTAAATCTCCAGCTTCAAATATAGCCCCGAAACAAACTAGGGGCCCTTTGATTCTGGGCAAACCAAGGAAGCATGTAATGCTAAACCGGGCTTAAAGAAGGTAAAATCAAACAATTCGATGTTCCAAGACCCATATCAAACGAATCAGCCTGCAATAATGACTGCTGAATGTATTCCATCACAAGCTCTTCCATTGCCTTCCCAAAAGGAAACAAAAAAACAAGCAACTAAACGTAAAGCAAACGGTTCTTAAGCTTTCTTAAGGAACATACAAACACCGCCCGGGACGAATGGATACCCCCAGCAAAAAAGCTGCGACGAGAAATAAAATTAAATAAAAAAACTCATGACCACCCCTTAATGGACTCAGTCCAATGGAGGGGATCCGAACATGATCAAGGATCGATAGTGGACCTGAATTCTTCGGGTTGTCTGAGCGACTTGATTGAAATAATCCAAAACAATCAGGAGGAGGAATCTTGGGAGAACATCAGCCTGACTGACTGGCAAGTAATAGACAAATGTTCAAACCGGCAGGCTTATAAGGAAAGATTGAGCAAGGCAAGAATTACAACGGAATATAATGAGAAAAGAAGGCCTGATCGTAAGAAACAAGTCCATGGCAAAAGATAGTCGATGAAGGAGGGAAAACTGAATGACCTCCTTCAGGAAATAGAGGACAAAAGATCGCTGCAAACTAAACATCAAGATGAGAAAGAAAGGCCATCTCATCGGATGGAAACTGAGTCACATTCGTATATAAAAACCCAGGATCTCTTAAAACGTATAGAACATCAAACACAACAAAGACGAAATGAGGGGAAACCAGGCCCCAGGTCGACCAGTATCCGCGAGAAGGGAAAAGAAAAGGACCTTGAGAGGAAAAAAAAGGGACGGAGATCGACCGGCCTGAACTGACTCTTCAAGGGAAAAGACCATACAAACCTTTCAAGTAAAATTAGAAAGGACCACAAATGACCACAAGAAGATCCTCCTGAATAGGAAAAACACACTAACTTTGCTTAACCAATTAATTTCATCAGGGAATACTCACGGCCTCTGTCTGAACGATGACAAAACAGAACTTCTCATCCTGGGATCCCCATCTCTTCTTACTAGACTTGGCATGACCTACTCATCATTCATTATTGATGGGAACCTTATCAAGGTTGCCAAGGAAGTAAAAACATTAGGTTTTTACTTAGACTCCACCTTAACATTCAGTAAACAGGTAAACTCCTTAGCCTCCTCGACAGCTTACACATGCAAACTAATTAGAGCAGGCAAACACTTCCTCTCTTCTAACAGCTGTATGACCCTAGCTAGAGCTCTCATTTTATCTAGACTAGACTACTGGAATGCACTATACATTGGAGCGAATAAATATATTACCAACACAATTCAGATACTCCAAAATAATACCCTTAGAGCTGCACTCAGTATCTCCAGGAAAGAACATATTTCTTAAACTAGAAGAAAATACAAGTGGCTATCCACACTGGAGAAAATCAAACTGAAAACCACTTACCTCATCCATGAATGCCTAAACAACAACGCACCACGATATCTGATAGAAATATTTTCCAGAAAGATATCTTCTAGACCCACTAGACTAGTTAACTCTAACTGCCTTGAGGTGCTTCGCTTTAAACTATCCACTATTGGGGGCACCAGTTTTCCAGTTAAAGCAGCTCAACTATGGAACACACTACCTACCACACTCAGAATGGACCAAACCTTTGCCAAATTTAGACAAATTCTGATCATATGGCTCTTAGAGAATGCTGAAAAATGAACTTGTAGAATTCAACCACACATGTAAATAACTGTACATTTCTTCTATATGTTGATTGTTTATATTTTTCCTACCACTGCCTACTCTATGTACCATACACCAATAATTACTAGATTAGATGTTTTGCCATTACCTTGTAACAATGTAACCTGTGTAGTAAGCTATATGACTTCTTATTGCTTGCGCCCTGATACCTGTGTGTCTGGCGCGCATAATAAATATTAAACAAACAAACATAGCAATCATCGAATTTACAGATGAACGCAGAACAGATCTTATCACCATTCATCTAAGATCGCAGAAAGTAATGGATCCATATGGTGATGACAACAAAGGAAAAGATGCAGGACCTAGGCTTCAGGCTTAATATCTTGGAGGCTGATGAGGGAAGATGCTGGAAGAGGGAATCCTCCAGATCTAGGCAAGACCGGCATACCTATAAAACCCAATCATCTGCCGATAATCCACCGAAGTACCGGCCTAGGCCACCTCCAAACCCCCAGTCTAATAAAATCCAAAGTAGTGAAGAAGCCGCAGTGCTAGATCTGGCAATCACGCCCAGAGAGATGCTCACTTTAAACCTGCTGACAGAACCCTGACTAAGTTAAGGTTTTCTGTTGATAATTCAAGATCTAAATGGAATTGTCTGGGAACCAGAGATACCAAACAAGTAGGAGAAGATAAAAGATCTGTAAAGACGGACATCCAATGGGAAAAAAAGAAGCAATAGAGCACGCAGGAGGGACCAGAAATAAGACCCTGTCTGGTCTCATAGAACACTAGGGGTTTTGGGTACTTATTTTCCGGGGAATGTGACTTCTTGAATGAGTTTCAAATTATATGCCTGCAGGAGACTTGGCTGAGAACAAGTCCGTTATGCAAGGGATATCAAAGTTTCATCAACCCCGCATTGAAAGGACCCTTGGGAAGGACTCGTGCTGGGCTCCTGACCTTACTTAATGAGGACAGTGACTTGCAGGTTCAGGACCATCAAATACCCAATCCATACGTTCAGGTGTTGAAATTGGTTAAAGAAAAATAGACGGAGCCAGGAGATCAGACTTCTCTTAATTAACACATATCGGAGCAGACAAGACTGCGAAACTGAAAAGTACCTTTCAGACATCATGGCTCGAAGATCAAAACCAGTTGATCCTAATTTGCGGCAATCTGAACCTGAAGCTCCTCGACAAAAAAGGCAAACTGAAGCACAGAGTACATTTGGAACCCTGGGAAAATAGATGGATCACGGAAATGAACATCAGAGAAATGTTAATGCTAAATGGCCAGACTCAGGGCAACATTCCGGGTGCGGATACTTGGTTTTGTAATCGAAGTAGCGCCTGCTTGGACTACTGCTTTGTGGCAGGTAACACACTCTAGTGGATCGAATCATTTACCATAAAAAACAGCTGACCAGTGATCACGCAATATTGGAAGTGGAGCTCTGGGCCAGGAACAAACTCAGGATCAAAGCATCTACCATTCCTAAATTAGCGGCTCTGCTAGACGATAACATCAAAAGGTCAAAAAACTTATTGGAAAACAGATGGCTGTTGAAGAATTTTGAACTCAAGAGAGATACGAATAATATCACAGCAACTGTAAGAAAACACAATTATAATATGGATCTTGTCAAAAGGAAAAGGGAGTATCGTGCTGATCTCAGAAGAATCTGTAAAAGAAACTTGCCTGATAGCGAGGCAAGAGCAAAGCAATGTAAACAGCGGTACAAAAACTGGCTTAAATCCTCGAAGATATGGCGAGCACAGGCAGATGCAGAACATATGTTAGCCGCGATTAGTACCAGTAATACAAGATCCCTTTGGGAAATTATAAATAAAGGCAAAGATTTCCAACCAGCCCTAACTACAAACCAAGTCTCAAAGGAAGATGGGGTGAAGCACTACACCGTTTTACTTAAAGTAGCAAAGACCATCAAACCCTCCACAAAGAAGGCCAAATCATCGCCCTGGCTTATTGAGTTTGACAGGGAAGACATATTACATCGAATCAAACAGCTGAGCTCTTCTAGAGCGGCTGGCCCCAATGGCATCTCTAATTACATGCTAAAAGAAAATGGGGAGGCATGGACGGACTTCATCTTGAGTCTATTCCAGCAGATTACAAAAACTAGATCGATAGCGCAATCTTGGAAGGAAGGCCTGATAGTTCTGATCTTCAAGAAAGGAGATTTTACTTACCCTAGGAACTACAGGCCTATTGCCCTCTTAGATTCTATAGGAAAGATTTTCTCCTCGATTCTGCTGAGAGACCTGAAAAAACTGGGCTATCAAGGCGGAAATCCTGGACAAACGCCAGACGGCTTTTATGACTGGGGTGGGCACCTCGCTGAATCTGTTTCTATTAAACCTGTTGAAACTACGAGCACTTGAATCAAAAGGGAATATCTACCTAGGATTTATAGACCTCGAACAGGCCTTTGATGCAGTCACTAGAGAACACTTATGGGCCAAATTGGAAAAATGGCACTGCCCCGAAGACCTCTTGGAAGCAATAAAAGCACTTTATTCCAATATAACAATTAAAATAATTGTCTCAAAGGGAGGGGATACAACAGAGAAAATCCTGATGTTTAAGGGCATCAAACAGGGTTGTGCGTTAACTCCTTTTCTATTTGCCTTGTATCTGGCGGATATAAAAGCTTCCCAGGATAAAATACAAGCATTTCCACCCAAGCTCGAAGGGACTGTACTCCCCTGGATTCTCTACGCAGATGGTGTTGTTTTTATTGACCAAACAGCAATGGGGCTGAAACGACGAATAGTGGAATTAAAGGCTTATCTCGATCAAAATAGAATGAAAATCAATGTAGATAAGTCGATGATCCTGGTAATGCAATCTGCCCTCGGTGCCAGGAAGAAAAAGTCTGCCTTCACGTGGGGAATCGATAAACAGGTGCTGAAAATAGTGGATACCATAACATACCTAGGGGTCAAAATTAATAAAAACATCAATGAGCGGGCACAAATAAACTTTATCAGAGAACGACTAGAAAAACTAACAAACCAGGGGAGAGCTTTACATCAGAGATACGGCACCTACTCCATGATTCTGATTATCTCGTTTACAAGCAAAAGGTCGTACCTATCCTGACCCATGGAGTTGAGACCAGTCTAAACCTATCCTGGTGTCATGATCTCTGCTTCCAAAAGGTCAGGGTTTTCCCAACTCCCTTGGAAGCAGATCCATAACCCAGGTTCCGAGTGCCAACCAGTCCCAATTGGGACCTTTTGGACCCAGTCCTGGCGCCAGTGGCACCAGGCTCATAAATATGCCCAGTCCCAGCGCTGGAAGCGCCGGGCTCATAATGCTTGGGTGGACTTACCTGCAGCAGACCATGCTGCTTACTTGCCTGCCAGTTGAGTCTCTGATCCTCTTCTGTTTGGAACTACTTTTCCTGTTGGGTGGGGCAGGAGCCACTCCCTAGATTCAGAACACTGGAACTCTTCTGGAAAGCAGGAACTCTTTTCTTAGGCGTGGCTGTGGAAGGAGGGACCTAAGCACTACAGGAGGCTATTTAAACCACACCCGATGGATGAATCTTGCTTTGCGTTATTCTGCATCCTCAGCAGCAGAACGCTCATCGTGTCTTCTGCATCTGATCCTGGGCCTAAGGAAAAAGGCTTACCATTCTGAATCCAGTCTTCAGCAACACCTATAAAGACAAGAAAGAACAGGTTAGCATTACGGTCTTCAGTGACAGCTCTTCACTTACCTGGTCCATCGGCTGTCACCAACGCCTCGCGCTGCATTCCGGCATCTGAAAGACAAAGGCTTACCTACTCTTCGTGCGCTCCCGAGGTCTTCACACTGCATTCCGGCATCTGAAAGACAAAAGCTTACCAACTCTTCGCACGCTCCGGAGGCCTACGGCGCTGCATCCCGCATCTGAAAGACAAAACAAGGTGCGTTTAAAGACATTGGGGAACTTTAATACTCACGTGCCATTACTCCTTTCCACATCTAACCCAGTGGGTATTCCGGCACCCTGCAGCCGCCCCGAACTTGTACCTGCAAAATAAAAAGACAGTTAGAACGCATCGTGAAGCAGGCAACAAGCGCTTACTTACGTGCTTCCAGGCGCTTCTATTCATCACACGGGCTCCATCTTCAACTCACTTCAGCCCGCCATCCGCCATCGCCGGAACCCTGCAAAACAAGAGACATCATTACTAAAGACTTTAAAGACATTAGAATTACTCGAAACTTACCGTTCGTGCAGTCCTCTGAAGTCAAGAGGCCTGCTCCCCTTATCCAGTGAAGAAACTGGTTACAGCACCCTGCCTCGAGGCAGATGGAGATCACGGCGTTCACTTACCTAAGACATCTTACCCTTCGAGCCAGACATACAGTGCACAGAGGTCCAGCCCAAAGAGCCAGCCGTGTGTTACACATCACCTTTGAAGATACGGTATACGCCCAGTCAAGACCGGCGCCTCTACGGGAATCAGGTGAGCGTTACAGAACGCAAAGCCTACCACAAAACTCCCGTCCAGGCGCTATGGAAACCTCGGATACCGACCAGCTAGCCCAGTTACTTGGGGAACTAAGGGCAGAAGTGCATGCAGCCCGTCAGGAAACGAACGCTCTAAGAAGGGAACTGATTATTTCCAAGGAGCGAACAGATGATCTCGCTAGACAATTGCTACAGTCACAAGCCGGACAGACCCCGTTACCCGCATCTGGGGGTAATCTTCATTCTACATCCTCTATGAATCCAGTGCAGATCAACCTACCCGGGAATGTACCTCTGGCTCCGCCCGAACGATTTTCTGGTGACCCAAAGAGGTTTGCAGTATTTATCAATCAGTGCCGGTTGCATTTCTTATGCCGGCCAGCAGCCTTTCCAACTGATCAAGCTAAAGTAGCTTTCGTGCTTTCGTACCTTAGTGGCAATGCGGCAGACTGGTCGATCCCTCTAGTAAATCAAGATGATCCGGTCCTCCATGATTTTCAAGCTTTTCAGCTCAGTATGGAAAAACTGTTCGCAAGACATTCACAGGGGCAGGCCTTGGACAATGAGCTTCTTTCGTTGCAACAAGGTAATCAAGACCTTTTGGCTTATATTGCGTCTTTCAACAGACTGATAGTGGAAACTCACTGGCCTGAGGACAAAAGGATTACGCTGTTTTATAGAGGTCTACGCGGAGAGCTCAAAGATGTGTTAGCCCAAGTAGTGAATCCCCCACAAGATTGTTTGGACTATATAGACTTAGTCGTTCAAATAGATCACAGACTGCAGAACAGGAAGGCTGATTGTTCCAAGTTTGATGCTCGAGTATTTTCCAAACCGCCAACTCCTTCCAAAGGAGTAGACTCCGGGGAACCCATGCAAAAAGGGGGTCTGAAAGGTCATCTAACACAAAAGGAGCGGGAAAGGAGAAAACAGTTGCAATTATGCCTCTATTGCGGAAACTCAGGGCACTTTCTTCGCGACTGTCCGGTGAAACCTGCCAAGAAGGCAGTAGGAGCTGCAGTTACCAAAGTTACAAACTCTGAGCAGGGAAACGACCTCGCCCGACAAGAATAGAGGTCCTCTTGCCGAGCGTGAAAACCAGTTCCGTGACCTCGCATTTCGTGATACCTATGGTCCTCATTAGCCCTGATAATCCGGATCGATTACATGCAATTGAAGCTTACGTCGACAGCGGTGCCATCGGCAATTATGTGGATCATGAAATGGTTTTGAGGATGAATCTAACTCTTTGTCCCAAGGCTGTAAAGGACGTCATTACTACGGTGGATGGTACGGAGATAGCCTCCGGGCCAGTAACGCATACCACTCAAGAAGTGACGCTAGTAAGACAAGATGGACACCATGAGAAGATCGTGTTCGATGTGATCAAGGCCCCTCAGTTTCAGATTATTCTAGGAATACCTTGGTTAGAGAAACACAATCCTCTGATCGATTGGCGAGCAAGAACGGTCCAGTTTCCAGAATGTGTCTCTACTTGTCACCCTCCACCTGGTGTTGCACTGGCAGCAATTTCTTCAGAGACTCCCCAGTTACCTCCCGAATACCTAGAATACCAAGATGTTTTCCGGAAGGATCAGGCTAACTCTCTACCTCCTCATAGGTCTTATGACTGCCAGATCGACCTGATACCTGGATCTACTCCTCCTTGTAGTAGAATTTATGCCCTCACCGAGCCTGAGAACCTTCACCTTCGACAATGCCTGGATCAATACCTGGCAAATGGGTTTATTCGTCCTTCCAAGTCCCCTGCTTCTTCAGCTTTGTTCTTCGTTCCAAAAAAGGAAGGAGACCTTAGAACTTGTATAGATTATCGCTCCCTGAACCAGATCATCGTTAAGAATAGATATCCATTACCTTTGATCCCTGAACTCCTGGACCAAGTCAGAAAAGCATGCATATATACAAAGCTGGATCTTAGAGGAGCTTACCACTTGGTACGAGTAAAAGAGGGCGATGAATGGAAGACGGCCTTCCGCACCAAGTATGGGCTATTTGAATATCAGGTCATGCCCTTCGGACTTTGTAATGCCCCGGCCGCCTTTCAATATTTTATGAACGATGTCCTCAGAGAGCTCATAGATGTGTGTGTTGTTGTTTACATTGACGACATCCTCGTTTATTCTTCATCGGAATCTGAACATCAGAAACACGTGAAAATGGTCCTCGAAAGATTGCGTCAACACAAACTTTTCGCTAAGTTGGAAAAATGTGTTTTCAACGTGACTGAAGTTGAATTCTTGGGATTCATATTATCACCTGGCGGAGTGCGTATGGATTCAAAGAAGGTCGATGCAGTTCTCAAATGGCCATCACCATCCTCCGTAAAAGGTGTGCAAAGCATGTTAGGCTTCGCTAACTTTTACCGCAGGTTTATCCCCGAATTCTCTCGAATAGTCCAGCCCATCACTGCCTTGTTAAAGAAAAACAAACGTTTTGAATGGTCTACCGAGGCGGAACAAGCTTTCCAGGATTTGAAGACTAAATTTATCTCTGCACCAATCTTAAAACACCCTCGCCCCGAACTCCCCTACATCGTGGAAACTGATGCTTCAAGCCTTGCCATGGGGGCAGTTCTATCACAAAAGGACCCGGTAACCAATCAGTTGCATCCTGTGGCATTTTGGTCCCGCAAATTCTCGCCTCCTGAAATCAATTACACGATTACTGACAAGGAACTTCTGGCTATCAAGTCTGCCTTTAAGGCTTGGCGGCATTATCTGCTGGGGGCCCGACACACCGTTACTGTGATTACGGATCACCGAAACCTGCAATATTTGAAAACCGCAAAAGCCCAATCCTCTAGACAACTCCGTTGGGCATTATTCTTTGCCGAGTTTGACTTCATAATTACCTATCGACCTGGTACAAAAAACGGTAAAGCTGATGCCCTTTCTCGGATGGGAGTGGAAGAACACTTGATCAACCCTAAACCTGTACCAATCATTCCCGAACAAAGAATTCTGGGTGTAATCGCCACAGAATCCATAGAGGAAGTTAAGGATAAAGCCAGGCAACTTGTAACTCCAGCAGACATACAGAATTGGCATCTGCAGGGAAAGGACTTTGCAGTAAAGGACAACTTATTGTATTTCCAAGAACGATTATACCTACCCAGCACAGATTTACAGAAAAAAGTAATCTCTTGTTATCACGATTCTTTAATGGAAGGACATCCCGGTATAGCCAAGACCTCAGAAAAGATCAAGCGCTACTTCTGGTGGCCGTCTTGGAAAAAAGATATCAGAGACTTTATAATGTCCTGTGGAGTATGCGCCCAAAACAAGAGTCAAAAGGAAAGACCAGCAGGCCTCTTACGCCCTATTGACATCCCACCTCGCCCTTGGCATACGCTTTCTATGGACTTCATCACCGATCTACCTCCATGCTCCGGATACAATACGATTCTAGTAATCGTGGACTTATTCTCCAAGATGGCGCATTTCATTCCGCTCAAAGGCTTGCCAACAGCAGCAACTCTGGGCCGAGAATTTCTCGAAAACATCGTCCGACTGCACGGTTTTCCTTCGGTTCTAATTTCGGATCGAGGTAGTCAATTTATTTCTCATTTTTGGCGAAGTTGCTGTCGGTCGGCTCAAATTGATGTGAGACTATCGACCAGTCACCACCCTCAGACCGACGGACAAACCGAGAGGACCAATCAAAGTCTGGAACAGTATTTACGCTGCATGCTGCAACAAACTGAAAAAACTTGGAAAGACATCCTTTGGATAGCCGAATATGCCTACAATAACTCTGTCCATTTGGGAACTGGGAAAACCCCGTTTTTTCTTTTGTACGGCAGTCAACCTCGAACCTCGGAGTTGGATCCCCTCCAAGATCTTGAAACACCAGCAGTAGACTACCTGCATTCTACAATCACCCAAGCCTTTAAGGAAGCTGTTTCTCACCTTCAAAGGGCTAAAGAACAATACAAGAAAGGAGCAGATCAACATCGGAAGGAAGCCCCTCAATATCAAGTAGGGGATCAAGTCTGGTTATCCACCAAATATCTACCTCTAAAAGGGCCACGCACATTCAACCCAAGATACCTTGGTCCCTATTCCATCACTACCATAGTAAACCCAGTAGCGGTCAAGTTGGACTTGCCCCCGCACATGAAGATACATCCGGTCTTCCACGTCTCTCTATTAAAACCCGTGCAACCTCAAACCCGACTAACCAAATCTCCAAAACCTATCCTAGTTGATGGAGAACTCGAGTTTGAAGTCAAAAGCATTCTGGACTCCAAGATCTCCAAATCTAAACTATTCTACCTAATTGACTGGAAAGGCTACGGCCCCCAAGAGAGATCCTGGGAACCTGCTGAATATGTCCACGCTCCTCGCCTAATCAAAAGATTTCACCGAACATTTCCTGACAAGCCAAAACCCCCGGAGAAGCCCGGTTTGGGAGGGGCCTTGAGGGGGGGTACTGTCATGATCTCTGCTTCCAAAAGGTCAGGGTTTTCCCAACTCCCTTGGAAGCAGATCCATAACCCAGGTTCCGAGTGCCAACCAGTCCCAATTGGGACCTTTTGGACCCAGTCCTGGCGCCAGTGGCACCAGGCTCATAAATATGCCCAGTCCCAGCGCTGGAAGCGCCGGGCTCATAATGCTTGGGTGGACTTACCTGCAGCAGACCATGCTGCTTACTTGCCTGCCAGTTGAGTCTCTGATCCTCTTCTGTTTGGAACTACTTTTCCTGTTGGGTGGGGCAGGAGCCACTCCCTAGATTCAGAACACTGGAACTCTTCTGGAAAGCAGGAACTCTTTTCTTAGGCGTGGCTGTGGAAGGAGACACCTAAGCACTACAGGAGGCTATTTAAACCACACCCGATGGATGAATCTTGCTTTGCGTTATTCTGCATCCTCAGCAGCAGAACGCTCATCGTGTCTTCTGCATCTGATCCTGGGCCTAAGGAAAAAGGCTTACCATTCTGAATCCAGTCTTCAGCAACACCTATAAAGACAAGAAAGAACAGGTTAGCATTACGGTCTTCAGTGACAGCTCTTCACTTACCTGGTCCATCGGCTGTCACCAACGCCTCGCGCTGCATTCCGGCATCTGAAAGACAAAGGCTTACCTACTCTTCGTGCGCTCCGGAGGTCTTCACACTGCATTCCGGCATCTGAAAGACAAAAGCTTACCAACTCTTTGCACGTTCCGGAGGCCTTCGGCGCTGCATCCCGCATCTGAAAGACAAAACAAGGTGCGTTTAAAGACATTGGGGAACTTTAATACTCACGTGCCATTACTCCTTTCCACATCTAACCCAGTGGGTATTCCGGCACCCTGCAGCCGCCCCGAACTTGTACCTGCAAAATAAAAAGACAGTTAGAACGCATCGTGAAGCAGGCAACAAGCGCTTACTTACGTGCTTCCAGGCGCTTCTATTCATCACACGGGCTCCATCTTCAACTCACTTCAACCCGCCATCCGCCATCGCCGGAACCCTGCAAAACAAGAGACATCATTACTAAAGACTTTAAAGACATTAGAATTACTCGAAACTTACCGTTCATGCAGTAAACGACGGACAGCAGTCCTCTGAAGTCAAGAGGCCTGCTCCCCTTATCCAGTGAAGAAACTGGTTACAGCACCCTGCCTCGAGGCAGATGGAGAGCACGGCGTTCACTTACCTAAGACATCTTACCCTTCGAGCCAGACATACAGTGCACAGAGGTCCAGCCCAAAGAGCCAGCTGTGTGTTACACATCACCTTTGAAGATACGGTATACGCCCAGTCAAGACCGGCGCCTCTACGGGAATCAGGTGAGCGTTACACTGGGCTGAATGGGGGAAATTCGAGGCCTATTTCTGGCGGAAAATCCTTAGACCTCCAAACTGTCTAAAAGTGGAACCAATTAGACATGAATTGAGACTGCAATCTATGGTCTCGATAGTCTTATGGAAAACCATCTCACTATCGTAAATACTTTTTGGATCATCCCCCAATTCCCTTTGAGATTTTGGCAAATTCAAGGAACAACAACAAGGGTGAGAAATGTCTTCGTATTTGGAAACAGAAATGTAATGACTTATTACAACAGAACAACATCTTAATAGAGACATTGAAAGACAATCGGGATAAGGCTAAGAAACTTTTACGGGAGAAGGACTGGGCCAAAACGGACCTGCAGAAGGCAAAAAATATTTACTGCCATAACATCATTTGGTTAAGGAAAAAATAAAATCACCCAGCCCCCCCGTACCTTACACGATTCCCATCATCCCACTACAGGAATCTATTGAAGCGCTGCAGACTAAACCTACTGCCATCAAGAGAAGTGCAGTATCTAAGGAAACAGATTATAATGCAAGATGCATGTTGTTGCTTCTGTAGGATCCCCGAAACCCTGGAAACCACGAGACATGATGGGAACGCCAAATGACGGTACATAAACTTGGCCAGACATTGGACGCCCTAAAATTGCTGGAACCGATTTTTTCATCGCTCTTAGAGAACGACTTCCAGTCTGGCAGGGAACAGACCGACCAGGAGGACATTTAAAGAGGCTCAAGTGGGCTAAAGAAATTGTAAAGTTCGTATGTTGAAGGTTGACATTTTTGTGTTTGACCAATAAAAAAAATTAAAAAATATTCTGTTCATGTCAATGTGAGACGCTGGTAAATCAAACATTATGCTGAATAAGATGTCAGATAATGATGCAATGATGTATACAATGAAATTGGGTTGGACACATGCAACTCTAAAATAGATACAAGAAGAAAAAACGTGATTGTGATACTTATTTACTTATTGTAGGTGGTTTGTAATGCATCACATTTATACACCAGATGCTTTAGTGCAAAGTGGCATTTCTCTATATCAGCCTGCAAATCTGTTGCAGCCGTACTTTATGTGTGCACCAATGAGCAGTATTGCCTCCTGATGAGGGTAGCTACAGTATTAAGTACATTTTTCAGTAATGCCTGTCCCACTGGTGAGTCTGCTTTTGTCTGTGCATTGTGAAAAAGTGCCCTTCCATGTTTTGGACACATCTATAGGGTGACAAAGTGAGTTTTATGCCCACTGGACGATGGGCCAGGGTTGGATGATTATACTCCCTCGTCATTCCCATTTAATCCCTCCCAGTGTGCAGAAGATAGCCAAAAGTATCAAAAAAATGCTATTGACTCTTTAAAAAATAGAATCTGTTGGGCAAAGACCTATTCGACTACAGAGAGTCATAAAAAGCCCTGGGTGAAAACATTTGAAAAGGTCCCAATCTTGGGGTCAGCGAGTAACAGTATGTGCCATTTAATGCCAGTAAGACCGAGATTCTCCTCATCGGCACACCCACTCCCTCCTTTCCTGTCACTCTCTGGCCGGCCTCTCTTGGCCCTCTTCCTGCTCCCACCTGCGAAGCTAAAAACCTTGGGCACCTCCCTCAGATGTATTCATCCTTTCCTTTCCTTCCCGCAGAAGCTCACTGTCTCCAGAGCTCTGATTCTCTCTAGGCCGGACTATTGCAACAGCCTCTTTCTAAATCTGCCTGCCTCTACTCTCCGCCCTCTGCAACTCATCCAGAACAGGACTGCAAGACTTGCCCTTGGCCTCAAGCCCATGGATCGTATCTCTCCAGGACTGAAATCTCTGCACTGGTTCCCAGTGGCTGTGAGGATTAAGTTCAAAACCCTCTGCATTGTCCACAAGGCCTTCTGGGGCCGGGGGCTTCAATACCTTCAACTCTCTCTTCCTAAATATCTTCCTTCTCAAGCTCTTCCCTCATCTGCCTCCAACTCCCTCAGGGTCAGTCGCTTCTCCAAGCAACAAGTTGGTGGTAGATCTCTTTCTTCGGCTGGGGCCTCCCTATGGATAAGCCTCCTTTCCTTCCTGAAACTTGAGGAGAATCATCTCCGGTTACGCAAGCACCTTAAAATCTTTCTCTTTGCTTCTCCTTTTTCTCCTCCTCTCCCCTGCTGACTTCCTGGCTGAAACTGAAACTGCACTGGTTACCTGGCCACCCTCTGATCTCGGGCCCAGGTCACACCCTCCACCAGTCGCACACCTGCACTGCCTTCCTGGCAACCTACAGACTTGGGGACTGTTCTCTGTATCCCTACAGTCCCACTAACATCATTTGACATCTGATGTCTGCAATTACCCCTGCACTTGCCACCAGCTGGCCGTACTTTTACTTTGTTATTTATTCTATTATGTCATGTACTACACTGTCCCCTCCCCATGCACTTGTGCTATCTGAATGACACTTGGCCTAGTAGGATCGTTGTCTGTCTTCCCTCTGTTCCCCCTCCCTTGCCTCGTCGCGCCCTGAAACACTTGTGTATAGGTGCATTATAAATGCCATATCATATCTAAAAATCCACAAGAGCAAAGGCAGTCTGTGGGTGCATGGAGGATGCCTTAAGCAGCGTGTGGAGTGAGGTTATTTAGCAGAGATTTAGGAGAGCAAGGTTGGAGGGATAGAGGAAGGAGAGTAGGAGACTGAAGGCAAGAAGGAAGAACATCAGGTGGCAGGAGAAGTGCATAAATAGGTGGCAGGAGGAGCATAAGGTGGTCTCACGAGAATAGAATAGAAGTTGGCAGTATGAGAAGAGCACTGACAGGCAGCAGAATGTGAACATCAGGTGTCAGAAGGAGCATAAGGAGGTCTCACAAGAATAGAATAGAAGGTGGCAGTATGAGAAGAGCACGGGAAGGCAGCAGAATGTGAACATCAGGTGGCAAGAGGAGAGAATAAAGTGTTGACAGGCAGGGATTGTAGAGTGGTGCCATGAGAACATGAGGGAGTGGCAGGAAGCAACCAGCGGGAGCGGGATTTAATGCGATATACAGAGGACTAGCGAGTCTAGGAGCAGGGAGAACAGCAAGGAATGAGAGGAGACAGTCTTCCCAAGGGAGAGGTAGCTGTGAGGCCCCAATATGAAGGGGATGAGTCTATGGTAGCAGGAGGAAGAAGCACATGGTGTAGCATCGAGAACGGCCAGGACTAGAGTAGAGTTAGAAGGAAGATGCAGAGGGTACAAGTCAGGAGTCCAGGGGAGGGAGGTGATGAGACACTCCAGGTTACCGCTGGTAAACCTGCGCTAGAAGGCCTGGTTGCTCAGTCTTCATCTGCTGTGGCCGAGACCCAACAACATGTACAGATCCTACACTTGTGGCCAAAGTGGATTGAATCCCAACGCCAACAGGAGACAAGCCAAAGGATGATACTTTACCTTACAAAACAAGATCTGAGGAAACGTGGGTGCCAGGGCCTTAAAATCAGTTTTGCCATATCCCTGGTGTCTGTTTTAACATGTCTATAGAGCTCCATGTTGGAGCCTTGCATATGGCACCTACTAGTACACTGAGTAGGAAAGAAAGTGTGGCTCCAGACACTTTTGAAATAGATTCGCTTGGCTTTGTAGATTGAGCTTTGTGGAGAGTACATACCATTCTCTGATGCGTTGAACTATCCATCTAGCAATGCCCGACTTGCCGTTTAAGATCCCCCTTTGAACAAAGCCAAATTGCAAAAAGAATGCTTGCTATTCAATGGTCTGGTTAACATGAATTATAGAGACAAATCTGGTAAAACATCTTGGATCTGTACTAAACCCCACAGTGCCTTTTTTGCATCGCCAAAGTGGCCCTAAAACTGATAGAAAGTGCATTTTGCCTACTCTCCACATAGAGGTGGCATTTATAAAACCAAAAGCCACGCTGTAAATCAGATGTGTTAGCAGACAATTATGAAGGGGTTCAAAAGGTGGAAGAGCGAGCCTGTGTAGCACAGTGTTGAGATCTCAACTTGGGGTTGGTATGCTGACTGATGGGTGTAATCTCTTGAAGCAGTCCTTGCAAAACCGTACTACTAGTACTTCCTACCATGTAATCGCGTGTTTTGATTTTGTTTATGTTGCTAAAGCTGCAAGGTGAAGTTTCAGTGTGTTGTATACCAGGACACTGTCAGGGAGATAGATTATGTATTGCATTGTATTACCTCTGATTCTGTAACCCATGTCTGGTGCACAAAACAGACATTACCTCTTCCAATTAGTAAATTACCAACACCTTGAGTTTGGTTTATTGGCTTCCTTTCAAATGTTTATTAATCTTTGAGACAATTTTGATGCCTAAACTGTGACCTCAGCAGCCAAGCTATTACGTTTAATGTGTAAACACTAGGACGTGCGATATATTGCTCTTTCTGCATTCAGAGCTTAAGCCATATGGAAGAAAATGGTGACAATGAATACAATACGTGAATTGCAAATTCCACAGCATGGTTAGGCCGCTGTGTTCATACAAAATGGAGAATTGCCAACGAACCTTCAATCCTTGACCGTAATGACCCAAGAGGAAAGTTGCCCAGACATTGAAGGGAGAAAGTGGATGGACCCAGTAAGCGAGCTCGCGCCCTTGCGGGAAAAAGAAGTTCCCTGGATGATGATTGACAAACCCTCCCTGGTGAAAATCAGCAAACTCTGTAGCAAAGGAAGGATGGATGATTTCATCCATACCCAAAATGTAGTAATGCCTGCAATCCACATCGCAATCGCTCCATTTCTAAAACTTTATGAGACCACTAACGACTCAATGAACTCGGTCCATGCATCAAACTTGATGGTGAGGGAACAGGTAAATGAACTGGTCAGTTTTGTGAACAAACTAGACGCAAGACTAGAGAAGGAATCAGACAACTCTTGCAAATGGCCAAATCGCCTATTCGACCTGGCCCGTTAGGATTCGAATGACAAACAGCTACTCATGGAGGCCATCCTGGAAGATCATAAATGGATCAGGAAATCCACAGAGATAAAGGCCTCCCTCTGTGTGAGCCCACTAGCTGACCACCACGGGAAGCCTTTACTTAAATCTCCAGCTTCAAATATAGCCCCGAAACAAACTAGGGGCCCTTTGATTCTGGGCAAACCAAGGAAGCATGTAATGCTAAACCTGGCTTAAAGAAGGTAAATCAAACTATTCGATGTTCCAAACCCATATCAAACGAATCAGCCTGCAGTAATGACTGCTGAATGTATTCCATCACAAGGTCTTCCATTGCCTTCCCAAAAGGAAACAAAAAAACAAGCAACTAAACGTAAAGCAAACGGTTCTCAAGCTTTCTTAAGGAACATACAAACACCGCCCGGGACGAATGGATACCCCCAGCAAAAAAGCTGCAACGAGAAATAAAATTAAATCAAAAAACTCATGACCACCCCTTAATGGACTCAGTCCAACGGAGGGGATCCGAACATGATCAAGGATCGATAGTGGACCTGGATTCTTTGGGTTGTCTGAGCGACTTGATTGAAATAATCCAAAACAATCAGGAGGAGGAATCTTGGGAGAACATCAGCCTGACTGACTGGCAAGTAATAGACAAATGTTCAAACCGGCAGGCTAATAAGGAAAGATTGAGCAAGGCAAGAATTACAATGGAAAATAATGAGAAAAGAAGGCCTGATCGTAAGAAACAAGTCCATGGCAAAAGATAGTCGATGAAGGAGGGAAAACTGAATGACCTCCTTCAGGAAATAGAGGACAAAAGATCGCTGCAAACTAAACATCAAGCTGAGAAAGAAAGGCAATCTCATCGGACGGAAACGGAGTCACATTCGTATATAAAAACCCAGGATCTCTTAAGACGTATAGAACATCGAAGACAACAAAGCCGACATGAGGAGAAACCAGGCCCCAGGTCGACCAGTATCCGGGAGAAGGGAAAAGAAAAGGACCTTGAGAGGAAAAAAAAGGGACGGAGAACGACCGGCCCGAACAGACTCTTCAAGGGAAAAGACCCTACAAACCTTTCAAGTAAAATTAGAAAGGACCACAAATGACCACAAGAAGATCCTCCTGAATAGGAAAAAGACACTAACTTTGCTTAACCAATTGATTTCATCAGGGAATACTCACAGCCTCTGTCTGAACGATGACAAAACAGAACTTCTCATCCTGGGATCCGCATCTCTTCTTACTAGACTTGGCATGACCTACTCATCATTCATCATTGATGGGAACCTTATCAAGGTTGCCAAGGAAGTAAAAACATTAGGTTTTTACTTAGACTCCACCTTAACATTCACTAAACAGGTAAACTCCTTAGCCTCCTCGACAGCTTACACATGCAAACTAATTAGAGCAGGCAAATACTTCCTCTCATCTAACAGCTGTATGACCCCAGCTATAGCTCTCATTTTATCTAGACTAGACTACTGTAATGCACTATACATTGGAGCGAATAAATATATTACCAACAAAATTCAGATACTCCAAAATAATGCCCTTAGAGCTGCACTCAGTATCTCCAGGAAAGAACATATTTCTGAAACTAGAAGAAAATACAAGTGGCTATCCACACTGGAGAAAATCAAACTAAAATAGCGCTTACCTCATCCATGAATGCCTAAACAACTAAGCACCACGATATCTGATAGAAATATTTTCCAGAAAAATATCTACTAGACCCACTAGACTAGTTAACTCTAACTGCCTTCAGGTGCCTCCCTTTAAACTATCCACTATTGGGGGCACCAGTTTTCCAGTTAAAGCGGCTCAACTATGGAACTCACTACCTACCACACTCAGAATGGACCAAACCTTTGTCAAATTTAGACAAAATCTGATCATATGTCTCTTAGAGAATGCTGACAAATGAACTTGTAGAATTCAACCACACATGTAAATAACTGTACATTTCTTCTATATGTTGATTGTTTATATTTTTCCTACCACTGCCTACTCTATGTACCATACACCAATAATGACTAGATTAGATGTTTTGCCATTACCTTGCAACATTGTAACCTGTGTAGTAAGCAGTATGACTTCTTATTGCTTGCGCCATGATACCTGCGTGTCTAGCGCGCATAATAAATATTAAACAAACAAACATAGCAATCATCGAATTTACAGATGAACGCAGAACAGATCTTATCACCATTCATCTAAGATCGCAGAAAGTAATGGATCCATATGGTGATGACAACAAAGGAAAAGATGCGGGACCTAGGCTTCAGGCTTAATATCTTGGAGGCTCATGAGGGAAGACGCTGGAAGGGGGAATCCTCTAGATCTAGGCAAGACCGGCATACCTATAAAACCCAATCATCTGCCGATAATCTACCGAAGTACCGGCCTAGGCCACCTCCAAACCCCTAGTCTAATAAAATTCAAAGTAGTGAAGAAGCCGCAGTGCTAGATCTGGCAATCACGCCCAGAGAGATGCTCACTTTAAATCTGCTGACAGAACCCTGACTAAGTTAAGGTTTACTGTTGATAATCCAAGTTCTAAATGGAATTGTCTGGGAACCAGAGATACCAAACAAGTAGGAGAAGATAAAGGATCTGTAAAGCCGGACATCCGATGGGAAAAAAAGAAGCAATAGAGCACGCAGGAGGGACCAGAAATAAGACCCTGTCTGGTCTCATAGAACACTAGGGGTTTTGGGTACTTATTTTCCGGGGAATGTGACTTCTTGAGTGAGTTTCAAACTATATGCCTGCAGGAGACTTGGCTGAGAACAAGTCCGTTATGCAAGGGATATCAAAGTTTCATCAACCCCGCATTGAAAGGACCCTTGGGAAGGCCTCGTTCTGGGCTCCTGACCTTACTTAATGAGGACAGTGACTTGCAGGTTCAGGACCATCAAATACCCAATCCATACGTTCAGGTGTTGAAATTGGTTAAAAAAAAAATAGAGGGAGCCAGGAGATCAGACTTCTCTTAATTAATACATATCGGAGCAGTCAAGACTGCGAAACTGAAAAGTACCTTTCAGACATCATGGCTCGAAGATCAAAACCAGTTGATCCTAATTTGCGGCGATCTGAACCTGAAGCTCCTTGACAAAAAAGGCCAACTGAAGCACAGAATACATTTGGAACCCTGGGAAAATTGATGGATCACGGAAATGAACATCAGAGAAATGTTAATGCTAAATGGCCAGACTCAGGGCAACATTCCGGGTGCGGATACTTGGTTTTGTAATCGAAGTAGCACTTGCTTGGACTACTGCTTTGTGGCAGGTAACACATTCTAGTGGATCGAATCATTTACCATAAAAAAACAGCTGACCAGTGATCACGCACTATTGGAAGTGGAACTCTGGGCCAGGAACAGACTCAGGATCAAAGCATCTACCATTCCTAAATTAGCGGCTCAGCTAGACGATAACATCAAAAGGTCAAAAAACGTATTGGAATACAGATGGCTGTTGAAGAATTTTGAACTCAAGAGAGATACGAATAATATCAGAGCAACTGTAAGAAAACACAATTATAATATGGACCTTGTCAAAAGGAGACGGGAGTATCGGGCTGATCTCAGAAGAATCTGTAAAAGAAACTTGCCTGATAGCGAGGCAAGAGCAAAGCAATGTAAACAGCGGTACAAAAACTGGCTTAAATCCTCGAAGATATAGCAAGCACAGGCAGATGCAGAACATAGGTTAGCCGCGATTAATACCAGTAATACAATATCCCTTTGGGAAATTATAAATAAAAGCAAAGATTTCCAACCAGCCCTAACTACAAACCAAGTCTCAAAGGAAGATGGGGTGAAGCACTACACAGCTTTACTTAAAGCAGAAAAGACCATCAAACCCTCCACAAAGAAGGCCAAATCATCTCCCTGGCTTATTGAGTTTGACAGGGAAGACATATTACATCGAATCAAACAGCTGAGCTCTTCTAGAGTGGCCGGCCCCAATGGCATCTCTAATTACATGCTAAAAGAAAACGGGGAGGCATGGACGGAATTCATCTTGAGTCTATTCCAGCAGATTACAAAAACTATATCGATACCGCAATCTTGGAAGGAAGGCCTGATAGTTCTGATCTTCAAGAAAGGAGATCTTACTTACCCTACGAACTACAGGCCTATTGCCTTCTTAGAATCTATAGGAAAGATTTTCTCCTCGATTCTGCTGAGAGACCTGAAAAAACTGGGCTATCAAGGCTGAAATCCTGGACAAAAGCCAGACGGCTTTTATGACTGGGGTGGGCACCTCGCTGAATCTGTTTCTATTAAACCTGTTGAAACTACGAGCACTTGAATCAAAAGGGAATATCTACCTAGGATTTATAGACCTCGAACAGGCCTTTGATGCAGTCAGTAGAGAACACTTATGGGCCAAATTGGAAAAATGGGACTGCCCCGAAGACCTCTTGGAAGCAATAAAAGCACTTTATTCCAATATAACAATTAAAATAATTGTCTCAAAGGGAGGGGATACAACAAGGAAAATCCTGACGTTTAAGGGCATCAAACATGGTTGTGCGTTAACTCCTTTTCTATTTGCCTTGTATCTGGCGGATATAAAAGCTTCCCAGGATAAAATACGAGCATTTCCACCAAAGCTCGAAGGGACTGTCCTCCCCTGGATTCTCTACGCAGATGGTGTCATTGTTATTGACCAAACAGCAATAGGGCTACAATGACGAATAGTGGAATTCAAGGCTTATCTCGATCAAAATAGAATGAAAATCAATGTAGATAAGTCGATGATCCTGGTAATGCAATCTGCCCTGGGTGCCAGGACGAAAAAGTCTGTCTTCACGTGGGGAATCGATAAACAGGTGCTGAAAATAGTGGATACTATAACATACCTGGGGGTCAAAATTAATAAAAACATCAATGAGCGGGCACAAATAAACTTTATCAGGGAACGACTAGAAAAACTAACAAACCTGGGGAGAGCTTTACATCAGAGATACGGAACCTACTCCATGATTCCGATTATCTCGTTTACAAGCAAAAGGTCGTACCTATCCTGACCCATGGAGTTGAGACCTGTCTAAACCTATCCTGGGCTGAATGGGGGAAATTCGAGGCCTATTTCTGGCAGAAAATCCTTAGACCTCCAAACTGTCTAAAAGTGGAACCAATTAGACATGAATTGAGACTGCAATCTATGGTCTCGATAGTCTTATGGAAAACCATCTCACTATCGTAAATGCTTTTTGGATCATCCCCCAATTCACTTTGAGATTTTGGTAAACTCTAGGAACAACAACAAGGGTGAGAAATGTCTTCGTATTTGGAAACAGAAATGTAATGACTTATTACAACAGAACAACATATTAATAGAGACATTGAAAGACAATCGGGATAAGGCTAAGAAACTTTTACGGGAGAAGGACTGGGCCGAAACGGACCTGCAGAAGGTAAAAACTATTTACTGCCATAACATCATTTGGTTAAGGAAAAAATGAAATCACCCACCCCCCCCGTACCTTACAAGATTCCCGTCATCCCACTACAGGAATCTATTGAAGCACTGCAGACTAAACCTACTGCCGTCAAGAGAAATGCAGTATCTAAGGAAACAGATTATAATGCAAGATGCATGTTGTTGCTTCTGTAGGATCCCCGAAACCCTGGAAACCACGAGACATTTGACACTCACTTTATGAGATTTCCGAAACTAAGGAGCTTGGATATGAAGAACACGCACGCCCCCCTGGGCCCTGCAACTGAGGATGAATGGTGGGAACGCCTAATGACGGTACATAAACTTGGGCAGACATTGGACGCCCTAAAATTGCTGGAACAGATTTTTTCATCATTCTTAGAGAACGACATCCAGTCTGGCAGGGGACAGACCGATCAGAAGGACATTTAAAGAGGCTCAAGTGGGCTAAAGAAATTGTAAAGTTCGTATGTTAAAGGTTGACATTTTTGTGTTTGACCAAAAAAAAAAAAAAAAAAATATTCTGTTCATGTCAATGTGAGACGCTGGTAAATCAAACATAATGCTGAATAAGATGTCAGATAATGACGCATTGATGTATACCTTGAAATTGGATTGGACACATGCAACTCTAAAATAGATACAAGAAGCAAAAACGTAATCGTGATATTTATTTACTTTTTGTAGGTGTTTTGTAATGCATCACATTTATACACCAGATGCTTTAGTGCAAAGTGGCATTACTCTTTATCAGCCTGCAAATCTGTTGCAGCCGTACTTTATTCGTACACTAATGAGCAGTATTGCCTCCTGATGAGGGTAGCTACAGTATTAAGTACATTTTTCATTAATGCCTGTCCCACTGGTGAGTCTGCTTTTATCTGTGCATTGTGAAAAAGTGCTCTTCCATGTTTTGGGCACATCTATAGGGTGACGAAGTGAGTTTCATGCCCACTGGACGATGGGCCAGGGTTGGATGATTATACTCCCTCGTCATTCCCATTTAATCCCTCCCAGTGTGCAGGAGATAGCCAAAAGTATCAACAAAATGCTATTGACTCTTTAAGAAATAGAATCTGTTGGGCAAAGACCTATTCGCCTACAGAGAGTCATAAAAAGCCCTGGGTGAAAACATTTGAAAAGGTCCCAATCTTGGGGTCAGTGAGTAACGGTATGTGCCATTTAATGCCAGTAAGACTGAGATTCTCCTCATCGGCACACCCACTCCCTCCTTTCCTGTCACTCTCTGGCCAGCCTCTCTTGGCCCTCTTCCTGCTCCCACCTGCGAGGCTAAAAACCTTGGGGTCATCTTCAACTCCACACTCTCCTTCTCTACTCACATCTCCGATGTCTCTAAGAAGTCACATTACCAGCTGCACCTCCCTCAGAGGTATTCTTCCTTTCCTCTCCTTCCCGCAGAAGCTCACTTTCTCCAGAGCTTTGATTCTCTCTAGGCTGGACTATTGCAACAGCCTCTTTCTAAATCTGCCTGCCTCTACTCTCCGCCCTCTGCAACTCATCCAGAACAGGACTGCAAGACTTGCCCTTGGCCTCAAGCCCATGGATCGTATCTCTCCAGGACTGAAATCTCTGCACTGGTTCCCAGTGGCTGTGAGGATTAAGTTCCAAACCCTCTGCATTTTCCACAAGGCCTTCTGGGGCGGGGGGCCTCAATACCTTCAACTCTCTCTTCCTAAATATCTTCCTTCTCAAGCTCTTCCCTCATCTGCCTCCAACTCCCTCAGGGTCAGTCGCTTCTCCAAGCAACAAGTTGGTGGTAGATCTCTTTCTTCGGCTGGGGCCTCCCTATGGATAAGCCTCCTTTCCTTCCTGAAACTTGAGGAGAATCATCTCCGGTTACGGAAGCACCTTAAAATCTTTCTCTTTGCTTCTCCTTTTTCTCCTCCTTTCCCCTGCTGACTTCCTGGCTGAAACTGAAACTGCACTGGTTACCTGGCCACCCTCTGATCTCGGGCCCAGGTCCCACCTTCACCAGTCGCACACCTGCACTGCCTTCCTGGAAACCTACAGACTTGGGGACTGTTCTCTGTATCCCTACAGTCCCACTACCAGCATTTGACATCTGATGTCTGCAATTACCCCTGCACTTGCCACCAGCTGGCCGTACTTTTACTTTGTTATTTATTCTATTATGTCATGTACTGCACTGTCCCCTCCCCATGCACTTGTGCGATCTGAATGACACTTGGCCTAGTAGGATCGTTGTCTCTCTTCTCTCTGTTCCCCCTCCCTTGCCTCTTCGCGCCCTGAAACACTTGTGTATAGGTGCGTTATAAATGCCATATCATATCTAAAAATCCACAAGGGCAAAGGCAGTCTGTGGGTGCCTGGAGGATGTCTTAAGCAGCGTGTGGAGTGAGGTTATTTAGCAGAGATTTAGGAGAGCAAGGTTGGAGGGATAGAGGAAGGAGAGTAGGAGACTGAAGGCAAGAAGGAAGAACATCAGGTGGCAGGAGAAGTGCATAAATAGGTGGGCGGAGGAGCATAAGGTGGTCTCACAAGAATAGAATAGAAGTTGGTAGTATGAGAAGAGCACTGACAGGCAGCAGAATGTGAACATCAGGTGGCAGAAGGAGCATAAGGAGGTCTCACAAGAATAGAATAGAAGGTGGCAGTATGAGAAGAGCACGGGAAGGCACCAGAATGTGAACATCAGGTGGCAAGAGAAGAGAATAAAGTGTTGACAGGCAAGGATTGTAGAGTGGTGCCATGAGAACATGAGGGAGTGGCAGGAAGCAACCAGCGGGAGCGGGATTTAATGCGATATACAGATGACTAACAAGTCTAGGAGCAGGGAGAACAGCAAGGAATGAGAGGAGACAGTCTTCCCAAGGGAGAGGTAGCTGTGAGGCCCCAATATGAAGGGGATGAGTCTATGGTAGCAGGAGGAAGAAGCACATGGTGTGGCATCGAGAACGGCCAGGACTAGAGTAGAGTTAGAAGGACGATGCAGAGGGTGCAAGTCAGGAGTCCAGGGGAGGGAGGTGATGAGACACTCCAGGTTACCGCTGGTAAACCTGCGCCAGAAGGCCTGGTTGCTCCGTCTTCATCTGCTGTGGCCGAGACCCAACAACGTGTACAGATCCTACACTTGTGGCCAAAGTGGATTGAATCCCAACGCCAACAGGAGACAAGCCAAAGGATGATACTTTACCTTACAAAACAAGATCTGATGAAACGTGGGTGCCGGGGCCTTAAAATCAGTTTTGCCATATCCCCGGTGTCTGTTTTAACATGTCTATAGAGCTCCATGTTGCAGCCTTGCATATGGCACCTACTAGTACACTGACTAGGAAAGAAAGTGTGGCTCCAGACACCTTTGAAATAGGTTCGCTTGGCTTTGTAGATTGATCTTTGTGGAGAGTACATAACATTCTCTGTTGCGTTGAACTATCCATCTAGCAATGCCCGACTTGCCGTTTAAGATCCCCCTTTGAACAAAGCCAAATTGCAAAAAGAATGCTTGCTATTCAATGGTCTGGTTAACATGAATTATAGAGACGAATCTGGTAAAACATCTTGGATCTGTACTAAACCCCACAGTGCCTTTTTTACATCGCCAAAGTGGCCCTAAAACTGATAGAAAGTGCATTTTGCCTACTCTCCACATAGAGGTGGCATTTATAAAACCAAAAGTCACGCTGTTAATCAGGTGTGTTAGCAGACAATTATGAAGGGGTTTAAAAGGTGGAAGAGCGAGCCTGTGTAGCACAGTGTTGAGATCTCAACTTGGGGTTGGTATGCTGACTGATGGGTGTAATCTCTTGAAGCATTCCTTGCAAAACTGTACTACTAGTACTTTCTACCATGTAATCGCGTGTTTTGATTTTGTTTATGTTGCTAAAACTGCAAGGTGAAGTTTCAGTGTGTTGTATACCAGGACACTGTCAGGGTATGTTATGTATTGCATTGCATTACCTCTGATTCTGTAACCCATGTCTGGTGCACAAAACAGACATTATCTCTTCCAATTAGTAAATTACCAACACCTTGAGTTTGGTTTATTGACTTCCTTTCAAATGTTTATTCATCTTTGAGACAATTTTGATGTCTAAACTATGACCTCAGCAGCCAAGCTATTACGTTTAATGTGTAAACACTAGGACGTGCAATATATTGCTCTTTCTGCATTCAGAGTTTAAGCCATATGGAAGAAAATGGTGACAATGTATACAATACGTGAATTGCAAATTCCACAACATGGTTAGGCCGCTATGTTCATACAAATAAGGACCAAATGCAGCCTTTTATAAAAATGCTGGCAAAAGATGCAAAGGTATAAACATAAGCAATAACGCAGGAAGGACAGATATTTTGCAAAAACATCAGCAAGAGCAGCCCAGACGCCTTCCCAACTGCAGGGCGACAGGCAGCCAAACCCGTGGCAATTTAAAGATATTCCATGCAAACAAAACTAGCATAAAAGAACAAGCACTCTGGGCACCATTCCATCAAGACTTATCCAGAGAGAAGGTGGCGAGGATACAGGGGCCAGCTTGCTCCAACCCCTCACCAATCTTTTTAGGCAACACGTGACTTCAAAACCCACTAACAAATGACAATGCTAATTAAATCAAGGCCAGTCGTGTGACAAAGAATCCGGACAAAGCAGATGTGGTGCCCCTCCCCTCCCCCCAAGGAATAAAGTGAAACCAAAACAGCAACTCTCCTACCTCTGCCATCCTTCCCCACTGGGCTAAACAATGTCCCATCATGCACTGTAATGGGAGGCAATCACCTTGGACAAGTGGCCGAAGGAAACCGTTAGTCAGTTACTGTCAAAGTTCACACAAAGACCTGTCAATATCTGACTAAAGACCTCCAAAATAGAGAAAGGGTTCCTCCAATTGCTTCTCACAGAGATGGAGGCACTCATACCAAAAGGAGCGATTGATCAGTCCCAGTAATTGAGTACACAAAATATATTCATTCAACATGCCTCTGTGTGCCAAAGAAAGACAAATCACTATTGCCCATTTTGAATTGGTATTAACTGAAAAACTGTAAAAATACACAAAGTTTGAATGATAACCCTTCAAGCCGTCATAAAGTTCCTTCCACAGAGGGACTCCATAGCCATGATTAATAAAAAAGGAGGAATATGTTCCTATTTCCCTCCCCCAGAAGCAGGGGAAGAGGGATGTAGGGGTAATGACATAGATTACTCTTGGTACTGGGATGAGGGATGTGGGGGTAATTACAGGGATTACAATTGGGATACTGGGAGGAGAAAGAGGGCTCTGGGGGTAATGACATGGATTACCATTGGGTTACGGGGACGAGGAACAGGGATGTGGAGGTAATGACCTGTATTACTATTGGGTACTAAAAAGAGGAAGAGGAATGTGGGGATAATGGCATGGATTACCATTGGGGTAGAGGTGAGCTGTGATGCAGAAGAGTGAGGTGAAGGTAGCGGGGGACTGTAACGAGGAAGAGTGAGATTGGGTAGTGGGGTAATGTGATGAGGTAGAGTGAGGTGGGCTTGCAGGGGGCAGTGATAAGAAAGAGTGCAGTGTGGTTCGTGAAAGACTGTGCCGAGGAAGAGTGAGGTGAGGTTGTGTGGTACTGCAACACGGAAGAGGGAGGTGTGCTAATGGAGAGATATTTAGTGCCAACATATCTTCACTGTTAAATCTCGTAAAAGCTCGTTCAGTCAAAACAAAATCTATTGAAAGCGTGCATCGGCAGTACCACACTTTTTATATGTGCAATTTACCAGTTAAAAACTTTAAATGCAAATCTAGCACTTCAAAAAATAATAGCCCCCACCACCAATATTTGCCTCAGAGTCATTTAGGAAGTGATCAACGTAATTTGTAGAATAAAAAGTGGAATTGCTTCCTAAATTAACTTAAGATACTCATTTTCCACTAACTAGCATATTCTGGGATTGCTACCTCTCAATATTTGGAAAGTACTCTTTTCTTTCACTACTTGAAAATGAATTTCACTCTCAATCTTCATGATGTTGGTTTTTCAGAAATTAATAGTCTTGGGTACAGGAATGCATCATTGGAGATATAATCTACTTTTTGTGTACAAGGGCAGCCACTCATTTAGTGCTCACATAGCAACAGGAGACAGCAGCCTCTGATTTTATCTGGTCCCCATTGCCACCCCACGCTCATGACATAACATAACAGGTGTATTTCTAAAGTGCACGTTCACCCCCAAAGGGGCATCTTGGCGCTAATAACAGATGTTTATTTTTACCCAACTTAATCATACTCATTTTATCGACCTCGGAAGGATGAAAGGCTGAGTGGACCTGCCGGGATTCAAACCTGTGACCATGAGGTCAAAAACAGGCCTCTGTGGTGGATGCATTAGTCCACTGAGGCACAGACCCGGCTGGGTCATGGTAGGTGACATCTATTTATTTTAAACTGTTTTTATTAGCATTTATAATGTACATTATCTGTCTTCAGTTATTTATCAACATTTATCCATGTGTACATGGTATTAGGTTAACAACATCACAAACAAACAAAACACAGTAACTCGTCTTCACCAACAGCGCACTCAAATCGGAGCCCCGGCCCTGTTTACTTGACAATCTGGCACCAGACGTCTGGGTGGTTTGCTAATCAGCGCGGTCAGGCTTGGGCGCTCAGCTGTTGGGGCACAGGTCTTGCCAAAAAAGCTATCACATTGTCAGTGTGTTAGGAGAGGTTCACTGTGGTTTATCGTCCGATGGGTGGAACATGTCCCAGACCAGGACTTTCCAGGCCTCATATGCCGGGCCAGCCTCTCCCCCCGCTTTGGCCACCCCCTCTGCCCAGACCCTGGTTTCCACCCCTATTCAGTGTCCCAACTCCTTGTGCCACTTATCAAACTGTGGTCCCCTTGGGGATTTCCATGCCATAGCTATGGCTCCTTTAGCTAGCACGCATACCATGTCCGTGAGTTTCACTACACGTTTCACCTTGCTTATCCTCGGATAGGCACCAAGGAGGCACTCCTTCGGGGACCAATCGTACCTCACTATCCCCGCTCCCCTGCAGACTTGTTCTATTTTGGACCAGAGGGTCTGTGTCTTCGGGCACCCTCAAAACATGTGTAGCATTCCAACTCCTGCACCACACTAGGGGCACAGGGAGTGTGTGTTCTGATTGAATTTAGCTATCCTATCCGGCGTCATATATGTTCTATATAGGATTTGTAATTGGATTAGTCTGTAGCGGGCATTTCTGGACACTTGTGGGGGTATGCTAGGACCCTCTCCTATTCCTTTTCAGTTATATTGTCCCCCAGATCTGTCTCCCATCTCTGCTTCAGTGCATCACTTTTTGGGTCGGGCCGATCTGTCAAGTGTGCATAAAGCCTGGATACAGGTTTCCACCGGTCCCCCAAGTTATACAGCAGTGTCAGCAGTGGGTCCGGCTCTGGTTCTTCCGGCCACTCTTTCCATTTTAGTCTGGCCCACTTCCTGACCCTGCCATACCACAGGAATTGGCCCTTGGGCATGCCCTCTTTTTCCATTGACCCAAATTCTCTAAAGATCCCATCTTCATACGTATCTCCCCAGGTGTAGATGTCATGCCCTTCCCATTTTCGCATCTGAGCCAGGTCTGATCTGGTATTGCACACACCAGTGGCAATCAGGATGGCCGGGGAATAGGGATGTATCCCTCCGGACAGTTTCAGGGTCCTGTTCCAAATTTTCCTTCCCAGTGAAACTATTATCGGGGTCATTCCCAAACACTCTAACAGAGCCGATAGGGTTTCCTTCAAGTTCGCCGGTGGTACCAGCTGTCTAAGTAGTCTAGTCTCTGGGATGGTCTCATCTGCTAGCCACTTGGTCACGTGGCTCAACTGGGCTGCCAGGTAGTATCCCTCCAGATCCTTTAGTTGCATACCCCCTGCTGTATACGGTAATGATAGTGTGCTAAGGGCTATTTTGTGTCTAGTGTTGCCCCCCAGCAGTTCTCTCAATAGTTTTTCGAGTAGTAGGAGTATAAGAACCTCGGCAGCACTATCATTTTAATTACCACAGCCCTCCCCATCACAGATAGTGGCAATTGGGACCAGAACTTTGTTGAGTTCCTTAGCCCCTGCACCGCGACTAGGGTGTTACCGCCATGCATTTGTTTGGGTGTGTGCCAGATGTTGACCCCCAGATATCTGAACGTATTTGTTTTCCATTGAATTCCCACATCTGGGAGTTCTGCCTCTGTGCACACGGCCAACCTTGCTAGTGGGAACACACTCGACTTTTCTTTGCTAAAGGCGATCCCTGACACTCGAAAAAGGTTTTCTAGGACCTCCAGTATTGTTGGAATGTTGAGATGGGGGTCCCTCAGGTACAATAGTACACCGTCTGCATACAGCGAGACTATGTCATATTGGTATCAGGTAATAATATCCCCATATATATGGTTGCCGTAAATAATATCGCCGGGAAAATGTTGTGGCGATATTATTTGGGTGACCATATATATGGGGACAGGGGCAAAAAAAATAAACATTTTTTTTTTTAAAAACAAAAAAAAAAGAAAAAAAAATGTTTGGGGGTTGCGGAGGTGTCCACCGCATGTTCCATGCAATAATGTCACCACAAAAAACGGCAATTGTTCGGCAATATTTTTGCATGGCGAGATTTTTGTGGCGACATTATTACATGGAACCATGATATTCACCCCCTACTCTGATGCCTGCGTCGAAGAAGTGTCTCCTCATGTATGTTGCTAGTGGTTCCAGGCCTAAGATGTGGAGCATCAGGGATAATAGGAAGCCCTGCCGGGTTCCTCTCTGGATTTACCATAGCCCAGACACTGTCCTCCCAGTTTTTACTCTGGCCACCGGTGACTTGTATAGTATTTTTATCCATCGGATAAAGCGTTCCCCCAACACAAATTGCCTCAGGACCTCCAATAACCACTCCCAGTATATAGAGTCAAATGCCTTTATGGCGTCTAAGGATGCAACCGCGTAGGAGTCGTGTGAATCCTTTGTCTGTGCCACAATGTGTTGGAGTCTATGAAGATTCTTTGATGTATTTTCGACCAGGTATAAACCCGTTCTGGTCTTCATGTACTAGTGTCCCTATCACCCCATCCAATCTTTTGGCTAATATTGTCGTCAAGATTTTAATGTCGTAGTTGACTATGGCCAGTGGTCTGTATGAACCACAGTCGTCTCTTGGTTTCCCTGGTTTGGGTATTGGCACCACTAGCGTTTCTCTCATATTTCTCGGTAGTATCCCTCTTTCATATGACTCTTTTAACACTTCTAGGAGGGTGGGGGCCAATTCTGCATCATATGTTTTATAACATTCGGGGGGGAAATCTTTGCTGCCTGGGGACAGTGACTTGATTGCCTCAGTTATGTCTTCGGCAGTCAAATCTCCATTGAGGATGGCTCACTGGGGTTCGCTCAGTATTGGAAGGCCTATCTCGTCTGGCGTGTCTAGGATGTTTTCCTGCGGCATGGTCTCTGCATGGCCATATAGGTGGGAGTAAAACTGCTTAAAAATGTCATTGGAATCTGACTGGGATGTGTGGGCCTTGCCGGTGGAGTCTTTAATTTCGGTAATTGGGTGTTTCGGGTGTTCCCTCCTGCAAAACCACGACAAGAGTCTGCCTGGCTTGTCGCCTTTCACATGTGCCCTAGTGGTTTAACCACATAGTCAAATTTTGCTAGTCTGGCCCATGCGTCCTGGCAGGTTCCCCTAATTGCGGACAGCTCCACCTCTGCCTACCTTGTCCTCGGGCGGTGGCTTCGAGTTGTGTGATCCGCCTTTCCCCATCCTCTAGCTCGCCCCTCAGTGTTCTTCTAATTCCGCCTGCGCTAGCAATGATTTCCCCTCTGACCAGCACTTTCAATGCCTCCCAAGTTGTGTCCCATCCCCTCACACTCCCCACGTTCATATCTTAGTACTCTCTTATTTTGTCTCTGAGGTCTTCCTTGAAGGCGCAGGCTGTTAGAGCCTCTGTTGGCATTTGCCACAATGGTATGGGTGGCTTAGGCCCTCGCTTTTTCCATTCCATTAGAAGCGGAGAATGGTCAGATATTGATCTTCCCAAGTATGACGCTGATTCTACCTGGGGCAGGTGCTGTCTGTCTATTAACAGATAGTCAATTCTGGTGTACAGTGTGTGGGGAGATGAGAAGTTAGAGTATTCCCTATCTGTCGGTGCAGTTCCCGCCATAACTCTGCTAAGTCTAGGTTGTCTAGTACCTTGTTTAGTGAGGAGGGGTTAGGGTTGAGCGTTGGGGATTCGATCTGTCCAGCGCGTGGTCACATATGCAATTGAAATCGCCCCCCCCCCTTATGAAGAAGCAGCCTCGGTATGGTGTGAGTCTGGCTCCCAGCCTAGTGAGGTATGCTGAGGTCCCCTGATTGGGGAGATAGGAGTTGACAATGCAAATATATAGTTGTTCAATGCTGCCCCTCAGAATCAAGTACCTCCCCTGTGTCTTCCTCCTTGGACAGTAGCTTAAATGGGATGGCCCCATCTATCCATGTGTAAACCCCTCGAGCATATTTAGAATATGGGGCGCCAAAACTCTGTCCCCCCACCATTCCGTTATTTTTGTAGAGCTTTCCACATTGAGGTGTGTTTCTTGTAAGAGTTCAATGGAGATGCGCTTCCTCTTTAGGTAGGATCTAATTCTGTTTCTGCTCATGTAAGAGCCCATCCCCCGGACATTCCATGTCAGTACCTTAATGTCAGCCGCCATCTCTGAGCTGCAGTGACCCCATCGTCTCTTCCAGTGCTCGCCGTGCTCCAGTACCCTTTGTGGTGAAGACTAAAAAACATTTCAACCAATAACTTGTCGAACTCAAACAACTGCACCCAGCTGTTGCGCAGTGTGGGCAACGCTCAGGTGCCCCTGCCAGGCCTATCCAGGACATTTCAGGCAGGTAGTTGTGCAACAGCAACAGGCTGGCACCAGTCTGTTCGTGGGGTCGAGCCGTCCTGCTCATGTGCGACGTTGTGGTAGGTCTCCCGTCTTCCAGCGAAGGAAACAATCCTGCTCCTTTTTTAGTTTCTTAATTGTTCTCAGCTAGGTATTTCTTCTTCTGACACTGTGTGATTCATTTTGCTGGTTCCTCATCCCCTTGTTGTGTTCCAGCCACATGTTGGCCGCAGCTGGTGTCTCTAAAAAAATAGCACATCCTTTATGTATCACCTTGAGCCTGGACGGATACATTAACATGTACTTGAGATTGAGTTGACGTAGCCTCGCTTTAACTGGGACAAAAGAGTTTCTAGCTCTCTGGACTGCCGGAGTATAGTCCGGGTAAATGGTAATTTTGGCGTTGTCTCTGTTTAGGGTTCCCCCTTCGCGTGAGTGGCACAGTATGACTTCTCGGTCTTGGAAATTAAGGATTCTAGCTATGATCGGGCATGGGTATGAGCCAGGCAGTGGTTTCTTCTGGAGGGCCATGTGCGCTCTTTCGACACCCCTGTGAGAGCCGACCAGCTCCTATTTCTTGTTGTAGTAGGGTTTCTATGAAGTTTGTGGGGTTGGGGCCTTCCATTCCTTCAGGAATGCCGAGCAGGCGAACATTATTGTGTCTGGACCGTCCCTCTGCATCTTCAGCCCTTTCTTCCAGAATCTTATTGCGCCTTTCCAGCTCCGCCACTCAGTTCTGCACATCTTTCAGTGTTGTGGACATTTCATGTTGTCCGTTTCTGTGGTTGTCACTCGTTCCGTGAGGTTACGTATGTCTTGTCGCATTAGCTGCATGTCCGATTTCACTTCCTCTATTTTAGTGTCTATGAATGAGCGCAGCCCAGATATGGCCTCCAGTATCTGTTTGTCTTTGCCTTGCCCCTCAGGAGGATGTTGTATCGGGGCCGTCTCTCTGGATTCTGTTCTCTGTTCTTTGGGACTAACTGCTGCAAAGGACTCCATAATATTGGCCTTACTTTTTCCTTTGGAGGAGGGCATCTCCATGTGGTATGGGCTGGGGCAGCTGTAGGCCACCGGGCGAAATTGCAGTGCCTGTGGACCGGGATTTGGCACGTATCTGTGCTTCTATGTTTCTCCCCATGTGTTTCCTAGGTGGTAGGCTTTGCTATGCTAGGCTTGTTGACTTCCCGGGGATACTCGGCCTCGTGGCAGAGCCAGTCAGGGGTGTTCCGTTAGTTCAGCTCACTCTGCTGCCAGGCAGTGTGCTCTGGGGAAGATGAGGCAGGATCTATGTTCCTTCTTGCCCTTGAGGTGATTCTTCCTCTTTTCGCTCTGTTGATCTTGTGTGGGTTGATTACCGAATGACGTGGCTCTCCTCTCACTGCTTAGCGCCTGTTACCTTTTCAGGTAAGTGTTGCGTGGTTTGGCGAAGCTGGTTGGTGTTCTCGGTGTCACTCAGTGCAGACGTTGGATTTCGGGGTGTAACCAGGTCTGTCAAGTCAGCTGTAGCTTGCTTGAGTAGCTCTCAATTCCGTGGGTGACTGCGTTGGGTTTTATTAGCCGTTGTCACCCACACTCTTTGGTGTAAAGCACTATATAAACTCAATAAACATAAACATGAACAAAAACATAAACTTGTTATCCGTGCTTGGGCCTCACGTATTGCTCCGTTGCGCCCGCTTGTGCAGTATGTGGGCTTATTTTAGGCTGTTGTTCCTAGTACTGTCTCTGCGTGCAGGCTGCCTCTTGGTCTTGTTGTGTGTCAAATTTGTTATTAGGTGTTTCTGGGGGGGGCTAAGCCTCAGCCCTGTGATCTCTGTCTCAGGCTGACTTGGACAGGTGGTTGGGGTTACCGCTCAGTGGTGCGTTCTCTGTGCAGTCCACTCTCGTGCCCCTCCTTCCCCCAGCCACTGCTTACGTGTACTGCACCACTCGTGGAGAGTGTCGTCCCCTCTGGCACGTGTCCCTTCACCCAAGCCCTTGGGTCTCACCTCCAGTCTGGTGCAGCTCCAGATTAGGCTCCAGGACCAGGTTCCCCCCACCCCCTGCTCCTTGCAGCCCACTGTGCTCCTTTCAGCCTGTGCCGCAGTCTCCTGGTCCTTTGTTATGGAGGCCTCCGTTCGGGTCCCAGTTGCAGTCGGCGGTCTCAGCGGCAGCCGGCTGGCGTTCACTGCCCCTCTTATCTTCCCTCAGTTTATCCCTCCTCGGGCTCAGGAGGCATTGGCTCTAGTCACACACAGCTCCAGGCGACTCCCCGGAGGTCGCAGCACACCGGGTGATATTTCGCACACAGTCTGCCTCAGACTTTCATGACGCCCACCATCTTGGTTGCTGCGGTCGCTCGGCTTCAGGTGCCTGGTTCTGGGGATCGCCGGCTCCGATTTCTCCTGCGCTCTCCACACAGTGTGCAGGATCTGTTTATCTTCTTAAACGTTCATTTTTAGGCTCAGTTGGTGTGGATTTGCCGTCCTAACAGGATCTGCTATAGGATCTAGATGGGAGCTCTGACTTCGCACGTCCTCACATCTTGCAGCCAGGCCACGCCCGATAGTAGGTGACATCTATACCATTCCACATACTGTTCAGATTTTGCTCCACTCATTTTACTGCAACCTCATGCTGCACTCGATCCTCCATAATCTCCCCTTTTCATTTTAATGGGTGTAGTTAGTGTGTGAACATATGCGATTGGCTGTAGTATGAAAATTTGGGAGAGCCTCTAAATTGGCCCACAAAGACCTACATCTGGGAGAAAAAAAAATTCTGCCCTAGGTCTTAGTATGTATGGCATCGCGCAGCTTTTTTTATTCAATATATAGATATAGAGGAATACACCAGCAACACATTACAAAGCACAATATTTAAGAGCAGTGGGAAGAAAAAAAGGAAAAAGGACAAACCTTCTAGGCCTTGTGAGTATTCAGAACGTGCAAGTGCAGCAAGGAAGAGGGCAGAGTGGGTAAGTGCTGAGGAGTCCAAGCTCATGGGTGAGCCACAGATGAAGTGCTGGGATTGTTAGTGCTACGCGGCCGGGAGCCGTGTTAGGTGTAGTGCGAACCTCCAGGGCGAGGGTGTGTCAATGCAAGTGCTGAGGGTAGACAGGAGCTGGGCCGATTAGGTGTGGGAGGTCGGGCCACGAGGATGTATAAGAGGGCCCCGGACACCAATCACAGCAACTGTGGGATTAGCAGAGGAGAGAAGAAGGTAAGGAGGCGGTAAAGAGGAAAGTCTTAAGGAGCATCCGGAATTTAAGAAAGTCCTGCTCAAGGCACAGAGGGCAGAGCCAGCTGAGGAAAGAATGACCACCTACCCTCTGTTTAGAAAAACTGCTTTACACACAAAGAGTCGGTGCCAGAGGAACGTAGTGGTTTAGAGGGAGAGTATTTAGTAAGATAAAGTTGAGGATTAGCTGGAAAGGTCGCAGAGTGGAAGATGGTAGATTCAGGAGGATGCTATTGTAATAGTCAAGCCTAGAGAGAACCAGGGCTCGGGTAACATTGATTTGATATGATATGATAAGGCATTTGTAATGCACAAGTGTTTCAAGGCGCGACGAGGCAAGGGGGAACAAGGGGAGACAGACAACAATCCTACTAGGCCAGGTGTCATTCAGATCGCGCAAGTGCAAAGGTAGAGGGGAAGGGACAAGTGCAGTACAGGGTTAAGAATACAAGATAAATAATAGGGCCAGCTGGTGGCAAGTGCAAGGTAAGTGCCGGGAGGAGGGGCTGTAGGATACAGAGACAGTCCCGTAGTGCAGGGAGGTAGTTCAGGAAGAGTGGCTGGGCCAAGGACTGAGATCGGTGAGTGGCCCAGTTGCAGATTCAGTGCAGGTTCAGTGATTTTAGCAGGGGAGAGAGGGAGAGAAAGCGGAGGCAAAGAGGAAGGTTTTGAGCCTCTGGGGCAAAGTGAGAAAAGGGAGAATTCCTTTGAGAAGGAAGAGCTGAAAGCTGGACTTCTTGGCAATGTCCTGAGTGTGAGGGAGGAAGGAGAGAGAGGAGTCGAAGATGACTCCAAGGTTTTTGGCTTCAGAAGAAGGAACAGGGGGAGAGCCCAAGGGAAGAAGGAGGGAGCAGCGGGCCCAATGGGAAGGATCTCAGTTTTACAGGCGTTGAGGTAGAGATCACTAGCGGTGCACAAGGACTGGATGCCAGATAGGAAGTCAAGGATGATGGATGGTGCAAGAGGGTCAGCAGAAAGTTTGAAAAAGAGCTGTGCGTTGTCTGCATAACACTGGAAGTTGTTCTCAGCTAGGTATTTCTTCTTCTGACACTGTGTGATTCATTTTGCTGGTTCCTCATCCCCTTGTTGTGTTCCAGCCACATGTTGGCCGCAGCTGGTGTCTCTAAAAAAATAGCACATCCTTTATGTATCACCTTGAGCCTGGACGGATACATTAACATGTACTTGAGATTGAGTTGACGTAGCCTCGCTTTAACTGGGACAAAAGAGTTTCTAGCTCTCTGGACTGCCGGAGTATAGTCCGGGTAAATGGTAATTTTGGCGTTGTCTCTGTTTAGGGTTCCCCCTTCGCGTGAGTGGCACAGTATGACTTCTCGGTCTTGGAAATTAAGGATTCTAGCTATGATCGGGCATGGGTATGAGCCAGGCAGTGGTTTCTTCTGGAGGGCCATGTGCGCTCTTTTGACACCCCTGTGAGAGCCGACCAGCTCCTATTTCTTGTTGTAGTAGGGTTTCTATGAAGTTTGTGGGGTTGGGGCCTTCCATTCCTTCAGGAATGCCGAGCAGGCGAACATTATTGTGTCTGGACCGTCCCTCTGCATCTTCAGCCCTTTCTTCCAGAATCTTATTGCGCCTTTCCAGCTCCGCCACTCAGTTCTGCACATCTTTCAGTGTTGTGGACATTTCATGTTGTCCGTTTCTGTGGTTGTCACTCGTTCCGTGAGGTTACGTATGTCTTGTCGCATTAGCTGCATGTCCGATTTCACTTCCTCTATTTTAGTGTCTATGAATGAGCGCAGCCCAGATATGGCCTCCAGTATCTGTTTGTCTTTGCCTTGCCCCTCAGGAGGATGTTGTATCGGGGCCGTCTCTCTGGATTCTGTTCTCTGTTCTTTGGGACTAACTGCTGCAAAGGACTCCATAATATTGGCCTTACTTTTTCCTTTGGAGGAGGGCATCTCCATGTGGTATGGGCTGGGGCAGCTGTAGGCCACCGGGCGAAATTGCAGTGCCTGTGGACCGGGATTTGGCACGTATCTGTGCTTCTATGTTTCTCCCCATGTGTTTCCTAGGTGGTAGGCTTTGCTATGCTAGGCTTGTTGACTTCCCGGGGATACTCGGCCTCGTGGCAGAGCCAGTCAGGGGTGTTCCGTTAGTTCAGCTCACTCTGCTGCCAGGCAGTGTGCTCTGGGGAAGATGAGGCAGGATCTATGTTCCTTCTTGCCCTTGAGGTGATTCTTCCTCTTTTCGCTCTGTTGATCTTGTGTGGGTTGATTACCGAATGACGTGGCTCTCCTCTCACTGCTTAGCGCCTGTTACCTTTTCAGGTAAGTGTTGCGTGGTTTGGCGAAGCTGGTTGGTGTTCTCGGTGTCACTCAGTGCAGACGTTGGATTTCGGGGTGTAACCAGGTCTGTCAAGTCAGCTGTAGCTTGCTTGAGTAGCTCTCAATTCCGTGGGTGACTGCGTTGGGTTTTATTAGCCGTTGTCACCCACACTCTTTGGTGTAAAGCACTATATAAACTCAATAAACATAAACATGAACAAAAACATAAACTTGTTATCCGTGCTTGGGCCTCACGTATTGCTCCGTTGCGCCCGCTTGTGCAGTATGTGGGCTTATTTTAGGCTGTTGTTCCTAGTACTGTCTCTGCGTGCAGGCTGCCTCTTGGTCTTGTTGTGTGTCAAATTTGTTATTAGGTGTTTCTGGGGGGGGCTAAGCCTCAGCCCTGTGATCTCTGTCTCAGGCTGACTTGGACAGGTGGTTGGGGTTACCGCTCAGTGGTGCGTTCTCTGTGCAGTCCACTCTCGTGCCCCTCCTTCCCCCAGCCACTGCTTACGTGTACTGCACCACTCGTGGAGAGTGTCGTCCCCTCTGGCACGTGTCCCTTCACCCAAGCCCTTGGGTCTCACCTCCAGTCTGGTGCAGCTCCAGATTAGGCTCCAGGACCAGGTTCCCCCCACCCCCTGCTCCTTGCAGCCCACTGTGCTCCTTTCAGCCTGTGCCGCAGTCTCCTGGTCCTTTGTTATGGAGGCCTCCGTTCGGGTCCCAGTTGCAGTCGGCGGTCTCAGCGGCAGCCGGCTGGCGTTCACTGCCCCTCTTATCTTCCCTCAGTTTATCCCTCCTCGGGCTCAGGAGGCATTGGCTCTAGTCACACACAGCTCCAGGCGACTCCCCGGAGGTCGCAGCACACCGGGTGATATTTCGCACACAGTCTGCCTCAGACTTTCATGACGCCCACCATCTTGGTTGCTGCGGTCGCTCGGCTTCAGGTGCCTGGTTCTGGGGATCGCCGGCTCCGATTTCTCCTGCGCTCTCCACACAGTGTGCAGGATCTGTTTATCTTCTTAAACGTTCATTTTTAGGCTCAGTTGGTGTGGATTTGCCGTCCTAACAGGATCTGCTATAGGATCTAGATGGGAGCTCTGACTTCGCACGTCCTCACATCTTGCAGCCAGGCCACGCCCGATAGTAGGTGACATCTATACCATTCCACATACTGTTCAGATTTTGCTCCACTCATTTTACTGCAACCTCATGCTGCACTCGATCCTCCATAATCTCCCCTTTTCATTTTAATGGGTGTAGTTAGTGTGTGAACATATGCGATTGGCTGTAGTATGAAAATTTGGGAGAGCCTCTAAATTGGCCCACAAAGACCTACATCTGGGAGAAAAAAAAATTCTGCCCTAGGTCTTAGTATGTATGGCATCGCGCAGCTTTTTTTATTCAATATATAGATATAGAGGAATACACCAGCAACACATTACAAAGCACAATATTTAAGAGCAGTGGGAAGAAAAAAAGGAAAAAGGACAAACCTTCTAGGCCTTGTGAGTATTCAGAACGTGCAAGTGCAGCAAGGAAGAGGGCAGAGTGGGTAAGTGCTGAGGAGTCCAAGCTCATGGGTGAGCCACAGATGAAGTGCTGGGATTGTTAGTGCTACGCGGCCGGGAGCCGTGTTAGGTGTAGTGCGAACCTCCAGGGCGAGGGTGTGTCAATGCAAGTGCTGAGGGTAGACAGGAGCTGGGCCGATTAGGTGTGGGAGGTCGGGCCACGAGGATGTATAAGAGGGCCCCGGACACCAATCACAGCAACTGTGGGATTAGCAGAGGAGAGAAGAAGGTAAGGAGGCGGTAAAGAGGAAAGTCTTAAGGAGCATCCGGAATTTAAGAAAGTCCTGCTCAAGGCACAGAGGGCAGAGCCAGCTGAGGAAAGAATGACCACCTACCCTCTGTTTAGAAAAACTGCTTTACACACAAAGAGTCGGTGCCAGAGGAACGTAGTGGTTTAGAGGGAGAGTATTTAGTAAGATAAAGTTGAGGATTAGCTGGAAAGGTCGCAGAGTGGAAGATGGTAGATTCAGGAGGATGCTATTGTAATAGTCAAGCCTAGAGAGAACCAGGGCTCGGGTAACATTGATTTGATATGATATGATAAGGCATTTGTAATGCACAAGTGTTTCAAGGCGCGACGAGGCAAGGGGGAACAAGGGGAGACAGACAACAATCCTACTAGGCCAGGTGTCATTCAGATCGCGCAAGTGCAAAGGTAGAGGGGAAGGGACAAGTGCAGTACAGGGTTAAGAATACAAGATAAATAATAGGGCCAGCTGGTGGCAAGTGCAAGGTAAGTGCCGGGAGGAGGGGCTGTAGGATACAGAGACAGTCCCGTAGTGCAGGGAGGTAGTTCAGGAAGAGTGGCTGGGCCAAGGACTGAGATCGGTGAGTGGCCCAGTTGCAGATTCAGTGCAGGTTCAGTGATTTTAGCAGGGGAGAGAGGGAGAGAAAGCGGAGGCAAAGAGGAAGGTTTTGAGCCTCTGGGGCAAAGTGAGAAAAGGGAGAATTCCTTTGAGAAGGAAGAGCTGAAAGCTGGACTTCTTGGCAATGTCCTGAGTGTGAGGGAGGAAGGAGAGAGAGGAGTCGAAGATGACTCCAAGGTTTTTGGCTTCAGAAGAAGGAACAGGGGGAGAGCCCAAGGGAAGAAGGAGGGAGCAGCGGGCCCAATGGGAAGGATCTCAGTTTTACAGGCGTTGAGGTAGAGATCACTAGCGGTGCACAAGGACTGGATGCCAGATAGGAAGTCAAGGATGATGGATGGTGCAAGAGGGTCAGCAGAAAGTTTGAAAAAGAGCTGTGCGTTGTCTGCATAACACTGGAAGTTGGAGGAGAAGGAGGAGATGAGGCATGCAAGCATAGTAAGGTAGATTTTAAAGAGCCAAGGACAGAGGATAGGACCCTGGGGGACACCACAGGCAGAGAAGGAAGTAAGAGAGCAGAAGGTGTCCAGGATGACTTGGGAAGAGCAGTCAGTAAGGAAGGATGTCAGCCAGTTTAGTGGCCGTTCCGAGGTACAAAGGGTATCGTGGAGCCTTTGTGTGAGGATGGAATGGTTGACTGTGTCAAAGGCACAGGAGAGATCGAGAAGGATGAGGACATCTGGGGCGTTGGAGTCCGGAGATGCAAGCAGTTCTTCACAGGTGTTCAGAAGAACAGTTGCCATGCCTCTGGATGCTCAGAATCCAGATTGATGGTCGTGAAGACCACCAACAAGTTCAGTGTGTGAGTTGAGTTGGGGCAATGCCAGCTTCTCCAGCAGCTTCCGTAGGAAGGGGGTGATGGAAATAGGGCAGTAGTTGGCAGGGCAGGTAGGGTCTTTTGAAGGTTTTTTCAGGAGTGGCACACAAGGGAGTGCTTAAGGGAGGAGGGAAAAGATCCAGTGTCAAAACAGTGGCTGCAGAAATCAGCGAATGCAGGGACAAGAGAGCTAATCGTATCCTTGATGGACCAGGATGAGCAAGGGGAAACCGGTTTAGAAGAGAAGCTTGAAAAAAAAAAACGTCCACCTAAAATGTGAAATGTTAAAGTAAAAATAAAAAAGCCATTTCAGCTAAGTCGCAAATGCCATAGCACCATCCAGTTGCCAATATCGGAAGTTAACCTTTGTTTCAGAGCCACATGAAAATTGTGGATATGAAAACGAGCTCAAATGAAAGAATTTTCACTCCACAATATAGTCTTTGCATTACAGCGCAGTGCTAATATATATATTGACCAAGCGCTCAGTCGAGCGTAAAACATGTTGTTAGCAGGTCGTGCCCACGGGCGTCCTGCCTCTGTTATTGCTGCTTTCCCAGCCGTGCTTTTTGTTTATACAATTTTGTTTAATTTATTAAACTTACTGTACAACCTCTTCCCCATGTGAGCTGCGCATTATTTTTGATTGGATCCTGTCATACGATCCGCGGAGAGTGCGGTCCCTCCCTTTTCCTCCTTTTTTTATTGATATATATACATATATACAAATAAATAATAGTGCAGTGGTCGTCGTACTATAGTTAAATTCTGTAACAAGTTCCAAAGGAAACCCAAAAATTGAATGGCTAATAACTTGACTTGCATGATGGATTTGGCTGATAAATTGACAACAAAGTTTGCCAGCGGTGTCCCACCTCACCCCCCACACCCGTCTGAACTGGAATTATTGGGAAAGATGTGCTACAAAATGAAAAGGTTAAGCAAAAAAAACACTGTTCCTGTCCTGCTCCCTTTCAATTCCGCCATAGAGAAAAAGTCCACATTTCCATGCAATGCACAACAAAAACTGGGCAGAATTGGAGCAGATACGAAACAACTTGGGAATGAAGCATTAACTTGATTTCCAGGAGGGGTCTGGGGTTATTCTGTCCAGTAGTTAAAATATTTTTGACGGAGAAGGGGGGTGCCCGACATCTCCCAAAAATATAGCTATATCTCCCATGGTACTTTGCAGCAGAGAGGCTTTTCAGAAATGAAAAAGCCAGTTATGTTTTGTTTGATGCAAGAGATAACCTTAGTTATAATGGGTAAAAATGAGGCTAGACGAAAACAAAGTGTCGAATAAATGCCATTTCGAGGAGGAAAAAGGATGAAATGGAAGCAGGCTAGATATGGGGAGGGGGAAGTTTACGCATAACAGGGTTATACTGGGGACAACCACAGTTATGGTGCAGTACACACATACAATGACTGACACCTAACCAACCCCTACTTCCTTCCTGAGAGCACACTAACGGGGTGGGCTGTATTTTTGTTTCTTTTCCCTGCTCTCCAGTTTCACTGCCCCCTGCCCCGCTTAACAGTGTACCATTTAGACCTTGAAGATCGCAGTGTGTAGGGGAGTTGAACATACAATACATGCAATCAGGCACAGATAACGGGGTATATGCAGGAAGGGTTTTGTAAGCTGTAATGCTGTGATGTTTTTCAAATACTTAATTTCATCTCTGCCCGAGGAAGTGGAGTTATTACACGAATGCTCGCAAATATGCAAAATAAATGACTGTTAGCCTAATTAAGGTAGCGACTCATTTCCTTCTGGATCAACTTTCTATTCAGCCCTTGGTTAAAACAGTATATATTACACGGCCACGTTAGTGGCCATGTAGTTATGGTTAAATTGCTAATCTCATAGGAAGAGCACTTTTTGGACGGCTTATAACTTCGCTCCCCTTCTACGAATCCTCACTAGACTTTGCATTGTATATGGCGCACTCTGAATTTTTTTGCAAAGTTTGGTGAAGTTTGGTCCAGGGGTGGCAAAGTTATAGGGGGGGTCCCAAAAGTTTTTTTTCCCATAGACTGAATGGGGGAAAAACTTTGCGCATGGCTACAGATCAAACCGCTGGATGGATTTTCACCAAATTTGCAGCAGCAGCAGCGGGTTGGTCCCGAAAGTGTGCTTTTGCAAATTTGGTGAAAATCCATCCAGTACTTTTTTTTTAAACGATGAAAAAGTAGGTCTGAAAAAATTAGTGATATCCGCGGACAAGATAACGATTGGCTAATCGGGCACGTTATGTCCGCTGACATGTGACGCGGTCCCTCATTGGATGGTGAAGAGCGTGAAGTGCGTCACATTTTTCCGATGCGCCCGCCATCTTTCATCCGTGTTTTGGTGTCTGCGGACGTCGCCGCAAAAACATATATAAAAATACAACATTGCACTTGTTAAACTTATCAAATACTGTCTCGGAAGGTGAGGGTTGATGAGGCTGGGATGGGATGTGGCAGCAAGAAGTAAAAAAGTGGTGTTTTTTTGTCATGATAGTCATACGGTACATTTCCAGATGTTCCTCAATATAATGTGCGTAAAGTACAGGCAAAGAACTAATGTGTCTATGTTACAATGTATTTAAAATAATATTGGAGTCAGACTGCCGCCCCCTAGAGTTTGGCATCTGAGGCAGCCACCTGCAGTGTTTGATGGAAACAGCGGCTCTGCATGTGTATGCGAGTACCAGTTCTCATGAATGCACTGAGCCATGTTGTTGCAAAGTGAGAATGTATTTGGATTCTGAGTGAAGGTCACCAGCTTTGATTTTTTCGTTGCGAGATAAGAAAGCCCACGCATGGGACTGAAACTATAAGAGTCATTGTTTTTTGACCTTGAGGGAAAGGGAATATTCAGTAAGAATGCAGGGAGAGGAGGTTGGGAAAAAGGAACATTTGATAAGGTTATGCATTCCAAAATTTTGTAAGGCACATGTAAAATCAGTTCATGAAGATTCTTTGGTGCGAGCGCATTGAGCATTGCAGTCTGAGTTACAAGAACAGAATGGAGACGGTTAATATCATGTAAGTTTGCTTTTGACAACTGTACACCGGAATGAGCTTTATTTTATTATTATCTGAACATTAATTTTGGCAATGTAACTGAAGTACTACTGTGTTTTTGTTTGGGTGTCATTCTTTTGTGGCTATGGGGAGTGCAGATTCTCGGTGTATGTAGATTATGACTAGATTCACCCAGGTTCAACGCTAATATTTCTTTAAAATGTCATGTATGACCATATCGATTTGTGCATCAGTTTCCACGTTCTTTTTGTCTTTTTTGAGATTGTTTGCTGTGCGTGCTAATCGTTAATTTAAACTGTATGCCGAATTCAGAATTCAATGGATGTATTGTAATAAAGGTTGGATATTCATACATATTTTCTGTTATGTTTTCCAAATATCTACATGCTGCCTTACTGCGATTGTCATGGATTCCAGATGCCAAGTGATGGATTCTTCATTCGCCAGGTGCATGTAGTCGCCAACGGCTGGATCACCGTGACTGTTTTGTGGGACGATTGGCCAGGGCCCTTGTGCCCGTACACTGCACTAGCAATTAGGAGTAACATTACATCTTTTATGGTGGTCTAGGCCCAAGTTCATGCCGATGCCCTGGAATTCACTGTGGCACCCAGGCGGTTCGAACACTTTGTGTATGGGAAAAGAACAACGTGTGATTAACATTTTCCATCACGAGCAAAGAAATAAAGTTGCAATTTGATTGAATATGGGAATAGTCGGATGTTCTCGGAGAGTTTATTATGAAATAAAACTACTTTAGAAATTGTACAGTGTTATTGTTTTCTTTTAAAGACCGGTTTAAACTTTCAAATTGTGACGTGCTATGTTGTTAGTTGATGTGTGTTGATTTCCAGGTTCTGCGTCACAGCACGTAGGTCATTATGGATGCATTTGGCTACGCTGAAGAGGAACGTCACCGAGAAAGGTGTTGAATATCACAAGGGTTGGTTATGTGAGGGTCAGGGGCGGAGCATATGATTTAGTGACGTCAGGGCAGTTTACCTTAGGCAGATGCAGCAATGGATAAGAATAGCACAAGATGGACGCGCCCTGCTTTCAGATTTCGTATGTTTCCAAAAGAGGAAAAATTAGGTAAGGTGCATTGGAAATGTTTGCGATAGATCAACGTATGTACAAAAATACATGGTCGAACCCTCGGGACAATAATATTTTCTGAACGTTGCACTTGTGAAACTTATGAAATAATGTTTGCGGAGGTGAGGGATGATGATGATGGCTGGGATATTTCTGACGTGATTTCGAATGAGTTTACAAAGTTTGTAGGGATTTTGTGCACACCTTTTAAGATGAATCATTTGTGTATTCTTTTGACAGTTTTGAAAAAATTAAAACGTGGGTGGATTTCCAGTAAATTTGCGTAAGGCTGATTGGCAACGATCGAAACTCATGGTGTTGCAAATGTGGTAGTGTTTTCTTATTTGACAAGTATATAGTTAAAAAAAATAGCAGTACAGCTTCAGCGACTGAGGGGTAGGCTGTAGCCATGGGCAGTGGGCAGAATGTCGGGGTCATGGTATAAGGTCATGATCCGGACAATGTGGCTACTGGCCATGACCAGAAGGGACAAAACATAGGATTAAAGTGGCCATGTCCACTTCGGACTGGCTTTGTGGTAAAGTTATTCGAAATTAGGATAGATTTGAAAGGGAAGAAAAATGTGCTTGTGGTAATATGGTCACAGGGTTTCATTTTTGCCTTTTGCAGGCTGCCATGGAAAGCTAAGAGGGGCCCTGTATGGAACCCACGCCTTCTATTTCCATGGTGGCCATCTTGGAAAAGGACCTTTGTTTCTAAACCGGGACGCCAAAGGCATCCCAGAATAAAAATAAAAATCCTCTTTTTTAGTAGCACGGGGGACCGCTTTGGAAACGTAGCCTGCGAATGGCATTCATCCCCCATTTTAGGGGTTGGAATGGGGGATAATGGTCCAGAGACCTCGTTATCCACTCTCGCTTCAATTGGGCTGATAACTTGGGCTTCTGGCCCTTTATCCACCGTTGCAGTCCCTGGAACGGAGGATGAACACCATAATATTCCCATTAGCATAACACAAAATGCAAATGGAAATGTTGGAAAATCTTATTGCGTCTATGTACTTTACAGAGAAATATAAAGTAGATGGAGTCTATGCGCTTTTTTTTTAGTTCTATTTTTTAACTGTGAAAGGCGGTTCCTAAAGGAACATTTATTTTGTTTTGTATGGCTTTTTTTTGGCAGTAGAGCTAAGAATGACAGTTGTGAAGGGAACTGAGGGAAGAGGCACCAAACAGTAATATGGAGGGCCAGGTGGACGGGGGAAAATGTTGCGCGTGTGTTATTTCTAAGGTAGGGAGCAGTGTTTCTCATGCTCCTTCATTACAGCAGTGTTGGTGTCTCTTGGGGAGGAGGGATGGCCTTAGCTGATGTCATTTTAAGATAAATAGCAGTTCTGCTTAAAGTATGTACTATGTACTTGATTGTTAATGGCTGAGTACGAATAGGTGTTGGAGCTGTGCAAGGGAAATGTTGAAGGTGCAAGTTCATACATCAGTAGAAAATGTAGTTCCACACTGTCCACAAAGCACAGATCTTATTGTGAAGTCTGTACGGGTTCTCGGACACGTCATCATGCTGTGCGCCAGCATATGGTCATGTAGCATTCTCCGGAAGGTGTGCAATGAAGTCAGATGTTCGTAGACATTATGGTTACACTACACTACTAAAAACCTATGAAATTCAGTAAAAAAACTTTGTTAAAGGGACGTTATGGTTAAGTTGCACTACTAAAAACCTATGGAATTCAGTAAAAAAACGTTGTTAATGGGACGTTATGGTTCCAAGTAAAACCAAAAAACCCTTGAAATTCGCCAGTTATGGTAAGCTAAGCAACCATAACTCGTGCCACCACTGTGCACTGCTAAGACTAACACCCAGGACATCAAAGATGACATCACAAATGTCATTGATGACATCACTGATGACATCACATGTGCATTTACTTTTCATGAAAACTCTGTACAAGGGATTCTTACTATAATGTTGACTAAAAAGTTTCAAGGATCATTGGAAGAAATATCATGAGCTAATTAGTGCATTAAGCAATGCATTGATATAAATAGCATTATCTTTCGAGTGCCTAGTCTGCAGGCTCTCACTCTCTCCTAAATCTTCTCTTCTTATAGCCACATATATCGACCTCCAGGACAGTCCACTCTCTTCCTTTCGTAATGGGCTGACCTGTCCTCTTCTCTACTTTCCTCCTGCTCTCAACTCCTCCTACTGGGTGACCTCAACATCCATCTGGATACTCCCGACCCCTCAGCACCTTTCCACAACATATGTGACTCTCTCTCCCTTTCTATCCTACCCTCTGGCCCCACCCACACAGCGGGACACACGCTTAATCCTCTCATCCCAACTGACATCCCACTATCTATCCCACTCACTACCACCCTATATTGGACTAATCACTCTCTACTATCAACACACTTTAAGCTTTCCTCTCTTCTTGTATCATCACATCCGGCACGTCCACTTGGCTTCAAGGTCACCAGACCGATGAAAAGAGTGACAGTGGCTGCCTTTGCCTCAACCTACTCTTCTCCTCCCATTCCTGTGGCTGACTACCACCCTGACACAGCCCTTGCTAACCTCAATCGCTGTCCATCATTCAGTTATGGTGTACTGCAAACTACCTCTGCCTCAATGCCAGTAAAACTGAGATTGTTTGCATTGGGACCCCTGCTCCCGCTTTCCCACTTTCGCTCTGGCCTGCCTCCCTTGACCCTGCACCCACCCCCACCTGCAAGGCCAAAAACCTTGGAGTCATCTTTCACTCCACTCTCTCCTTCTCCTCTGACATTTCTGACAACTCTAAAAAGTCCATCTATCAGCTACATCTCCTCAGAGGCACTCTACCTTTTCTCACTTTTCCCCAGCGTCTCTCTGTCTCCAGGGCCCTGGTCCTCTCTAGGCTGGACTACTGCAGAGCCTCTTCCTCAACCTCCCAGCTTCTGCCCTGCGCCCTCTGCAAGTCATCCAGAACAGAACCGCAAGAGTTATCCTTGGCCTCAAGCCCGGGATCGCATCTTTCTGGCACGGAAATCCCTTCACTGGCTTCCCATGGCTGCAAAGATCAAGTTCAAGACCCTCTGCATTGTCCGCAAGGCTTTCTGTGGCCTGGGGCCCTCTTACCTGCAAAGCTGCCTACCTAAATGCTGTCCCTCTCGAGCCCTCCGCTCATGTAACTCCAACCTTCTGCGAGTGAGCCGGTTCTCCAAGCAGCGATTTGCAGGGAAATCCTTATCCTCAGCAGGCCCCTCCCTCTGGAATAGCCTCCCTGCCACCCTCCGTCTTGAGCCTGACCTCCTTAAGTTCCGGAAACTCCTCAAGACCTTCCTTTCCTCCTCCTACTTCTCTCTCCCTCTATCCTGCTAACCTAGCTCTCTGCTCTTTCCATCTCCCCCTCCTCTCGCAAACAGTTTGCTGAATGGAAGCCTGGTGTTCTTCAGAGTCTCACAGGTTGCAGGCACCCTCAACAGTCCTCACTGCACTTTCCTCTCGGCCCTTCACTCCACCCCTTGATTGCACTTGAGAATTAACCTAAGAGAGCTGCTCTCTCTGCACTTACCCCAGCCTCCACCAACTAGGTGCACTTGGACCCCTCACCCCTTCCCTTGACCATTCTGCACACTTGCATGATCTGAATGCACCTTGCCTGAGATCGTCTGTCTGTTCTCCCCTGTCTTCACCCCCTAATGTGCACTTGTAAAAAACGGCAGAATAGCCATCAGGCCTATTTGCTGTACTTAACCTATTAAATGTATCACTGTCACTTACTCTGCCTATGCAGACTATTATTGCCTCTGAATTTCAAGGGCTCTGAGTGCCTGTTGTTTCTCCCATTGTTCCCACCCTCCGTGAGCACTTTGAAACACTTATCTGTGTATAGGCGCTTTATAAATAAACATTATCATACCATACCATACCTCTTGGCAACCTTGCACTTGGAGATGTATCTTCAACCCTACAGTCTCCCTACCTGCACTTATCAAACAACTGTTTTCTGCACTTAACCCCTGCACTGCCACCTGCTGGCCGCACTGATTTTTTCTGTGTCTTGATCCTATGTCTTGCACTTCTCTTCCTCCCCTTCCACTGGCACTTTGCCCCTTCCCTCTCCCCTGCACTTCCGCAATCTCAATGTCACATGGCCTAGCAAGATCGTGTCTTTTCCTCCCTTTGTACCCTCCATTGCCTCGTCAGCCTTGAATCACTTGTGTAATGGCGCGCTATAAATAAAATATCATATCAGGTCAGTTTGTATTTTGTAGACCAGCTGTCCAATTGTGTAATATTGAGTGATATGCCCTGCATAAGTTGGAGACAACCTTTGTCTTGATTTCTCTTTTAATTCATTTCCTATCCAGAATTCTTGAGGGGGGATGTATCATTGTAGTTATTAGATTGGGGTTGCCCACCTGAAGTGATATATACATTGACCAACATCTATCTTACAGGCTAGAAATTTACTTTGGAAAAAGGGACATGATGGTTCTAGTGTGAATCAGCAACACGCCATGATTTGCCAGTTATGGTATATAAAGTACCTATAACTTAGCCAGAGATGCTGTTTCTCCCCAGCTGCACAGCATTAGGAAAAGCCCAAACTAGGCCTCATTATTACCAGCAGAAAATCCTACCGATATTACACTCGTGGTCCTGACCTCACCACCTTCAGTTATCCTTCTCCACTAGTCTTGAATAATCTCGGAATCTGGAGCAGTCACAATCAACCACACAGAATTTTATTTTGTTTTTTCCCCCAAACTAAAAACTTGTAGCATAGAAATACACTGTTAAAAATACATGTTATGTGATGTGGCTGGCACCCTTTTTATTGGTATTAGATTTGTAAAGTGCACTAATCTCCTCGCAGGAGGCATTGAAGGGCTAACATCTTTTTTTTAATTTATTTTTATTGAATTCAAAGTGCAAATTGGTTAATTAAAACCTTATACACTATATTGGATAACAATCATATAAAAGTAAAACCATGATAGAACAGCATAAACACAATAACATAATAATACACGGTAAACCAAGGCATATTACGTTACTTCATATAACACCAGCAGGCATATTAATTTTATTTAGGGCCCCTCTACTCATATTCAGATACAATACTAAAACATGTATTCATAATATATCAAAATGTATTAAAAGTTAGCGATTGCCCTCTTCCATATGTAAAAGGCTGCGCCAACATATACCATAAATTCTGCCATGTAAATGGTTGACCAAATTTGATCAGATAGAATCATTCTTAGATCGTTCACCAGCTTACCATAACCCTTATAATACCATTTGTGTAGGTTCTCACACCTCGTGAGTATATGTCTGATTGATTCTACCTCCCTGCGGCAATGTCTGCACAATCTTTCCTCCCTAGGTTTTCCAGACCTATACTCCTTACAATGTAGTATATTAAACCGAAGGAGGACAATGAATCTCACCAAATTTCTATTTCCGGTCTTTAACAAGTAGCACCGAGGATTTGCAGGTTTGGAACCCTTGCAGCGCATAGACCTCATATTGCTTCTTTTTAGAAAGGCAAGTCAGGTTATTACTCACATCCCATTCGAGAGCTTTCTTTTTATACATATACATAGTATTAACTTTCCCTATGTCCGTTATTCCTTTAAGGAAGGAAAGTACTATATCTTTCAGATTAGTCATAAAAGTGTTTGGTTTGTCTCTCTTATACATGTTTTTGTCAATAAGACACATTAGACCCTCTCCCTCCCCTTCCCCTAGCACAATCTTCACGTAGAGCTTACAGCATCGTATTTTCCACAGAGTTTTTTAAAGCCGTTAACCCCAATTCAAACATTATAACTTCAATCGGGTCGACCTTGGTAGGCCCAATAGTGGTCTTCACAACTTCCCCTCTAATTTCCCTAGGTTTTCCATATCTTTTCCTCCCACTGATTCTAGTGCATATAGAGCTCCTGGAATGATGCAGCTCTAATAGATTTCCAAATAACCTTCTATGGAGTATCCACCATTACTTGCCATATATTTTCTCATTACATTCCATTTCTTTGTCACTTTAGATTCTATTATCTCATAATAAAAGTTCTGAGGGGGTTTATTCATAATTGGTATTCCCAAATAGGGGTAAATATCTACCACCTCAAGTATTTCTGCATTAATCTTCCATTGGTATGTCGTCTTATCCTTCTTCCTTTTAGATCCCTCAAACACCATAACCTTAGTTTTATTTATGCTAATACTTAGGTTATTTTCATTGGAATACAGATATAACACATCAAGCATCCTCTGCAAGCCCACCAGTGTTTTGTCTAATAATATTGTATCATCCGCATACATAAGGCTGCTAATAACAAGCCCACCCACATTTGGTGGGAACATTATTTATACTAGAAAACCTATCCCATAGGTCCAATACATAAAGATTATACAACACCAGCAAGGTGTTTAAGTCCCATATTAGTTTTAATTACAGGGGAGAACTGATCACCTTTGCCCAGACAAATAACAACAGTGGTGTCAGAAAGTGAAGGATCATGGGACATATCGTTCTATCTGCCAATTTCTTCCAAAGTATGTCGCTATCAACACTACCAAAAGCTTTTGAATAATCAATGTAACACACATAGAGGCTAGTACCTATTTTATCCACAGTATCTGAGATTATGTGATTAAGCATTACCAGATTATCAAGTGTGCTGTGTTCCTTTCGAACCCCGGTTTGATGGATTGGGAGAAGGCTTTTCTCTTCACTCCATTTATGTATACTACCTACCAACAGAGAGCAGAATATTTTGCAACTACTATCAGTCATAGCCAGTAAGCGATAGTTGTCGAGGATCTTTCTATACCCCTTTTTAAAAATAGGGACAACTATGGCTTTACGCCAGCTATTTGGTATGCTTCCCTTTTCCCATATGGCAGAGAATAAGTGATGTAGGAACACAGCTAATTTTTTGGGGTTACGTTTTATTATGATATTTGCTAACCCATTGGGTCCCGGGGCTCTGCATGCCTTCATTTTATTTATTATTTCCAATATATCCAAGATCTCATATGGGAAAATCTGCCTCCTATTGTTCCAACTCTTTCTATATACATAGTCTTTCCTATTTTCTATATAGAGTTATATTCTACCCATATATCCTGTCCAACATCATTATTGTCTCTATTACTATCTTCCAACAGATGCTGACGATATAGGTGCCAACATTTCTTGGAATCATGTGTTTTACAGAGCACAAAAATGATGTTCCAGTTCCCATTATTAACATTATGCTTATGGGCTTTTAACCAGTTGTTATATCTGGTCCTTGTGATCTTTATTGTTAACAATGTATCCTCTTCCTTTAACCCATGATTCCCTTTAAGGCTCTTTATTTCATCCTTCACCTTTTTTTTCTTCTCAGCAAGCTGGCTGTCGTATTTATTCATATATGTCTTCCCATGGTTTTGTTTAATACTCAGCCTGCATTTATCTCTTAGAATCATGCCCAAAGGATTACCTACCACCTTAAGGCCATTTAATGCTATCTCCTGGTATTCTAGGCGAAGTATATTAAACAAATTAACACATTTTTCCAAATTCTTCTCTGTCCACATAATCCTATTTCCCCCTGCAGAGCTCTGAATGTTCATATCATCCCCTCTCTCCCATTTCTGTAGAGTTATTTTAGCAAGTTTACATCTAAGTACTTTATGATCACTCAAGGAGGTAGATATATGTTCAAATGACGTCTTTATATTCTTTATCCCTTTGCTAACAAACATGTAGTCCAAGCGGTAACTTACTTTACCATTCAACCGGGTATCCTCTCTTTTCCCACCTTCATCCGGCTCCAAATATTCAAACCCCCAATTTTGAAACAATTTCAGCCAAATGATTCCATTCACTATCTGTGTTTGATGTTTACGATTTGAACTACATTTCCCCATCCCAGAGGGAAAAATGTTCATGGACTCATCACAAAGGTCATTCCACTTATCCATCTCCATCTTTGCTACATCACAGTAGGCATTAAAATCTCCCATAATCACTACTTCAGACTCTGGAGATTCCAAAAGCCAACATTCTATTGTGTAATTTACAATCTCTCCTATGTCTAACATATTCGCCACCCCCCCCCCCCCCCCACACCCCTGGGCGGTGAGTATGCATTAATTATTAATATTTCCCCCAAGATAACCCATATTACCTATTATGGCACACATGACAAAAGGGGAATTCCCAAACCGGCCATACTCTCTAAGAAGGATATGATTTTTTGCCCCTATACATAGGCCACCCGCCAAGTGCTCCTTTCTACCACCAATGGCCAATTTACTCAGAATGTTATAACCCTCCAATAACATTTCTCCACTCACCACGTTTCTTGTAAGGCGAACACATCACAATCCTTCAGTAATTTTATTCCATCTATATGAAGTAAGGAATTAAAACCCCTACTGTTGCAAGAAAGAAAAATAGGCTCATTGCCAGCAACCTCATCTCAATAACCAGGGAAGCAAGCTCTATCCGGATTCCACATTTCCATATTATTTTCCCCTCTCACATCCCCTACTTTTTGGTTCTTCGGAGAGATTACTGGGGGTTTGCTTTTTTAGATTCAATATTAACATTGTGATTACATATTATAATTTCAAATCCTTTTCCCCATATTATTTTGGAATATTCCCCAAGCAGATCTACAATCACTGCAGTTCCAAATTGTACTATTGCCCAGTTTTCCCAGTTACCTTGTTCTAGCAATATTACTCTCTCAATATCTGTTGACATGATATTTTGTAATTGGGGCATCTTCTGCAATTGCTCTAACAGCCAGGTCCAGTTCATATCGGGACTCTCCTCCAATGTGACTTTCTTGATAATTTGAATGCTCTTACCCAAGCTACAGTTATCAGGCTGATTGCCTCTTTGTCCATGAGACGTGCTGACGCTTCCCTTTATATTGTTTTTACTCATTGCCAATCTTTCCATTTCTGCTATATATATATATCTTCTTCTCGAGTTTGAGAGATTGGGCTAACTTATTAATAGGGATATTTAAACATCTCACATCACTTCCGCCATCGTTCTCATCTTCACGTTCCACCACTTCTGGCTCATATGATTTCCCTTTCAGCCATTTTTCTAAGGCCCCATCTTTTTTGGTGGGGATAATATTATTTTCATCTATTACATTGTGATTCTCAGTGATCTCAAACCTATTTCCCACCTCCACACATTCTATGTCAATAGGGGGCGTCTCTGCCAGGGCTATACTATTTCTTTTTACACGCTTCTTCTTTCTAGCTTTAGCTGTATTCCCCTTCCTTCCAATACCGTTGTTGTTATTTTGTTTTCGTCTTGTCCGTTTCTTTGACCCATGAGTAGGTATCGGGTCCCCTTCAAGGCTAATATAATTTTCTTCTATTCCAATTTTCTCTGATTTATTTCCCTCCGATTCATCATACTCCACCTCCTGAGCTCCCAGTTTCTCACTTTCTTCATCCACTATCAGACATAACTCGCACAAATCGCCCATATTCTCCAACCACCACCCCCACTTTGTCCTTATGTTCTTTCTTGGATACTCCATTTATTACCTGTCCTGAGCCATCTAGAAGTAACGTGTCCACCTGAAGGAGCAGGAGCTCCCCACAGCACTGCAGGAGCAGTGCCCCAGCAGCCGGACCACTCTTACACCAAGAGGTAAGCCTGAGGGCTACACCGCAGCCACAGCGGAGATCAGCTGTGACATCCATCCGCAGCGCGGATGATCTCAACTACTTCATCCAAAAGGCAACTCAAATTCATACCATGCTCGCAATAACCTGCATTTAAGCAGTATCTGACACTTCAACTGTGGGTGTGCAGCACCTCCATTTGAAACCACGAGGCCAACCATCTACTAAGATGGCCGCTCCGATCACCACAAAGTATTCGGCAGCCTAACTTCCTTGTTGCCCCCTATCCTGGCCTCGGATTGGCCACACGTTCCTTCTTATTGCCCAACCCCGCACGAGCAGGTGCACTCCGGCCCTTTTGTACGAAGGCACTTGTACAAAGGCTTGTACCTGTCCTTAGCCTGTCCAGAGAGTGTCCAGAGCGAGACTCGCTGCCCATCAGCATATCCATCCTGATACAGGTTCACCTCAAAACTGTCGTACAATCCCCAGAGCTTAGCTATACTGGTAAGCACTCTACCAATGCTTTCAAATCCTACCCCATAACTGTAACTGCACACTCCTAGCCTTCGACCCACTTACAGTGTTTTGCTGCGCAACGCACATCACATTACCGACCTGCTGGGCACTGAACTATGCACATTCCTTCCTAACCATCCACCCCTGAACACTAATGAGACATCTGGCAGCACCTACTATCTTGTTGCTTACTGAACTATTCATAATGCCTCGACTACTGTCGCATGCCTAGAGTTTTTGATTGCCCTACCGACGCCAGCTGCTCTTGATGATCACGTATTATGCACTGTTCCACGCAACCAATATTCACTGCCAATATGCTGTCTAATCCATTCTTGCTCTTATGTTACTCGCAGCTCTTCTTATTCTTTACAGCCCATCGTACTGCTTAGCTAACACTCTCTCCCATGCCATGTATGCCTTCTCACATATGCAGTAAGACCCATCAGTCCGGACCTAATTCTACCACGCCAGACTCTTTGGCCGGCTTTCAGGGACACACCACAAATGCAAATATATCTCTGTGCCTGAGTATAGAGGTACTCATATAAATTGTATGCCTAAATTGTGTTTCTCAGTGGTCTCCTGCCACAAATACCGCTGCTGACCTGCTCCCACGGCCCCATGAGCTCAAGCTGCACTGTAACTATTCTAATTTTATGTCAGGTTTGCTCACCACAATTCCTTGCCAGTGCTCATTAGCACAAGAAAATTACTTTTTCGCTAAAAAGAAGCCCACAACCCTATTTTGAATCAGCCCATGCCTTGGCCCGCCATTATGACAAGCATGGTCAATGGCTGTGCTTCCAGATCCGATTGAAGCCCCAGCTACCACATAGCAGCAGCCTAGGACCCGGATTGGCAACCAGCCTCTACACCCGCCCCCCGACTCCACCGAGAGGCGTGAGCCGAAGGGCGAGCCAAACGGCCGGTCTGCGGCTGTCCACAGGGGGAAGTTGGCCGTCGGCCTCCCCTGCTGCTCTATCTTCAACACTGTGAGTACTCCCACAAGATTTCCTTACCTCATACCACGCCGTCGACCTCCAATCTGTACTGCCTGTGCAGCAAGCAACGAACACTCCCAATGTTCAGTCATAACTATCACTAGGGATCTGCTGTTATCCCGTACCAAACTAATCCGATGCTCACCATAATTGCCACCACTCGCTGTCTCCTCATACATAAGCGCTCTTGAGCTTAATGCAGCAAAAAAAGAGTTAGTCACTCTGCTTTTTCTTGATACCTGTTCCTCATGCAGCATGCTACACCAGCAATTTAATTACAGCGGTCCATCTTCCCACTACGACTACTGTTAACTACGAATCTTGCTCGCTGTTAAGCCTCTTAGTCTCGAAACTGCCCAGCTGCCCTACCATGTCGCAATGCTCGTGTGAATTAAATGCACAATCTCCTAACAGCAAAATATACTTCATGCCACTATAATTGTGATATGTCCAGATTCATATTGCCTACTTATAGCACACTACTACCGTAGGACTAGCCTACTTAATTCCCATTGTCCAAACCAACCTGCACAATGACTACTGTTTATAACCTGCCTAACTGTTATTACAGGACCAGCCTATTTGATTGCCTCCAATAGCCTGCCTATCTGTTTTTATCTGAATAGCCTGCCTATTTGTTATTACAGGACTAGCCTATTTGATTGCTTCTGTTTGACTAGCCTGCCTATCTGTTTCTATCTGAATAGCATGCCTAATTGCCAACACAGGACTAGCCTATCTAATGCCTCTGTATGACTAGCTTAACTGATCGTATTAATATAAAGTGTTAGACTAGCTTGTCTGCTAGGCTCTCGGATCTGATCCCTTATAGCTGGATTCACTTAGCACCTTAACAAGCACTGCCACCTTAGTGCACAAATGCCTCCTTGCAGAATCCAAATGCTAACGCCCCTGTCACTGCGCCATGCACGCCATACCTTCCTCGCTATCACTATCCTCTCACTAGCCCTCTGGGCCATCAGGAATATGTTCCTCACTCACTTAGAACTCTCACTCTCACCACCGTGCAGCCAAACCAACTCTACCCCCCAACAGAACACCCAACTGAGCCTTCACTCTAGCAAACCTGAAGGCCTCACCCACAATCCTCATAGGCTTCTCAGGCTCAGGACACACACCAAGCTGCATGTCATTCACTGCAGCACCCCAACCGTACCAACCTCAGAATCCTCAAACTCAGATCCTGTTCCTCCACACGGTCTACGCACACACCACATGACAGACAACACGTCTCCAATGCCCACTCTCACCTCCCTTACCCCACACACAACCCCAAATTGGTCCATCCACCCAACCACCTAGCCAGCTCCCCACCCGGCCCTAACACTAGCTCACACTACCACCAACCACTCCAATCGCCCTACACAGAACTTAGATGCGCACTTATCAACGTGCGCTCCCTCCCAGCACATGTCCTGGAGATCAATGACCTCATCATCTCCAACAATCTTGACACACTAGCCATCACCGAAACCTGGCTCCATGAAGCATCTGGCCCCTCTATCGCCCTTGCTCTCCCTCAAGGATAAACTATCCTAAGACAGGACAGAAAGACATCCAAAGGTGGAGGCGTAGCCCTCATCTACAAAGACACCCTTACCATTAGGCTCTGTAACTTACGATGGGATAACAACGCTGATCTCCTCATCACAAAACTGACACTCTCTCCCAACTGCACCATCAATATCGTAATCACCTACAGGCCACCAGGCTCTCCACCTGACTTCCAAAAGCACCTCCTCCAAGCCATAGGAAACAACCTAAAAAAACTCCACTAAACCATTCTGCTTGGAGATTTTAACTTAGGCTTGCATGACCCAAAAGACAAAGCAGCCGCCTCACTAGCCAAAGAACTATCCAACATAGGGTTTGACCATACAATCAACACCCCTACTCACTGCAAAAGCCGATCCATTGACTGGATTGCTGACCACAACTGCTCCACAACCATCACCAATATCTCAGCCCTCCCATGGACAGACAACCACTGTATTCTCTTCTCTATCCCTACCACTCCTACTCGCAAGCAACTCTCATATGCCCCACCCGCCAAAGTCAGAAGTTCAAAAAACTACCCAAAATTAACCTAGCACCGCTCCTTGACATCCCTGAACTTAAACCTCCATTTACCAACGACCCCACCTCTCCGGCTAACACCTATACCCATTCCCTCACCCAAGCCATTGAGTCCATAGCGCCTCTAGAAGACAAAAAAGAGAAAACATCTATGCACTCTTGATCATGGTTCACAGAAGAACTATCCCTGCTATGCACCAATAAACGCATAGCTTTAACCAACTGGCAGTCCTCGCCCAACCAATCCACACTCAAGGAATTCAAAGATATCTCATCCTCTTACAAAAAAGCCATATTCCTAGCTAAATCAAAATCATTCAACCAGAGAATTACCAAAGCTAATACCAAATCAAAAGAAATATTCTCAATATTCAAAGACCTCATCACCCCTACAACGAGCCCCGACGAAATCACCAAGGACGAAGCCTAGTGTGCAAGCCTTCAGGCTGCACTAATTAACAAAGTTAAGATGCTCCAAGAAAAAATACTAACACAGCGCAATGCCCTGCCCAAACCGGATAGCCCACCCCTGCATCCCCCTAACACTCATCACTTTCAAACACCGCTCTTCGTCTTCAGAGACGTCACTGAGTCGGAAGTTACTGACCTCCTTAAACATATTAAGCCTTCCACATGCAAAGGGGACATCTGTCCGCCGAATATTGTCAAAGAATGCGTAGACTCCCTGATCCCCATCATCACAGCATTCATTAATGTGTAATTTTCTTCTCAAATTGTTCCACAAAGCATTAAAGAAGCCTGGGTTCACCCACTCATAAAAAAAAACACCCTTACCCAGCTTTCCCTAACAACTACCGCCCAATCACCACCGTCCAATTTCTCCTTAAAATCCTTGACAAAGCTGCCCACAACCAAATCGAACAATACCTGGAATCCAACGCCATTCTAGGCAGAAGGCAATCAGGCTTCCGCATGGCCATGGCACAGAAACCGCCCTCCTAGATCTCAAGAACCAAATCACTAAAATAATGGATAATGGCAAACCCGCCCTCCTGCTCCTCCTCGATCTCTCCGCCGCCTTTCACCTCGTCGACCACAACATCTTGACCTTCCATTTAACATACGCAGCCCGCCTCTCTAAAGAAGTAACCTCATGGATAACCTCGTTCCTTCAAGGAAGAGTTATGAAAGTGTACTCCGACCAGGCCAATGCAGCCCAAACCATTATAGAATGCAGAGTCCTACAAGGCTCCTGCACCGCACCCACTCTCTACAACCTCTTCACCAAACCACTCTTCGATTTGCTGGACGCGCTCGGCATAACTTACACAAATTATGCCGACGATACCCAAATCCTCCTCCCCTTTACTGGTGAATACAACCAAGACATTAAGCCCTTCTCCAGATATATGCAACTATTCAAGCCTGGATGGCTATCAATGGTCTCTGCTTAAATGGGGACAAGACCGAGATCATTATCCTAGGCCCTAAGGAAATCCTATCCAGACTTAAACAAAAATACACCCACTTCACCATTGACAACACTAACATACCAGTCTCCACAGCAGTCAAGACCCTTGGAGTCTACTTAGACTCCACACTCTCGATGACCAGACAGACCAGTGCCATCTCATCTGCCTCAGCCCTCACCATCAAACTAGTATGTGCTATTAAACCCTTTCTCACCACCCAAAACTGCCTCTCCATCGCCAGGGCCACAATAGGTGCTGTGGTGCAGCCCCTTTAAGGGAATAGCACGTGGCGGTGTGGCGTTGCACGCCGCCGCGTGCCCTATAAATAAAAGTGGCGTTCTCGGCCGCAGCATTGTGACCGGGAAGCCTGAGCTGTACACCTTGCCTCCGTGTGAGTTCTTGGAGTGGAGGGAGGCCCGGGGCTCACGGAACTGGCTCAATTTTTGGACACTCCTCAAATGCTGAACAATCTTGGTGACTGGCCACTGGACCACTACTACTGCTGTGAGCTGGTGAGTGTTTGTGGACACTGAAGAAGGACTGGTGGGTTGTTTTGAAGATCAAGGAGGCCTGGAGGCCTGTGGTCCTGGTGTGGAAGGTGGAAGATCAAGCTGGCTAGTTGAAGAAGAACTAAGCTGGGTGAGTTGCGATCCCTGTGCAAGACGAAGGGGTGCCTGTGCGCTCTGACCCATGAGTGCCCCAGCAGATCAGGACAGGGCACAGGCTATCCCACAACAGCAAGGACTACCCCACCCCCACCTCCAGCAATGGCCCAGATGAGGGCCCCTGCGGCGCTCCCACCCTTACCCGAGTTTGACGTTTCTGGACCCTCTTCGAGCCTGGGGCCTATGTGGAGGCGATGGGTTGATCGCCTCGACATGTACTTTTGGGCAATGATGGAAACCTGCGATGACAGCAAGCTGGCCATGTTACTGTATGCCGCTGGCCCGGCAGTACACAAGATCTTTGACTCTCTTCAGACCACTGACAACTCATATGCCGCAGCAAAGACTGCCCTGCACAATTATTTTCTTCCACTGGCTAATGCTAAGGTTTGTGATGCTCTCCAGCAAACAGAAAGAGGATGAGACCCTCAACACCTTCCATGGTCGTCTCAGGAGACTCTCTGAGGCCTGCGCATGGGACAACGCTGATGACATGATCAGAAATCAGCTCATCCAAGGGTGCTCCTCAGGCAAGTTGAGGAGACAGGTTCTGAGAGAACCTGGGATCACCCTTCCTCGCATCCTGGAGCTGGGCCGCTGCCACAAGGTTTCTGAGGTACGTGTGTCTAGGATGGAGGTGGGATCCCACGCAACCAAGTCGGAAGAGGTTTGTGCTGTGGGTCGTGGTGGCAGGGGTGGGAGACCGGCTGGTAATTTCCGCAACAGGGGCGGGAAGCCAGGTGAAGCATGCCTAAAGTGTGGGTACGACTTGCCCCACCCCGGTAAATGCCCAGCTGCAGGGAGGCCATGTGGACGGTGTGGCATGATGGACCATTTCGCAAGGGTGTGCAGAGTGTCCCTGCGGTGTTGGTACCGAGAGGCCCAGTGCAATCTGGGTTTTTCAGACAGTCTCACCCTCCAAATGTGGCCCACGTTGAACAAGGGGAAGAAAGTGCCCAACCCGATGAGGAGGCGGAGGAAGAGGAGAATATCTTCTTCGTATCAAGCTTTGACGCCCTCCAGTCTAAGGGCCGAAGACAGCCAAGGTGCATTGTGGCAGTCAATGTCTCTCTGGTATCGGTGCTGGTGGACACGGGGGCCTCAGTCAATGTTATGGCCCGTCAGCATTATGATGCCATCCCCTGCCCCCCAGACTATCAACTCCGAAAGCTCACATTTTCACTTTTGGGGGATCACATCCTATTCCCCTGGATGGTGCCTTTGTGGCTCGGGTAGGGCATGGAAGCTCCAAGATTAAAGCACGCTTTTATGTCAGCCCAGTCAGTACGAACACCCTACTGAGCTGTGCGGCAGCTGAAGCCCTTGGAATGGTGAGCTTTGCATGCTCCGTGTATGTGGAAGACATACAAACGCTGCTGGAAATGTACGCAGGCCTGTTCCAAGGGATTGGCCGCATGGTGGCGGATCAAGTACGACTTCACATTGATGAGACAGTGCAGCCAATTGTCCTCAAACACTGCAGGGTGCCATTCCATCTGAGGGAATTGGTGGACAAAAAACTGGACAACCTGGTGAACCTAGACATCATAGAGGAGGAGGAAGGCCCGACGCCCTGGGGGTCCCCAATTATAGTTGCCAGGAAACCTAAGCAACCTGATTTGGTAAGAATCTGTGTGGACATGAGGCTTCCCAACAAGGCGATCAGGAGGGAACGCCATCTCACACCCACTATTGATGACATCATCGCAGAGCTGCAGGGAGGTCGCTTCTTTTCGAAGCTCGATCTGAGGGCAGGATACTACCAAGTCCTCCTGCATCCAGAGTCGAGATACATCACAACTTTTACGACCCACCAGGGTCTATACCGGTACAAGCGACTCAGCTTCGGGGTCTCCTCTGCAGCTGAGATATTTCAAAACATTATCAGGGGGGGGCTCTGGTGGACCTAGAGGGCGTTCTCAACATCAGTGACGACATCCTGGTGTTCGCCAAGTCAGAAGTGGACCATCTGCAGCGGTTGGCAAAGACCTTCGAGAGGCTTTGGTCACTAGGCCTAACGCTCCACCGTGAAAAATGTGAGTTCCTGAGGACGAGCATAGAGTTTTTTGGATTCATGTTCAAGGAGGGAGGAGTGTCTCCAGACCCCAGTAAGGTAAAGGACATCAATGAAGCAAAACCACCGGAAAATGTGTCTGAAGTTCGAGGACATTAAGCACCCTCACTGAAGAAGACACAAAGGCCTTCTTCGACCTGTCACTGCAGTCTGAGATTGTCGTGGACGCCAGCCACGTTTGGCCTCGGTGCAGTTCTAACGCAGGTGGGGCTAGACTCCTGTGGCGCCCGTTGGCCTATGCCAGCAAGGCCCTGTCTGACACGGAACAGCGGTATTCTCAGATAGAGCAAGAAGCACTGGCCGTCCTGTGGGGGTGCAGGCACTTCCGGCTATACATTCTGAGAAGGCCGGTGACCGTGGTGACCGACCACAAGCCCCTACTGCCGATCCTGGCGGGCTCATTCTCAAAACCATCAGCGAGGATTCAGAGATGGATCCTGGCCTTGTTGGAATACGGGGTCTCGTTGGTGTATCGGCCTGGTGCCAACAACGCAGCTGACTACCTCTGTCTCCATCCGGGGAGTCATCAGGACGGAGAAGCGGACGGCTGTGCGGAAGAAGCCAGCGACCATATACAACTGGTGGTTGAAGCAGCAACTCCGAATGCCTTAACGCTTGAAGAACTGGAAGCCGCGGCTGCCAACGACGAGTGCTTCTCCATACTCAGAGCGGCACTGCAGCAGGGGTCGTGGAAGAGTGTCCTGGAGTCGCTGGCAGGGCGCACACAGGAAGCAAAGACATTGCTTAAGCAGCTGTGGAGAGTGCGTGAGGATCTGTCATTCTCGTAGAAGGGCCTGCTGCTGAGAGGTGATCGGATAGTGGTCCCCCAAACAAAAGTGCAGCAGGTGCTAGGCCTGGCACACCAAGGCCATCAAGGGGCCGCAAAGACCAAGGCCCGACTACGCCTCAAAGTGTGGTTCCCCGAACTAGAACAACGGGTGGACGACTATGTTGCATCATGTGTGTGGTGTCAGGCAGGGTCGCCTGCCCAGAAGGAGCCAGCCATCAAAGCCATGCCACGCGGCCCACGGAGGTGGTCCATGCCGACTTTGGGTCCACGTCGCAGGGGACGCACTTCTTGGTGGTGGTGGATGAGCACCCAAGGTACCCGGAGGTGGAATTCATCCAGTCGGTGGCCTTCGAGCATGTGGTGGTGGCGGTGGAAAAGGTATTCGCGGCCCATGGTCTCCCCACAGTGCTCTGCTCGGACAATGGGGCTCCATTTCAAGGAGAACGGTTTGCGGCCCTGATGGAAGGATATAGGGTACACCGTAGGAAGGCCACACCCCTGTGGCCGAGGGCCAATGGAGAGGCTGAAAGGATGATGCGTGCATTAAATAAGGTCTTTCGGATTGCGCAAGGTCAAGGACAGAGTTTGGAGAGGGCCCTCTACCAATTCCTGCGGGTGTATCGAACAACCACGCACACCAGAACGGGAGTGGCTCTGGTCGAAGCCCTCTTCAAGCGGTGCCCGAGAGGTCTGCTGCCGGAAGTGGGGGAGAAAGAGCCAGCAGTCATCAACACTCAACAAGTGGAAATGGAGCGGCAACTAAGGACTGAGCAAGAGAATGATAGGAGAGGTCTACACCAACAACAACTTGTGCCCGGGGAAGAAGTGCTGATAAGGAACCGGCACCCCCGTGGGAAACTGTCACTAACTTATGAGCCTGAGCCACTGGACGTGGTAGCAGTCAAGGGGTCCATGGTGACTGCGTCAGATGGCCGAGGAAAGCTGGGTGAGCCTAGGGCCGAGGCGTCTGTGGACCAGGACTGTGCGGACATACCTGATGAGGGCAGGGGTGCAGTGCCCCTCCCTCAATCCCCTGTTAGGATGCCAGCTGACAGCGGAACTCCCAACCTCGAGGCGAGCAGGAGGTACCTCTGAGGACAGGGCGAGGGAAACCAGCTCGTTTCAGTGACTTTGTTTTGGACTCATGATGGAGCCCGACATGGAGGGACCTGCCAAACAGGGAAGGTGGGTGGCTGTGAATAAAGGTGCTCATTGGGGAGTTAGTTGTTTGGGTTAAGGGTGTTAGTGTGTTGTAGATGTTATTGTAGTTATGCAGTGTTTGGTGCTATTGTTTATTGTCCTCATGAAAAAGGAGGTGTGTGGTGCTGCCCCTTTAAGGGAATAGCACGCGGCGCGTGACGTTGCACGCCGCTGCTAGCCCTATAAATAAAAGGGGCATTCCCGGCCGCAGCATTGCGACCAGGGAGCCCGAGCTGTACACCTCGCCTCTGTGTGAGTTCTTGGAGTGGAGGGAGGCCGGGGTTCACGGAACAGCACGGTGGGGGGCCAGGGGTTTCCCCCACAACAGGTGCCAGACTGGACTATTGCAACGCCATTCTGGCAGGTACCTCCACTAAAAACATCAACAGACTCCAAATAGTACAAACAACGGACTCCGCGCAGCCCTTCACATACCCAAAAATGAACACATTACTCAGGCCAGACGGGACGTCCATTGGCTCCCAGTCAAGGAAAGGATCGACTTTAAAATCCTCACCTTGACCCACAAATGTATCACTCTCTCTGCACCGTCATACCTATCAGAATCATTAACCAAGAACACCTCTGCCCGTCCTAAAAGAAGCCAGCACAAGAACCAACTCCGGGCCTCCCCCCATAAAAAGAGCTTACGTAGGCGGCATAGGCTTCCCCTACCTAGCGCCCAAACTCTAGAATGCCTTAACCAACATACTCAGAGCAGAACCCTCTCTATACTCCTTTCGCAAATCCCTTAAACCCACCCTGTTCACATAACTCCACAATACTCTGGCCTCCTGCCCTCCACATACATATACCCTGCTGGTGCAATATATGTATATATCTACTTACTCTAAGATGTTTTATTTGCTATTTCTGTAACACCTAAGCTGAAATCACAACTGTAACTAAATGCAATTTCATTGTAAATAATATGTCTTCCTCCTTTCTGTAACCTGCAAGATTATCTGTAATAGCGCCATGATGCCTTCGGGCTGATGTGCACCTTAAAAATATTAATAAATAAATAATGTTGTGTCTGTTTGCCTATAATGTGATCGAAGTGGTTTCCCGCAACATATATCCCCCCAGTCCTGCTCCCATTACCCTTTCAGCTTAGGTTTGCCGAGTAGCAATCTTGATATTGTGCCTGTATGCCTATGTTATGATCTCAGCGGCCTCCCGCCACAAATATCGTACCAGACCAACACTAGCGTTCCCATAGCTTAAGTCGCATTGTAGCTATCTGACCTTGTGCCCACCCTCCTCTGCCCTGCTTAGCCAAGCTAATCCTACTATGTTAGGCCTCCTGTCTACGATCATGTTCCCATTCTGCAAAATGCACAATGCCACACCATGCTCAGGAGGGACTTTCATCAAGCTTGACAAAGGTCTAGCCAGACTTGGGTGCCAGCGCCATCACCCCATTCCCTGCCCTACCCCATTCCTGCCCACCACCTCTCAATTTCCACCTCCACTTGAACAAAGAACCAATATCTCCAACAAAGCCACCACCAGCCCAGAGCTGACCCCCACCACCATCCAGATCATGACAAAACACCTCCCCACTGAAGGGAGAACCTATAACAGATCACCCGTCCTAGGCAATGCCAGATTGAACAGACTTAGGTCACCAACCAAATCTCTCCAGCTGGCCATTACCCCTACCTCAGCCATCACCACCACCACCCCACCATTGGACACCCTATCGAATACCTACCAACACAAAGGGTTACCCATAGCACCAACCAAACTACCCAGAAGCACCAAAACCCCAATACCCCCACCCACCCCAGGCAACACAGATATTCTAGACCCCACTCCTAATCTCAAAGGTGCACTTATCAATGCACGCTCACTCGGAGCACATGCCATAGAAATTCATGACCTCATCATTGACCAACAACTAGATATCTTAGTGATCACAGAAGCCTGGCTACGCCCAGCCTCAAGCCCACTGCTAGCACTCGCCATTCCACCGGGATTTATTATCCTCAGGACCAACAGAACCAACACCCAAGGAGGCAGAGGCGTCTTAATAGCCAAATCTACACTGCAAATCAGAGCCGGCCCCATTGAAGAAACACATGGGTATGAACTCCTCCTAGCCAAACTCTTGTCCAACCCCAAAACCACCACCAACTTCCTGGTCGTATACAGATCACCAAACAAAAACACACACCCTGACTTAGATATCCCACTACTACTCACCCCCTATATCAAACCAAATACCAAATGCATCATACTCGGAGACTTGAACCTAGGTTACAATGACCCCCAGGACCACGCAGCTACAGCATTCTATAAAGCCATGCAAGATATGAGCTTTGAACAACTAGTCAATGCCCCTACCCATGATAAAGGTAGAATAGTTGACGGGGTCCTCACTCTCAACTCACAAGTTTCAATCGACTCTGTCCTACCTATCGATTGGTCAGACCACCACATCATCAGCTTCTCCATAAACAATCAAACTACAGACCCCGTCGCAACAAAAAAACCTGATACCTTTGAAACCAGAAACATTAAAAAACTCACAGAAGACAACCTCTCCCCCACTCTAAGAGTAGCTCTGGCCTCCACCACCCTAGAAAGCAACAACCCTACTTACCTGGCTGACTGTTACCAAAAATGCCTCTTAACCAGTGCTTAATTTGTGGGGGTGGTTGCCGGTGGCCAACACCGGAACTCTTTTTTGGGGACCAGAACATGGCTGGCGCATGTGTAATTCCTTTGTTTGTTCAGTTTCCAAACTTTCAAGATCATAAATCATTCTGAGTCTGCTCTGCTGGTCTGTTTGCAGTTGCAGGCCATGGCTGGCTGCTGGGCCTGGGAGTACAGCAACAAACAGCCAAGTAAAACTAACATTCTGTTGTTACTATGCAGTATTTGATACATTCTGTGTAGTAACACAGAATGTACAGTTTTCATTGGCTGTTCTCCAGCCAGTGAAATTACATGATGACGTGCGTAGGGGGGTGGGTCACGTGGGTCTGTTGTTGCTGAGGGCAGGCAGGCCACTTTCACTTCACGAGGCACACTTGATTTGATAAGGCGTGGCATGACTCGTCGTAAGAAAGCCAGCCTACCCCACGTGTGGTCCCGTGTGCGGCCTACTACAGTTGCAGCTTAAGTTCCTTAGGCTGCTAACAATGCGGTAAATCAAGGGTCAGTTAAACTTTCTGTCCAGATTCACTAAGCTAACTTAGCTAAGCTAAGTTAGATTATTGCGTCCGTTCGTGTCCACCGCCGCCGCAAATATCTTGTGAACTTACTCACGACATCCACAGCGGTGGGCGGCGCGGCGCACCATGCCATAATAGTGTAGGTAGTCCGAGTCGGATGGATGTCGGATCATGTCGCTGACCTCAGACATGCCCAAGCCCCGGGGCGGCCCCCCACATCCCCAACTTTGACTGTGGCCGGTGTGGCGACTGGTGTGCTGGCTGCTCCAGCTCCGCTCGTCGTGTGTGCCAGCCCCGCGGCCGCCGCAGGCTCAGGATTGGCCCGATCGGGCAGGCCGCTGGCATGAGGAAATGCGAGCGGAGCTGGCAGTCCAGGCAGCAATGGCATCAGGCAGTTAGCCAGTGCTGCCCCGGCGGCCGGCCGCAATTATAATGTAACGGTCACCGGGGCAGCAAATAATAACAGCCTGCCCGAGCCCCGGGGTGGACCCCCTTGCCCCCCCACCAACTTTGACTGCGGCTGGTGTGGCGACTGACGTGTGCCCGTGCCCCGCCCCTCAGCCACCGCAGGTTTGGCCCGAGCTGGCAGGCCGCGGGCACAAGGCAATGCGAGCGGCGCTGGCAGTCCAGGCAGGCGACAGCAATGTCATCAGGCAGTTAGCCAGAGCTGCCCCGGCGGCTGCAATTATAATGTAACGGCCGCCGGGGCAGCAAATAATAACAAACTGCCCGAGCCCCGGGGTGGCCCCCCTGCTCTCCCCCCAACTTTGACTGCAGCCAGTGTGGCGACTGGCGTGTACCCGGGTCGCATCCCGCGGCTGCCGCAGGCTCAGGATGGCAGGCCGCAGGCGCGAGGCAATGCGAGCTGCAGTCCAGTCCAGTGCGGCTGGCTGGCCGCAATTATAATGTAACGGGCAGCACAGCACTGCAGCCTTGGTCGGACGACCTAGGTAAGGTAAGGCAGCCCTAGGGCACCTAGGGCTGCCTAGGTCATCTGACCAAGGCTGCCATTGCTGCAGTGCCAGTTGTGCCGCTCAGATCATGTTGTGGTGCCTGGAGGGGCTTACACTTTGTGGCCTTCAGTGGAAGCACCAGCGACCGGGGCGCGAGTAAATGATCAGGGTCTGAATGGACCTGCCAGTAGGAGGAATGCATCTGGCCTTACATGTAAGAAGGTGCATGCAGGATTAGTGAGTCAGGGCAGCCTTCACAGTCATCTCGTAAATTTCACGCATGGCGATTTAATGATTTGGCGAAGCATAAATAGTCTTCTGAATTGCACTCCATGGCCTGGTGCACTCTTTCATTGCAATCTAAGGTGCAAATAATGCACTGAAATCCATGAAGTACCGTGCTTCTGTGCATTTTTATATGCAAAAATGCCTTCCGTTCCGCCATGAATGTGCAAGGTTGGAGGCTCTTGTGTTGGTACGACAAGTTTATTCCAGACAAATGCATGGCATCTTTGCCCAAAATGAGGCACAGGTGGCTATGTCTTGTAATTTCGAAACCGAGCGGATTAGGGTCGGGAGATGGATTCATAAATTAAACTCCAGGTCCCTGCGCCATTCACAAAAACAGTGATGCAAACAAAGAAAACGAAACAAACAGAGTTACCTGCAGTGGCAATGGATCTCGTTTGGCGGCAAAGGTTGTGAACGATATTTCAAATGTCGATGAGGGCTGTACCTGGTAAGTAGTGCAAAAGAGACTAGCAATACAAATGAGATCATACAGCTCCATGATTTACAGAACCCACGTGAATTTAATTTGGCATGCCATGCCAGGTGAACAGGTGCTGAACTGTTCCGTAATGCCTGGGCAGGTTCATGCATAGACAGTAGCGTGTGTATCCTTCTTGGGATGGGATGAGTAGATCTGTGAGGTTGTTTAGGTTCAGCTGGGCCGGCCCCGCAGGGTTACCTAATTGCCTGCCCTGCCCATGACAAAAAAGGCCATGTTGTGCCTACCTGCAGCGACGGCGCTGAGTCTTTACATGTTATGGTATGATATGATAGGTTCTTTATAACGCGCTTAATACCCAGAGGTTTCTAAGCACGGTCCCGGGAATCGAACCTGTGGCTGTGCTCCGTGTCGTCTTGCGTCCAAGATTTATAGTGAACAAGTGAAGATTTATATATACAGCACACCACTGCCTTTTCATGGTCTCCAGGCGCTCTGGGAGTTGATTAATAAAGGCCCTCTGGCGTGCTGCTTCTAGCTCCCAGAATATCAGCAACCGCCACCATTAAAGCAGTCACTCCAGTTACACCAGTCACGACTTTGAAAAGCAAAGCCTTGATTTCATCTGAAAGCAACTTCTAAATGGCCTGTTCGAGTTACTATGTGAAATGCCGACCATTTATGCAGCAGACTCTACAAAATGAATTGTCTCTTGGCCCTTAAAATAATACTTTGTGGTCAACAGAGAAGTACACAGTTGATCGTCCTGAGAATTCTGAAAGGGTCTCTTAGACCCCCCAAAATGGAACATATGACATGTAGCATGCAGCAGGTGCTGAACCAACTGAGCTATTTAAAGCCCCCTTGGTATGAACAATACTGGTTGCATTTCACCCCATTTTATAGAAAGGACTCGTTGTTATAGATTTTATATTCGGTCGCTGCCAGCAAGACAAAACTTATATGAGCCCAAGAAGGTCCATAGGAATGAGCAGTTCAACATTATTTACTCTGTGACACTAGGAATATATATACATATATAACATTCAAACAATACAGAGAGCTGCAGTACTAGGGCAGTGTATTATGCAGTGTGAGGGATGGTGTTTAGATGATGGGTCCCATCAGATGCCACTTCTTCAATGTTTCAGTATCTATTTCCTGCACAAGATCACACTGTGCAAGCGGCGGAGGCGAGAATTGAATGTATATCCTGAATTAATGAGTTTTGAACCAGATCAGAAGAAAGCTGCTTGCCTCTGAAGGGTGTGGAGGGAGCTATATTTCTAACAGGCATATCAGATGGGGGGGTGCTGGCAGCACACTGGAACACCAAACATGGATATTCCTGGAAGAACTGAGGAGGGGCAGGGCAAAGAAAGGGGATGCCGAGGCTCTGATACCCCACATGGTCTTTACTGTGCCGATTGGAGGAGAACAAAGGGAGTAAAGTGTGGCCGACACCCAACCTGTGGCCTAAATATGGCCACCCAGCGCACCTCATTGGCCACAGCACGGCAGGGGGGTGGGCATCGATTGTCAGTTAGGGGGTTTCTTTTTTTTCCCCACTTAGGGCATAGTACGTGTGAATGGATGCTCCCGACCAAGTGAAATTACAAGGCTAATCAAGCATTGCATTCCCCTTTCGCTTTCCATAGAAAAACGTGGGTTGTGTTTTTTATTTTATTTAATTGTTTTTTTATAACGCACCTAATACCACCAGAGTTCGGTTTCTAAGCGCAGATCTGGGATTCAAACCTCTGTTGCTCTGCGTGGTCTTGCTTCCAAGACCAGCGCTTTGCCCCTGTGCATGCGTGTTATAATACAAAGTATTAATTAAAACAGTAATAATTTGTTCAGGGTAATTCCCTAACTTGCTCTAGTTTTCTCAATTGACAGCATTATTATGTGTAAAGCTTTTAGGTATATTTATGAAGCATCAGCAGCACCCTGGGTGGTGCCTGCTGTTCAGCCTAAATGTGTAATCCATGGCAAATAATGTAATCTCACCTGACTTCCACTGCAAATGGTCACTCTACCCTCTTCTTTCCCTCTGTATTGTTGAAGGCAAGTCAAACATATGTCTGCGGGTGCTGTGATAGAGGTCAGTAAAATATTGTGCAGTGTGTGTAACGTCCTGTTATGTTAAATCCAACCTGCCAAAGAAAGTTTGCCCTGTTAGTAAAATGTCTCTCTTGCAATACGTACATATTTGGCCCACTGTGTCCTATGAGGCTTTCTTTTTCCCACCCGCATGTTTGGTGCATACAGTTCAGGGGGCAATAGCCGTGCCTTTTGTGTGAACCCAAATATCCCAATTCTGCCTCCAGCAGTTGAATTTCCTATTGAGCATACAGGTATCACGCCAGCGGTTTGCAATTTAATTGACTAAGTGCCTTTGCCCCCCCTTTAGGTTTGCAGTGAGCGACTTCATCAGACGTTCGTTCATCGTGGTGGCAGTCAGAATCTGAGAGTCGCAGGCTGTTGTGTGGTACGCTGCATCCTCGTCCCTGAAAACAAGGTAAGAATTAAGACGTACGTTACCAAGCATAAGTGGGGTGTAATTGTTTTACTGACTCAAGGAAAGTGGGTGTTTTTTAAAAATGGAGACGGCATGGGTACTACAAGTGTTTTCCAACTTTAAAGCATTATACTTTCTAAACCCCTTGTGTGCCCTTCCCCATCCATCCCACTACTAGCCTGTGCCAGCAGTTGCTGCAGCGCCAAACATGTGACATGGAGCAGCAGCAGTGTGATGGGCTGGTGGTGGGCCGATCTAGGTCTAGCACTGAACTGGCGCGGGCGGCGCCACGCCTGCACTGCTGGCGGCGCCGCGCCCGGCATTATGGGGCCAATATTTTTTGGGCACTGGCACTTATTTTTTTTACAAGTTAAGCACTGCTCTTAACCACCATTGATTCCTTAGCTCCTATCACAACCAAAACTGAAAGGGCAGATAAACGTACTAGCTTCTGGTTCAACGAGGAACTAGTCTCACTGAGGCGCACCAAAAGATCACTAAAGTACATCCACAAAAGAAACAACACTCCAGACACAGAGAAGGCATTCAACGATGCCAATCAAATTGACAAAACAGCCATAATAACCCACAAAGCGGAAGCCCTCAATCTGTGTATCACCAATGCCTCATCCAACTCAAAGGAGCTGTTCTCCATACTTAAAGAACTTGAGAATCCCTGTCAAGACACATCACCAGTTAATGCTAACAAAACATGGTGCACCACAATCCAAGATGCGCCTGCATCCAAAATACTCCTTCTTCAAAAGAAAATCGCAAACAAAAAACAAATCCGTGCAGCAGAAACCTACCCACTATCTTAGAGGAATCACCTAATGCCAGTCTCAGCAATCCATTCCACTTCACCCCGTCTCACAAAGAGCTGTGCTAGACACCATAGCCAAAGTAAAAGCATCCAACTGTAAAGAAGACCAATTCCCCCTACACATAGTAAACTCTGCGCCCCAACCTTAACTCCCATCATCACCAAATTCGTAAATGCCTCTTTCAACTCCAACACGGTCCCCGCCAGCATTAAAAAAGCAAGGGTGACACCTCGCCTGAAAAAGCCTAACACTAGACCCGTTCATCCCCACTAACTACCGACCTATAACAACAGTCCCATTTCTATTCACAATAATAGATAAAATAGCATACACCCAAATCCAAAACCACCTAGCACAACACCAATTACTGGGTGCCCGACAATCAGGATTTTGCCCAAACCATAGTACTGAAACGGCACTTCGGGACTTAAAAATCCAAATGGATGCCACCAAGAAAGCAGGCTAACTCTGTCTTCTAATGCTGTTAGATATTTCGGCCACCTTCGATTTAGTCGACCACGACAAACTCTGCCACTCTATCGAACAATTTAAATTTTTCTAAGGATGCCACCAAATGGGTTAAATCCTTCTTAGCCGATAGGACATCAAGAGTATCTATCGGCAAAGAATCTGCCGACCTCATACCAGTTCCCATAGGCGTTCCTCAAGGATCCTGCCTCTCACCCACCCTCTATAATGCCTACACCAAGCTACTTTTCGCAGCCCTGGATGCCATGGGTATCATCTACATCAACTTCGCAGATGACACCCAGATCCTTATTTCCCTATCAGGGAACCATGAGCAGGATACACTGCTCATCAATAAAATCTATGCTTTAATTCAAAATTGGATGGCCCATAACAGTCTGTGCCTCAATGATGAAAAAACAGAGCTGCTTATAATTCTTATAATTCTTATAATTCTTATAATTCTGGCAGGGTCACCTGCCAGAATTAATTCCTTACAGCCTGCCTATGCATCTTTCACCATAGATAGCACTGCGATCCCAGTACGCAAACAGGTCAAAACCCTCAGTGTCTACTTAGACGCTAATCGAACTATGACAAAACAAGTCAACGCCCTCTCTTCAGCCACCTCATACACCTCCAAGCTCATTTCTCTAAGTCGAAATTCCTTACGCCCAAAAACTGTGTCACCCTAGCGAGAGCACTAATACTCTCTAAGTTAGACTACTGCAATGTACTCCTCCTAGGCACGTCTAACGCTAACTTGACCAAACTTCAATTTATGCAGAATAAAGCCCTGTGAGCAGCAATAGGAATAAAAAAGACTGATCACATCTCCAAAATCAGGAGAGAAAACCACTGGTTACCCATTAAGGCGAGAATTATATTCAAAACCTTATGCATTATACATAAATGCATTGCCAACAAAGCCCCAAATACATCAACAACTCAATCATGAAAAAATCCTACACCAAATCACTCAGATCTAGCAACAATCCACTCCTCGAACTCCCACGTGACAAAAAGTCGAGGGCCGGGGGCAGCAGCTTCAAAGTCCTAGCCCCCAGACACTGGAATGCTCTGCTGACAAATATCAAGGATGAAGAATCCTTACAGCGATTTAAAAAATCATTGAAAACCTGGCTATTCAACCAAGACTAACAGACCCAGCTACTCCAACGTGACCCATCTATGCCATCATAGCTGCTTATGTACTCTTATTACTATGTGCTGTATTGTTTCTTGTCTGAAATTCTTCAGTTTTTTACTGTTAAGATTGTAATAACCAAACAGTCTGTAACTACGCTTTGGTACCTCAGGGTCTGGGCGTATAACAAATGTAATAAATAAATTACTTCCACCATAACGCCCAGGGCTTTTGTGTTCTCTACAGTCTGGACAACCAAGTTCTTAATCTCATCTTGTCCTTTCCTTAGATTTGTACATATACCTAGAAGTATATCTATAGTTATTGCTAAGGCGTCAAACTTTTCACCCAGATTTCATGAATTCCCATTGTACTTCCTATGTCTAAATTCAGTGAGTGTCCAGTTATACCTCCCTGGTTCGTCCCAAACCTCATCTCCTCCATTACTTTCAACCTCATCTTGGCGCATTTCTCCAAATAAGGTGTAGCCGAGAGGTCCATACCAATCACATTATTCATATTGACAATGTTTTCTATACTTGTTTCTGCATGCAAAATACCGGAACCTGGCGACAGGCCCATTGACTGTCGTCTAAAATCATGTACAAGGTTCAGCAGTGAGTTGTTATCAATCATTGAGCTATTCTCAGGTCCCAAAGGTATATCATCCCTTAAGTGTTCCTTGGGTTTCTCCCTTTTAGTAAAGAAACTTAGGATCTTTGGTTGTTCCAAAACAGATTTTCCATTTATCGAGTGATTTATGTATTATTACCACTAACCTTCTTTCCTTTCCCTTTTCCCACAACCCCTCCTACTGGTTTTGTTTTGTTAACTAGTGTATTTCCCTTATCTTTTTTCATTTTCAAATTATGTGATCGCAACTTTGGTGCCAACTCTTAAAAAACTAAGGAGCCAAGCTATGTAAAATTTCGGGGAAATAAGTAGTGAGACTGTAACAATAGGAATTTGCACCCCTAAGATAATCAGATGCTAAAGTGCAAGTGCAGTGGTAGTATAAGATAATACTCTTAGTTAAAACAAGTTTCACTGTATTTGCATATACAAAAAGGTTTTGACCAGTCTTAAGAAAAAGTGCAGTATGCAAGATATTAAGCCTAAAAGGGCAAATGAACCACCAATAAAATGGTCAAATGCTAAAGTGCAAATACAATGTACACGTAAAGTAATTCTCTCAGAATTAATACAAGCTTCGCTATGTGGACATATTACTTTTACCAGTCATTGTATAAGATGTATTGTACAAAACAGATACAATTAAACCTAAAAGTTAAACATAGAACAAATATTTGTTCTTAGATTTATATATAAAATGGTATGATTCCAGAATAAAAAACCACGGGGGGAAGAAATCCTTCAGCACCCTCCTAATTCGCAATCATAAACACAATTAGTGCCGTCGTGTAGACAAATACCGTTATCTGCCAGGTACTCATAGACAGTATGTTACTCTTCAACAATGGGTTACCGTACGTTTGTTTACTTCACGTGACTAGCGTCCAGCCAAACAGCCCAAACAGAAATGCAGCACCCTTTTCACTGCCACAGGCTTATCGCTGCAAGAGTTATGGGGCTTTGCATTTATAGAAATCCTGTTTCCTGAAGGAGGCGGCTCCTAAATCCTTAAGGTGGCAGCAGCAACAGCACAAGGAGCGAGCGCAGCACAATTCAAACAGCCCAACAGAAATGCAGCGCCCTTTTCACTGCAACAGGCTTATTGCTGCAAGGGCGACTGGGCTTTGTATTTATAGAAATCCTGGTTCCTGTTTCCTGAAGGAGGCGGATCCTAAGTCCTTAAGGTGGCAGGGGCAACAGTACAAGGAGCGAGCGCGGCACAATTCAAACAGCCCAAACCGAAATGCAGCGCCCTTTTTACTGCAACAGGCTTATTGCTGCAAGGGCGACAGGGCTTTGTATTTATAGAAATCCTGTTTCCTGAAGGAGGCGGCTCCTAAGTCCTTAAGGTGGCAGGAGCAACAGTACAAGGAGCAAGTGTGGCACAATTGAAACAGCCCAAAGAGAAATGCAGCACCCTTTTCACTGCAACAGGCTTATCGCCACAAGGGCGAAAGGGCTTTGTATGTAAAGACATCCTGTTTCCTGAAGGAGGCGGCTCCTAAGTCCTTAAGGTGGCAGGAGCACCAGCACAAGGAGCGAGCGTGGCACAATTTAAACAGACCAAACAGAACTGCAGAGCCCTTTTCACTGCAACAGGCTTATTTCTGCAAGGGCGACGGGGCTTTGTATTTATAGAAATCCTGTTTCCTGTTTCCTGAAGGAGGCGGCTCCTAAGTCCTTAAGGTGGCAGGAGCAACAGTACAAGGAGCGAGTGTGGCATAACTCAAACAGCCCAAACAGAAATGCAGTGCCCTTTTCACTGCAACAGGCTTATTGCTGCAACAGCAACGGGGCTTTGTATTTATAGAAATCCTGTTTCCTGTTTCCTGAACGAGGCAGCTCCTAAGTCCTTAAGGTGGCAGGGGAAACAGTACAAGGAGCGAGTGTGGCACAATTGAAACAGCCCAAACGGAAATGCAGCGCCCTTTTCACTGCAACAGGCTTATCGCTGCAAGGGCGATGGGGCTTTGTATTTATAGAAATCCTGTTTCCTGAAGGAGGCGGCGCCTAAGTCCTTAAGGTGGCAGTAGCAACAGTACAAGGAGCGAGCGCGGCACAATTCAAACAGCCCAACAGAAATGCAGCGCCCTTTTCACTGCAACAGGCTTATTGCTGCAAGGGCGATGGGGCCTTGTATTTATAGAAATCCCGGTTTCTGTTTCCTGAAGGAGGCGGCTCCTACGTCCTTAAGGTGGCAGGAGCAACAGTACAAGGAGCAAGCGCAGCACAATTCAAACAGCCCAAACAGAAATGCAGCCCCCTTTCACTGCAACAGGCTTATTGCTGCAAGGGCGACAGGGCTTTGTATTTATAGAAATCCTGTTTCCTGTTTCCTGAAGAAGGCAGCTCCTAAGTCCTTAAGGTGGCAGAAGCAAAAGTACAAGGAGCAAGTGTGGCACAATTGACACAGCCCAAGAGAAATGCAGCGCCCTTTTCACTACAACAGGCTTATGGCCACAAGGGCGAAAGGGCTTTGTATTTATAGACATCCTGTTTCCTGAAGGAGGCGGCGCCTAAATCCTTTAGGTGGCAGGAGCAACAGTACAAGGAGCGAGCGTGGCACAATTTAAACAGACCAAACAGAAATGCAGCGCCCTTTTCACTGCAACAGGCTTATTGCTGCAAGGGCGACGGGGCTTTGTATTTATAGAAATCCTGTTTCCTGTTTCCTGAAGGAGGCGGCTCCTAAATCCTTAAGGTGGCAGGAGCAACAGTACAAGGAGCGAGTTCGGCACAACTCAAACAGCCCAAACAGAAATGCAGCGCCCTTTTCACTGCAACAGGCTTATTGCTGCAAGGGCGACGAGGCGTTGTATTTATAGAAATCCTGTTTCCTGAAGGAGAAGGCTCCTAAGTCCTTAAGGTGGCAGGAGCAACTGTACAAGGAGTGAGCGTGGCACAATTGAAACAGCCCAAACAGAAATGCAGCGCCCTTGTCACTGCAAGAGCGAACATCAGAAAACAACACCAACTATCAGATCCATTTCTCGTGAACTATGTCGAAATACCATATGACTTGGAAAAAGCGCAGAAGAGGGGCAGGAGATTGGTTTCCTCGCTCTTAAATTAAGGAATAAAGGATGTGCCACCCCACCGCTGTTATTAAATCTTTAGCACGTTGGCCGCTGATATTCTTAGTTGTCTCTCTGGAACATAACGGGTCAGACAATCGTGGATAAAAGCTGGGCCATTGGGATGAACACACAGTGTCTTAATTTCAATATTACTGACAACAGGTAACCAGCACATGTCTTTAAGGACTGAAGAAATATGAGTCAGTCTATTTCGATGGAAGAGAAGGCATGCAGCCTCTTTCTGAATGTGCTAAAGTTTAAATATTTTTTTCCTTGAAAGGCCCAAGTATGTGGTGTTATAATAATCAAGGCGGCTTGAGATGAAAGGATTCATCAGTTGAATCCGCGCAGGAAAGCTAAAGAAATCAAGGACCTCTTTCAAAGATTTTAGCTGGAAAAAGCAGCTTTATTAATCTAGTTTGAAAAAGAACAGAATTAAACCAGACCCCAAGGTTATGAACAGATGAAACTGGGGCAGGGCGGGCACTCAACAAAGAGGGCCAGAAACCAAGCCTATCTGTTTCTCCTGATATTGTGGGAACACATGGCCTCAGAGACAGAGTACGATTACATTTGCAAAGATTGGCCTGTGTTTTTTCTGCGTTCAGTGACCATCAGTTTAATGACATCCAAGACCCAACTTGTTAAAAAGAGGCTTTGATACCTTCCCTAAGGTCTGACTTAATGCTGTGAAAACTGAGAAAAAGATGGGTGTCGTCACCATACATATAAAAGCACAGTTCGGCAGCACAAATGAGATCCCTGAACAAATTAAAAAGACGCAGACTCAAAAAATTAACCCTGCATGATAGCGCAAATAATAGATTTTAGATAGGATTGGAAAGTAGACAGATATCTGATGGCATTACTCAGTCAAACAATTTTTTCTACTTTCAAGTTGTTCCACTCCGGCCCATTCAATACAGGCGACCAAGAGAATGTCATGGTCAGTGGTGTCGAATTCCACAGACAGCTCCAACAAAATCAAGACTCCTGTACCACCGGAGTAAATCCATCTTTTTAAGTCATCAAGGGCCACCGGAACTTCTGAATCTGTGTTATGGGTGGGACGAAAACCAGCTTGAGATTCATGAAGCTGTTTATTTTGCTCTGCAAAAGTCTGGTTTTGATATGATATATTTTATTTATATTGTGCCAATACACAAGTGTTTCATATGTCACTTCAGCCTCCAACAGCTTGGCAATGCAGGTGTAAGCAAGGCATGGTATCAAAGACAGACAGACACAAGTGATCACAGTTCAAGAGTGTTCATTAAACTGTAAAATGGGTGAGAAACGCCTAATCTAAACCTAAATCTAAAATGGGAGCAAGCTACGACCATCAAATAAGAATAATCGCCTGTGAATGTGTGTACCCCCCAGTCGCCTGTGATGTTGTGTGAACCCCCACCCCATCCATCCTGGTTGCCTGTGATACTGTGTGTACCCCCACCCATCCTGGCCACCTGTGATGCTGTGTGTACCCCCCCTGGTCGCCTGTGATGCTGTGTGTACCCCCACGCCCCCACTGGTCGCCTGTGATGCTGTGTGTACCCTCACCCCCCCTGGTCGCCTGTGGTGCTGTGTACCCTTACCCCCGGTGGCCTGTGATGCAGTGTGTACCCCTCCTATCCCTGGTCGCCTGTGGTGCTGTGTGTACCCCTGCCCCCCTTGGTCACCTGTGATGCTGTTTGTACCCCCACTCCCCTCTTGGTTGCCTGTGATGTTGTGTGTACCCCCCACCCCCGCCCCTCCGGTCGCCTGTGATGTTGTGTGTACCCCCACCCCCCCTGGTCGCCTGTGATGCTTTGTGTACCCCCAAACCCCCTCCTGGTCACCTGTGATGTGGTGTGTAACCCCCCCCGGTCGCCTGTGATGCTGTGTGTACCCCCACACCCCTCCTGGTCACCTGTGATGCTGTGTGTACCCCCATCCACTCCCTGGTCACATGTGATGCTGTGTGTACCCTCATCGCCCCCCCCCCCTGGTTGCCTGTGATGCTGTGTGTGCCCTCACCCCCCTGGTTGCCTGTGATGCTGTGTGTACCCCCGGCGCCCCCTGGTCACATGTGATGTTGTGTGTACCCTCACCCCCCACCCCGTGGTCGCCTGTGATGCTTTGTGTACCCCCCCACAGTCACTAGTGATGCTGTGTGTACTCCTACCCCCTTTCTTGCCTTTGATGTCCTCCTCCCTCCCCTTACCCTCATCCCACTCTTCCAAGACCCCTAATGAATGTTTGCACCTGCATACTGCTGCTGCCCTGCAACATGGGGTAGGCCCCATGTATTTTCCCATTGCTGTACTTTTGTATCTGTGTGCTGCTGCCACCCTGCAGCATGGTGTAGGCACCATGTATTTGCCTATTGTTTGACTTTCACATTTGTGTGTTGCTGCCACACTGCAACATCGGGTAGGAACCATGTATTTGCCCATTGCTGGACTTTCGCATCTGTATGCTGCTGCCACTCTGCAACATGGGGTAGGCACCATGTATTTTCCTATTGTTTGACTTTCACATTTGTGTGTTGCTGCCGCCATGCAACATCGGGTAGGCACCATGTATTTGCCCATTACTGGACTTTCGTATCTGTGTGCTGCCCTGTAACATGGGGTAGGCACCATGTATCTGCCTATTGATTTGGCTTTCGCATCTGTATGCTGCTGCTGCCGCCCTGTAACATGGGGTAGGCAACATGTATTTGCCCACTGATTTGACTTTGTATCTGTGTGTTGCTGCCACCTTGCAACATGGGGTAGGCACCATGTATTTGCCCGTTGCTGGACATTTGCATTTGTGTGCTGCTGCCGCCTGCACACTGGGGTAGGCACTGTGTATTTGCCTATTGATTTAACTTTCATATCTGTGTGCTGCAGCCACCCTGTAACATGGGATAGGCACCATGTATTTGCCCATTGCTAGACACTCGCATTTGTGTGCTGCTGCCGTCCTGCAAACTGGGGTAGGCACCATGTATTTGCCTATTGATTTAACTTTTGCATCTGTGTGTTGCTGCCGCCCTTTAACATGGGGTCAGGCTCAATACATGTGATTACCATGTACTTCTCTTTTGCACTTTGCGTATGATGTATTACCTCTTCATGTCCCACGATGTTGAAATTCACCTCTTACGCTTCCTTTTCTGTAACCCGAAGCACTTAAACTAATCTCTTAAGTTTAAGCGCTTAGATACCTCCGGATTTTGCGTGCTATACAAATAAACAAACAATCAAATAAACAAACAATACAGTCCCAGTAGTGTCTAGTCAAATAGAAAAGGGCCTATACTAAAAAAACAAAATATTGCCAGTCCTTACTGCTATGCTACAAAATAGTGTGGGATAATGTTCACAAGAAAAGAACAAAGTGTTCCCAAAATGATAAGTTCAGATGTTATGGCCGGGGTCTCCCATCCCCACGTTTTTTAGCACGGGACAAGGTGGCACTCTTGAGCACAGCACACTGCTGGGCTTCTGTGGCACAAGCTTACAGCTCCTTTTCTTTATATCAGGGCCTTCTGTGCTCAAGTCTCTTCTCATAAAAAGTATCTTGCTTCAGAGGGTCTGATATGGCAAAAACAACAAAACAAAGGTTCCTTCTGCTAATCTTCACATCGGGTGATTACCCTTCACCCTTGATCCCCTCAGTCGGGCTCAGACCAACCACTCACTGTGGTCATCCCTCAATAGGGTTCATACTTGCTGTTACAATGTAGTTAACTTAGCTTCTTCACAAGGTGGGATTTACTTCCCTTAGCTTTTCTCTTGGCATCCCTCATTCGGGTTCACTACCGCCTTTCAATCACGATCTACTGATTTTGCAATATTCAAAAGTCTTAATGTCTTTTTAAACAACCATCTAATCTTAGTTAGGTCCCCCTCATCCGGGATCAGACCTTCCAAAGCACTTGCCAATTTAAATAGACTTCTGAAGGGCGACCTCGTCTCGCTGGGTCACTCTGTTAGCCTATGGCAAGTGCAGGCCTCACAAAATCAGGCGTTCCCCTCATCCGGACGCAAACGCCTGTTTCACAATTCGCAGAGTGGGGTTCACAATTTCACAATCGTCAAAACGTCTGTAACGTGACAAGGAATTTTGATTGTGCAAGGGGTTTGCTTGACCCTTGTATGACCACCTTGACACCTCATGCTGGCCTGCCTTATGGCCTCTTGGTACTTGTACTTTTAATACTTTTGTAATTCCACATTCTCTTTGTTCAGGAGAGGGGTACCAGCTAGAGATCTTTGAATGAGCGCTCATATGGTGCTGGACCACTCTCTCTCTGGTACCAGGTTTGTTCACAAAAATACCTCTGTCTATTAATCTTCTTAATGTTGCCACTACAACCTTGAGCTCAACGCAGACCCGGCCCACTATCAGGTTCTTCCGACTCACTGGCTGTGCTGAACTCGTTGGTGTTTCTTTTACTGCTGGAGTCAAGGATGGTACCACGGTGCCAACCGCGTCTCCCCACCCTGGATATCAGTGTGGGAGGGTTCCATGTACCGAAGACATCCATCACAAAATTCGGAAGCTGCAATTCCTGGTCTTATGTTTCCTTTGTCAGAGGCTTCATGGGTCTGGGTTGAAAAGGGCAAGGGCAACTCCCTCCTTGACGTCCTTTCACGTCTCGCCACCTTTCTCCCCCATTTGAACAGCCGTCCTGAATAGCTGCTTCCTCTTACGTTCGGCTTTGCTCAGAGTGTGCTCTTGTGCTCCGCCTTTTATCCCTATGGAGAAGCGAAAGGGCAGTCAGGTGTGTGTAGTTGTCAGCAATTGCCTCACTCTTGTGTTGGGTCATGTCAGGTAAATACCTCTGGTTTTGGTCTGTTGTCGCTCACGGTGTGAGTAAGTGTTTGTGTTGAAGGGGGGGACTGGGGTGGAGGTAGAGTTTATAAATATCCTACTGGGCAGGATGGGTTAAAAGTGTCATAAGGAAGGGGATAGCGAGTCTCACCCTTCGGTGTCCCACTTCCACTCCCTGAAGACCCCCCTCCCCTCATCCAGGTGATCCTCCTGCACTGGTACACCCCAGGAACTGGATCCAATAGTGATGGCTGTGTCCTGGCCACCTGGATGACAGATCCCCAGGGAATAGTGGGTGAGACACCTTCAGGTTTCTCACATAGGGCAATTGAGAACTAAGATGATAACTTTCTGGGTGGGATGTGTCTTGGAATGGCTATTTAATTAAAAGAAAACACTACAGCTTTTTAAGTGATTGGATAAAATGCCTGAGAGCAGAGATTGGTTAATGATATTGTAAATATCTGTTGAAATACAGGCACACAATATAATAACAGATGAGCAGGACAGGGATCAAGAGAAGACCGTAATGGCCTTAATTCAGCCATAAGGTGGTGTACAGACTTCTCTGTCAGCTCAGCAAATGTATTGAAAATCTTTGCCTGACCCAGACCACCTGAATCAGGCATGATGAAGGCATTCAGATCACAAGCTGGAGATGCCTTCAACAAATGGTCTCTAATAGTCAAGATATTAGACCCAAAGAATTCAGGCAACTGGTCACAGAAAAGTTCAGAAGATATGGTAGTGGGAGTAACGGCTTGTGCTGTACGGAAATGACAAAACGTTCTAAACATTTCCTTACTCCTATTAGAACTATTCAGTAGAGGTTTGGTAAAATATATTTTTTTGGATAATTTGATCAGTCTTTTTGTAGCCACATACTTACCTTAAATAATCGGTCAGAGAAGAGAGATCTCTGTCTTTCCTCCAGTGACATTTTAAGGTGACAAGCTGTCAGTTAAGACTTTTTTTTTCTTCTTGTCTTCTAAGATGGCTGCTTTGGAGTTGAGCTTCGGTTCGCCTGTCTCCATTTCTGTGTGTATCAATAGCTAAAATAGATCCCCCTGTTTGTAAACAGGGATATGGGGCGCTGGGGGCTGTCTGAACAATTAGCGATCTCTCAGCACACTGCAGAAACTTATGAGTTTGGACCTGTGATGAGAACAACTAAAATGCCAGATGCAGTAGGAGCTGTTGAACACCGGTGAAGCTGAGCCCCACAGTGCATCCTTTGGTGTTATCTAAGGCTGGGTCCCACATATGGAGGACTGCCCATGAGGCCGCAGGTAACTCTCCTAATAGCCCCCTCTGTAAACAGTAGCTGATTCAGGGGACTCTGATTTTGATAGCCACAGCAGGAGGTGAGTTCAAAAGACTTATGGGAGCGCCTCTCCGGAGACAAGAGACTAGGAACATGTGGACTGAATCGCTGGGACTTTGTAAGAGTGTGGCCATCTGGTTGATGAACTTAAGGAGGGCCTTGCCGGTCCTCTGGTTCAGTCCTTTTACAAGGAGGTTGAGGAGGGTTATGTGATCTTTGTACTCTGATAGTGGGGAGACAGGACATATTTCTCTGATTGGACAAGTCAGCAGTTCTGGACAGCGGTATACAATTTATTTTTATTTATTTATTGTATTTGGTTATACACCCAAACCCTGGGGTATCACGGCATAGGTTACAAGGATATTTACATTCTTACACGTTACAAGAATACTTACATAAAAAGGAGGTTACAGTACAAGCGTAGGTTACAAGGATATATACATTCTTACACGTTACAAGTATACTTACATAAATAGATTACAGTATAGACTAATGGTTGCTTGGTTACGTGCTGGCTAGGTAATTTATTGGCTACATGGGTGGCTCTCATTTGGCAGTATCGGTGTGAGCGCCTCGCTGATTGGAGTTTGCATATTAAGCATCATATGTTAGCATTTAGACAGTTAATTACAGTAGGTTATGATAGATAGTGATCACAGGGTTTCAGCAAGAAATCAGAAGATCTGGGCTGCGGTCAGGGGGTGCGGTGGTAGGAGATAGAGAGTATCTGACTAATAGTTAGTATATGTCTTAAACTATGGGAAGGAGGGCTTGTTGCAGATATTGGATGGGAGGACATTCCAGATTCTGGGGGCTGCTGCAGGGAAACTGGAGTTATCTGTTCTAGTGTTATTGAACCGGGGGATGAGCAGAAGTGATTCCTAGTCATTTCATCGTAAAAAATGCATCGAAATGCCACACCATCGAAACAAAAGCATTGTCTCCCAAAGCATCGACATGCTATCTTTTACATGTAAAAGTGCCTTTCCATCGAAACCACTCCATCGAAAATATAAATGGACTGGTTTCAATGGAAATGCACTTTACATGTATAAGGTAGCATTGCAATGTATTTATTTGTAACGTTAAAATGTCACATGGAGCTGTCCAGGGCTGACATTTTTTTGTTTATTGGGGGGGTTCCCCCTACAACCCCCCAACCCGAACCCTAACCCTAATCTTAATCTAACCCTAGCCCAACCCTAACCCTAATGTAACCCTTAATCTAACCCTAGCCCCAACCCTAACCCTAACCCTAATGTAACACTTAATCTAACCCTAGCCACAACCGTAGCCCCAACCCTAACCCTAGCCCCAACCCTAATGTAACCCTTAATCTAACCCTAGCCCCAACCCTAACCCTAATGTAATCCTTAATCTAACCCTGACCCAACTTTTAATCTAACCCTATCCCCAGCCCTAACCCTAATGTAACCCTTAATCTAACCCTAGCCCCGACCCTAACCCTAGCCCTAACCCGAATGCAACCCTTAATCTAACCCTAGCCCCAATCCTAACTCTAACCCTAATGTAACCCTTAATCTTACCCCATCCCTAACCCTAACCCTAATGTAACCCTTAATCTAACCCTAGCCCCAACCATAGCCCCAACCCTAACCCTAGCCCGAACCCTAACCCTAACCCTGATGTAACCCTTAATCTAACCCTAGCCCCAACCCCAACCCTAACCCTAATGTAACCCTTAATCTAACCCTAGCCCCACCCTAACCCTAATGTAACCCTTATTCAATGGTATGGTGTTAGATGAACACGCATTAGATGGAATGACTAGATACCAGCAGAAGTGTATTAGCATTGGATCTGAGTGTTCTGGTGGTAGATTTGCGTATGATGCAATGGTTGAGGTAGGTAGGTGCCTGTTGGGTGATGCAATTTGTGTGTGATTGTGAGTGTTTTGTGTAATATTCTTGCTTGAATGGGAAGCCAGTTGGCCTCTTTTCTGTACTGAGATATGTGATCTCTCTTGTTAATACCTATTCTGTAGTAGCTGCTTTTTGTTAAGGTTTCTCTTTGAGGTCCTTAATAAGAGAATGTTGCAATAATCAATCTTGGCCAGTATGAGGGCCCTTGCAAGTGTCATGCAGTTTTGGGGAGTGAAAAAATGTCGATTTAGTGTGATGAGTTTGGCAGTATATGAGGTGAATGATGAGAGTGCCTTAATGTGCTTGTTCATGGTGAGACTGGATCAAGGTAGACCCCTAGACCCCTAGACCCCTAGTTCTTTAATGATTGAGAAGAGTTCTTTGCTATCCGAGGCAGCATTTGTGATAGGTTGGTTAAGGGAATTGGCTTTATGGGTGATCACAGCAAGTTTGTAGGTTTTGGAGATAGCAATGAGTTCTTTGTTGGTCTCATTGGTAGAATTTTTCCTGTATAGGTGTTAAGGCTCTTTTTTTCCTTCGTAGTACATGTACATGTGTCGCAAGGTATTAGCTATACTATAACCAAAGAAATACATACTGGTGAAGTATACAATTACATAGTGATTAGGCTGTCTAATAATGACGGCAGTGGTATTACGATTACCTGGTCACTGAGAGGAACATGTATGATAGTCCTTCGCCAATGAGGATCACTCACTAATGCAATGAGGATCACTCAATAATGCAAAGGGTAGTGAAGCGGGTTTAGCTGTCCATCTAGCATTCAAGACATTGGTGGTCCACATTGCTGGAGCCTAGGCAACATATCATGAGTCATTCAATTGTGTTCAATATGACTGTTCCTTTGGTAGTTGTACTCATGCCGAAGATCCTGGCCTTTAGATCAACTCTGGCTAAGTAGTCTTAAAAGGCTACCTATCAACACTGATGCTTTCACCTTGTTAGGGGACAGATGCTAGTATCACATACTAGTCTCAGCGATCTGATGTCAACACTCTGTCGAGGAGGGGAAGGGAGGCGAAGGACCACATTGGTGAGGAAATCCACCCGCCTGTCTGGATTGATAATTGAATTGATATTTTATTTCTATCACGCTCATACACAAGTGTTTCAGAGCGTGACAAGGCAAAGGAAGGGAACAGGGGAGAAAAAAACAACAATCTTACTAGGCCCAGGGACATTGAGAATGCGCAAGTGCATGAGGGAGTGGAAGAGGGAGGGGAAAAGTGCAAGGAAGGGGGGAGAATTGGAAAGTGCAGAGCAAAAAGGAGAACAGAATAAATAATAATAAATAATAAAAGCAACAAAAGTGGCAGTGCAGCCAACAAGTGGCAAGTGCTGAGTATAAGGCAGCAGACAGGGTAGGTCAGATAAGTGCAGGAAGAAAAAGAGGGGATTGTATGGCTACAGATACAGACTCCAGTGCAATGGGTGGCCTGGAGGCAGTGCGGGAGGGTTGCCGGGTAAGCAGGAACCTGGGCCCAGAGGACAGAGTGTAGCCAGGTGCACGGTGCCAGGAGAGAACAGATCAGCAGTGGTGAGGGCGAAGGCAGAAGCAAAGGGAAAGGTCTTGAGGTGCTTCCGGAACCAGAGATGGTTCTCCTCAAGTTTAAGAGTGGCAGGGAGGCTGTTCCAGAGGCAGGCCCCAGCCGAAGCAGAGATCTACCCGCAGCTCGTTTCTTTGAGAAACGACTGACCCTGAGGGAGTTAGAGGTAGAGGAGCGAAGAGCTCGAGAGGGGAGTTATTTGCGGAGGGATAGCTGGAGGTATTTTGCACCCAGCCCCAGAAAGCCTTGTGGACAATGCAGATGGTTTTGGATTTAATCCTTGCATCCACTGGGAGCCAATGGAGAGATTTCAGAGCTGGAGAGATACGATCCCAGGGCTTGAGGCCAAGGACAAGTCTCGCAGTCCTCTTCTGGATTAGTTGCAGAGGGCGGAGAGTAGAGGCAGGTAGGTATAGAAAGGGGCTGTTACAATAGTCCAACCTTGAGAGAACCAGAGCTTGGGAGACAGTGAGTTTCTGGGGGAAGGAGAGGAAGGGCAGAGTACCTCTGAGGAGGTGAAGTAGGAAGTTTGACTTTTTAGAGACATCAGAGATGTGGGCGGAGAAGGAGAGTGTGGAATCAAAGATGACCCCGAGGTTCTTAGCCTCGCTGGTGGGGGTAGGAGGAGGGCCAAGGGAGGATGTCCAGAGAGTGAGGGGAAAGGATGGAGAAGCTGTGCTCATGAGGAGGATATCAGTCTTGCTAGCATTCAGACAAAGGTCATTGGCGGAACACCAATCTTGAATGGCGGTAAGGCAATCAGAGATGAGAGAGGGAGAGGAGGTGGCCGAATGGGCAGCCTGAAAATTAGTTGAGTGTCCTCAGCGTAGCACTGGAAATTTGAGCAGAAAATGTCAATGCAGTGGGAGAAAGTTGCCAGGTATTGGTGGAAGAACCAGGGCGAGAGGTTAGACCACTGGGGAACACCACAGGTAGAGAGGGCGATAGATGATAGGAAGGACCCCAGTATGACTTAGGAGGGTCGATCAGAGAGGAAAGAGGTCAGCCAGGCCAGAGCCTGATCAGTGTTACCCATGTTATCACGGAGACGGTTAAGCGGGATGGTATAGTTGACTGTGTCAAAAGCAGAAGAGAGATCAAGTAGGATGAGGACAGAAGGAATTGGTCAAGGTTGGAGAGTAGATCTTCACAGATGTTCAGCAGAGCAGTTTCCGTGCTTCTGGCATCTCTGAAGCCAGACTGGTGGTCATGGAGACAGCCAACAAAATCAGAATGAAGGTTAAGCTGGGAGATGGCCAGCTTTTCCCAGAGTTTGCCCAGAAAGGGAGTAATGGAAATTGGGCAATAGTTAGCTGGACAGGAAGGATCAGCTGTGGGGTTCTTGAGAAGAGGATGCACAAGGGAGTGCTTCAGAGGGTAGGGGAAGGATCCTGAGGCAAAGGAGTGGTTGCAAAAATCAGCAAGGGCCGGAGAGAGGGTGTCCATGTGGTCCTTGGTGGTTTTAGAGGAACAGGGATGAACCTGTTTTGACGAGGCTTTCATAGTTCGGCCTTGTCTAGCAACCTCATCGGGGGAGAAAAGAGGAAAGGATGAGAAGGGGGGTAGAGGGTGACTTAGGGAGCATCAGCAAGCATAGATGGAGAGGGGACAGGAGGGGAAAGGGAGGAGAGGGTGGACAGGGTGTCCTGGGTTTTTGAGATAAAGTGAGAGGCAAGGACATTGCAAAGAGCCTGGGAGGCAACAGGAGGGGCAGAGTCTGCAGCAGGGTAAGCCAGCTCCCTGAAGATTTTAAAGAGTTCGGCCGAGTTGTTAGATGCCGCCGAGACATAGACTTGAATGTGGACTCACTTCTTGGTGAGGACAGATAGTCGGTATTGCCTTTGGAGCAGGTGACAGGCCAGCTTGTCAGAGGATGAACAAGAAGCCCTCCATTTCCTCTCTACCACCCTACACTTACGTTTAAGTGTAGCTAGGTCAGTGTCATACCAGGAATTGCACTTGGCTTTGGACTTCAAGTGGATCCTTATGACAGGGGCAAGAGCATCAAGAGTATCAGAAATAGAAGAGTAGAGAAGGGATAGGGCTGTGTCCGGGTGTGAGTCATCCAGAGGAGGGGGGGGGGAAGGTGGCAGCGAAAGCCTCAACTGACATACGCTTCATGGGCCAGATGTCCGAGAAGGTGGGTGGCAGAGTAGGGGTAGGCTTGGCTTGGGGGGAAGAGAGTGAGAGATGAGAGGAGAGGAGGCAGTGGTCACTCCAAGAGAGGGGAGGCCAGAGGAGATCAAGACATCAAGTGTGTGACCTGCAGAATGCGTCGGGCCAGAGGCGAGGACAGAGAGAGAAAGGGAATCTCAGGGGTCGCGAAAGAGCAAAGATGAGGGAAGGGGGAATCGAGATGGATGTTGAGGTCACCAAGGAAGAGGAGTTGAGTGGTTGAGGCCTGGAGGGAGGAGGAGAGCTCAGCCCACTCAGAGAGAAAAGAGGAGATTTTACCAGGGGGGTGATAGAGAGTAGCAACAGTAAGAGAGTGACTAGGAGAGATTGAGAGCATGCAGACAAAGCATTCGAAAGAGGGGTAGATCTGAGTGGGAATGATAGTGGCAGGAATCCACTCAGGAAAGATCGGGGTTACACCACCTCCGGGCCGGGTGGATCTGGGTGCGGAGAGGATCTTGTAGCCATCAGGGAGGAGAGTGTCAAAGCTTGTGACAGAGCTGGCCGTGAACCATGTCTCAGTAAGACCGATGACATCAAGGTCCAGTTCTTCGAGAAGGTGGCATATGTCAAAGAAGTGTTTGACAGCAGAGCGAGAGTTGAGAGTGGCAAGATGCAGAAGGTTGCCGGCCTTAAAGACCTTCCGGGGAGGGGTACAAATCAGAGGTACACCCTGTGGAGGAGTGGAGGTAGCCTGAAGTGGGACAGAGGAGGAGGGAGGAGTGGGCAAGGTAGCCAAGGAAAGCGAGGAAGGGACAGCCAGGGATGAAAGGAAGTTGATGAGGCGAGGGAAACGCCTATCGAAGAGGAGGAGATTGGCCTGAGGACCTTGGACCATGACAGTGCCATTAAGATAGACATTAAGGATGTCCAATACAGACAGAAGTACCAGGTTTTAGCCTCCAGAGGGCTCAACAGGATGTGCCTTAAGCCTCCCTCATAAGTAGGACTACTAAGAGCATGAACTATATCAGTATTTACTATGACAAATATAGCAACATTGTCATTGATTCCCTGGAGGAAAGCATCTCTTACGTGGCCAAGGAGTTGGGTATCTGCGGGTGGACCACGTAGGGTAGGTCCAACTCCAGAGAGATAGAAAAAGAGTGAATCTGAATAATCCTTCAGCTGTGATTTTAAATGACACCCATGTACCCATGTACCTTTGCAACATTCCTGTATGGCTTATTGTGATGTGGGTTCTCATGGCTAAGAACATAATTCGCCCCCCGGCCCGTATAGTACTGAGGCGGGGAAGAAGGATGGAGTAATGAGGATGAACAGATGCAGTATGTCAACGCTGTGTTCTAGTCTTTGGAAAAAGCTTACCAATGCCGGGACTTTTAAAATGGCCACAGCTGAACAGAACGAAAGAGAGGGTAAGAGACAGTTGCCGAATCCAACTTGTTTGAACGCTGGTTGGGACACCGGAGGCAAGCAGTCTGCAGGACGCAGCACAGAGGCGGATGAGAACGGCGTGCAGAGGAACCGAGCCGTGTGCATTATTGCCACATGCAGCTGGAGCCACCGAAGAAGCTTTATTACCCATATCTCAGACTGCCCAATGTCTTAAGGAGCATATGACCACAGTCCAGGCTATAGTTCATTCCCACTTCACAAGAGCTCAGGAACAGAAAACCCTACATGATAAAAAAGCTACCCTCAGATCATTCTCCATTGGTTACCCACCTCTCAGAATAAAATGCTATCTAAATATCATGGACCATATGATATTGGAACAAACAGGTCCTGTGATTACTGAGTCTCTCAACTGGACAGGCAAATAATGTGGGGTAAAAAGGCAGCCCAGAGTGACAGATGGAGAGGCCATGCTAGGCCCCATTGTGAGAGTGAAGCTGGCTAAGTGTGGAGTACCATTGAAATATAAAGGCAAGTGCGAAACAGTGGTTTCAACGGAAGGCTTAGTGAATGAACAAAAATGGGCCTATTACTACATTAATAAAATACAAAGACACCAAGCTGAAGGAGAGTGTGCATTATAACTGGAATATTGTTAACTGTGTCCAAAGGATTCCAAAAAGAAATGTGTGCTGCAGATGCTGACTTTGTGTGAACTTGGAAAAGGCACAGGTGACAGATTTAAGGCTGCAGAAGTGCACATGGAAGGAAATAAATACATTTGAAATACTGTGCATTTGAAAGACAAAAAGGAGGAATGATGACTTACATTTAAGAAATAAAGTCAAGTGCTAGATTGTGTCTACCGATAATGAAAAACGTATTTTAGTCATACAAATGACAGCATGTAAAGAGAAAGGCCTATTTCGTCTTTTGCATAAATTAACACTGGTTCTCTATGTTAACTGTGGCCTACCTGTGTGCATGGACCCAAAACGGAATTTACCTCTGTTCTAATATAGTTGAAAAGAAAAATTGTATTTATGAACAGCTGGTCTAGATATAATGCTAAAATGTTACATGTAAGCACACATTGTGATTTAAAGCTGAATTTTCTGAAGCATGGATGCAGCTTTTTTTCCCCCACTGAACTGAATTGTATGTGCCTTTGAAAATTTGACCTCAAGACACTTGGCTGAGGACCTCTAGGCAGAGAAGGCATGGTTCAGTTAAAAATACAAAGAATGAGAGAGAAATTTGAACTGCGTAATACAGATAATATGACTAACAGAAATTACCCTTAAGGTCAAACCTCCCCATAAATTGTGCATGAGCTCAGCGCAAAGACCTTTGAAGCTCAGGAAGGGAAGGCAGAATCACATGGGCTGAAAAGCCAAATGTCCGGGTCATGTGGTTTGGAGAAAATTAAACTTCTTAGGGTGATCTGAATGTGAAACTACCTCTCATAATGCATTGCCATATGTTTAACATTGAACACATTTTCCTAAATAAAAAGAGCATTGTGTGTTTCCCTGAGCTCAACCCTGACTCATTTTAAAGGGGATAAAAATCCACTTGGCACCATGTAAAATGAAATGTTTGTAATGTACATAACAGTTATGAACAAAATTAAGATTCTGGCCTTATCATATTTCTGAGGAACTGGAAAATTGGTGAAGTGATAGATCATGGAATTAATGTTTGAATTGGGAAGTGACTCATTTTGCACTATTTCGGCGCAGCAGCAAACCGTGAAAAGGGAAGCTCCAAACAGGAAGGGTGTGTAGAAATAAAATGTGTATTTTCCGACTCGCCATAAAATGTAGAATTCAAAAATATATATTCATGTAGTTATCTGAAAAATTTGCATAGCTGCCATGTTAGATTTTCTGAACCCAAAAAGGTAAAACCAAACTGTCATTTTGATATGATGTATTATTCCTCCTCGTTCTACTTCCATAACCCATACCTCCCAACTCCTGGTCCTATCAGCAGCCAATGGGCATCTTGGTGAGGGGTGAAGTGAGAGTGCTAGCCAATCCTTACCGTGGGAATGATGATAATGTAGGAATGTCATCAGGCCTACAAGAGGTCAATTTTGCATCAAAACACAACTTTTTCCACTTTATTCCTGGAGGTAGTCTACTGCTGGACTCTTGCGAGGAACAACTAGCGAAGAGGCCTCAATCCTTGCATTGGTGACAGTGACAGGGAAATCTAGAAGCTAGCTGGGACCCCCATCAGAGGAGACAGAGGAAGTCTGGGTGCAGGAGAAAATCTTTGTCTGAAGCCCTTGACCAGACCTCTGCTGTCCTCAGAGTAGCCCTGCTGTTTCCCTGGATGCCCCATAATTAAGGCCTCCCATGTAAGTTGATATATCCCAAAGCTATCAAAGGTGTGGGGGAATCTACCAGCCATAATCTCCATCTCGCATAGCGGGTAGGGGGGTGGAACTGGGGAGACCCTTGGTACATTTTATAAATCTAATTCAAATTAATTCCACTATAGAAATGAACTTATCAATTTAAATTGAATTGTGTAGGGAGCGGTCTACCTTAATCCTTTCCATTCAATTGTGGGGAAGGTGGGGAAGTTGTGTAGATCCTTAGCGCATTGAATTGAAGTTAAATCAATGAATTCCCATATAGAATATCACAGGATGAGTGTTGTTACAGTTCGAAACTAAAAAAGTTCATGTCCAGTGTGTTACAGCCGGTAATGACAATAAAGACCTGGGCAACTGTCCTTCTGAAACCCCTGACTCCTGTCCAGAAGGGGGGCCTGAATCCCAAAAGAAGTAATCCTAGAGTAATCCTAAAACGCTACCTTTGAATGGGGATGGGGTAAAACAGACTTAATTTTCCATGTATTCCCTTGCATCCCAAACCAGAATTACCAAGCATTACATCTCATTTGTATGTGTGTTGCAAAACGAAATTCCCATTTTATTACTGATTATCCCAAACCAGAATGCCCAAAGCACTGCATGTCCTTTGAATGTGTGTTGAGAAATGATTTTCCAATCGAGTTCCATTTTCCTACCTTGTTGTTCACTGAAAAGCCCATAACGATGTTCTCATTGAGTTTCTTTCTCAAACATTGCATTCTCAAAATAAAGCCAAAACAATTTTTCCATTGTGTTCCCACTCCCTGGACCTTGCCTTCAATTCACAGGAGTCATATCCAATTGATGCCTGCAGGGTGGGGGTTGCTGGGAAAAAGGAGTATTGTGCTATACTAAGTAATCGCTGCGTATTGTGAATGTTTTCTATTGGTTAATTTGAAATTAAATCTGATGTAAGTTGTGACTGCATATTTCTAAATTCTACCTATGTTGTTTTAATAACGGTAAGTAATTTGGAGTTGTGAAATGATGTAGTGCCACAGCATTGGTGGCCGATGTTTGGTAGTTATTAAATTTGGTCAAACCTTAAATAAATATATATTCTTACTATACACCGGCATGGTTCCTAGCTATTAGCGGTACAGAGGGTCTTTGCTGGTGTGGTGCAAGACGAGTTGGAGGCCTCACTAAAGTTGAATCTGTATAAGAGCTTTGGCTGCGTGCCACCTTGCTTGGGGGGGAATTCCCGGGGTTGAGTGACCCCCCTAATAAACTGCAACAATAAAAACACATAAATCATATTAATCTTCTGAAAGAGTGGAGAGAAGACCCAGTACAATCTAAGTTGGCGGTAATGGCCAGTCTATTAACAGAAGATCCAAGGAAGAGCAATTTGATCCCCTCGGATCCGTCACAAAATCAAAAACAGGATCTTCATATACTAGTACAACACTATTCAGATGTCTTTTGTAACAAGCTGGGAAGAGTAAAGGGCATTTTCCATTATATTCATGCTCCCCCCGGGAAGAAGATCAACTTAAAGCCTTATATGACCCCTGAGACCCGAAGAGATGCAATTATACAGGAGTTGGAGAAAATGTAAGCCTCTGAAATAATTGAACCTTCCCAAAGTCGCTGGCCCGCCCCAATAGTTTTCCTGCAGAACCTGATAAGACTTTGGAGATTTTTTATAGATTTCCAAAAGGTAAACACCATTTCACAAATATCCCATGCCACGGATTGATGACTTAGTCGACAGATTGGGTTCGGAGGTTTACCTTTCCACAATCGACTTGAAAGGATATTGGCAAGTGGCATTAAATCCAAAGGATAAAGAAAACAATGTTTTCTCTAGTCAGGTAGGAAACACATTTAAAGTACTCCCCTTTGGTCTCCATGCGGCACCTGCTATGTTCCAGAAACTGATGGATCGGTACTCTGTCATCAATGTAAGCCCCACAAAATGCTGAAAAGGGAGAGTCATCCACAGCAAGACCTGGAATGAGCATATGTACCATCTTTACCAAGTAACAAAAGCCTTAAGGAAGGTAGGGCTCAAGGCCAACCCCAAAAAGTTCCACCTTGCCCGATCAGCAGTGAAATACCTAGGGTTTTTTGTGAGAAAGTGTCTTGTACAACCCCAGACAGAAAAGGTTAAATCTGTACAAGAAACACTGACACCCAAAACCAAAATAGAGTTAAGGGCATTCCTTGGCTTGATGGGATACTATACAAGGTGTATACCTAATGTTTCCTCTATAACAGCTTGCCTTACCGACAAACTTAAGAATGCTGAGCCCTAAAAGTTAAAAGGGACCCAAGAAGATCAACCTTGTTTTTCCACCCTCAAGCAGATTCTTTGCAATGAACCAATCTTGAAAGTAGCAGATTTTAGCAAAGAATTCATCCTGCAGACAGATGCATCTCAAGTTGGCTGGGAGCAGTCCTCTCCCAGGAGTAAAATGGTATTGAACACCAGATTCTAGACATCAGTCAGAAACTGTTTCCTAGGGAGAGGAACCACACCACAATGGAACTTGAAGTATTAACTATTAAAGGGGCTATGAATTATTTGAGATAATACTTTACAGGGAGAAAGTTGACTGGTCACTGATCATTCCCCCTTAATCTGGATCAGTATACGGAAGGATTCCAATGCCTAAGTAACGAGCAGGTTTCTAGATTTACAACCTTATTGTTTTACTATTGAACACAGGAAAAGAATAGATCAAGGAAACGTAGATTACCTTTCCAGTTTTCGAATAGATATAGAAGAAACCAGCAGCATTAGGGCAAGGGTATATGACAAATCTAGCAACAATGTAGCCTATTCCCTGGAGGGAAGCTTCTTTTACATGGACAGGCAAAGGCAGAAGCTACCTGACTCTGACCCTGGTGGTGGCTATCTGCGGCGGGACCACGTAAGGGAGGTCAAACTCCAGGGATATAGAAAAATACTGAATCCTAATAATCCTCCAGCTGTAATTCTTAATGACACGCATGTACATATGCAACATTCTTGTATGTCTTATTGTGATTTAGATAGAGAATTCCTCGGTTCTCGTGGCCAAGAACATCATTCCCCCAGCCCCCCTTGTATAGTAATGAGACGAGGAAGAAGTATGGAGTAATGTGGATGAACAGACGCGGTAAGATAACGCAACGCTCTAGTCTTTGGAAAATGCTAGCCAATCCCGGGATATTTAAAACTGACACAGGTGAACAGAACAAAAAAGACAGACGGAGATGTCCGATGAGTCCAACTTTTTCTGATGCTGATTGCCACACAGTAGGGGAACAGACTGCAGGTCGCAACATGGAGGATGATTGTAAAGAAAACGTGCACTGGAGAGGGTGTCTGTACTCCTGCTCTCTATATGGCAGAGGTGAGGCACAGAGGACCCCAGCCAAGATTCTCTATTATTGGTAACGTAGTCGAACAATCAAGGCCTAGCTACTAAGGAGGTGATGAGGGCTGACTCTTAACTACAGTGTTGTCCCCAAGCACCCACAAAGAAATGTACACACACTGTATTAGTTAAAACACAGTATTTATGTAAATAAGGTTCAATATTATATACACTATCATGATAATACACTTTGTGCTCTGACAATTCTAAAATGGTAAATATATACAGTTATAGGTGATACCACTCTTACTTTGATTCCATTAAAATGCGACCACGGCTGACAGCACCAAATAGCATACAAATCAACACAGTAACGATATCAACCATAGACCTGGGAGGATTGATTGCAAAAGCTCTATTACTGGCCCCAGGTTCATCTTCATAATTGACCCTGCAATGTTCCACGAGAGCAGACGGAACTCTGGGCTCTTACTTATGGAGCCTCCTCTGGGTACAGATGGCGTTTGCAAGGCTACACTGTCCTCTACCACAACCTCTTGTCAATCTACATCCTCACAGGACGTTAGGATCTCATAAGGATTGTCTAGTGGCAGGGGGGCCAAATCGTTCCTCTCCGTGGCATTACGATGTCTCTTGTTCATTGGGATGGTACTCCAGCCGGCCAACGGTAAATTGATCAATATGATTCTGCATGCCTCCCATCTGTTCTTCCGGAGTACTCACCCCAAACGAGGAAAGGAAGGGAAGCGTCTAACAGGACCCCTGGCCAGTGAGTTGAGAGGGCGTTGATCATCCACATCAAAAAGCCTAGTTGGAGAGACCCGCACCATGGGAGGAGAGAGTTGGCCTCTAAGGCAAATAGGTAAATCCAAGAAAGACCCCACTGATCCTCCACCTGCCATAAGACTTCAGGAGTCAGAAACAACCAATGAAGATGGAAAGCATCTACTTAAGCGGTCAGCTGCCTGGTTCTCCCTCCTGGGAAGGTAGGCTGCCCTGAGGGTCAACAGAAAATAAAAGATACAATTGAAGGTTGGCCCATTCCACTATGTGTTGCGCTGCATTACTGCATTGACACTCAAGGACTGTGTGCCACCGTTGGTTGGCGTAAGGACTTGTCAACCTGTCATTTCTGTTTGGAATTCCTAAAAAGATTTTCAACTTGCGGTTCATTTTCTTCAATTGGAGGGCCAAAATGCTTTGATCGTACTCCCCGGAGTACTTCCAGAAGGACTCCCAACCTCTGAGGCTGGCATCTGTCATTATGTTCATTGTTGGGCCTGGATCCAGTTAACATCCCAACTTGAGATCAATCTTGACTCCACCAAACAGGAGTTCAGGATGCTCTGTTTAACTGGAATTGGCCTCCCGTAAAACCTGGACTCCAGGGACCAAGGCTAAAGAATGTGTCAAACAATACGTTCAAATTGAAACCAGAACCATGGAACCATGGCAGTGCAGGCATGTATATCCCCCTGTAGTGTCAACTAGATTCTTCTTGTGACCACCAGAGTCTGACAAGATGTGCTAAGTTATTGTGAACTATTCTGTTTACTGGAAGAAATTACCTCTGACTGTCAGTGCAGAAGTGAATCAAAATAAACTGTAGGCCATGCATAGGGAGAAGGGATGACTTATTTAAGTTGATCCAGAAACCATGTGCCTGAAGCATTCTACAGACCGTGGCTGTTTGCTGAGTACAGAGTCCCCTCGAGGAGGCCTGGAAAGAGGCTGAAGGGAAGCACCCTGAATTGGAAGATCTATAACAAAATGCAGAAATGGCTGGTAACACTCTCAAATTGACATGTGGAAATTTGCATCATGAAGATCTATGGCTGTGAGCCAATCCCCCCACCCTCGATGAACTGCAACAATTACCTTTTGTGGAGGGATCATATGAAAAAGTATGTATTCCATACATCAATTCAAACCCCCCCAACCCCCAACCCTCTGAGATCTAAAAAACGATGATATTCTCTGGAAGGCTTCTGTACATTCAATAGTATGGAATCAAATACTCATGTTGTAGTTACAGCACGCCTGCAAATAGAGTTCTTCACCAAAAGGTATTAGAGCGGGACCATTTTCTTGCTTCTTGGGTAGTGGGATTCATCTCATCCTTGAGAAGGGAGGCTTTGTGCTGAATTCCAGTTCACATCATCTCTTGAGCCTAGGCATCTCCTACATCATGCCAGTCTTCCCTGAAGAGGAGAACACCACTCCATGCTTAGATAGATTCAGCATAGTTATGCCATAGGAAGAGGTGGTGCAGGCACATTTGGAGGGTTTCGGAATGACTACTGTCAGAGAAACCTCTGTTCCTCCCTCTGAAGGAATCTCTGGATACTCGGGTGCTAGAACCAAGGAGCTCTGAAAGGAAGATCTGCAAATGAAGGAGAAGCCTTTTCCTCTAGCATTCTTCCAGTTGTTGAATAACTTTTCCAAAGATGTGTCCAAATGGGATGGAAACATGATGCAGCCAACAATAGGAAGTTTATTCAGAGCAGCCATCCTTGCCGTCTCTGCCTTCCAATGCTGTAGCCACAGAAGTCTGTGAAAAACCTGAGACATTTCCCCCAGGTTATTCCTGGGGATCTTTTGTTCAGGTGGCTGGGGGAGGGCCATCGCTCTTGGATCCCAATCCTGGGGGTGGGCGAGCGAGGAAGGATCACCTGCGCAGGGTGTCCTTTTAGACTATGGATTACACGCCCTCGGGAAGACATGGTATTCCTCCTGTTCCGATACACCCCTACCCGACATCCCATCAGTTGTCATGGGATATTGTAAACAGAGTCCCATCATACCCCTGTACCTTTCTGTAAGGAAAAGGCAAAGCCATCAGGGAAAACAAAGACCATCCCTAAATTCCAACATAAGTTTTACACCTCTTTCCTCAAAACCCACGTTTCAACAACCCTACATTTAAACACCTTTGCTCACAAAAATCCACAATATCCTTATCCCTTTTTTGTAGAACACAACAATTCCCATAGACCCATTCCCCTTTTGAAATACACAAGGACTCGGACGAAGAAAAGGTAGAAGGGAGTCAGAGGATTACCCATAGGAATCCATGGGCAATGAATTCCTATGGGCAGTCTCCATATTGTCCCGATAATTAGGTCAGGCAGGGAGGGACATCTACTCACACCTGACTCCAATCAACTCTAGCTGGGAGTATAAAAGCAGCAGCCAGAAACAAAATTTTGAGTGAGCTGGGTATGCTGGAAGGTGCCAAGAAGCCAGAGGAAGACCAACTGAGCTGTACAGACACTGGGCCTTTGAACACAGGGCAGGCTTCAGTATGGAGAGGGTACTGACTCCAATCAACTCAAGCTGGGAGTATAAAAGCAGCAGCCAGAAACAACATTTTGAGTGAGCTGGGTATGCTGGAAGGTGCCAAGAAGCCAGAGGAAGACCAACTGAGCTGTACAGACACTGGGCCTTTGAACACAGGGCAGGCTTCAGTATGGAGAGGGTACTATACCTCTAGGAGGCAAAACCAGGGGCAGCTGGGGTCTCCTGGTGGTGCCACACCAGAGCTCCTCCCCTGGGCCAAGCAGGCGAGCCCAGGTCTCTGAGGGTCAGGCGGTGAGACCCTGACCTCAATACACATCCCCAATGAAACTCCTGCAGCTCACAAAACCATGTAATGCCGTTTTGGGGAGCTTTGAAGTGGGAGCAAAATAATCCACAATGCATTCTGAGACTGGAAGTCCAAAACTGGTTCTTAGTGAAAACTGAGAGGGGTGTAAGCCCGGCTGAGGGAACCTTTGAGTAAATCATTAAGTAGGGGTCCAAACCCGATGGAGGGAGGCCCTGAGAACTTTTGGGGAGAAGTCGGGAACAGAGGGAGGACCCCGTAAAGCCAAAGTGCATAAAAAGAAGCTTTGAGAGACCACAGAACTTGTGCAAGGCGGAGCTGTGTTGAACAAAGGTTGCCAGCGACGAGAGTGTCACTGATGAAAGATTGGGGCAGGCCGGCACCAAGTGGGTGACCAGTCGAAAGATCTCTGCCAGGAAGGTATAATGCAAATAGAACTTTTTGCGATTGGATAGAACGGTCGAAGTGGTCCTGCAAGGGTTTAAGAAAAATCCCTAGCACAATCAAAAGTCTTCGATCCCAAGAAATACCTAAGAGAATGAAAAATAGGCATGCGCCCGGTCGAGAGGAGCCTGCAATAGTGACAGATTGGAAGAATTTAGAGCATATATTCATGCCCAAATGTATGGCCAACTTGTACCCCCTCTGAAGTGAGAAGCTACCCATTTCATAGTGCAAAGGGTCACCAAGTATGACAAGCACACAGATAAAGTGTGGAAGAAACCTTCAACCGGTACAAGATCGTCAGGATACAAGAGGTTTTAAAAGAATCTGGGATCCAAAGCATGCCAGAAGGGACCATTATTTCAACAACAGTCCTAGACATGTTCCCACGCCCAAAATACCATAATCATGACAACTGCAAATGGCCTGTAGGAGGCAGCCTTGTCTATTTTTTTGAGGGTGTGGGACTGGTTGGTCTCAGACAACTGGGCCAGTACAAGGCTTCAAATAGGATACTGCACAGAGTTCTCAACCACCCCCTGGGACGATTGGGAATCTGGTTCCCTAAAACAAGACAAAAAGAGAGGCCATGATTTCAGTGATCCAGGATCTCTTGGTGAAGAGGGCAATGGTCAGGTGGCACTAGAGAACGGCAGGGACATGGCTTCTGATTCTGTTTCCGAAACCCAACCACAAGTGCTACCTAATCATAGACCTGAAAGCCCTGAACAAGTTCGTCAAAACGTTCAGAAGACCTTTCAGAAGATAACTCCGGGTGTCCAGAAGGGGGATTGGCTGGCATCTATCGACCTTACTACCGTGTTCCCATCTTCAGGACCCACCAGAGATGTCTAAGATTCACAGTGGGACGTGACCACTTTCAGTTCAGGGTCCTACCATTAGGGATGAAATTGGCCCTCAGAGTGGTTGCCAAACTTCTGGCTACTTTGGTGGCAGTCCGTCATCTGGAGGTTATTGAAGTGTACTTTTATCTAGAAGATTGGATGTTTAAAGCAGCATCAAGGAAACTGATGGTATAACACCTGCACAGGGTCCTTCTACCCCTGACCAGCTGGGGGTTGCTAATAAACAGGGACAAATCGTAACTGACTCCGTCCAGAAACTTACAATTCATCAGAGTCAGTTCTGATGGTGGAGGGAAAAGCTCTGCTTCTCCAAAACAGGGCTGTTCAGCTGCAACATCTATTGAAACCGATTTTATTTAAAAGAGGACAGGGAGATGGCCAGAGAATTACTGAAACTTCAGGGTCTCCTGTATCTTCGTGGTCCCTTGGGTGAGACTACACCTGATGCCCCAGTTGATTCACATTCTCAGACACTCTGACCTGTCCTCTCTAGGCTTCCATCACGATAAGAGAGGCACTTAGGTGGGGTCCTGAGGTGGTTGTTATCCCTATCTCACCTCAGAAAGTGAATAAGCTTGACTCAATCTCCAAAGATCTTTCTTTCTACAGATGCCAGTGGCACAGGATGTGGGGCCACCATACACAGCTTGGTACAACAGGAAAAATGGTCCCTCCACAGATCCTCCATTTGGAAGGAGCTAACCGCTAAAGGGAGGGCCTTATGGGTATTCAAAAGGGCAGGGAAAAACTAGGCAGCAATAATAAGAGCAGACAATGCCACAGCCCTTTCCTATGTAAGCCAGCAGGGGGCATCAAAGGTCAAGTTCTAGCGACCAAGACAGGTCTGTGGGCAGAGAATTTCTTGGTGTCTACATCAGGGGGTGGAGAATGCTGTGGCATACAGACTCAGCAGGAAATACCAGAGTAAGAGAGAGTGCTCCTTATGGGGTCTGGTCTTTTTGGAAATCTGCCAGAGATTCAGGATCCCCGGGATAGACATGTTTGCCTCTGTAAAGACTGAAGGGGGTTTCTGTACTCCTGCCCACTATATGGCAGAGTAGAAGAACAGAGCACCCCAGCCAAGATTCTCTATATGGTAGAATAGACGGGCAATCAAGGCTTAAGCTCTCAGGAGGTGATACAGGCTTGTTCCTAAGTAGAGTATAGTCCCCAATCTCCCACAAAGAAATGGCCACACACTATGTGTGATGCTGGAAATGCTGGAAATGCATTGGAGGGACAGGGCCTCCCTGTCCTTGTCCTGTAGTCCTTTTTCATATGTGTTCTGTATTGTTTTCTGCCCAGGAGTCCATGTGAAACTCCTTGCAGTGCAGCTCTTCCTATTTTTGGTTTGGTGAACAAACCCTTGGTATACCCTTATGGCACCCAGGGGTGGGGGTACAAGGAATGTGGATTGGGGCAAGCACCCAGCCTTTCAGCACACCACACTGCATTCATACCAGTTTCGGGCTAGGCTGTCTCAGTCATTGTGTCACACACCAGATGCCCGACACCCATAACATGAAATGTATATTGGTCACACACTCAATTCACCCAGGTACCACCCCAAGGGTGTACCCACAACATATAGTCATTGGGAAGGCTCCAGCCAGTCTGGCCTAGACTTCCCCACAATAACCTATATGGAACTTCCAACCAACAGCCAGTCAGGGAAAGGGACAGAGTCAGAGCTTCCCAGCACTTTGGGGAAAAAAGGTAACAGGCAATCGAAAGCAAGAGGCCACAGGGGCCATCTTGTCTCCTATCAGGAATCAACTGATTCCAATGGCAGGGCCATCCCAAAATGGAGGATAATCAGCACCCTGTCCAATTCAGCATGGAGCTGCCACCAGCCCATGCCCTGCTCCGTGGGCCACACACAAGTGCCCAAAAACATACACTAGAGGTACTGGGTTGTACCCCCACGCATGAGTGCCATAAGGGTATCCCAAGGGTCTGTTCACCAGGACCAAAAAGAGGAAGAGCTGCACTCCCAGGAGTCCCACATGGACTCCTGTGCAGAAAACAACACAGAACACACATGATAAGGGAGTACAAGACAAGGACATGGAGGCCCTGTCCCTCCAATGCATTTCCAGCATCACAGCCTCCCCACAGAATGGAATGTCCAGGTTGACAGAGTCATCCTCTAGATTCCAATATCCAGTGGCATGGGGGTGAATGCAATATTGTCAGAATGGCCCACAACACTAGTATATGCATTTTCTCCCATCCCAGGTGTGCGGAGAAAGAGCAGAGACAACAGGGCTACAGTAATGCTGGTGGTACCATTTCGGCCAAGGCAAAGTTGGTTTATTTTCCTGCTGCAGTGACACATGAAACTTCATTGGCTGATCTCCAAGAGGCCTTCTCTTCTATAGTGTTCTCTGGAACACATGTCCTACCACTCAATCCAATGGTCAGTGTGGAAGTTGAAAGAGGGGCTTACAACGATAAGGTTTGTCTATTCAAGTGGCCAGTAGGGCCTCCACTCTCCAATCAAATAACTGGCACTGGGCAAATGTTATGGCTTGGTGCAGGAGAAAATCTTCCGGCTCTGGGGTGTTGGTTTCCTGATATACTGCATTTCCTCCAGGAAGGGGCAGAAAATGGTTGCTGTGCATATTCCCTAAGGGCCCAACGGTGGCTATTAAGGATTTCCAAGAGCACTGGTCCTCAATGGCTAAGGGAGGGGTGGGGAGTACTGTTGTCTAGACTCATGGGGAGCTTTACCAACACTATACTCGTGAAGGTTTCTCAGGATACTCCTTCGGACCTTTCCATCGTACTTGAGATGTTGCACAGAGCACCTTTTGAACATCTTGCAGACTTGTATATGAGGATGTTACCCCTTAAAACGACCTTCCTCATAGCCATTACATCCGCTCGAAGATTGGGAGAGATTGGTGCCCTACTATGTAGACCCCCTTTCTGAAGGGTAACCAAGATTATTGTGTTCCAAGGTGTGACCTTGTATTCCTGCCCAAGGTAGAATCTAAATTCCACAAGGCTCAAGACTTGTTCACAAACCCGGGGTCCCAGGAATAGCAAGGTTGAAACTGCCTTGATGTAAAAAGAACAGTCCTTGAGTATCTAAGACTCACAGAGCCCATCAGGAAATCATATAATATGCTGGTCACCTTTGGGGCTGGCAATGCGGGGGGAAAAAGCCTCTACAGTGGCTATTAACAGGTGTATTAAAAAATCATACTGATGGAATATGACGGGAGATCATTACAACCCTCGGGGCCAGTGTAAAGTAGATCTACCAAGGTTATTACTACTTCTTGGGCCAGTACAGAAGTGGTGTCACTCCAGGAGATATGTAAAGCAGCCACCTGGGCTACTCCTAACATCTTTATAAGACATTACAAACAGGGGTCAAGTCCTAAAAATGAAAGTGGGGGCACTCATCAACAAACGCGATGGGATGTGACGTCGCCAGAAATTAGCATATCAAGGTGAATGAAATATGCGCATTTCATTAAATTGGCTTTTCATAACCACCCAAATTGAACAGGACGAATGGCATTTGCCTTTCATAAAATCAACACACGCACAAAACCAAGACAGGATATTTTCTTCCAATAGTGTTTTTGAAAATGTTGAAAGGTGTCCATGTTTTAAACTCCAAGAACCACTACAAATGTTTTCCCTGGGACTTGCAGTACCGAAATGGGATATTTCACCTTTAGTTGTTTGTTATTTTTGATCGGTTATATAGTGCAGTGGTGAAATGTCCAGCTCCAAACCTAACAACTGCGGTCAAGGTCTGCTTCAATTCATGAATTCAAAGAGTACATCCAATGTTTCTCTTTTAGCTGGGGGGGGCCGAGTCCCCCCTCTGAATAAAGTGGGGGGATTCCGTCTCCCCGCGTGTACCCTCGACTTGAGCTCTGATTACAAACTGAATGTGGATGATTCACAAGCCATCTCATTTGGTATTGCTGTACTGAGTTCAGGAACTCACTAAGGGACTAGTGATTTCACCAACTTGCAATTCATTAAAAAAGAAATTGTGGTGGGTGTAATACAAGCAGTTTGAGTTGTTTGCCATTGGGCCCCATCCCACAAATGGATGCTTTGGAAAATTTCATAAGTAAGTACTCGGACAAGAAAGAAGGATGTGTAGGTAATGGTTGGATTACTTACCAATACTTTGTATTACTCCTAGTCGTACTCTTCCTCAACACAGTAATGACGTCCCTTTTCATCCACCCACATTGGGAAGCGTCCCATGACTTGGCTACATGTATAAAAACTGAGGATCATGGAGAAAAGGGGACGGTCGAGCAAGAGGGAAAGCCTTGAAAAATGGAGTTCCTGGCGGGAGGACAAGCCTTATAGCTAAGTACTGTGATGAGGATGAGTAGGGCTAGAAGTAATGAAGAATACTGATAATTAATCCTACCATTACTGCTTCCATTTCTCTTTCTTCCCATGCGTTTCCTTATCTTCCATCTCCATCCATTGACACCGTTGTCTAAGACATACGAGTTCCCAACGAAAGAGGAAGTAGCGATCATAATCACGAGAGGCGGTGCTAGGCGGGGGCTCAGGGCTATAGCCCCGGGTCTTTTGGTTGTAACGTAGCCCCCGATCTTTTCCAGCCCTAGCAACACCCTTTTTGGTCATGGGGAAAGGAATGGGTACATTATTCTCTGTCTGGTTAATGGGCGAGTGCAGGGAGCTGGGAACGGAACACATCTGCTATCGAGAATACTGGACAGAAGAGATGAAGTCCTCAACACAAAAAATCACAAAATGGGCTGCATTCAAAGAGCGTTTTGCAAATGGGTTGCGCCATTATAAAACACTTCTGTCAATCAGGCCCACCGTATTTATATTCTTGTTTTTAGCACCACGCAGGGTCGGACTGGGACACGAAATGGGCCCGGATACCTAAAATAAAAGTGGCCCTCACCTAAAGAAAATGGCCCTCAAACCCTCATCTGTGAATCATGTCAATTCACAACTTTACAGAAAATGCTACTTCTGGAGGGTTAATGGTGTTTGTTGCATGTAATGTTTTGTGTAAACACTTGAGAAAACGAGTGATAACATTCCTTTTCCATGGCTCCGGCATTTGATAATGATTTGTTATTTAAATAGCGCGTTTGCCAAAGCACTGTACATAGCACATATTTACATACAATAATTCCCAATCAAAGTAGTAGGTACTCACTTATCAACCTCTGATTAATAAAAGGCTGAGTTGGCCTTGCCTGGATTTGAACCTGCTACCTGTAGATCATGCATACATCGCAGCAGCACCAGCGATCGCTCAAGCTGCTGGTCTATATTACTGGCGTAAACTAGGAGGAGCATTCCTTCCTCTTGATTTTGTTCTTTCTATTTTCTTGTGTTCCTTCTTTTTTTCTTGCCTCCCCTTCTGTTCTCTCCCCTTTCTTAATGGGCATGATTCCTCTCCTCCTTTCCTTCCTCTCTCACATTGTTTCCTTCCTGCCTCACTATCATCTTTCCTCTTCACATTCCCCCATCCTTCTACCCTCCTTGTTTTGTCTCTTCTACCATTCCTCCTTATGTATTTCCTTCCTCAGTCTCTATAATTCCTACCCCATTGTTATATTGGAAAATAGCAGTTAAAGATAAATTATTGTGCATCGGTCAACAGACTAGGGTGCACTTGGGTCGAGTCCAATGATGGGCTCTGCAGCATTCTTGAATCACAGCTGATACCAAAGCGAAGCTGCATCACCAAGCCCTTAGTCGAGACAGCATGAGAGTGTGATAAATCTATGTTCAGACAGAAGCATTTAATCTAAGCATGCATGAACCCCACATCTGGGTTTGTCTAGGTATAGATCTCTCACAGGATTAGGGGCCAGGATTTACAATGCTTGTATGTGTTGTCTAGTCCTGCGGGTAAAGTGCCAGGAAAGGGTGATGTCCACAAGCATGCAGTTTCAATTAATACTTAACAATGCCACAATTCACCACAGCCATGGCGCCACCACACATCTCATGTCGCTCAGACAATCCCCAATCTAAAACAATGCCACACTACGGTTACCAACTCCCCAATTCTACAGTGTGAGAACCATCCCTCGTTACATCAGGGTAATGCACCTAAAATACTGAGGTGCGATTGCTGGCTGGAAAATTACAAAAACCTGTCCTCACCGCACCACGTGATGCTCATACCAGTATGACACAGCGTGCTGCAGAACTGGCACTGGCAATAGCCTGGCTTTAGACTTTATTTAGACTTTAGTGAAGTGAGAAGCTCTCACTTTCCACAACTTCCTGTTTTCTCTTCAAAACCCTGAGAAAACATGCCCTACACCAGAAAACGTGTATTCAAAAGAAACCTGGTGCAATAAACCTTATGTCCCCCGGGCATCCTCCCAGGCATACAAATGGCCCAAGAAAACAGTCCTTGATGCAACTTCAGAAAGGATCCTCAATGCAACCTCTGAGAGGTCCCTTGCCGAGGGGCCTGTAACAAAACTCCCAATGCACAGGGAGGCACAGAGAAAACATAATTTCATATAATTTTGTGTATTGGGGTTCAGCTGTGCAAGTGCACAGGCACAATAAAAGGTAGGATCTGTACATTCAACCATACACCCAATATATATTAAAGCAGGCTGTTTGGAATAAGGGCCAGGGATTAGATGCCAGAGACCGTGACTAACGTTGGAATAAACAAAACTGATCTTTTCAGAGAGAATAATGATCATACGCCTCGCCTCAGGTATCAGCAAATGCAACAGTCTGCCAGCACAAATGTTCTTTTTATTTCAACTTGACCTGCAAAGGTAAGGAGGAAGCACTGTGCAAGGCGTTCTGGGACATAGTTTTTTTTAAATTAAATTTGTTTTGCCGATTACCTTAATCCCCATATTCTGGATATATAGTACATTTTGAAAAACAATCCTAGGGTTTACAGAACGTGACAGCCGTAAGCTGCAAAGTTTGGAAGCAAGGTCAACACAAGGCTCGAAAGCCAACAGTTTGGACGGAGAGCGAAAGGACACATTATGACAAATTATAGTGCACACTTGTGCTTGCCATACTTTGTACCTAATGCAGATCTACAATTGACTGTCTTTGTCCTATAATTGTACACTGGAACTTAGGAAATCAGCTCTTACAAGAAGTACTGTGCATTGGACACTCCTAGTCAACGGGCATGCAATAAATACACATACATGCAGCAATATTTACTACATATTTACTTCTGTAAACTAAAATTATGAAATATTTAATTCTGTAAACTAAAATTATGAAGCTTTCACCTGGCCTGTAGCGGTTTGTCCATGTCGAATTCCAGACATTTTTAGAAGATAAGAGCTTTCGCTCAAGGGACACGTGAGACACGTGTCTCAAAGAGACACGTAGTGTGGATGCAGTTCGTTTTCAGTCTTAGGAAGCTTTCAGAGAGGCTCGATCATGACCTGATAAGTGTGACATACATACATACAATCTCACAGCAGGTACGATAACATAGACATAGGGTAGCCCAGGCCGAAACATAGAGATTCCTGCACATATTTATTGTGACACTGGAGCCACCTAAATACTGTATCACCACTCCCTCTCAGGTACACCCAATTTAAACATTTACAATTAACCGCCTTCATCGTGCTTTTTTTAACAATGATACACTGAGTAGCATCAAATGCCTTTACCACTGGGCAGCACTGAGTGTTTTCACCACAGAACACCATCACATTCACATGCCTTTAACACAAAGCAGCACTGACAGGAGCGTAGCACCGTTGATAGCAGCGTAAACATCTCTTTCGCTGAGTACCATCAAAGAGCAGCATTAATGTTTTATACATTAGGCTGCACATTTGGTAACTCTGTCCTAACTTTGCCGCAGCAGATAACCATTTCAGAACCAGTCCCGCCTGATTCGCCTAAACTGTAGTCAGACCTCCTCCATTCGTGAAGCCCTCCCACCGAGTAGCACCCCAAAGAGGTGAGGGCCCCATAAATGCCTTATGCACAGACGAGCAACATGGACAGCCAGGTCCCTAAAACCCCCTGGGCCCACATTATGAGAAATGGGGCCAGGCTTGATAGAATATGGGGGGTGGAGACAGGAAGATAAAGGCATAAGGGGAATGGGAATTTGAAGCAAGCCGACGCTTCGATTAGTAGAATGAAAGACTGCACAATTATACTATTTCCGAAAACTTCACATCAACCAGGATACCTAGGCCTGCATGCGCCACCAGGACAGGACCTTTAACCTTTCCCTACACTCGGTCTGTCCAGGGAAGCTCTTCCATTTGAGCCGAGTACACACTACTTTAAGCATGTTGTCCTGGCATTCATTCAAATTGGTAATCCTGCACGCGCACATTTATGTACACACAAATGGGTCGTTTTAGGATTCAGTGTTCCCCTCTCCCATGGTGCACTTTTGTAAGGATTAGGACTACTACAATGGCCGGCCCTCCACCGCTGTCTAGCCCACACTGAGCCAGGTGTTTCAAGCAATGACCCACACAGACCACAACACGTCTCCCTTCCTCAACAGCTCCGGATACAGTGCCAGGAATAGCATTGAGTTTAAGTAATCTCATGCTCCCACCACCATATGCCATGGATGGGAGGGATGCTGATGGCTGCAACAGGTGTTTGAGAAAACCTGGTCTACATTCAAAAGACACTCATTTAGTCTGATTGTAAATGTGATTTTTTTCATATTTGTTTTTTCTGTGATCAAACATCCCCTTGTAGTTTGAGTTGCATGTGTTGTTAGTCATGCTGACATGATGATTGCACGGCCATGACACACACTGACTGAGTGGCAGTGCTGTGGCCCTTTCTCGACTAACATAGATAGTAACAATTAATTACTTACACTTCACTTGACTGTTCTCCTTCAGAGTGACTGCCTCTTCTCCGACTCCTGACCCCTGCTGGCCCATTCAATGTTGTTTTTATTACTTACTGTGTGTAATCCACGTGCACAAACTCTGTCTCCAGAGACTCTCCATTGCAGTTCACGGCAGGCAGCGCGAATTGGCCCCTTGTCGTTGTCGAGTGTGCTTTGCTTGAGGCCTTCTCCCTCCTCTGTCATCAACACTTCCTTTCGAATATCTGTGCATTGTGCTGGGTGTGGCACCCAGTAACACACCAATGTGCATGAGGGCCCACACGTCTTGAGCATGATTGGCTGCCACTGCCAGCCTGCTACATATTAACGGGCCCTCTGCCCTGAGAGGGCGCGGCTCAAGAGTCATCCCCGGGTCAGCCCCGCCCTGCCCCCACCCAAGGAAGGCAAAAGCAAATTTGATGTAGAGCCCACCCCCCACGACAGGAATTGTTGGTGTTGTCGAAGTGAAAGTGAATCTGCCTGCCTGGCACCAAGCCAGTGAATGGCTGGGGTACTGCCAGCTCCTTGACTCATGCTATTGGTGCATCATCAAAGACAAGTTAACACTATGTGTCAACTTTTCTTTGATGATGTGCTCCAACTAACACTGTGTGCATTCTAATCATAAATACATCAGTTTGCTGCTGTGCGGCGAAATGGAGGCAGGCTGTGTAATGAAATGTAACAAGTACAAAATCCAACCCAGCTCCATGGAAATTAATGTGGCCCATAAAACCGGCCCCAGAGTAGCTTATAAAATCAGCCCCAGGGCCATCCAAAGTCCATTTTGATTCTGCCGGTGGCAGAATGGCAGATAGGCCAGTCCGCCCCTGGCACCACGTACCGCCAAGGACACTAAAGAACGCCGAGTATTTGGTGCATTGCATTCGTGATACATTTGGATTTATGGTATATATGTAAACATTCTGTCAAAATAGGATGGTTTCTAGAATAGGAAAGAGACGAGAGCGTGCATTAGAACCGAGCAGAAGGCGCAGAGCCATTGTAGGGATGGAGATGATCAGTGAAAGAAAGGAAAGACGGCACAAAAATAGGGAGAGCGACAGAAGAGTCGATATAACCGAGCAGCACCAAATTCGGACAGAGGGAGAGAAAAACATCAGAATACAGTAATACGGTAGAGCCGTGTGTTTGCAGAGAACAGATTGAGGGGGATAGTGAAGCCCTATAAACAAATTACCTCTCTCTAAGGGGTGCACTGGAGAGTGGCCAAGAATTTGAGACGCCATTGAACACCCCAATGCCTTGACAAAAGGTGTTGAATATTATTTAACGAAATAATTGGTCACCCCAACGAATCGTTTTCACCTACCTCTCCTATGCTTAGGAGTTCGCTACACATCCCTCCAGGAAACCCTACCGCTGGCGACCGAGTGCCCTTAATCATCTCCCAAATCCACCCACTTTGTTTATGACCTCACATCCATCTGCCCACCGAAGTCATTTCTGAATCTTACTTAACTGCTTTCTGACTGAGATGGAACAGAGGGATTGTTGGCTTGTCAAGGGAGACATAATACAGCTACTGGAAGAAAGGAGGGGGAATACAAAACCCCGCAGGCAGAGACGATGCTTCGGTGAAAAGCGACGAGTGATCAATACAAAGGGGTGCGGTGCCAATTGATTCTTTTTTCCTCAATAGTACCGAGCTCAAATTACAAAAGCTTAGGAGAACGTCGCCATATCTATATCCAAATGTAGGTGGGAGGATTCCACGAGAACGGAAAAAGATGGAACAGGGTGGGGACAGAAGCTCCAACACAAATGTGTGCCAGTGAAGGGATTTCAGCCATCCAATGCTTCCGGGAACACTGCGCAGCGGTAAATGGCAGTGCAAATAGCTGGAAAGGGCTGAATGTCTAAGGTTTACCCGCCTAGTGTTCTCCCCGTCGAGTGGTTGAAAGGTTTAGAGTACAATACACTGCACAGGTATAGAGCACGGAGTCTAGGGCAGCACTGGAGACGCAGCAATGCTGCCGGTACCTTTGTTCCGATTAAGCGTTCCCTCGATGGACTATGTCAAGTGAGTGGGTCCTCGGGATGCTCTGGGTGTGTGCACCGGCGTTAGCGATACAGTCCTCGATTGCTGCTGGGCGTGTTTTTGGTTCCGTAGGACCGTAGCTCGTTTTCCTATAGGCTGTGCCCTTTGCCGTGTCTGTCGGAGCAGCTGGGATGCTCGGATGTCTGCTGACGGCGACGGGAGGAGGCAGCTCCTGTGCTAATGATGGGGCTGAACCTGTGACATCACATCACGGGATGTAGGCTGGGCGAGCTCCCTCTGCAGAACAGCGACCATCACTGAGAAATAAGGGGTCGCGCGATCGCAGAGAAACAGCGTGAGACATAGAATGTTCAGCGTCACTCACGTGCATCATCATTCATCGGTGAGGGTCAGAGAGAGAGGTGATGGACATGCAAACACACGCACAAATGCTCCCACGAAACGATTTACTACAGAGATCACTCACCTCTATTGTGAGAAGGGTGTGTCGCATAGGATTTCCCAGCACTCAATAAGAAGAACCAGCCATGTGGTGCTTACTTTACTGCTGGTGTCTTTATTTATGCATTGGGACAGGAGCTCATGTTCCATTGTGGCATAAGGTCCCATTTCTAATGCATGTGTATGGCAGAGAGGAGGGGTGGAGCGTAACATACCTTTCTGCTGGTCCCTTCCTCTCTAACGTCCAAATAATACAGCACTTGCGCCAGCAGGATAATTCGGTGGCATGGATGGGTGCACGTAAAAGTGCAATTGTAACAGGTCCCCACTGACGAATTACAGAGACTCCGAAATGAGCTCCATAGGGGCACATGTTTGAGTGCCTGGAGGTAAATGGTGGCACTATTGGTTTTAACGCCTCCATTCATGCTCCAGGAATGTGTTGTTGTTTTTGAAGGCAGAGGGCAGCGGCAAACCAGGAGTTTCGTTTTCGCCTCCCTTTCTTCCTCCACCTTCAAAAACAGCTTCTTTTTACACCAGCATGACATTTTCATGCTGCCAAAAACCAATGATTTCATATGGATGTCATGCCGCCGTCTTTTAGTGGTCGCTGGCGGCTATGGAAGGCTTGGCGTTGGCGGCGCCATTAGACTGTCCCGTGTTTTTTCTTTCACTTCCTGGTTTGACGGTCTAGACTTTTCTCTTTTTTTCTCTTTTCTGTATTTAGCCACGCCCCTCTCTGGGCTCTGTGCGTTGCAACTTTGTTTCCTTTCGCTTTGTTGCCGTGCTACTTCTTACCTTGCTCCGTACCTGTTGTTTTTCCGCTGTTCCTCGCGCGGATTCTTCCCTCCGTGCTATCTCATCCTCCCTTCTCCTTCTCTGTATCCCCGTCCTTACGGTTCCCGCACCGTACTGGGTCTCCCCCTTCCTTCTTTTCTCTCGGACCGCTTCCCTGGTCCCTGCCGGTGCTTCCTTTCCAGTCCTTCAGCAGTTCCTGATTTTCCACTAGTCCTTTGCACTTCTCCTTGCTCAGTACCAGCTATTCTGCAATCCGGATTCTCCGGTCCTCAGCGGCATTGAGGAACTTACCTTCATCTCCGAGGTTATCTGCTGCTTCTGCTCGTCCTACCTGCAATTCCGGACTACATTTGTCATCGCTTCCTGAACGGCATCAGTACCAGCTACATCCGTTGAGAGTTTTTTTTTAAGCGGCTGCTTTTTTCCTCTCGTATTGGTTCCTGCGGGACGGGAGCCGGCTGCTTCCCTGTTTATCAGGGAATCAGGGTGGCTTCTTCCCGCGGACGGCCGTATCTCTTCACAAAGAAGAAAAGACCCAAGAACAAGACCTCCAGACGAGAACTCGTCCCGGAAGAGGCAGGTGAGGAGAAAGGGGAGGCGGACATTGATATATCAGACATAGAAGATAATCCGCTTGCTCCTATCAAACCTGACAGTTTGCAACGCCAAAAGGAGATATCAATGACTACCCCGGAACAGGCCCAAGAGCTGCTTACAGCAATGCAGAATATGACATTAGAATTACAGGCTGTGAAGGCCGAAAACACTGCTCTGAGACAGCGAGTCGACCACTTCGAACAGTCCAGGAGTGATCTACCTCCAATGCCTTTAGCCTGCCGTAAATATGATGGTTCACCTAATAGATTTAAAGAATTCATGGAGGCTTGCATAATCTATTTCACCTTCAGACCTATGCCTCAGATACAGCCCGCATAGGTTTTCTGATTTCTAATCTTACGGGCAATGCTCTTTCCTGGGCTACTCCACTTGTGACCGGTGCCAGCCCGTTACTACACGATTACGCCGGGTTCACCGCCCAGTTCAAATTGGCCTTTGAAAGGCAAGAGACTGCGGTAGTTGCCAGCGAACAGTTACTTGATATTCAACAGGGAAATTCAGATCTTCTGTCCTACATCTCCAGCTTTAAACGGGTGGCTGCAGACGCAGGCTGGCAAGAGAACACCCAGTACACCATTTTTCGTCGAGGATTGAGGGAAGACCTTAAGGACGAATTGGCAAGGGTAACCAGACCGGCTACGTTAACCGACTTGTGGTCTACAGTGGTACAGCTGGATTTCCGCCTTTCAGAGCGGCGGTCTGAACGTTGAAAACAGCGTGGATTTCCTGCTACGGCTGATCCTGGAATTACCTCCCCCTCTCCTACCTGTCTGTCGAAAGAGGAACCAATGCAGATTGGGACTACTCGAGGGCCACTTACCTCGGAAGAAAGAAGAAGACGCAGGGAGAACAGCCTGTGTATGCATTGTGGATCCAACCAGCACATTCTTAGGGACTGTCCTGATGTACCACCACGACGATCGGGAAACGCCATTCCTCGGAGCTAGTAGGGACAAGTTACCGAGGGGGATTTCCTGGTCCCTTTGTTTCTTTATCAGTAACACCCATGAATACCACAGAAGACAACCGTCTCATGGTAGTTGGAGTTGAGTTCATCTCTCAGCAGTCCTATGAGGTCCTGGCACTACTGGACTGCAGCGCTGCAGGTTGCTTTATGGACTTGGTTTGGGCTGACAAGGCCGGCATTCGCCGTTTGCAGAAAGATGAGGACCAAAAGGTGGAAGGAGTTGATGGTAAACCTCTGAGCTCGGGTCTCATTACCCATACCACTCCTCCTATGCAGATGAAGATCCTCCATCACAGTGAAACCATTCAATTTGACCTGATCCGAGCAGCACATTTTCCAGTGATCTTGGGGGTCTCTTGGCTTCGGAAGCATAACCCGATCATTGATTGGACAAAGAATCAGCTGTCATTTACTTCAACATTTTGTCGTCAGTCATGTTCTACGCAGACCCTGCATACTTCGGTCCACATTATTCCAGATCTAGTCTTCAGATCAGATGTGTTGAAGGTAAATAGCATCCCCAAAGATTATCTCCGCTATCAGGAGGTGTTCACGGACGATGGCCCTCAGGAGTTACCTCCTCATAGACCAGAAGATTGTCAAATAATTCTCCAGCCCAATGCGGTTGTTCCTTTTGGGCGAATGTTTTCTCTTTCCCTCAAGGAAAAGAAGGCTCTCAAGGAATATCTGGATTCTAATTGATATCATGGCCTGATCCGGCCTTCATTCTCTCCCGCTGGGGCTTCGCTTTTTTTTGTTCCGAAGAAAGGTTCTAATGAACTTCGACCTTGTATCGATTACAGGGGCCTCAACCAAGTCACGCTAAGGGATAGGTATCCCATGCCGCTGATCGGAGACATTCTGGAAGCAGTTCAAGGGGCTAAAATCTTTTCTAAGATCGATTTAAGAAGAGCCTACCACCTTTTGCCGATACGCTCAGGCGACGAATGGAAGACTGCTTTTCGCACTCCTTTCGGACACTACGAGTATTGTGTCATGCCCTTTGGTCTGGTCAACGCTCCATCGATTTTTCAAAGATACATGGACCGCACCTTTTCTGATCTGCTTTTTCATTGTGCCATCGTCTACCTTGACGATATTCTGGTTTATTCTAAGGACGCCCAACTCCATTCTAATCACCTTCACCAAGTTCTTCAAAGACTGCAAGACAACCTACTTAAGGTCAATGCGGATAAGTGCGTCTTTCAAGCATCTGAGGTAAGCTATCTTGGCTTCATCCTGTCCTCGGTGGGAATCCGAATGGATCCCGCTAAGATCGACGCCATACTGCAATGGCCCACACCCCATTCCATAAAGGACGTTCAAAGGTTTCTAGGACTAGCTAATTTTTACCACAAATTCATCCAAGGTTTCTCGGATCGAGTCCTTCCCATTACAAAGCTGTTAAAAAAGTCTTCAATGCCCTTTGTCTGGTCTTCTGAGGCAAGCTTGGCTTTCCAACAACTGAAGGAGGAATTTTGCTCTGCCCCGGTACTTCATCAACCAGATCAAAGTCTAAGATTCATTGTAGAAACTGATGCCTCCTCCGCTGCGATTGGTGCAGCTCTTCTACAGGAACATGAAGGTTTGGAATATCCTGTTGCCTACATGTCCAAGACGTTGAATGACAGCCAGACACACTATTCGGTAATAGAAAAAGAACTCCTGGCCATGAAATCCGCATGCGAAGAATGGAGACATCTCCTACAAGGGGCTAACCACCCCTTTGAAATCAGAACTGACCACAAGAATCTTAAAATCCGGCAAAAGATGGAATGTGTGAACTCCCGTCAGGCCCGTTGGGCGCATTTTTTCTCCCAATATGATTTCACATTGACCTACTTGCCAAGATCCAAGAACATCCTAGCTGATGCCCTTTCTAGAAGGCCTTATCCAGACATGTCTCAGAAGGAATACCCTAGTCTCATGCTTCCTGAAGTCAAGGTAATCTGTACGGTGGAGTCTTTCTTGGAAAGGGTTCGCAAGGCCACACAGTCTACCAGCATGTTTTCTGGCTCTCCTCTCTCTAAGGACATATCCATTCAAGATGGCTTATGTTTTAAGCAACAGCAATTATTCCTGCCAGACAGATTCACCCGTCATTCGGCTTTGAAGTGGTGTCATGATGACCCAACGGCAGGTCACAGAGGTGTTAAGAACACTCTGGAATTGCTTCGTCGCAGGTTTTGGTGGCCCGGCATGGCCAAAGAATTTTCAACCTACGTCAAGTCATGTCCTGTATGCTTTCGATCCAAACATTGCACTCAGAAGTCGATTGGATTTCTCCAACAGCAGGATCTTCCTGAGAGACCTTGGAGCCTTATTTCCACGGATTTTATTGTGGATCTGCCACCCTCGGAAGGTTGTTCGTGCATCATGGTAACCGTCGACTGCTTCACCAAGATGGCACATTTCACTCCCTTGGCTGGTCTTCCCACTGCCGCCGAGATGGCGGCTGTATTTGCCAGAGAAATATTTCGTTTGCATGGTACTCCGGACAAGATTATTTCTGACAGAGGTTCTCAGTATACTTCAAGGTTCTGGAAGGAGCTTTGTGATAGACTGGGAATTGAACATGCCTTATCGTCAGGCTTCCACCCGCAGACTAATGGGCAGACAGAAAGAACCAATGCCACACTGGAGCAGTATCTTAGGTGCTTCACAAATGCCCAACAGGATAATTGGGTTAGTCTGCTGGCCACGGCAGAAATTGCTTATAACAATGCCGAGCACAGTGCCACTGGTCGCAGTCCTTTTTTTTGTTCCTATGGTTTCCATCCCAGCTTTACTCCTTCTCTCTCCTTTCCCCCTTCCACCACTCCATCTGTGGATGCCCTGCTTACCAGTATCTCGGAGGCCCACAAGTCGGCCGCCGGATGTTTGCGGGCAAGCAGTCTTCGGTATCGATCGTACTGTAATCTTAAGCGCTTGCCCGTTCCGGCATGGCGGAGGGGCACCAAGGTCTGGTTGTCTACTAGGTATCTGCCTCGCTGGCTTCACCCCTCTAAACTGTCTCCCTGTTACCTGGGTCCTTTTCCTATACTTCGCCGGATCAACCCGGTGGCCTTCCGCCTCCTGTTGCCCAAGTACATGCACCGTCTCCATCCTGTTTTCCATTCCTCTCTCCTGAGGGAATGCAAGGGAGATCCCTATCATCGCCCTTTGCCACAGGATCCGGTCACCACGGTGATTCCTTTCGATGAGTATGAGGTGGCCTCCGTTCGTGACTCCCACTATCGGCGGGGTCGCTTGGAGTATTTGATCCATTGGAGGGGGTATCCTCACTCGGAGGACTCCTGGGAACCGGTGTCTCATGTGCACGCTCCGGCGTTGGTTCAACGATTTCACCGCCTGTTCCCGGGTAAGCCGGGGGGGTGTCCCTTGGGGGGGGCATACTGTCATGCCGCCGTCTTTTGGTGGTCGCTGGCGGCTATGGAAGGCTTGGCGTTGGCGGCGCCATTAGACTGTCCCGTGTTTTTTCTTTCACTTCCTGGTTTGACGGTCTAGTCTTTTCTCTTGTTTTCTCTTTTCCGTATTTAGCCACGCCCCTCTCTGGGCTCTGTGCGTTGCAACTTTGTTTCCTTTCGCTTTGTTGCCGTGCTACTTCTTACCTTGCTCCGTACCTGTTGCTTTTCCGCTGTTCCTGGAGCGGATTCTTCCCTCCGTGCTATCTCCTCCTCCCTTCTCCTTCTCTGTATCCCCGTCCTTACGGTTCCCGCACCGTACTGGGTCTCCCCCTTCCTTCTTTTCTCTCAGACCGCTTCCCTGGTCCCTGCCGGTGCTTCCTTTCCAGTACTTCAGCAGTTCCTGATTTTCCACTAGTCCTTTGCACTGCTCCTTGCTCAGTACCAGCTATTCTGCAATCCGGATTCTCCGGTCCTCAGCGGCATTGAGGAACTTACCTTCATCTCCGAGGTTATCTGCTGCTTCTGCTCGTCCTACCTGCAATTCCGGACTACATTTGTCATCGCTTCCTGAACGGCATCAGTACCAGCTACATCCGTTGAGAGGTTTTTTTAAGCGGCTGCTTTTTTCTTCTCGTATTGGTTCCTGCGGGACGGGAGCCGGCTACTTCCCTGTTTATCAGGGAATCAGGGTGGCTTCTTCCCGCGGACGGCCGTATCTCTTCACAAAGAAGAAAAGACCCAAGAACAAGACCTCCAGATGAGAACTCGTCCCGGAAGAGACAGGTGAGGAGAAAGGGGAGGTGGACATTGATATATCAGACATAGAAGATAATCCGCTTGCTCCTATCAAACCTGACAATGGAATACCCGTAAAAAGAAGGCAGATTCGTTCAATTGGAAATCATTGCAAACGCTGTGTGTCATGCATACATGTCAGTCAACGTTTACTCTATTTGCACTGCGGAATGCAAAAGAGGGGTGTAAAGAGGCTTCCACCGTCTCTTTACACTGCACAGTGCAAATGACTAAAACTGCCCAGAAGGAACCTATTTGCATTTAAGTGCAAACGTAAGTGGTCCCCCCTGGGCAATGTATGTTCGAGAGCAAAATTAACTCACATAGGAGCTCATTTTCCATGAGATGTACCATTAATTGAATGCGTAAAAGTCCTCTGTAAGACTTTAACCCATTCAATTAATGGTGCATCTCTTCAAAAGTCCTGTATAGGACATTTACGCATTCAATTAATGGTGCATCTCATTTTCATACTTAACATTGGCGGAGAGGGGATCGTAACTGACAATCCCAATGCCCCTTTCCTCTCTGCCATACAAATACTCCAGGATTTGTGCCACATGAATTATCATGCTGGCGCAAATGCTACCTATTCCTATCGTGTCCGCAGGCTTTTTTCACCAACAGACTCCCTATCATTGCAAACGCCATCTGTCATGCACACATGACAGGCAGTTTTTACTTAATTTCTATTGTGGAGTGCAAACGGGTGGCGTACAAGTGTGTACACTGCCTTTTCTCACTCTCCATTTTCACTACGCCGGTCAAATGGGGGAAATTAGGTGACAGGGATCAGTTTACACAAAAGCGCAAATGTAATAGGTCCCTGCTTCCAAATTTTGCAGAGTCTCGAAAATTAGCTTCATAGAATTTCGTATGCAAATCTTCATGTAATTATACGTCAGGGATCAATTACGTTTGTATTTTAGCATAGACAGGTCCCCACTGTGTAATTTTCCTAATTTTCATGGCGAAGAGCAAAAGGGAAGTGTAAAAATTCACCACACATGCTTCTATGCCACCCTTTCACACTCTCCTGTGCAAAGGAAGTAAACACAGCCTGCATTGTAGACATGGCAGCCAGTGTTTACAATGTATTCCTATGGTGAACATGACCACAGTGAACATGAATTTTCGTGGATACTTTCCAGTATGATATGGCATTTATAACGTGCCTATACACAAGTGTTTCAAGGCGCGACAAGGCAAAGGAGGGGGAACAAAAGGGACGACAGACAGCAATCTTACTAGGCCAGGTGTCATTCAGATCGCGCAAATGCATGGGAAGGGGAAGGGGGGAAAGTGCGTGGGGGAAAGGAGAGGGGAAAGTGCAGTACATGGGATAGTAGAATAAATAAGATAAATAAAAACAGCCAGATGGTGGCAAGTGCAAGGTAAGTGCAGACATAAGTGCGAGTAGGGAGACATAAAACAGTCTCCAGGTGCAGGGGTTGCCAGGGAGGCCTGGGTCCGAGATCAGAAAGGGTGACCAGGTAACCAGTGCAGTTTCAGCCAGGAATTCAGCAGGGGAGAGAGGGAGAGAAAGCAGATGCAAAGAGGAAAATTTTGAGGTGCTTCCAGAACCGGAGATGGTTCTCCTCAAGTTTCAGGGAGGCAGGAAGGCTGTTCCAGAGGGAGGCCCCTGCCGAAGAGAGAGATCTACCATCAACTCGTTGCTTGGAAAAGTGACTGACCCTGAGGGAGTTGGAGGCGGATGAGCGAAGAGCTTGAGAAGGAAGATATTTGGGAAGAGAGAGTTGAAGGTATTTCGGCCCTAGGAACCAGAAGGCCTTGTGGACAATGCAGAGGGTTTTGAACTTAATCCTCGCAGCCACTGGGAGCCAGTGCAGAGATTTCAGTCCTGAAGAGATACGATGCCTGGGCTTGAGGCCAAGGACAAGTCTCGCAGTCCAGTTCTGGATAAATTGCAGAGGGCGGAGAGTAGAGGCAGGCAGATTTAGATAGAGGCTGTTATAATAGTCCAGACTAGAGAGAACCAGGGCTCTGGAGATGGTGAGCTTCTGGGGGAAGGAGATAAAAGGAAGAATACCTCTGAGGAGGTGCAGCTGGTAGTGTGACTTCTTAGAGACGTCAGAGATGTGAGGTGAGAAGGAGAGTGTGGAGTCGAAGATGACTCCAAGGTTTTTAGCCTTGCAGGTGGGAGCAGGAAGAAGGCCAAGAGAGGCCGGCCAGAGAGCTGCTGAGAAGGAGGGAGTGGGTATGCTGATGAGTAGATTCTCATTCTTACTGGTATTAAGGCAGAGGCCATTGGCGGCATACCACTCTTCGATAGCAGACAGACAGTCATAGATGAGGGAAGGAGAGGGAAGGAGAGGAGGAGGCCGAGGGTAGCCTGCAAATGAGATGGGTAACATCCGCATAGCACTGAAAATTGGAGCAGAGATGCAGTGGGCAAGGAGTGCCAGGTACTGGTTGAACAGCCAGGGAGAGAGATTAGATCCCTGGGGGACACCACAGGTAGAGAAAAAGATATCAGAGAGGAAGGACCCAAGTTGTACCTGGGAGGGTCGGTCGGAGAGGAAAGAAGTCATCCACACCAGAGCCTGACCAGTGATACCCAGGTTATCACGGAGACGGTTGAGCAGGATGGCATGGTTGACAGTGTCAAAGGCAGAAGAGAGATCAAGCAAGATGAGGATGCACAGGGTGTTGGAGTCAAGGTTGGAGAGCAGGTCTTCACAGATGTTCAGGAGAGCAGTTTCCGTGCTTCTGGCAGCTCTGAGGCCAGACTGATGGTCATGAAGACAACCAGCAGTAATTCTGCATTTCTTTCAGAGGCGTCTGTGTAAAGACTTGAGGGGTTATCTGTATTTCTGTCCCCTATACAGTTGGGGTAGAGGCACAGAGCAGCCCAGCCAAGGTTCTCTAATGGTAGCAATGGACGAGCAACCAAACCTGAGACTCAAGGGATGTGATGCAGGCAGGTTCTTAAGTGCAGTGAATCCCCAAGCCCCCACAAAGGAATGTCCATGCACTATGTTATGTAATAACACAGTTATTTTATATAAAATAAGGTTCAAGTAAATATATACCTCAATAAATAACACACTTTGTACTCGGGCAACACTAATCGAATAATGGTAAATATATATATGTAGTTCCACAATATACTTTAGATTTAATTTCGAATGCACCAACTTCTGACAGTTATTAAAAAGCATAGGAATCATAAAGCTTTGGATAATGCCTAGATATTACTGTAGAAAGCAGGTTAGATTAGGAACATTGACAGAATGCATTCGTTAAAGTAGATAGACAATACTGTGTGGGGATCCCCGCACTTAGGCAACCTATAAGGGAAAAGTTAAGGTGTGCATTACCTTCTATATTACAGCCCAATCCAAAATTGTTCAATAATGCTCTGCTTCTTTTTCTATAGAACCCACTACCCCAAAGGACCTGGGAAGCCACAGGAGAACATGATCCAAGATGAATCTGGGACTCCCGAATGATTCATGAGGATGGAAGATGCTCTTCCTCGTCACAGTGCCTCGGGTGCTTGACAAGCAAAGTGAAGTGGTGGAGTTTCTTGGTTTTATTTTACAAGACCCCTCGAAGATGGACCCCGTTTGGAAGAAGGAGTCGCTGGAATGTTGATATCGAGAAGAAGAACGGAACCAAACAGTGTTGGAAAGACAGCACTTTCGGTCTTCACAGTGGTCTCTGTAGGCGTGCCATTACTCCGGCTGTGGATGTCCCACAGGCTTGCACTGGCCTATAGGGAAATTGGCCCATGACCGAATCAAAAACACAAAATGCTGGCGTGGGCCAATTTTTGGGTGAAAATGTGCCACTTTTTGGACAATTTGAGCCAGTTTGATAGATTAGTTCACTCTGTGTAACGCTCACCTGGTATCCACAGGGACGTCACTCAGCCTGTTCTGACCTCTTACGAACTCGAATCCTTCCCTGGATTCTACTCAACTGGAGACTGGGCCTGAAACACAGGATTGGTAGAGTTTAACTCCCTATTGTCTCTGTGTGCTTGAACCCCTTCTTCCCCGGGGTCCAACCCTTCCCTTTGATCCACAGCTCACCTTGTTTTCTTGGAAAGTGTGATCTCCGTCCTGCTTTCAGCGCAGGGGCGCGTTGATTGATGCAGGCTCGTTGCTGCCTAGTTACTTCACTGGCAAGAGTCCGACAGGTAAGTATAATGAGTCTTTTGAACAGTTCTCTAACTTCGTTCCTTTCCTTCCTTAGATGATGGCCGGCGTCCGGGAATGGCAACGTACTGCTGAGATGAGTAGCGCTGAAGGTGAGTGAGAGCGCGATGCGCAATGCGACCCTTTCATATTTGTATTGAACTGAGTTCTTTTTCTGTGTATTTTAGGTGCCACAACCTTTTCAGCGTGGATGCCGGTTATGAAGAAGAAATGTGGTGAGTAAGCGTGGTATACAGCACCTCTAGATGTTTCCACGCTAACCTGGAGTGTCTTTTCCCTCTTGCAGAAGGATGAGAAGTTCCGGAGACACAGTTCCCTCAGAGCGGCTGGGATTCAGGTAAGCGTTTGAAGCTCGTACAGTCTTTAAAAATAAGCGAAGATTTGCTGAATGCTTACTAATGCCTTTTTTCTGTTGTTTTCCCTTTTCCTTTGGCAGCGGCGTGCCGGGATGGGAATGACACCCCTGAAGATGCCCGCAGAACAGAAGAAGCGATGAATGATGGGCAGAAGCGCTGCAAGGTAAGGCTGTTCCTTGCAGTGTTCTTGTTCTTGCAGGAGCTGAGCGCAGAAGAAAGATGCAGGCCTACTGGAGACCGATCCAAACACGGTGAGTGTCACGCTGCAGGTGCAGAAACCACAAAACATGTTTCTCAGCCTGGGCGTGGCTTAAATAGTTTTTGGCATCCCTGGTTTCTCTGGGCTGAACCACAGCTAAAAGACTAGACTGCACATGCAGTTCTGGGAACCGAAATATGTGGGGGCATCCATCTTGTCCCCATCAATGCACTACAAGTCCAATCCCCAATGTTATCCTATGGGAGTGAGTGATTTTGGTGCCACAAGCGCCAAGTCTGACTCCAAGTGGGTCTTTGGAGGGATGGAGATGCCCTTGAGGGCCATGGAGGTGATCGTGGCCTGGCTCCAGCCTAACGTCTTGGAGGTCTGGGGACATGAGGGGCAGGAATCATGACAGCACTCCCCCCCAAGGTGGCTCTTCTGTCTGGTCCTGGTTTATTTGGATGGTTTTGATGAAATCATCTAAGCAAGCGAGGTGCATGGATGTACTCACAAGGCTCCCATGTCCTGTCTTGTGGACCATACCCCTTCCAGTCTACTAAGTAGTATAATTTGAATCTGACGTACTTTGAATCCAGGATGTCCTTGACTTCGAATTTAAGGAGAGACACGTGGAACACAGGATGAATCTGCATGTTTAACGGCAAAGCTAGTTTGACCGCCACAGGTTTTATCACGGAGTTGATGGTGAATGGACCCAGGTATCTTGGACAGAAAGTTCGGGTTCCTTTAATGGACACGTGCCAGACTTTGTCTCCAACTTGGTAGTTGGGGGCCTTTCCTCGGTGTTGATCAGCAAACTTCTTTTGGCGATTCTTAGTTTGAAGTAGGTGTTCAGCTGCCCTTTTAAAGGTTTGAGAAATGGTTGTGTGCAAGGTTTTGACTGCTGGCATTTCCAGGGTTGTAGGAACGTCCAACTCAGAAGTACGTGGGTGCCTGCCATACATGGTATAAAAGGGTGTCTGCCCAGTGCTGGTGTGTAGGGAATTATTATTAGCATATTCAGCTATCCATAATAGGTCGAACCAGCTTCCTTCAGCTTGGTGTAACATGCAAACGCAGATACTGCTCGAGCGTCTGATTTGTCCTCTCAGTTTGACCATCCGTTTGGGGATGGTGACTGGTGGATAGCCGGATGTCGATCTGGGCCATCGAGCAGCATTTTCTCCAGAAGTTAGATACGAATTGAGTACCTTGGTCTGAGACTAAAACTGAAGGAAACCCATGGAGCCGTACGATGCCTTCAAGAAATACCTTTGCCAGAGTGGAAGCATTTGGGAGCCCCTTAAGAGGAATGAAATCTTCCATTTTTGAAAATAGGTCCACAACCACAAGAATAGTGTTCAACCCTTGACTGGGTGGTAAGTCAGTAATAAAATCGAGGGACAACGTGTGCCAGTGTGCTGGTGGGATTTCCAATGGTTGTAATAGCCCAGCCGGTTTCTGCTTGGATGACTTGTTTTGAGCACACACTCCACAAGATAGGATGAATTGGATAATGTCTTTACGCCACGTGGGCCACCAATAATATCGTTTTACTTTGGCTAGGGTTTTAGCGATTCCGGGCTGGCCCTCGATCAAAGAATCATGATAACCGGACATGACTTGTTCTCGTAGTTCTTGGTTTGGTAAGGATACACGATTGCTGAAGTAGGGCAACTGATCTTTTATCAAGTAATGTTCTCCTTGTGCACTCCACACTTGTAATTGCTCTGGACTCATCAGGTTTTGGATTTCTTCATGTAATTCTTTCTGAGTTATGGTTGCTGTGATTCCTAGGAGCTTGTCACTGGGGATGATTGCTATTGGGTCAGGGGTCTGATACCCTTGCTCTTCCACCCCCATACGGGAAAGGGCATCGGCCTTCCCGTTTTTCACCCCTGGTCGAAATGTAATCACGTTGTCATATTCAGCAAAAAAAAGAGCCCAACGTAGTTGTCGTGAGGATTGGGCCTTTGCCGTTTTTAGGTACTGGAGGTTCCGGTGGTCAGTTATTACGGTAATTGTGTGTCTGGCGCCCAAGTGGTAGTGCCGCCATGCCTCAAAGGCTGACTTAATGGCCAGGAGTTCTTTGTCTGTGATAGCGTAATTGAGTTCAGGGGGTGTGAATTTACGTGACCAGAAGGCAACAGGGTGTAACTGGCCCGTTTTGGGGTACTTTTGTGAGAGGACGTCTCCCATAGCCATGCTTGAGGTGTCCGTTTCCACCAGGCATGGGAGATAAGGGCGAGGGTGGCGTAATATTGGGGCAGATGTGAATCTTGCTTTGAGTTCCTGGAAAGCTTCCTCGGCTTCTGTTGTCCACTGGCACTTTTTGTTGCTTTTCCTTAGCAATGACGTGATGGGATGCACGATTTGTGAAAATCCTGGGATGAACCGGCGGTAGAAGTTTGAAAAACCCAGCATACTTTGAACCCCCTTGAATGAATTTCGGGATGGCCAGTTCAGGATAGCATCTACCTTGTGTACATCCATTCGGATTCAATTCGGGCTGAGAATAAAGCCCAGGAATTCCACCTCGGAGACGTGGAATGAGCACTTTTCGAGCTTGGCGTAGAGCTGGTGTTGACAGAGTTTCTCCACTACGGATCGGACGTGTTTAAAGTGGTCCTGCTTTGATGCGGAATATACTAGAATATCGTCGATGTACACTAGAGCACAGACATCAATCAATTCCCGTAGGACATCGTTAATGAAGTATTGAAATGCTACAGGCGCATTGCAAAGGCCAAAGGGCATTATTTGATATTCGTACAAGCCGTATTTGGTGTGAAAAGCGGTTTTCCATTCGTCCCCCTGTTTTACGCAAACAAGGCGAAATGCCCCCCTCAGGTCTAGTTTTGTGCAGATTTGGGCATCTTTGACTTGATCAAGCAATTCAGGGATCAGTGGCAGGGGGTAGCGTTTTTTTATGGTAATCTGGTTCAGTGCGCGATAGTCGATGCACGTTCTCAAGTCCCCCTCCTTTTTAAGTACGAATAATAGAGGACTGGCTGCTGGAGACTTCGAGGGACGGATGAACCTGTTGGTCAGGTATTGGTCAAGATAGGCCTTCAGGTGCTGGTTTTCTGGTGAGGTGAGTGCGTAGATTCGCCCACAAGGGATTTGTACGCCGGTTATCAGGTCAATTTGCAATCGTATGGTCTATGCGGTGGCAGGGTATTAGCCTTTTCTTTCTGAAAGACATGTTGAAAATCCTGGTATTCACTTGGTAGGGTGCCGATTGCCACAGTCACAAGCGTGGAGGTTCTGGTGTCTATTGGTTGTTTATCTTGGTGATAACATGTGTGGGCGCAAGTCTCGGGAAAGGCCAGTTCTTTTGCTCGCCAATCGATTTGAGGATTGTGAGCTACCAACCATGGCATTCCCTAAATCAACCGGAACTGTGGTGCCTTAATGAGGTCGAAAACGATAGATTCTTGATGTCCATCCTGACACAGAAGGGTTAAAGCTGCAGTGCATTGGGATACTGGACCAGAAGCTATTTCCGTGCTGTCGACAGTGGTAACAGTGTCGGTGGTTGATTTAGGGCGTAACGGAAGCCCCACCTTTGCCGCAAGATCCTGGTCGATGTAATTCCCAACGGCTTCACTGTCAATGTACGCTCGTACTGCGTGCATCCGAGATGGTTGTTGGTGATTGATCAAGACCACAGATAGTGCAAATTGGGAGGTGTGTAGTTATGTTTCTTCACTTGACAAGTGGACCCCTACACTTGCCGGGCTGGGGAGTTTTCCGATTCCTTGATGGTATCTTCCTTGTCCGTGGCCCCTACCGTCCTCCTCGGTGGCTTCACAGGGCACTCTTTAAGGAAATGACCTGACCTTCCACAGTACAGACATAACTGCTGCTGTCTCCTTTTATCCGTTTCGGCTTTAGTCAAGGGGGATCTGACACCCCCGATTTGCATTGGTTCTCCTGAACCTTCCGTTGTGCGGGCAATGTTGTCCTTTGAACACACAAACATAGGGCGAGGGTCCCTGGTTCAATCTGCTCTTCAGTTCTGCAACCTATGATCCAGTTGAACAACAAGGTCAATGAATTCTGAGCAGTCTTTCGGGGGGTTCACTACTTGTGTGAGAACATCCTTGAGCTCCCCCCGCAACCCCTGATGAAATAACGTGGTTCTCTTCTCCACTGGCCATTCTGCTTCAACTACGAGTCTATTGAACGTGGCTATGTATGTTAATAGGTCTTGATTCCCTTGGCGTAGGGACAGAAGTTCGTTGTCTAATGCCTGCGCATGAGCTTTTCCATCTCCTGCTGAAAGCCCCTGAAGGCATGCAGCAAAGGATCATCTTGGGCCACAAAGGATAGAGACCAGTCTGCGGCGCTACCACTCAGGTAGGATAGCACAAAAGCGACCCGTGATTGGTCATTGGGAAAGGCCCCTGGTCTACAAACGAAGTGCAGGCGGCACTGGTTCATGAACTTTGCAAACCTCTTGGGATCCCCCGTAAATCATTAGGGTGGGGCCAAGGGAACTGCCCCAGGAAGGGTTATCTGAACGGGATTGGCTGATGGTGCTGGCATCGAGGGCACACTTCCCGGCAATGGTGCATGCCCTGCTTGTGACTGGAGAAGTTGCCGGCTTAAATCATCAGTGCATTCTTTGGCTACTATCAGCTCTCTCCTCAGGGTGTTGGTCTCCTGCCTGGCTGCATGTACTTCGGAACGTAGCTGCCCCAACATGTTGGCTAACTGGTCGTTTTCTGACATTTCTATGACGGCCAGGTGGATTTTGACGTGAGGCTTTGTGTTCTGTAACGCTCACCTGGTATCCACAGGGACGTCACTCAGCCTGTTCTGACCTCTTACGACCTCAAACCCTTCCCTCGAGTCTACTCGACTGGAGACTGGGCCTGAAACACAGGATTGGTAGCGTTAAACTCCCTATTGTCTCTGTGTGCTTGAACCCCTTCTTCCCCGGGGTCCAACCCTTCCCTTTGATCCACAGCTCACCTTGTTTTCTTGGAAAGTGTGCTCTCCATCCTGCTTTCAGCACAGAGGCGCATTGATTGATGCGGGCTCGTTGCTGCCTAGTTACTTCACTGGCAAGAGTCCGACAGGTAAGTATAATGAGTCTTTTAAACAGTTCTCTAACTTCGTTCCTTTGCTTCCTTAGATGATGGCCGGCGTCCGGGGATGGCGACGTGCTGCTGAGATGAGTAGCGCTGAAGGTGAGTGATAGCGCGATGCGCGATGCGACCCTTTCGTATTTGTATTGAACTGAGTTATTTTTCTGTGTCTTTTAGGTGCCACAATGTTTTCAGCGTGGATGCCGGTTATGAAGAAGAAATGCGTGAGTAAGCGCGGTATGCGGCGCATCTAGATGTTTCCACGCTAACCTGGAGTGTCTTTTCCCTCCTGCAGATGGATGAGAAGTTCCGGAAACAGAGTTCCCTCAGAGAGGCTGGGATTCAGGTAAGCGTTTGAAGCTCATACAATCTTTAAAAATAAGCAAAGTTTTGCGGAATGCTTACTAATGCCTTTTTTCTGATCTTTTCCCTTTTCCTTTGGAAGCGGCGTGCTGGGATGGGAATGACACCGCCGAAGATGCCCGCAGAACAGAAGAAGCGATGAATGATGGGCAGAAGCACCGCAGGGTAAGGCTGTTCCTAAAGGTGTTCTTGTTCTTGCAGGATCTGAGCGCAGAAGAAAGATGCAGGCCTACTGGAGACCGATCCGAACACGGTGAGTGTCACGCTGCAGGTGCAGAAAACACAAAGCATGTTTCTCAGCCTGGGCATGGCTTAAATAGTCTCTGGGTATCCCAGGTTTCTCTGGGCTGAACCACACCCAAAACACTAGACTGCACATGCAGTTCTGGGAACCGAAATATGTGGGGGCATCCATCTTGTCCCCATCAATACACTAAAGTCCAATCCCCAATGTTATCCTATGGGAGTGAGTGAGTCTGGTGCCACAAGCACCAGGGTCTGACTCCAAGTGGGTCTTTGGAGGGATGGAGAGGCCCTTGAGGGCCATGTAGGTGATCGTGGCCTGGCTCCAGCCTGACATCTTGGAGGTCTGGGGACATGAGGGACAGGAATCATGACAGCACTCCCCCAAGGCCCCTCTCAAGATGGCTCTTCTGTCTGGTCCTGGTTTGTTTGGATGGTTTTGATGAAATCGTCTAAGCAAGCGAGGTGCATGGATGTACTCACAAGGCTCCCATGTCCTGTCTTGTGGACCATACCCCTTCCAGTCTACTAAGTAGTATAATTTGGATCTGACGTACTTTGAATCAAGGATGTCCTTGACTTCGAATTTAAGGAGAGACACGTGGAACACAGGATGAATCTGCATGTTTGACGGCAAAGCTAGTTTGACCGCCACAGGATTTATCACGGAGTTGACGGTGAATGGACCCAGGTATCTTGGACAGAAAGTTCGGGTTCCTTTAATGGACACGTGTTTAGACGCCAGCCAGACTCCCACTTGGTAGTTGGGGGCCTTTCCTCAGTGTTGATCAGCAAACTTCTTTTGGCGATTCTTAGTTTGAAGTAGGTGTTCAGCTGCCCTTTTAAAGGTTTGAGAAATGGTTGTGTGCAAGGATTTGACTGCTAGCATTTCCAGGGTTGTAGGAACGTCCAACTCAGAAGTACGTGGGTGCCTGCCATACATGGTATAAAAGGGTGTCTGCCCAGTGCTGGTGTGTAGGGGATTATTATAAGCATATTCAGCTATCCATAATAGGTCGAACCAGCTTCCTTCAGCTTTGTGTAACATGCAACGCAGATACTGCTCGCGCGTCTGATTTGTCCTCTCAGTTTGACCATCCGTTTGGGGATGGTGACTGGTGGATAGCCGGATGTCGATCTGGGCCATCGGGCAGCATTTTCTCCAGAAGTTAGATACGAATTGAGTACCTTGGTCTGAGACTAAAACTGAAGGAAACCCATGGAGCCGTACAATGCCTTCAAGAAATATTTTGCCAGAGTGGAAGCATTTGGGAGCCCCTTAAGAGGAAAGAAATGTGCCATTATTGAAAATAGGTCCACAACCACAAGAGTAGTGTTCAACCCTTGACTGGGTGGTAAGTCAGTAATAAAATCGAGGGACAACGTGTGCCAGGGTGCTGGTGGGATTTCCAATGGTTGTAATAGTCCAGCCGGTTTCTGCTTGGATGACTTGTTTTGAGCACACACTCCACAAGATAGGATGAATTGGATAATGTCTTTACGCCTCGTGGGGCACCAATAACATCGTTTTACCTTGGCTAGGGTTTTAGCGATTCCGGGCTGGCCCTCGATCAAGGAATCATGATAACCGGACATGACTTGTTCTCGTAGTTCTTGGTTTGGTAAGAATAAACGATTCCTGAAGTAGGGCAACTGATCTTTTATCATGTAATGTTCTCCTTGTGCACTCCACACTTGTAATTGCTCCGGACTCATCAGGTTTTGGATTTCTTCATGTAATTCTTTCTGAGTTATGGTTGCTGTGATTCCTAGGAGCTTGTCACTCGGGATGATTGCTATTGGGTCAGGGGTCTGATACCCTTGCTCTTCCACCCCCATACGGGAAAGGGCATCGGCCTTCCCGTTTTTCACCCCTGGTCGAACTGTAATCACGTAGTCATATTCAGCAAAAAAAGAGCCATCTTGTCCCCATCAATGCACTACAAGTCCAAACCCCAATGTTATCCTATGGGAGTGAGTGAGTCTGGTGCCACAAGCACAAAGTATGACTCCAAGTGGGTCTTTGGAGGGATGGAGAGGCCCTTGAGGGCCATGTAGGTGATTGTGGCCTGGCTCCAGCCTGACATCTTGGAGGCCTGGGAACATGAGGGGCAGGAATCATGACACTCTGTGGCTAGTAGTTTTGACAAATGTTGCTGAACAAATATTCTTTAAAATGCACAATTTACATCACGCTTTATCCAAAAATCCCCCCTTGGTTACTATTCAGACAGTGTTGAAAAAGGAATTAATTGCCATTTACAACTGTGGGCCACTTTTTCATTGGTGCCCGAGAATATATTATGGCCCAATCCAACCCTGATGTTTCACAAAGGTGAAACTTGCTCTGGACCTTGACGAGGCCTGACAGAAGAAGATACGATCCTGGATGGCCTTGGATAACATTCGGTGACGACAGGTGCAGTGGCAGAATTAGGTGTCAGGTTTTGGGATTTCACAGTTTACCACCTTTTGGTTCTTTGGTGCTGCAACTGCAGCACGGACCTCAGGATGTCTTTGGCAACCTGAACCCGACCACTGGACTGGGCTGCTGATCCTCACCAAGTCTGGACACTTCAGACATCTTCTTTGGATTTTGGTGGTGAGAAACCTACCGGCGGACACTCCACTGCAGACAGTGACCCTGGACCTTCTCCAGCGTGGACTATTGGACAGATGTCATGGAAACCATGCCTCTTGAAGGATTCTTCAATAAATTGGACCTTTTACAGCTCTGGGTGTCAAGCAGCACTATAGCCGTGTACCACCTCTTCGAGTTGATACTCAGCAACTCGACTTCCAGTGGTCATGAACACTCCTCTGGACCCTCGGTAGCACGGATTAAGTTCTTGGCTTTAAGATGTTCAGGCACTCCTCTTCTGGACCCATGAAGATCCCGTCTCTAGATGAAAGGAACACAGGACTGGCTTCCAGGACACTTCAGGTGAAGAGCAGCAGTTGCATGATGTTCCCTCGGGAAGAGGTCGCCTATCCAGCTTCTCTCTGGTTCAGTCCTTCAGTCAGCACAGCAGCTTTCAGATTGCTTGAAGATTTGCAGCTGCAGACTTCTTCCTCCAGCTGGACCCAGTATACAAGCTTAAATTGACTTCAGCTTCTGCTACAGGTTTCTTGTTTCAGCTTTTGACAAGGAGGTGAGTGTGAGGCCCCGTTATACAAACACTCCCCATTCACCCAGGCTGAGACAGGCTCAGCCAACCAAACACACACAAGTGCATTCATGCAGGCAGCACCCAATCAGGCTCACAGGCATTCAGGCTATTCACCAGAAACCAGACACCCACAACACAGGAAGTGGTTTGGGGGCTACTCCCCAGCCTTTCAGTGCACATCACTGCATTAATTCCAGTTTCAGTCAGGGCTGGCTCAGGCATTGTGTCACACATACAAACCAGATATCCACAACACAGAATTCATATTGACTACTCACTCCATTCAGGCAGACTCCACCCCAAGGGTGTACCCACAACAAGCAGCCCCAGGGAAGGCTCCAGCCAGTCTGTCAGGAGGCAGCCCCAGAGCCATATATGGTCCTTCCACTTAAACACCATTCAGGGAAAAGGAACAGAGCCAGGGCTTTGTGGGACTTTGGGAAACAAGGGGGTAAGGCAAAAGAAACCAAGAGGCCACCACTGGCCATCTTGACTTTGTGTAAGAATCCATTGATTGCTATGGCAGGGCCTGGGTAACCCAAAATGGGGGATACCTAGTGCCTCTGTCACATCAGCATGTAGCTGCCACCAGCCCATACCCTGCTATGTGGGCAACACACATGTGCCCAAAAACCTACACTAGGGGTACAGGGCTGTACCCCTACCCATGGGTGCCCTAAGGTTATCTCATGGGTACTTTTCAACAAGAACAAAATGAAGAGCTGCACTGCCAGGGATCCAGACCGGACTCCTGGGCAGAAAATAAGCAGAACACACTGTTTGAGGAGGCAGAGGACAAGGAGGCCTGTCCCTCCAATGCATTTCCCTCATCACAGTCTTTTCTCAGGGCCATCCCTTTTCCATGAATTCTATGGCAGAATTGGAAGTTATGACCTGCCCTTCTCTCCACCATACGCAAGGCTTTTACAGGTTTCATTTACATTGCGCATCGCTCCAATACGAGTTCCATAGAATTGGTCTCCAGAGGAGCTCTGTCTTCCTCTTTTGTTTCCCCATTCAAGAATATGGGCAATGAGCATCTCCTCCCTTTAGGCCCGTCCCATGTACATTATGTCTGTCACTTTGCACTTAGGCACCAAGGTGATACCACAAAATGATCCCCCTTTGTAACAATCAAAAATGACACCAGTCCAATACATTGTCCTTGTAACTCTCTTGAGATTTTCTCTGTCTACTGGATACACTGGAGCTTTGGCTGCTCTTTGTCCTTTATTCTTCCCCCCAGGGGCCCTCTTGCTTTCAACTTCTTTTTTCAGCCTGGCTTTCACTGAGGATGTCCTTTCCTTCTACACTTCTGCTATGTATCGTCTTTGCCATTGTCTTTTCACAATCAACTCTGTTATTGTCATAAAGCCACAAAGACCATGCCCCCAGGGACAGAACAAAGGCAAGGTGGTTGCAGGGTTTGTGGGGGGAACCTCTCTGAGCCGGTGTCACCTTTGACCCCTGTGTAGATGTACTTGGTGTGGTGGAAAGAGGAGTTCAGGTGGCAAGACCAAAGGAAGACTACACTTCCCAGCAGCCTCGTGTCTAGGACTACAGCCCTGCCAGCCCGGGTCTCATATGAGACAGAATCAGGCACACAGAGCCTGCAACCAGCCCAGGGAACGCCCAGGTCGATGCCCAAAGCAACGCGCACGCGCTGCCGAGAGGACGCACCTAGCAGAGCTCCAGCTAAGCCACTCGCGGGGCCGTCCTTGCTGCCGGATTCCATCGTCAGACCCCGCGGTTCAAAAGATAAGTAGATTGTTTCAATCTAATGCTTGCCAGAAGGAACTAATGCTGATAAGATGCTCCGCTTGCCAGCCTGACAATCGAGAGAGCCTACAGAACTCCGGGAAGCTACGCGAACTAACTAATAACAATACTAAACTGCATATTGCTGTACACTCGCCAGTTGCGGGTGATAACGTAACGCTGTGCTCGCCTGTTACGGCTGTTTGTGAAATTTTACTCGCTACTCGCGGGTGCTTGTGAATTGCCAAAAGGCGTGCGAGAACAAAGCTAATTATCTCCTTTCTTGTCAGGAGTTCACAGCCATCTACAACGATCAGATTCCACGGCCCACAGACTGCAGAGCCGGCGGGCGGAACGAAGTCCATTGGGAAAAAACCAGAGCTAAGTGTTATTATTGTGATCAAAGTGTTGTGCTTGAATTCATGTTGATATCTTAGGATCTGTAACCCTAATGTAGTAAGAGGGAAAAACTCAGTGTCAAAGCCAAACTGAGTGCTGAAAACCTCACCCAGGGTACTGTGCCAGTGGAAACCCTAATGTGGGGCATAACTCAGTGTATGACATAAACAGAGTGTTGGGTTCCTGTCTAAGGGTAGCGCATGCATGAGATATGAATGCATGAGTGAATGGTTAAAAACAAAGCTGCAACTACAGGATGAAAACAGAACAGACTCTTAATGGTCAGAGTCAAGGAGCATGCCTATCCTTAACAACCCCCATCCTGTCCATAACCTCTTCCTAACCCTCAACCCGATTACCCTATCACCCCGAAACCCATCCAACCCGTGGACCCTAACCCTCTTTCCCCGTGGGGGTCGTGGCAACCTGTGTTAAAACTAATCCAGGCGCATAGACAGTCAAGGGGACGAAGGAGTTCTTGCTAATTCTGCGTTGGGACGGACTTCGCCTTGAGAGTTATCCTCATTGACTCTTGACTGTTGGGGCATTTTGCCCCCTAGATTCTCTGTCTTCCCTTCTTTGATGTAGTGGTACTCCCCCTTTTTTTATTTTCTTGTCATAATCTCTCACAGTTTACCTGCCCATCTACGGCGGCCCGCAGCCCAGCAGTTCTGCTGCACAGGGATAACGTGGCAGATCTTCTCTAAAGCCCCATGGGTCTGGCGTTCTCCTTGGCGGTTAGCATGGCATCTGAACGACACAGTGCTGCATCAGCGTTGGTCACGTGCTCTACGCATTGGAGCACAAGTCACGTGACCTTTTATAGTCCCGTGACATTGTAATCAAGAAGTCACGTAGCCCCAGCACTATATAAGGAATTCCTATTCATTCCTCCTTGCTTCTCAACGTCTATGGGTGGCTACTTTGTTTCTTGGTACTTTTCTTGCTCTGTGATTAGCTACATCCCGTTGGATTTTCCTGCTTGCTTTTTGACCCCTGGTTTGTGTACTGGACTGCTTCTGGATTACCCTTCTGCTCCTGCGGATCCTGTGACTTCGACTTGGCTTCGACTTGGCTCTGACTCCAGGATTGCTTTTTGGATTTCCCTTGCTGATTTTTGGTGAACTGTGGATTTGTGAACTTGGCTCTGCTTCCTGGACAGCCATTGGATTATCCTTTTGCTCTGGTGAACTGGGCTTTCGACTTGCTTCTTCCCCTTGGATTTTTCTGCAACTTGTTGAACTTGGGTGGGCTGGACGGTTTATGGTCATAATACCGAATTTATAAATCTCAAAAAATAAATCTCGAAAAAAAAGGGCCGAAAAAAAAGGTCGCATTTTTTTTACGACATTTTTTACATCATACCCCCCTTTTTTTCTTTTTTTTACCATTTTTTTAAAAATCCCAGACCCCAAAATAAATATATAATTAAAAAAAAAAATGCGATTTTTTTTTTCGGTCTTTTGTTTTCGACCTTATTGTTATTCGAGATTATTTTTTCGAGATTTTGACTGACCACCGGGCTGGACCTTTGGTTTTTCACGGATTGTGTGCCTCCCGGCTCACTGCGAGAACCTTGTGTATTTTATCACTGTGCTCCTGGGTGGTTAATTTCCACCCTTCAAAGGGTCACGTCATTTACGCATCGTCAGAACTTGGGTTTCCATGGTGTCAGGTAAGAATATGTTTTAGGTATACTAAGGGGAGAATCCTTGACAATACTGCTATTATTGTTAACCCCTGTCTTTGCCTTTCAGCTACGAGGACCCGGCACAGTGCATCCAGTTTCACCTGTGGTCTCAATAACTGGCTAGGGAGTTTACTTTTACTCACTCTGGCTGGTGCTTGGGAACAGAGGTATAAATTCACTTGGGAAGATCATTAGAACAGTTCTCCCGCCTTGCTTATCTGGATGGGAGCATTATATAGAAAATCTGTTACTATACCTTTGTGTGAAAGTCTCACTTTAATCGAATCTCCCTTGTTTAGGTCATGTATTCCTACAGTCTTTCACTTGTCATGGATTTCCTTCCTCTTCTGTTGGAGGTCATGTATTCTTTCCTTAATTCTCCCCCTGTCGGTTTCCTCAATTCTTTTTCCTGTTGACTGTCCAGGCAGGTGACAATCTGGTATGTGCCTGACTTTTCCACAACATGTAAAAAGGAGATACTCACGTCACCCTAATGGACATTTTTATGTGAGCAGCTATTCCTTTGAGAGCTTCTTCCTCACAAACCAGCCCACCGTGCTGCGCAGCTTGTAATATTCGCTTGATGCAATGATTCATTCTTTCTACGACTGTTTTCTTGGAGGTGGTAGAGCGTGGCTCTACTGTGTCAAATGTTATTTCTCTCTAGGTGTCTTCTCATTTCTTCAGATGTGTATTGGCTCCATTGTCGGTCACCAGGTGCTCTGGGTTACCTTTCCTTCTGTATGTTTCGTTGAACAACTTTATCGTTGCCTTCATTTCCATTACAAACTTCAACATCATCCATTTTGATGTGTACACCACTTGAACTACTGCATACTTTGGTTCCTCTGGAATGTGCTTCAGAGGGCCTGTGTACTCTACTCCCACTTGAGTCCAGGGCACATTTTGCCAGGTCACATTCATAAGTGTCAGTCTTCTGTCTCCTTCTTTGTGTACACTGCAATTGACCACCTCTCTCACTAGTTTGGAGTCCATCAAGGGCCACCAGTACAGTTCCCACAACCCATGATTTTTCAGTTGGTCCCAGAGTGTCTTTTGTTCCCTAGATGTTGTGTCTTCTTTTGAGTGTATTAAGGAGTATCATCATGTCCCCTCTCATCAGCAGACCATGGTGAAAATGAATTCCGCAGAAAATTTACAGTAATTCTGCATTTCTTGCAGGAGTGTCTATTCTCAGCGCCATCCATTTTTTGTGAATTATACACCCTTTACAGTATGGTGTCCTCTTGTCACTCTTGGTGCCACTCTTCACTGCCCAGTCCTGGGGACCACACTTTCGTTTATCATGGCTACCTCAAATTCTTTCTTCAATTTCTTCAAATACGTGTCACCAGTATCTTTCTTTACGGGCAACCTCTGTAAACTGTCCACATGGCGATTCTGTCATCCCGGTATATGCTCAACCTTAAACAGTGTTCTTGCATTTTTGAAGCTGGCCATGCCAGCCCAGGGGTCTGAATGCCCGTATTGCTTGGTCCTAGTATATTTTATATAGTTTGTGGTCCATTGATAATCTGGTCCTCCCCAACACATGTCCTGAAGTGGTTGATGGCACATATGCATGCTAACATTCCTTTCTCAGTGAATGAGTAGTGCTGCTTTGTTTCCGTCAGTGCCTTTGATGTGAATTCTACTGTGTACATGCCTCCTGGCATTAAAATCACCCCGAATCCATAGGCACTGACATCCACTGCTATCATGGTATCAAACATTGCATTGATGGGCTTCAGATTTGGTGCTTTAACAGTATCTGTTTTTGTTATGTTATGCACTTTTCTACACTGTTCACACCAGTCACATGACTCTCCTTTTCATGGTAATTTTCTTAGGCAGTCTGTTTCTGTCGATTATCCTTCTATAAAATCTGCATAGTACTCCACCATTCAACATCATTGTGTATGCCCTAATAGCGTCACTGTGTTAGAGTTGAATCAAGATGGTATTCCCAACATTATTGAGTGTGCCCCAGAAGCGTCACCGTGTTAAAGTTGAATTTAGAAAGTGTGCCCTAAAGCGTCACTGTGTTAAAGTTGAATCTAGAAGGTATTCCCAACATCATTGAGTGTGCCCTAATAGCATCACTGTGTTAAAGTTGAACTTTGAAAGTATGCCCTAATAGCGTCACTGTGTTAGAGTTGAATAAGATGGTATTCCCAAAATCATTGAGTGTGCCCTAATAGCATCACTGTGCTAAAGTTGAATTTAGAAAGTGTGTCCTAATAGCATCACTGTGTTAATGTTGAATCCAGAAAGTACTCCCAAAATCATTGAGTGTGCCCTAATAGCGTCACTGTTAAAGTCGAACTTAGAAAGTATGCCTAATAGCGTCACTGTGTAAAAGTTGAATTTAGAAGGTATTCCCAACATCGTTAAGTGTGCCTGGTCGCATGCACTTTACTGATTACCACAATATCACACTACTACACTTACTCTCTCCTATACACCACCATTCAACTAGAACACAGCTGTACCATGACAAATTCGGTATAGCTGTTCTCATACCAACATGACCCATCAAACTACCCATCATCCTAATAAAACACAGCTAGCTGAGCACATACCGGCTAGTTTAGGCGTCTCCTCAGGCCTAACGCAGCCAGAACTCAGTCTGGGTGTCCACCCTCCAGACTGAACACATTCAACTGATCTCCTCAGCACCACACATACCGCTAAGGAGCAGCTATCATGCAACAACCACACCAGCTACACACATACCAGGTGGGCCCACACACTTTACGACTCTCTCTCTCGACTGACTTGAACTGCGGTTCCCGAGGGCATTCAACCTACCAGCGCTTTGAGATCATACCAATGATACATAAGGCGCTATACAAATGCCAAGTAACATAACTTGAAAATTGTATTAGCTATTTACTAGCAGGCTCTGGTGCCTTCTTCATATCATTCACTAGGCCTTTCTCGGGTTCTATTCTTTTGGGCAAGATTAAGTATGAGAGAAAGTCTAGTCTTTCTTTGTTGAATTCGCACTTGACCTTCTTTAAGAATAATCCAGATAATCCAGTTTTCCGCAGTCTTCTCAGTACTTAATTCAAGACAGTGTTATGTTCGTCTTCTGATGCACCAGGAATTAAGTGGAAGTACTTCACCTTCGCAATGCCTTGTAACATTTGGGTCATTATCCTTTGGAACACAGAAGCAATTGAGCATAGCCCAAACTGCATCCTAGTGCACTGCAGGTAACGAAAGATGTAATGGAAGCCGTACGTGTTTTGTATTGGGGTGCAGTTTCACTTAGTGGTGGACACTTGTGTCTAGCTTTGAAAATACTTTGGCTTCTCATAGTGATAGCATCATTTCTGTGAGGTTGGCTAATTGGAAGTTGTCAGTCACCACCGCTTGGTTTGGCACTCTGATGTCTATACACAGTCTCAGTTTGCTGGATAAATTTTTCCTCATAGCTAGTATGGGGTTCAGCCACTCAGAATCTTCTACTATCTTTTACCCCTACTTCTAGTAGGTTTTCAACAGGGAGAGTAGCTCGTCCCTCGCTGTTACTGAAATTGGTGTCACATTCTTTTGACCCTAAGTATCATTTACGTATCCCTACCGGGTTCCAATGGATTGAGTCAATACTTTGGCATGTGCTTCTAATATTTCTTTTAGCACTTCCACCAACATCACCATGACGTGCTCCTGGGCATTTGGATCCAACGTTATGTTCAGGTTGGTTGATGTTGCCATCCTAATAGGTAGTCACCCATTTCGGTAAAATACACCTTGCCTTCAACTATCCTGTTTTTTAGTTGAATACTTGTCTTCATGTACCCAATCAGTTTGACCTATTTACCTTGTGTTTATCTTTGACCTCCTCATTTTTTTTTCTCTTTCTTTCATTAGTTCTTTGTACGGTTTCTATATAATCATGAGAGCTGATCCTGAATGCATCATGCAAATGAGTTTCCCAAATATTCTGACTTCGCAGTATGGTTTTCATATTTTCGTTTTCTTTCTTTTCTTGACTATTACACTCAGTATTCTCACAGTTTGTTTATATTCATCTGCCGAACCTCTGCTACTCTCATTTTCTACCGCTATTTCTTTCACCATTGTTCTCCTGTTTATCTTGGCAAAGTGACGCACTCTATGACATTTGGCACACTTTTTCCCTAATGCGGGGCACTCCCCGATATTCACTACATGACTGTGCAGCCTGCGCCTGAAGCATTCTCTTGTATGTCCAGGGTGCCTTCTTCTCTCGCTTTCTTGGCCTTCTCCCGTTATGGTTTTCTTCTCTTCTTGCCAGCTTCCACCTTCATTTAATCTCATTGCTTCTTTCCTCTCTGCCTCTGCTCCTTCTGCTTGTGTAGTACACTTTCTTCCATACTGTAGTCAGTATTTCCTCTAAAGTGGGATTCTTGAAAAGCAGTATTTTCTCTTGCATGTTGTTAATTCGGCAGCCCACCACTAACAATTCTCTCTATATGGTGTCTATCATTTCCCCAATTCAGCAGTTTATAACTTGCTCTCAAAGTGCTGTGAGATAGTCATCTATGGGCACATTTTGTCCGTGTTCCCTCTTATAATAATGTAACACTTCTTCTTATGCATTCTTTATGCCCGATCCATCTCTCCCTTTTTCGATTTGCATGGTCTGGAATAGCATCTGACCTTCTATTGCCAGTGCATTCACCAATACTGCTTCTTTCCTTTTTTGCTGGACTAGTCCTGGCGCCTCCAGATATTGTTTGAAGCTTTGCAGCCATTGCTGCTACAGTAAGCTAAGCATACCCGGATTTCCTTGTTTTTTTTACCCTTTAGTCTTCTAGTGCACGGTAAGATGTTCAGATGTAAAACACATGTAAGAGTGGAAAAAGGATGTACACTCTTACCAGGTGGAAAAAATAAATAAACTCCAGAAATCCAGCAAAGCTGCTGGGGGACTCACTAGGTGAGGGAAATTACCCCAGAAGGAGAATTCTCCCTAACACTCAACATCGCTCCTGGACCATCATTTCTGCTAACTTCTACATATTGGAGGCTGTGCTTTCTCAGTGACTGCGGCACAGGCTTGGAATTCTCTGCATGAGGACTATTTTTCTTTCCAGTGGGCCTTGAATTTTTATTTTTTTCGTTTCTTGTGGGTGCTCAGTCAGTGTGTACATTGCTTAGGGTATAGCGCCATGATGCTCTTGGGCGACTGATGCGATTTACAAGTGTTGATAACATATTCAGCACATTTCGGCTACCTGAGAACCGGCCCTATCCCTCACTGCGGCCTTCACAAACATGTATTCTTTCCCTATCTGATGCAACATTTGCTGTCTGAGACCAACCATTTGTCCCTTGAGAAATGCTTACCTTGCAAAACGAACTGGCAATTACCTCACACACCTACCCACCTGCCCTTGAGCTCTCGGCTTGTTTGCAGGACAAGACTAAATTCAATCAAGTGCTCTCAGCTAACAACTATAGCCTTATACACGTAATAACAGCCCAATGCCTCTGAGGCATACCTAACATGGTGAAGCGCTTGCTCATAGCACTTAGCATTGTGTTTTGTGCCTGTAGGGATGTTGTTGTGTACTTGTCACTTCGCTTTCTAAAACTACCAAAACCAAAAGGTGCACAGGTTTATCATGAAAGAAAATATAACGTGGACTGTGTGCGTGCTACACCAGATGATGAAAGAGTTAGTGTGTGCTATGCAACTTCTGTCCAGCTGTCATGTAAGGAAATCATTTTACTGACCTGTGACATTGTTGCAGTATCTTCTGGAACACTTCAGCACCACAAGAACACTTCCTACATCGGTTCTCTCCTAGGCGCATGTGTAAATGTGAGACATGGAAACTATTAAACATTGTTTTTGTGTGTGGTGCTGTTTATCAGCCAAGCGTGATGACTGCTTAGTCTTCAGCTCAGTGTGGCGAAGCGACAAATCCTACCATATTGACAGCGTCCAGAATCCAGCTATCCACTTTGGAAGCCCTCAGGACCTGTTCTGTTGCCTGGGGGCGACTGACAGGGAGCTCCTGTGAGGAATTTGAGCCGGTGGACCCCAGGCAGATGATAGACAGGAAGGCCCCCCCTACCCTGCAGTGATGTTGGCGCTTTGGGGCTCCGACTTCCTGCCGCACCGGTACGCTCCCTGCGGTGATCGCAAGGGATCCCGATCAGCTTGGCGGGTGTGCTACTGCCTCCCACAGGGTGTGTGGACTGCCCGGTTGTCCGTAGGGTGACAGCTGGTGTCCTGGAAGCCTGGAGTGTGGCGCTGTAGTATTGAGACAGGGGCAACATTTGCGGCCCGGACTGCGGCTGTGAAACCACCGAGGGACAAGTTTCCTGAGAGCCGGGCCGCTACAGTGAAGAGTGCCATTAGACTCCTTGCACGGTGCTCCACTGTGCTTCCTGTTGGGTGTCATTGGAGTGCAGCTCCTGGGCCTGAGTGACTACAGAGGATACAGTCCACACCTAGTAAGTGGGAAGGGGGCATGGACGCCTACCCTTCCTCTGTGTGAAGTGCTGGCCCGTCCTGTATGCTTTGTGGCACTGCGTGTGACCCTGTCCCCTAAAGCAGTGCCCCATGTATTCCCGGAGACAAGCTACTCATGTAGACCTATAACTGTTGGTGGGCTCTGCCACTCCTCTATAGTGCACTGCTACACTGGTATATCCTTGGTAGTGCTGCAACTGTTGCACGTTGCCTAAACTCATTGGAGTGCCGATGAACCCGGTGGCTGAATCAATGTCAACGGATTATTCTCATAATCCCAGTACTGTTACAACACCCATCAGGGGCTCTATTTAATGCACACGGGATAGCCAGCCTTGTCTACCTAAGAGCACCACCTAGTGTAACTTTTCCTGTCTGCTCCTCTGAAAGGTAGACGGGTGGGCTCTGAAGGAGGTGCTGGCGGGCTGTCCTTTAGCTCCTTGGGAGGTCCTAGCCCCTGAACTCACATCTGGGGTAGCTATATTCCCAGGACCTCCTCGGCCGCTGGGACACTGGTGTTTCCCTCTCACTCCCTGATCTTATTTGTAGAATACTAGTTTCACACCTCCTTTGATCCCCGCTCTGCCCCATCATCACAAAGGGGGCCTCTGCAGTCAAGAAAGCAGGGGCAATGGATACATAAGGCTGCCCCCCCGGGGGAGCATGAGTCATCACCACAGCCCCATTCAGCACCCCATCCTGGTAACCCTGCTGTGCCTACTGACCTGCAACAGATGCTGGATCTATGACCAGGGGGTTTGCAACAGTGTATGAAAAACTTGATATTATTACACAGTACCTCTTTGGCTAGCTGAGCATGCATGGAGGTAACTTTGGCAGGATCAGTGAAGCTGAAGAACGAATTGGGACCATGGAAGACGATGGGCAGGGGTTGCAAGCGGCAGTGAATACACTGACGAAGGAGATGTAATTTGTTCATGAACAAATTACGACGATTTGGAATCCCGCTCCCAGAGGAATAATATCTATCATTGGGGTTCCAGAGGATGCACTCTCGGGTAGCATGGAGCAGGCGGTCGCGCAACTGCTGAAAGATCTGGACGACCAGCAGCTGTCCCCCTTTTTTGCGTTGGAGAGAGCACATTGTGCGCTGGCGCCCAGACCCAAATCTGGGTATTTTATGCGACCCATCGCAAACATTTTAAGCTATCGAGACGGTGATCAACTTCTCAACTTGCCAGAGACAAGAGAACTGCGTTTGGGGTCCCAGGTCATCAGGAACTTCCCACACTTTTCAGTGGCAGTCCAGCAAGAAACGTCACTTCATAGGGGTCAAGAAGTTACTCCGAGAATGTAATATCCTATATGCAAAGTGGTTTCCGGCGCACCTGTTTCAGTTTTGAGGGAAATGCTACTTTTTTAGTCCCTGAGGCTGTGAAATTTGAGGCCCAAATCCTGTTACCAGACAAGAGGCATCTAGTGGCCAATCACCAGCTGCTGGCTTGACACCTTGTTTTTGTGTGGACATTGTTAATCCTGCTGTGACTCAAAAGATATAGACTGTTGGTTCAATTTAAGGCACTATAATAAATCCGGCATGGTAACCGCTTTAATGCAGCCATGGCGGCAACAGTAAGCCCCATTGCAATTACTCTATTTGTTTTTGTTGCTGTTTAGTGCTGGTTAAAGGGAATCGGAATGGGAGGGGGGAGGTTGAGAGGGTGGTACTAAACTGCTGGTTGGGGGTAGCAGTGAGGGCAGGGCGAAGGGTACTGGGCAGTTGGGTGGTTGTCCAGTGTTGCCCAGGTTGTGGACAGGAATGGGCACACATGGTTGACTTAGCAACAAAATAAACACATTTCTGGGCAGGCAAGAACAGACGATGATACAGGACTTGAGGAACATATTACACTGGGACGTGCATAACAAATTTCTGCATAATATGACCATGATACTGTGATGCAAACTAAATTGAGCTGGAATGTCAGGGAGATGGGCAATTTCACAAGGGTCCAGAAAATTATGGAACATGTGAATAGATACCAAGTTAAGGTACTGCTACTGCAGGAGGCACACACGTTATCAGGTACATGTCGAAATGTTGCATCCCACTGGGGCCCAATAGATACTTTACCTCCTCCATGTAGTCCTGGGGAGTTATGACCCTCATTCATAAATCGGTGTGCTTCACTGAGAAGATCTATATAGACGGAGGGATCCCATGTGATCGTCCTTTGCATTAAGGAAGGATGTAGTTTCTATTGGTGAACACGTATGGCCTGAATATTGAAACCCGGAGTACTTTGATGCAGCGGCAGGGATACTAGCTGTGCATGTGGGAGTCCCTATTGTATCTAGATTGCACATTACAGCCCCCAGGCCACAATCCAGAGCAGCATGTGCCTTAACGGGCCAAATGGTTGCTTTATCCCTGAAAGATATTTGCTGCCTGGCACATCCTGGCGACCGGGAGTATCTTTCTTCATCGGTGCACGATATGTCACTGCGTATCGATATGTTTTTAATCTTTTCTTCTGATTGGCAATAATACCGCTAGCACAGACGTTCTCCCACAAACACTCTCGGACCATTCCCCGGTGGTGTTGACCCTGGACCTGAATGCTTTGCATAACCGGGGCAGCGCATGGAGGTTCAAAGCGGACGCCTTGGGCGATGTACTCTTCAAGACAGACATTAGATCGGACATTGAAACCTTTTTCACCTGTAATACCGCAGAAGCTACCTCTAAGAGTATTCAGTGGCAGGCGTTTAAAGAGGGGTATGGCTACCTCCAGAGAAGCAGGTGTCCTTAATGATTAGAGACCTACAAGAATGTGAGTCCCGTTTGAAAAATCTGGAGACCGAATATGCTCGAACCCCATAAACCAGCATTAATTCGGAAGGAGCTGGAGTGATTTCAGTCCCACATGTGAGGTTAGTGAATTTGTTCATTTGGTTGTGTCCCAGAAGTATGGAGAGGGAGGAGAGACCTGCAAAGACACTAGCAAGGGTGGTGAAGGTGGAGCGAAGGCCAGCCCTTGACTGCATTGTAGCTCGGCAAGGCATAAACAGATGGACAGATACCGATATCCTGGAGGATTTCTGTAATTTCTATGAGGCCCTGTACACTGGGAATTAACTCGAGGGGATCAGGCGATACACGCGCTTTTGAACGACGTTCCATTATCCTGCCGGAGCTACAGACTCCATAAACAACCACGCCCCCCTACCCCTCCACGCCAACCCTCACGAAGGAGTAATGGTTCGCAGTTATCAAGGAGTTGCCTGAAGGGAAATCGCCTGGCCCTGATGGACTAACCTCTGAATTCTACCAGGAATATGGTGCTCTGTTGGTCTTGCACCTTCTGGAGATGTGGGAAGAATCTCTTGATAATTCAATACTTACTGAATCCTTACGGGAAGCACCCAAAACTGTTTTTGTTAAACCAAACAAACCTGCTAAGCAATGTGGTTCTTAACGCCCTCTCACTGGTGAATGTGGACTTGAAAATGTATGCTGAATCTTTGGCGAACCATCTCCTTCCCTTATTGCCTAACATGATCTATGATCACGCAGGCTTTTTTTCCGTGCAGATCCACCTCGCTCAATATCCGGCGTCTAATGTACTGGCCAGAATGTACCCCATGGCTGAAGCGGTTGTGGTGAAGATTGCCCCGAAGGCATTCAACATGGTCTTGTGGGAATACTATTTTTTGGTGCTTAAGAAAATGGGCCTGGGGGACTAAGATGCTCCAATATATTAAACTCCTGTATACCCTCCCACTTGCCAGGTTTCATGTACATTCGGGACTCTCTGAATTAAGTCTTAGGGAGGGGCACTTGTCAGGGCTGCCCCCTGTTCCTATATTGTTTGCACTGGCTATTCACACCCAGAGGCAGCAGGCAAGTGCACCCCCCAGTACCCTCCTGGGCCCTGGGGAGCAACATCTCTGCCTTTTGTGGCTGACCCCATTTCCAGAGGAGCACGGTGAGCAGCAAGGCCCTCCATGATCGCCTTATTTATTTTCTTTTTAAAAAAATGTTGCAGGCCCCGAGGCCTTTCTGATCCCCCAGCAACACGCTCCCACCCCGTACCCTCTTCCTGCTTTCCCTTCCCTCCCGCCTCCCGACCCGCCCAGGCCCGTTCTCATTGGTCCTCTCACCCTTCATCACTGGTCCTCCCAGGGCAGCCCTCTGCCCGTGCAGCCCCCGGCTAAGGGCCCCAAGGCCAGGGGCGGATCCAACAGAGGCGGCTCCAGGAAGTGTCAACAGGTGTCCGCAAGGGAGGCCAAGAAAGCCAGCAGACACTGGCAGAACTGTGAGTGTGGCATGGGTGGGGTGTGGAGCGGTTACTCTACTCTGGAGAGCCCCTGTCACTCTACCTTACCTTCCCGACAATGCATACTTAGGAAGACTTGTGACCACTGTAAATGGATTGTAAATATTTCCTTGTGATGCATATTAACTTACTTGCCAATTTTAAGCTAGGGCCACACCTGTAGGGAACTGAACTTTAGCTTGCGCCGCATCTGGATGGAAATGTGATGGTTAGCATGTGCCACACTCAGGAATATTACCCTTGGCTTGCCTCGCATCTAGATGGAAATGCGGTTGTTGGCATGTGCCAAACTTAGAATTCTGAACTTTAGTTTACGCCGCATCTGGATAGAAATGTGAATGCCAACATGCACCAAACTTAGAATTCTGAACCTTAGCTTGCGCCGCATCTAGATAGAAATGTGATTGTTAGCATGTGCCACACTTAGAATTCTGAACTTAAGCTTACGCCGCATCTAGATAGAAATGTGAATGCCAACATACACCAAATTTAGAATTCTGAACTTCAGCTTGCGCCGCATCTAGATGGAAATGTGGTTGTTGGCATGGGCCACACTCAGTATTCTTGGCCTTGGCTTGCGTCTCATATAGATAGAAATGTGGGGGTCGGCATGTACCGCAACTAGACATATTCCCATAATTGCAAGGACAGCAATGCCAACTAACCAACCAACTAACAATTTCATCCCTCTGCATACACCTCTCAAACTCTAACCAAACACAACCACAAGCCTAAAACGCAGCAATCCGCACAAACTTCACAACAATGCAACAACAAAACAAACCACACATAGACTTGCACAACAGCAAACAACGATTACCGACCCTAAAACACCCCAAGCCCAGCCAACGGACCCACCGGGTTGAGGCTGCCATCAGCACATCACTGCTCTTTTGCACTTTTCCAGCTTATTCCCACTAACCCACCCCCTCTCCTCCCCTTTTTCAGAGCCGCCAGAGCGCCAGGGGATCACTTTGGTGGTGATAGTGCACGGTACAAATGTCCTTTAACATTAACATTAACATTAACATTAACATGAGTGAGGGTGCATAGGTGTTATGTTATGTTAATTATGTTAATACAATTTCTTAAGTGTGGCATACACCCAAAGGCACCTTGACGCTACTCCTGAAGAAGAGAAAGAAAGTGGCCTAGAAGAGATAGGTTTTCAGGGAATGACAAAAACGCAGGTTGGTGGTGATACCACGCAGAGTGCATGGCAGGAAATTCCAGAAAGTGGACGCTGCAAGCGAAAAGGAACAGCTGCTCACCCAGCTAAGTTTGAACTTAGGAAGAGGGACAAGGAGAGCATTAGCTGAGTGCAAGTCTCACCCAGGTACATATGTCCAGAACTTCGCCTGGAGGTATTCTGCTCCCTGTCCATAGAAAGCCAGATGAACAAGGCAAAGTGCCTTAAATTGAATACGCTGTGCTACTGGGAGCTAATGCAATGTCCGTAGCACAGAGGAGATGTGGGTACACCGAGAAGTGGACGTGGCCAAACGAGGACCTGTAGCCAATGCTGAAGGTAAGCTGGCAGTGACAAATACAGGGAGTTGTAATAGTTCACAGAGGAACCTACCAAGGCTGCGATCACCGGGGCCCAATACCGGGGGCAGGTATGAACGGGAGAACTTTGCGTAGCAACTTGAGATGATAATAGATACGTTGGAATATTGGCATACTGCCCCAACCTGAGCTTCCATGGACAAAGAAGCAGAGAGCTTCACCCCCAGATCCCTGACTACCAGAACAGGAGAGGAATGGGGACAGGAGTAGAGGGCCAGAGAGTGGGGGTCCAATAGGCAGACACAGAAAGGGGACCTACTACCATCCCCTCTAACTTATCGCCATTCAACTTGAGCCACTGATCATCCATCCATTCTCCCACTGCCTTAAGACAGCCGCTAAACCTAGTACCTGATTCAAACGATGACCGATCTAGGCGGACTGCAATGTGTGTATAGTCCGCATAGGAATAACAAGAAAAGCCATGGGAGAAGATGAGCTTCATCATTGGCTGAATGTACATGTTGAACAGCGTGGGAGAGATGTCAGACCTTTGGGGGACACTGCAGGTGAGCGCTGTTAGGTTACAAGAGAAAGGGGGGAAAGAAAGAGTTTTACGGCAACCAGAGAGAAAGGAAGACAGCCAAGACAAAATGGTTCTAGCGAGGTGGCTCCGTCATGCGGCTGATCAAGAGTGTAAGGACGGCGGGATATCAAACAGTAAAACATACACAATTGATCACAGTTCAAGGGTGTTTATTGACCTTCAATTGGGTTTCAAAAAGGCCTATCTAATCCTAAATCTAAAGATGGGAGCAAGCTACGACCATCAAATAATAATAACGCAGTCCTGGTCGAGTCTGTCAAAATAAAAGGGCATATGGGGGGGGGGCGCTGTTGCGCACATCAAGTATGGCCGCCTAGTGTGAGAGCTTCGGCTCGGACAAAATCCTTGTTTGTCATAAATCCTCTCAGATTCGTCCCAGACTTCAACAGAAGCCCGCATCCGAGGGCAAGAAACACAAAGCACAATTGGGTGAAAGAGCGGTGGAAATCCGTGCCCGTGTTCGCAAGTTATTGCGTCCGACGATCTTGGCGGCGAAGGGAGACCCACGTGGCTGCCTGGAGGCTCCATGAACGCTTGGACTGCAAGCCGCGATGGGGGAGGGGCACCGCGCGGCCTACGATATCCTGGAGACGAGGAGAGAGCCGAGAGGCCGCCAGCCCCCGAGACAATCGTGGCTTCAGCAGTGATCGCTCCTCGCGACCCTTGGAAGGAGACAGGAGGAGGCAAGAACGAGAAGGGGGACCCGGTGGAAGTGGACCGCCTTCATCCGGTGGGACCGATAATGTTGCAAGGCCCGGCCCCAGCCCACAGCACCTCGCGCCGCTGCCGGCAGCTCCTCGTGACGCTGCCCGCTGGGGTGCGGACTTGGCCCGGGGGCACGTGCGGTGGGAGTCCACCTCCCGCACATATAAAGTAAGTGATTTTGGGCCGCACCGGGGGCCCTATTTCCGACGCCCGAGAGGCGGACCCCCTAAGATACGCGGCTCGCGGAGGCAGCTGCGGCAGGGGGGGCCCCACATCGTGCCCCACGGCAGTTATCTCGATCCAGTTATAACCCCAACGGATACGGGGGAATAAACACGGATCCTTGAAAGTGGGGGGCATCCCGGGGTCCCATTGGGCCACATACATGTGACTGAGGGGGAGAATGAACATTGGCCCTTAAGTGCAGTATAACTGCAACGACCTCAAGACCTAGAACGTGCAGACACAAATGGGGGACGCCGCTTTTATTGCTCTGGGCGCACTGCCCAACGCTCCAACAAGGCCTTCACGAATACAGGCCAGAGTGGTGGCCAGGGGGGCTCCCACCAGCACAAAACTGCCGGATTTACTCCTGTATAGAAGCGAACCACTATATAGTAAGGGCAGACATACAAGGAAACGACCCTTCCCCATCCTGAGCCAGTCACCAGTTCATTGGGCGGCAATACGTGGGAGAACACAGTCCACCCCCAACAGAACACCACAGCACATGGGCCGCAACGAGAAGAAGGGGACAGGAGGGAAAAAGATTGGCCCAATGGATACCTACACCAGTTCGCAACCACAAGGGGCGATTGGGGGGGAACCATCAACGTCAGATGGGCAGGAGAATGACCCGATGGATCGCCTGGCAACGCTGGTACAGAATGGATTCATGGCTGTGAATGTTAAACTAGATGACATAGTGGCGACGATCGGATCCCTGAAAGCACGCGTGGAGAAGGAGAGCGCACGTATTACGGAGGCGGAAAACAGGATAAGTGTAAGCGAAGACACAATATTACAACACAGTCGAGACATAGCCCACCTCCAATCAGAATTGCACAAAACTCAAGCCAAGTGCGAGGATCTCAAATCGAGGTCCCGGAGAAAAAACATTCGGATCGTTGGGGTATCGGAAAACTATGGCAATGGACCCATGGAGAAACAAGTAGAGACGCTACTGAAGGACATCCTAGGCGCCGACTCCTTCTCGGAACACTTTCTGATTGAAAGGGCCCACCGCACCCTACCACCGTGCCCGAAACCAGGAGCTCCCCCTCAAACTATAATTGCACGGCTCCCCAACTATAGGGACAGAGACACTATACTCCGACTATTGAGGGAAAAAGGAACTCTACACCAAGATCAGAATAGAATCCACATATATCCGGACTTTTCTACCACTGTGCAAACGCAAAGGAGATTGTATGAAGGAGTGAAAAGACAATTGTGAATGCGTAATATGCCCTATGCCCTTATCTTTCCGGCGAGGATGAGAATACAACATGGTGGACGGGCCCACTTCTTTGAAAACCCCTCAGAAGCCATGGCGTATGTTGAGGCGTCCATTCCGTTGCCCCCCGGAGACCGAGCGGCAAACCAAAATGCAAGACCACAACCAAGAGATGAGAGGCGAGACCCGACAGACTGAAAATGGAATGAAAACCGGCTACCTGTCAGCTGAGGAAAAATTGACAACTACATAACAAGGACGAACTGAACAAAGACTCATGATTATCCAGGCCATGAGTCTCTAGCTGGGGCGTGCCAGATGGCTGCAACTAGTGACCCTCTGGAAAGCTCCACCAGTTCAGGGGAATGTTAATTACAGGGAGGCATTGTCAAGTTGGGGAAGATGATGTGGGTGGGGGATTAAAGTATTGCAAGTTGTTTAGCTCTGTTGAGCATTGTGGAAATGACCGGGGGGAGTTGGGATATTGGGAATCAGTTGGAAGAGTCCCACAAGTTCTTAAAAACATGGTGACAGTGCAGCACATGTAACTCTCCTAAATAGCAGTGTGATGTGGGGCGTGATGAAGACATGCGGATATGACTAACCCCAATATGATGGCCCGAGGGTTGAGACTAAAGCTCCTCACATGGAACGTCCTAGGGTTGAATAACCGAGCCAAGTTAAAAAAGGTGGGGACCTATGTCAGTCGACACCACCGCCAGATAGTCATGTTACAGGAAACTCATGCACTCCAGAAAGTAAACACTGAGCTTTTGAAGGTGTGGGGTCAACACAGATACTATACTGAGTACTCTTCACAGGCGAGAGGAGTACTCATCCTGATCCACCCCTCAGTTGGGTTTCAATTTGGTAAGAGCACGATAGACCCACAAGGTCGCTACGTGATAGTGTGGGGAAGCATCGCAGGGGAAAAATTAATACTGGTGAACACATATGGCCCGAATGTGGATGATCCCGATTTTTTCACAAATGTTATACAAGAGGTGAGCTTCTCTGGTGGTGAGCAAGTGGTGTGGGGAGGGGATTTCAATACCATTCTGGATATCACACTAGATCGCTCTACGTCTAGACACAGAAACCCCACCAAAACCGTTGGTATCCTACAACAAATCCTGGTACAATTCACGCTAGTGGACTCCTGGAGGGCTCTTCACCCCCATAAAAGGCAATACTCCTTTTACTCCTCAGTGCATGACACAGAGTCCCGGATAGATTACTGGCTGGTGTCTGCGTCGCTCATGCACCAAATTGACAGTAGTGAGATGCTCCCCTCTGACCACTCACCTATCCTTTTAAATATGACACTGGAGAATATAAAGCCCCCTCCCAGAAGATGGAAAATGCCACCCGATATTTTCAGAGACCCCACAGTGGCGGAGGCGCTACACACAGAGGTGGAGTTCTTACTTGAAACAAACAAAGATTCAGTGAATAGCAGTGCAACTCTATGGGAGACGTTTAAGGTTTGGATGAGGGGGATTCTGATCTCCAAGTCCACGGGGCTGTTGAGAGCCGTCAGGATGCAACTGGCTGAAACTGAGAAGTGATTGGGCAAATTGTAGAGGCGATACACAGCTGCGCATGAGGACAGTGTCCTGGCGGACATTAATGGTAACCTGCAGGAATTCAATAGACTGGCCACTAGGGAGCTGCTGTTAAAACATTCCAGCATTCCCAGTTGAGCATTCCCAGTTAAAACACACCGTTATGGCAAGGGGAATAGGGCGGGTCACACCCAAGCCAACTTGTTGAAGGCCGAAAGACATCATACCATGATTTCTAGCATAATAGCGGGGGACGGTACGGTGGCCACAAGTGAGGGAGATATACATAGAGAATTCACCCAGTTCTTCACAGACCTGTATGCTAACCATGATCTGAAAACACCACAAGAAATTGGAGAATACTTAGGAAACATTACACTCCCGAGGCTGTCAACAGAGCACAGATTTTTGCTTGACCAATCCTTATCGGTCAAGGAAATTAAGGAAGCGATAAAGTCACTAGCTAATGGTAAGGCACCCGGCTCAGACGGATTGGGGGCTGAGCTGTACAAGGAGCTCAGCGAGGAACTAGCCCCGGTGCTCCTGTCTGTGTGGGAGGAGGCCTTGGAACTGGGGACACTCCCAACATCCATGAGGGAGGCTATTTTAACGGTGCTCCTCAAACCCAGACGCCCGTCGAATGAAATGTCCTCATATCGGCCTCTATCCTTATAAATTGCGACGCCAAGATATTTGCAAAGACCCTGGCCACGAGACTCCTGCCTAACATGCCAGTACTGGTCCACCGTGTTAAATCTCCGTAGGCTATTTGGTATCATGGCCCAGATTAAGCCTGATGCCCAGGCGGTGGCCGTGTCTCTGGATGCCAAAAAGGCGTTTGATTCGGTGTCCTGGAGATACCTGTTCTTGGTGCTGGAGAAGTTTGGACTAGGTCCATACTTCCTACAATGCGTGAAGCTCTTATATACCAACCCAGGGGCTAGGGTATTGACGAATCGCACCATGTCTGATTTGTTTATGCTAGGAAGGGGTACGAGACAGGGGTGCCTGTTCTCCCCAATATTGTTCGCCCTCACGGTGGAACCAGTCGCAGCAGCCATTAGAGAACATCAAAGTCGGAGGGGCATATACATGTCGGGCCTGACCCAATCCATTTCTCTATATGCAGATGATGCTTTGTTGTATGTCCGAGAACCAGACACACACCTGGGGCCAGTGATGGGGGCAGTACAGGAATTTGCAGAATACTCGGGATACAAAACTAACCGTTCCAAATCGGAAATCTTTCTCTTGACCCCCGCCACTAAATGTCCGGAACATACACATGGTCTAAAATGGTCCCCTGATAAGATTAGATATTTGGGTGTGATTGTGTCGAGAGATAGAGCCTCCCTATTGTCGAACAATCATGATTCCCTCTTGGACACAATTGCCGCTAAACTCCGTTTTCGGGCCAAACTCCCCATATCGCTCATCGGCCGGGTTGCTGTATTGAAAATGGTTATTCTCCCCAAACTATTATATGTATTCACTAATGTCCCGATATGGCCTGGTAGGCAATTTTTCGATAAACTTAGGTCTATGGTGGTGGAGTTTGTCTGGTGTGGGGGGACGGCCAGAATGAAGTGGGAAAAGATGGTCGAACCTTATAACAAAGGTGGCATGGCAGCACCAGATTTTGAATTATATTACCTAGTGGCACAGGCCCAGTTTGTTAAACATTGGTATGAGGAGCAAGACACCTCACCCCACATAGTCCTAGAGACGCATGCAGCATGTCCGATCGATTTAAGGTCTGTTATCTTTAAAAACAAACACAAGGATGAATGTCCATTCGACCCAGTTAGTACAACAGTGCATGCATGGTCCAGGATCTTCCACAGGCTCGGGTTGGAGTCACCATACTACTCAGAAGCCCCGTTCTGGAACTTCCCAGGTATAGCACCCACGTATGACTCTGATGTGCAAAAGACATGGGATCCAGAGAGACAATTCAAAATCAAAGACATAGGGCCTCATCACGACCCAGGCGGTAAGTTACCGCCTGGGCCGTGACTTTACCACCATGGCGTAAACTACGTTTACGCCATGGTGGTAGGCGGACTTACCGCCCCATTCCGACCTTGGCGGGGCGGTAAGTCCCCAATCCCCATTTACCCTTCCCCATTCCCATTTTTGCCCCATAGGGCATAATGGGAGTGGGGAAGGCGTTAATTACGCCACCGTAAATTACGGTGGCGTAATTAACTCCATGGTCCCTTAGCGCCATGGATTTTAACACCTGCTAAAAGCAGGTGTTAAATCCGCCATGGCGCTAAGGGACCTCGTACTCAGGCGGTAAGGGTCGGCGCTGTTTACGGCGCCGTAAACCCCTTACCGCCTGAGTTGTAATGAGGGCCATATTCCCAAATGGAAAATGTATAACATTGGAGGAATTCAAAACAGGGATGGGTAGAGATCAATTGATGGTTTTGCAATACTATAGAATGAAAATGGCATTTAAGGCTAGATGGCCCCTGTTCCCTGATGAACCCCCCACCACACCCGTGCCTGGCGACCCTGTCCACCCGATCGGGAACCAGTATATCGGGATTCTACACGGCCATACAGGCTAATACTCCTACTGTGAACTTTATAAAGGCCTCCTGGGAATCAGATGTGGGTGCTACCATTAGTGATAGGTCCTGGGAGAGGTATTGTGAACTGACCAAGAGGGTATCCATGAATGCGGGCCTCCGGCTGATCCAATTTAAGGTTCTGAACAAGTTACACTACACACCCCAAAAAATTGCGAAATTCACACAAAGCAGCCCTGGCAGATGTGAGAAATGCGGGGCCGATCAGGTTGACTCGTTTCACATGTATTGGAGCTGCCCACACATATATGCATTCTGGGGGGAGGTGGCGAAAATTCTGGAAGAAGTTACGCAGATACCGGCAGACCTCACACCATTAAAATACCTGTTTAGAGATATAGGTAAGAGATCCGAGGTGATCAGAAGGCTCTTTAACATTGCATGCACGATGGCCAAAAAGTGCATTCTGCAAAAATGGAAGAGTGTACAGGCACCACACGTAAATTATTTCCTCAAGGAACTAATGTATGTGAATGAATGTGAGGAGTACTATGTAATGACTTTACCAAGCCCATGTAAACCGAAGGACATCTGGGCCCCGCTCAGAGTATATTTATGTGAGATGGACTCGAACAGCAGTAGCCCGGCAGGGCCAAATAAAACGCCTAGTCTGTAAATATTACATGCTATGCTGAGAGACTGTATCAAATGTTTATGGTATATACATGCTTGAATTGTCGTGCTGCCGCACTGTAGTTGTGGACCACAGCTCTTAAATAAAGTAAAAAAAAAAAGGCCTATACTAATAACCCTATTGCCAATCCTTACTTCTAAATACAAATATTGTGGGAAACAATATTATGCAAAAGAAAAGTGTTCAAGAAATGATATGTCAGGATATTCTTCCCCACGTTTTCAGCACAGGAAAGGCGGCACACTTGAGCTTAGCACACTTGAGTTTAGCATAACAATCATGATTCCCTCTTGGACACAATTGCTGCTAAACTCCGTTTTCGGGCCAAACTCCCCATATCACTCATCGGCCGGGTTGCTGTATTGAAAATGGTTATTCTCCCCAAACTATTATATGTATTCACTAATGTCCCGATATGGCCTGGTAGGCAATTTTTTGATAAACTTAGGTCTATGGTGGTGGAGTTTGTCTGGTGTGGGGGGACGGCCAGAATGAAGTGGGAAAAGATGGTCGAACCTTATAACAAAGGTGGCATAGCAGCACCAGATTTTGAATTATATTACCTAGTGGCACAGGCCCAGTTTGTTAAACATTGGTATGAGGAGCAAGCCACCTCACCCCACATAGTCCTAGAGACGCATGCAGCATGTCCGACCGATTTAAGGTCTGTTATCTTTAAAAACAAACACAAGGATGAATGTCCATTCGACCCAGTTAGTACAACAGTGCATGCATGGTCCAGGATCTTCCACAGGCTCGGGTTGGAGTCACCATACTACTCAGAAGCCCCGTTCTGGAACTTCCCAGGTATAGCACCCACCTATGACTCTGATGTGCAAAAGACATGGGATCCAGAGAGACAATTCAAAATCAAAGACATATTCCCAAATGGAAAATGTATAACATTGGAGGAATTCAAAACGGGGATGGGTAGAGATCAATTGATGGTTTTGCAATACTATAGAATGAAAATGTCATTTAAGGCTAGATGGCCCCTGTTCCCTGATGAACACCCCACCACACCCGTGCCTGGCGACCCTGTCCACCCGATCGGGAACCAGTATATCGGGATTCTACACGGCCATACAGGCTAATACTCCTACTGTGAACTTTATAAAGGCCTCATGGGAATCAGATGTGGGTGCTACCATTAGTGATAGGTCCTGGGAGAGGTATTGTGAACTGACCAAGAGGGTATCCATGAATGCGGGCCTCCGGCTGATCCAATTTAAGGTTCTGAACAAGTTACACTACACACCCCAAAAAATTGCGAAATTCACACAAAGCATACTCGAGTGTGCTTCTCTAGCACGAGGATGCAGTTCAAAACCTCAACATCAGGTCCTTCTGTGCCAAAGTCTCTACATCATCCAAATTCTCTTATTTCAGAGGGCCTGATGCAACACAACAAGCATTAAAGTTCCTTTCTTCTCAGGATTTCACATGTACAACTTCTTGGGTGATTTTCGATTCACGCGGGGTCCCCCTCCGCCAGGCTCAGACCCACTTTAACACAAAACCTTTTTGGGTGATTCACTGTTCACCCCAGATCCCACCACTACAGGGCTCAGACCCACTTTGACACAAAGCTTTCAATTGATTTCCGTCTGCCAGGCTCGGACCAACTTTCTCTACTTCTTCAAGCTTTCTTTACTTTAGAAATCGAAGACTTTTGACTGTGCGCAGGATTCTGCTCAACCCGTCGCAGGACCACTTCAATTCACAATTACTCCCTCTCTTCTTAATATACTCTCTTTCTCACTTTCACTTTGCCAATTCTTAGCTGGTTACCTTATAGAGACTTTCGACTGAGCACCCACGCAGTGCCGAACCACTCTGTCAAAGGTACTGAATCTTGCTTTAAAAGTTCAATCACTCATCAGCAATTCAACTTTACTTGCGTCCTTTATGCATTTTAACAATGTTCGTTCCAGTGCTCACCATACAATGTTGCTGCTTGCAACCTTGGCTTCAACACAGACCAGTCTTGTATCGGTCTCCCCAAGTCACTGGCTGTGTTGATTTCACTGACGCTGCTTTGTTGTTGGAGCCAAGGAAAGTACCACAGCGGCTGGTGCTTCTCCCCGCCTTCATTATTGACGCAGGAGGGCCCAGTGTACCTCTGACACACAACGCAGGATTCTTCAGACTGGTTTCCTAGTCTTACGCTTTCTGTTCTTGAGGTTTTCGGGAAAGTAACGGTTCCTTGTCAAAAAGGTCAAGGGAACTTCCCTCCTTGCGATCCCCTTCTGTTTTGCCGTCTTTCTTCTCTTGTTAAACTGACATCTTGGAACTGCTGTTTCCTTGTGTGCGTTGCCTCACTCAGAGTGTGCTCTCATGCACTGCCTTTTATCCATGTGGGGAAGCTTAATGGAAGTCAGGTGTGTGTGATGGTCAGTAATTGCCTGACCTTGCCTGACCATTATATTGGGACACGACAGGTATACGGCTTGGGTGTTAGTCTGTTTTCCCTCATCACAGGCTGTCTGTGTGAAAGTGTTTGTGATGTAAAAGGGGGGTAGAGCTCCTACATATCCTGCTTGGTAGGATGGGGTAAAGGAGTTACAGGTAAGGGGATACCGTGTCTCTCCTCCCGGTTCCCACTCCCACTCACCAAAGACCCCTCATTCAGGTGATCCTCCCGAACTGGATCCAAAAGCAATGGCTGTTTCCTGGCCACCCGGATGACAGATCCCCGGGGACTAGTGGGTAAGACACCTTCTGGTTTCTCACAAGAGGGAATGATCGACCATATCGAAGGCGGCGGAGAGGTCCAACAGCAATAAGGCCCCAACACCACCCTAATCCTGAATGGAAGCAAGATCGTCCATAACAGAGATAAGCAGCCCACGAACTTGCAGCAACATAATACACTACCTATAGCCCATATATCTGAACTGAAGATCATCTTATTGAACACCTGCTCCCTAAATAAACATGCGCAATGCATACATAAAAGGATTATCGAGGAAAAACTAGATATCATATGCCTCACCGAGACTTGGCTTAAAGAGCCGATTGGCCCCACATGTGATATCTCTGTTCCAAGGGGTACACCATCTACTACACCAACAGAGAAACCGGACAGGGGGGAGGTGTAGCAGTAATTGCTAAAGACACCATCCAACTGTTACCCATCAATGTAACATGCAGTGGCACTGAAATCCTGCACCTTAAACACCTTCCAACAGACAACAGTAGTCTAAATATAATCGCAGTTTATAGACCACCTTCCATCACACCTGAATTTAACAAGGAAATAACCCACCACCTTAACATGCTCAAAGGACCTAATACTGCAACATTACTATGAGGTGAACTTAACCGTTGGCGCGGCGACCCCAAAGACAAAGATGCCATCAATCTGGAGAAATTAATAAACAACATCGACTACAAGGTGTCAAATCATGAGCCCACCCTGGATAATGGTCACTTACTAGACTGGGTCATTACTAACAACCTCGACTCACAAGACTACAAGACTGAACCGTGCATATGGTCTGACCATTACAGCGTCACCCTTCACATCTCACCACCAATGCCGAAACCTAAGACCCCCAACTATCCGATTAAAATAACACATCGGAACTTTCAAAATATAGGCAAAGATCAACTTAAGCAATGTCTTGATAATATTAAAACCAATCAAAGTGAGGAAGAATCATGTGAGTCCTGTTGTAGCTGAATAGAATGTGGAATGTTTGGTGGGTAGAACTTGGGAAGGAATGGAGAGGAGTCAGTTATGAGATGGGAATAAAGGAGTTCAGACATGCAGGCTGACTCCTGTCAATATTTGATGAAGATATAATAATTAAAGTGTTGTCCATGAGGCACACAACAATTGGCGACGAGGTAGTGATTGACCCACTGAAACACGGATGAGCTATAGGGATGGTCAAGAGAAAGCATCCTGTGAAACTATTTTAAAAAATACAGTGGAAGTGGCTAATGAGAAGACAGAAATAAAGATAAAGGAAACAGAAGCCAAAGAAAGGAAAGAGTAAGAACAGAGGAGCAACGCTGCGCGAAATTGACTGGTATGACTTGCTAATATGGCATACATGAATACATGAAGGAGAAGATTGCCAACGGGCTGTTGTGCAGGAAAGGCATTTTTCAAAAAAAAAGAGAAAAAGGAGAAACTGGAACTGTGATATTCACGGGCGTGCAAGGTCTAAGACTGTTGGAGGTGTCAGAGTCACTGGCTGGGACTCTTTAAAGCAAAACTAAACAAAGGCATTGAAAGGAAAGTGATGTGGTGCGAGTGCAACCAAATGAAGGACATTGAGCAAAGAATAAAATGCTGCCATCTCATGAGTGATTGCACGAAGAGTGTCAAATAAGTAACATAAGATCGAGACACTAACTAAATAAAACAAAAAGTGAAATGAACTAAAATGTGTCATGAGTGCAAAATGGAAACTATGAAAGATCAATTAAATCAAAGTGTGGAATAAAGAGCACAGTGGTGAGGTATAGACTGCAACAACAACACAAGAAGTTCCCACACTGGGAAATTGTTTTCCATACTGGCTGCAGAACGGAAAATATAACACAAAATTAAGGTGGCAAAGAAAGATACCAGTGAACAGCCCACACCACGGCAGGTGAATCTGGGAATCTGGATGAAAGTGAACAAGTGGAATGCTACACGTATGAGCTAGTGGCACAAGGTCTGCTATCTCCCTGTATACAATCACAGTTGTGCTGCTTTAGGACACAGTGACCCAGCAAGGGATTGACATAAAAAAATAGAGTGTTTAAAGTAGTGCTAGATTGTAAGGTGCGCCTTATTTGCACTCACACACGGGTGCATAGAGCAACTTTACACTGTAACAGCCTGAGCAACTTTATACTGTAACACTGTTCAGAAAGAGATCATAATTTCATTTATGGTTATCCTGGTGCGAGAGCAACAAAACAAGATAGAACAGATGAAATAATATTGGCCAATAAAGGAAATAACATTATGCAATCAAGCAAAAAAGGCAGCTACTGCTGATGAAAGAAAGAGCGAAGCAACTGGGCCCGAATTGAGTAACCATGTTCATGAATATCACAAGTGGCAATCCAAGTTCAGTCCAGAATGAGGGGATTCTGGTGAACTATCTGCATTGCCCGGACCCATTTATACTTGGGACACAGGAAAGTCAGGGGCAACGATGGCAGGAATGGATGGAGGAGTTCGAGGGCTTCTTGAGAGCAGCAGGGAATCAGGATGCCTCAAACAAAATGGACATAATTGTTAACTTGGTAGGAAAGGAGGTGAGAAATGTGGTAATGAGCATTCCGACTCAGGAAAAAACAACATATCAACAATTGGTCGCTGCAATTGGTGAACGTTTGGCTGTCCCTCCCAATCGGTACTATGAACGATATGCATTTAATCAGTGCACACAGAATCCACACTAAACAATAGACCAATTTGTATTACGATTAAAGAGAATGGCAGAATATTGTGAATTTGCAAGCTTTAGCGATGATGAGGCGATTAGGCTGAGAATCATTGAAGGGTGTACGTCATCACAACTTTGAAGACATCTTCTAAGAGTGCCTCTCTCATTAAAGGAAGTCCTGAAGTGGCACGAGTGTATGAAAGAATTGAAGGGCAGGTAGCCAAGATGGAAAACAGAAGTGAGTTAAATACCATTAACGGTATCAGAGATAACAGATAGAGGCAGGCAATCTCGATGTTCAAACCTGTTCACCAAGCAAAGTACATGGTATGGCACAGGCAGGAGTCAGCTGGAGAAGAAGTGCTATAGATGTGGATTGGATTTTCCACACAGAGGTAGATGTCCAGCTTTTGGTTGGATATGCATGAGATGTGGCCAAAGGAATAATTTCTGGATCATGTGCAAACAAAAGACCCCAGTATCGGCAACATGGAGATCTAGCACACAATTGCTACCAAGGAGGAGGCGTGGCATGGTGAGATTTCCTGATAAGGAGAGCATACAACCTAGTGCGAATGGATATGTAAAAATGTGTCAGTCCCAGCTGGGATGTGCCAAAGCAGTAACATCAAACCAAAGGAAAGATCTGGACATGAAGCATTTTGGAAATGGGGGGGGAGGGGACATGGACATAGTCATGGAAGAAAGAACACTGCAGGCCAATGTGGATTGGATGAATCTCAAGAGGAGAATGGAAGAAGATCAGATGTCAGTGAATGAAGGTGAATTTATACTGAGCAGGCAAAAACAACAAAGGAAGGTGGGATCTAGTCGTGACCCAGATTCAGTAACAGTCATGGCTGTCAAAAGGCCCATAGCAACTGTTGTGAGAGAGAATGGTGTAGTAACAGGGAAGGTAGAAGATGCTTGACTCTTTCATGCTATGTTCCAGGAGAAGTTGGAAGAAGAAACAGGGAGAAATGAGGAACCTGTTAGGCTTATGTTACAGGATGTCTCAAATTAAGAACTGTATGGGGAAAGTAGGAGTGAAGAACCTGTTAGTGTCCTGTCCCTTAAAGACTCTGGACATTCGCCAGCTTATTTGACCAGCAGTGGGCGCCCTCAAAGGACTATGCGTAAGCCTGTACGTCTCATTGAACAAATGTAGAGGTGACCCTGTCAGGCTGACGGTGAGAGTGAACTTTTATGATAAGCAAGGGGGAGGTGTTGTAGCTGAATCTTGGATGGCTGAATCTTCTATGCTAAGCAAGGGGGAGGTGTTGTAGCGGAATAGAATGTGGAATGTTTAGTGGGTAGACATTGGGAAGGAATGGAATGGAGAGGAGTCAGTTATGAGATGGGAATAAAGGAGTTCAGACATGCAGGCTGACTCCTGTCATTATTTGATGAAGATATAATAATTAAAGTGGTGTCCATGAGGCACACAACAAGTCCCTACTGACAAACCCCCTATGCCACCTCCAGAAACTGGCAGACCAGAAGGCACCACCACAAACAAAGGTTCCATGTGTTAAAATAGCAGCAAAAATAGCTGTGGACACAAAATATTGTGTCAAAAAGGCTGTTGTTTTGCCGCTGCAATCCATGTAAAAGATGCAGGGGACACCACTGAAACCCGTGTACCCATTATACTATTTAAGGGGCGCGGGAGACACCCCTGCAATCCCCGCTCCCCTTAAATGGTTTAATGGGGTACACCTTTAACAGGTCAAACCACAGCATTTTTGCCGTGATTTTTTTACAGATGACATTTTTGCCGCAATTTTATCACTGCATATCAAACAAAGATAGTTAGATCTAATCTTAAAAAACAACACTGGTGCTCGAGAGAACTATTAGAACAAAAAAAGGCAAAGAGAAAATGAATGGCAAAAAAAAACACCCAGAAAAAAGGCCCTATGGAATGATAGTGAGAACATTTACAAAAACATGATAATAGACCCAAAAAAGAATTTCTATAATGAGCAATTGCCACAGCAGCTAATTCCACCAGCAAATTGTTCTACATCCTCAAATCAGTAGAGAAACCTAAGGCAATCACCCCCCTCTTCTTACCCACCCAAGACACTACTCAGATCGCCTTCTTTAACAAAATCGCCAGTGCCAGGGATCAAATACCAAAATCCCAAACCACCAATAAGACATGCAGTATTCTTGCGTCCTGAGGAGATAATCCAACACACAGACCCCTTCAAGTTTGCAGAAATCACCCTCAATGATATGATAAAAGTGCTTGCCACTATGAAACCCACAACCTGTGCAGAAAACAAACTTGCGCCCAAAATAATACTGGACAACTCAGACATCTTTGCCCCAATCCTGACGAAAATAATCAACACCTCGTTTAGAGACCAAATGGTGCCAGAAGCCATAAAAAGGGTCACAGTAACACCGCTAGTCAAGAAACCCAACCTGGACCAGAGAGATCCAAATAACCTCAGACCCATTACAAACTGCAATTTCATTCTCATGGACAAGTTTGCTACCATGCAACTCCAAGCCCATGTAGAAGTATCAGAGCCCCTACATTACCTACCATCAGGACTCTGTCTGGCCCATAGCACAGAGACCTCTATGTTGGACTTGCAGACAAAAAATGCTTAGCCTTACAGGCAAGGGGAAAGCCAGCTTCCTCATCCTTCTTGATCTGAGAGCAACATTTGATCTGCTTGATTATAATCTACTCAAAACAGCACCAAAGAAAACTGCCAACTGCTCAGAAGAAGCTATTGGCTGCATAATGTCTTTGCTCAAAAACAGGATGTCTAGAGTACACTGGGGGGACAAGTTCTCCTTGGAAAAAGAAATTCTCTGTGGCGTACCACAGGGGGCCAGCATGTCACCACTCTTATTCAATCTGTACTTGAGATACCTCTGCCTAGTCCTCGACCATATCAACACCTTTTTCACCAATTACGCTGATGACAGCCGGTGATCGAACTAAGTGGGGATTTTCAGAAAGACAGTGAGCTGCTATCCATGGTCTACAACACGGTAGAAAAATTGATGGATATGAATTGGATGTGCCTCAACAGCAAAAAAACGGCAAAAAAACAGAGTTTATGGTTTTTGGTTCTCATTCGGCTAGAATGAAGCTACCTACAACATACAGTTAATTTGCGATACAAGACACGCAAATGCAAGTTCTGAGTAAGGTCAAATCCCTCTGAATGATGCTTGAAGCCTCCCTTGAGACCGAAGCACAAGCTCAATATATAAAAAAAGTGTGCATGCCATCTCAGACTCTTAAAAGCAATTAGGCCATATATATCAGAAGACAACTGTGCTACCATTACAAGAGATACTATCTTATCACGCCTTGACTACGGTAATGCACTCATTCTAGGATCTAGTAAACAATGTCTCCATAGCTATCAAGTTGTTCAGAACAATGCAGTCAGGATCATCAAACAAAAAACCAGAACCCAGCACATAAGTGAAGCCAGAAAAGAGCTACACTGGTTAAAAATGGAAGACAGGGTCCACTTCAAGGCTCTGATGTTGGTGCACAGATGCATCTACAGAAAAGCTCCAGCCTACCTAAAATCCAAGTTATTTCTATATGTGCCTAACAGAAAGCTAAGATCTGCTGACCAAGGCATGATCACAGTGGCCGTACACAAGCGTAAAAATGGAGCGGGAAAATCTTTCCCCATCTTTGTTGCTGGCCTATGGAACAAGCTCCCTGCACATTTAAGATTGGAAGCGAATTATATGCGTTTTTGCAAATTTGTGAAAACCCATATCTTCAACTAACATCGACTGGCGACTCTTTCATCGCCTGAATCCGTCAACTGTATTGTGCAATCTATGCCCTTCCTGTCTGTCTAACTGTGTACATGTCTCTGTGCCCTGAAGCTTGCGAGCTACTGGCGCAATATAAATGAATAAATAAAATAAATAAATAAATAGCCCGCTCTCCATTCATCTCCCAGGTTTAAAACCAGTTTGCGAAGGATGGAAAAAAAGAGATTCCTCAAGGAAAGCAGCAGGAAGGGGGCCAGCCAGGGATTGAAGAAGCTTCATCAGGAAGGGAAGCAGGGAAATGGAATGGTAGTTAGCAGGGATAAGGTGATCCAGAGACGTCTTCTTTAGCAAGGCTATGACTGTGGCCTGCTTAAGAGCTGCTGGGATCAGCCACATTTTAAAGGAGACAATCACTGCTTCTGAAGGAAGAATTTGAGATAAAATCTCTTTCCGGATGTCAAGAGGGATATGATCCCTAGTCGATATGGACTTCAACTTGGTAACAGACTTGGAGACATCTTCCATTGAAAAAGTAGGCAAAGAGGACCACTGACTGCTAGATATGAGGGTGGCCACTGTAGGCATTGGCATACACACTCTTGGTCCCGAGGACGAGATGGCGGAGCGAATTCTGTCGATTCTGTCAACAAAGCAGACAGATCATCACATAGACTTTGGGAGGGCAGAATGGGTTCGGAAGGGACAGTGGACAGAGAGCGTACAATCTTGAACAGCTCCTTGGACTGATTAATGGAGCATTTGATGCAAGAATAATAATAGGCACTTTTGTTGGCATGAATTGCTTTATGATAGGTAGTCGAGGCCACGTCATATTTCAGATGCCATTTGCATTTTGATTGCCTACGCAAGAGGCAAAGAGGCAGCAGTTCATCAGAAAAACAGGGCGCGGAGGGGCATGCTCTGGGCTTGGGTTTTTAAAAGGGGCCAAGCTGACCACCACTATAACAAAATTGGTAGCAAGTTTGTCAAGATCAGCCGATATGGGGTCGGGGTATGTGCTCAATAATGTCCTCTTTAATAACTGGACACCAGGCCCAGCGAGGGATTGAGCGCACTTGAGATACAGGTAGGCTGGGTGGGAGAACCCAGGAGAAGGAAATGATAAATGGTCTGTCCACAGGACTGGGAAAACTGCAGCAACCAGTATTCCGACCTAGGGCGATGATAAGGTCCAAAGTTTTTCCCAAAACGTGCATGGAAAAATTAACATGCTGGAATAGTGTCAGTTCATTCATGGCGGTAATACAATTGTCAGTTTTATTATCAGCCCGGTCATTGACCCTAAGATTGAAGTCACCCACGATGATAAGTAAGGCATGACGGAGCTGAAGATCTGCCACAAGCTCAAGGAAGGCATCACAAAAGGTGAAGTCCCGACCAGGCGGGCGGTACACAACCAATAGGTGGATGCAGAGGGCAGAATAAAATCAGAACGAGCAATGCTTCCATATCAAAGTTATTATTAAGAGGGAGCACAGTTGCTAAAAAAAATGAGATTTATAAATGATAGCTATGCCTCCCCCAGCACGGGGAGCAGGGCGATCTACATGTATGTTAGGCATGATTGTATGCAGCACCCTTTGGGAGACTACAGCAACCTTGACCTCCTGGCAATAGGAACCCAACCTTTGGTATAAGTCTGTACTACACAGGTTGGTAGTGTGGCTGAGCAGCCAGACTTATGTCAAGAGCGGTCAATGTGAGCAGTAGTGTTTTTACACAGAGGCCTACAGTGACAAGTATTCAAATAAAATCTTACACTCAAGGTTTCTTGATCAAATAATTATTAATTTATTTAACAGTCAGTTGAATAAGCCTTCTTCAGAAGGGGGCAATATATCGGTAACCCACAAATACACTCCAAAATACACACTCTTAGTTTTTCTAAATCAGCAAGTACCTATTTGGGATGGCACACAGATGATTCCTACAACCTGAGGTGACTTAAATTACTTGGGCACTGTGGACATTAATATATCACTGGTACATTTAGGGCAATACTGAGTTGGTGTCAATGAAAAGAGTTTAAGAATAACACAAAGGTCAAACAAATATTCTGAAGCAGTTAAGTGCTTTTTAACCCTCCAATGAAAAGTCAATTAACCCTTTCCTGGAGGCATGGTAAAACATAAAGTCAGAGGTTATAATAGTCTTTCAGGGAGCCAGACCAGCCAATGTTAATTGAGCACAAGTCTAGATGAACTGAAGCACTTCTTGTAGGTAAGTAAAAGTATTGCACAATGTTTTAGAAGTCTTTGTAGAAAAAGTAGAATCAATGTAGGGCCACAAGCTGAGAGGCTTGTGAGGGGCAAAGCTGCAAGCAACTCTGCAAAAGCAACCAAGATAAATCTCACTGAGAACAAGTAAGGCTACACAACAAGAGGTAAATCCCCTTAGTTTTACAGTACCTTTGGTTAAAAGAAATGGTTCTAGCTGTCTCCTGTTCTTGTGCAGCTATGCAGATCCTGTTGTTCCTTGGCCTCAGTCTTGGGGACAAGAGGGAGAACGTCTGGGGACTCCTGCACTTCAATGGGAAGGTTGGTGACAGCAAAGGGCAAACTTAATTTCGCGGCACTTTGCGGTTTCAGCTCCTCGATTCTCAGCAAATAGGACCACCCTGGTTCTCGGATACCACTATGGACTTTCCTTGCATCTGGGATCCAGCACTCTGTTGAGGTAGCTCAGGCTTGGTCAGTCCTGCTTCCCGGGAGTACGGGAGATCTTCCTGGAGCTCAGGTCTGACTTAAAAGCGATGCACTCAATCTGGTGTTCCTCTCCCTGGTACTTCGGTTCCAGCAGCAGCAATGGAAGTACAGCCAGCTCAGAGAGGATGTCCAGATGAGTTTACTTTGGGGTTGATTGGTCTCACCAACCCAAGGGGAGCAGTCGTCCTTGCAGAGCTACTCTAGTCGAGGTGAATTCAGAGCTTCAGCACCGCAGCAGGGCTTCACCGGGCAAACCAAAGGTCCAGGAGTTGCAGCAGGTGTCTCTTTCAAGTTCTTCTTCGGATTCCTTCGTCCAGTGGTCGACTCTGCCTTCCAAGCCTAAAAGCCTCGACTTTTATTGTAATTGTTTTTGTTTTTTCATTTGTAGTGCGCACCAGACCCGTGGGCATCTGGGCGCAGATCAGGTTACAGTGTTACGTATAGCAGCAAAGCAAAAATACAATAGGAGAGGATATGCAAGCATATACAGACATGTACAAGATAAGGCAAGTTACAGTGAAGCATATGGAAGCACAGCAGGTACAATATATACAGAGATATACAAAATAGTGTAATGACAGTAGGCATATGTCCCTTGAGGCAGAGATCTAGATGGCTATTTCCTGTGAATGACAGGATTGCAGAGAGCAGTCACAGGAATCAGGACAGGGTCATTGGTTTTAAGATTGTAGCCATTTCCTAGCATTAGATTTGAAGCAGTGGAAGGGTGATATGGCTCTTAATGAGTCGGGGATGGAATTTCACAGTTGTGCAGCCAAGACTGGGAAGCTAGCTCCTCCTGGTTTTTTTTAGCTTGAACTTAGGTATTCTGAGACTGCTGGATTGTGCTGTTCTGATAGGGTGTATGGAGGTGTGTTTGGTGAATCTGTCTGTGAGATATTGGGAGCATTATTGGATAGACATTTGTGGGTGAGGTTGAGTGATTTCTCCCATTCATTCCAGCCTAGCTGTCCATCACACAGCAGGATGGCTGTCCTCCCAGGACAGCCAGCCGGCCAATCACCTTTGGGTGCCTTCCTGTAGCCAAGGGGATTGAGTACAAGGAGTTTCGGGCACCTCCCTCGCTTCCTGCCCCTGCCAGACATACTGGAGCCAGAGACGGGCTTCACTCGTGAATCCCGCCAAAGACAAAACGAACAAAGGGACAAAACCTGGTTTGGCACGCAGAGTAAATCTCAACAAAGACCGTTCCAAGAAGAAATGGTGACCGGGACCATTTTGACAAAATGTGAACCCATGGGTGCCTTACTGCAGCTCCGAACGCAGCCCACGGTTAAAACACACAATGGTAGTAAAAAGTAAACCACTGCCACCAGCCATTAACTATAGAAAGGGTAACAGAAAAATGCTACATGAGAAACTAGACAAGGGGGATACTCAGTAACCCCTCCAGCACCCTACGGTAAGATAGTGTGTGCTGGGTCTAGTAAGTTACAAAATGTAAGTAAAGTCAATTTCACTTCACTACTCTTGGAAACAGTAGTTATCCAAGAGAAGGTATTTAAACCTTTGGGAAATCTAAGAGACTTCCCTGTGCCTCTGCACTGAAGGTGCTGTGTGCCACAATTTAAAGATGATTCCTATGGAGTTTGTCAGACTCCAAAGTGAAAATAAACACAGAGTCCAAATCACGGAATAATACATGAGAGAGTGGGAAAAAGGTCTCACTCTCTCCAGGTTAGATTAAAGTCCTAAAGTCGGAGTTCAAAATGGCCGCAGGCACTGAGAAGACATGCCGATAGCTCTCCCATGTCTTTGAACTGGAATGGGTGTCCCACCACCCCTCCAGAGCCCCTAACTTGCCCTGTCAGCTGCTGAAAGATCTGCACGATGGTGGAGGTGTTTGCGGGACGCCGTGTGCTTTCCGTTGGCGGGGGCGTTTGTTGCTTTGAGAGCAGCCGTCGTGGAAGCGGTCGGGCAGGAAGGAGGAGTGACGGCGAGCTGAGGAAGGCTGCAGATGTAAGGACCGCAGGCGCGGAAAAGAGGCGTCTGCCCGACACCGGAGGAGGAGCGCCAGACAGAGGGGACCGGGACCTTAGCAGAGCTGAGGAGGTGCGGGCAGCCGGTGCAGCGCTGCGGGCAAAGGAGGCGCGGGTTGGCGTAGAGCTCCTAAGACCAGAGGGCCTCGAGGAAGACAGCGCGAGGAGCGGGCTGCTTCAGGTGGAAGTGGAGCGGAGGGCAGCAAAGCTCTATGTATATCACGGGGCAGCCAAGCCGGCAGTGTCCCACAGCGGTGCCGAGCGGGCCCGTAGAGGAAGAGAAGAGAGGAGATCCGGTGGAGAGGAGGCAAGGGGCACCCCAAGGAGGCTGGAGGGGAGGCCCCACCCCTTTGAATCACGGGAGAGGTGGCCGCCATTATTGATTAACAAACTGGGTCTCCCCTGTGGAGGGGGACAAGGGGAGAGAAGACATTAGAGAACGGTGCCCTCCTGCTGGAGGAGGGGAAGCGGAAAGAGGACATTAGGCCCCCCAGCGGGGAGAGGAGGGTCACAAGAAGACCCGGGCCCGCTGGCGCAAGTGGGCAGTGCTGGGAGGCCTCCCCATAAATTAAGGAAAACAACGTTTGGGTGGCCTGCGAAGGGCATTGACTTGTGCGGTCACCCCTGGTCCAGGGCCCCCCGGGGTCCTGTGAACTGATCGGCCTACCCTGGACCAACGGGGGGCGGCATTAGTACTTTGTTTGCATGCGCTGCTCCTGAGAAGACTGACCAGAGTAATCAGATAAGGGGAGAGGCATCGGGGTGGTCAAGGCCACCCCACGTCGGAGCGCAAAGGAAGGTTGAAGTGGGGCAAGAAGGCCCCGGAGGCACCAGGTGGAAGAACAAGAGTGCAGTGGGAAACGGAAGGCTGCAGATTATGACCACTTAAGCGAAAGGAAAAAGAGGAAAGCCTCCCCAAGCCTCAGGAGACTCATCGGGCACCTTTCATGCAATGTGGCCTGCGCAGAACTCTAGGGAAGGGACCAGAAATAGCTGGAAGAGGCCAGGGAAGGCAATTCACAAGGAGGTGAGGAAGGTTTGACTCCGATGTCACGACAGGATCTCTTGGGTGAATTAAATATTCTGCAGACTAATTTGGCAAAGACATTCCAAGACCAATTTCAACTTATGCGAGCTGATCTGCATGAGGCCCTTGGGGAGATCAGACAGGAGATGCGGCAACTCGGAGACAGAACAGATCTCTTGGAAAAGGGTCTTCAGGAAGTGGACAAAGAAACCACAGCCAATTGTGAAGCTATAGAGAGGTTTGATGTAGCAACTCAGAATCTGGAAATACAGGTGGAAGACTTGGAAAATAGATCCCAGAGGGTAAACATAAAGGTAAAATTGCTGCCGGAATCGGTGTTGGATAAAGAGTTAAAGACAGTGGTCCAAGAAGTGTTCGCAGAGATTCTGGAGCAAGAGAATCCGGGCAGGATTGAATTGGATAGAGAACACAGAGTGGGGAGACTGATCAAGGGGCGAGCAGCAAGACCAAGAGATGTCCTTACAGCCTTCACTAGATATGCCCAGAAGGAAGCAGTCCTTCTGGCAGCGAGAAAACGAGAACTTATCGTGTACAAGGGGCAACAGATCACACTGTACCAAGACCTGGTGAGCAGTACGCTCACAAAGAGGAGGCAAATGAGCCCAGTATTAAGAGCGCTAAAGGAGAAAGACATCCGGTACAAATGGACCTTCCCGTTTGGATTGGTTTTTGAATGGGAGGGGAGTCAAAAGCGCATCCCCTAGGTGCAGGAAGGAGTGGATATCTTGAAAATAGAGCTAGACGAAACCGTCTCAGGTTCCGGCAGGCAGGGGGTGGGCAATCGGCCCAGACCGAGACCATGGGAATGGATGACAGTTGGGGAGAAAAGGAGAAGGGGTCTGCAGGAGAGTGGATCAATATGAAAGGAAAACAACGGAGAGGTGGCGAAGGGGGCACAAGAGAGCCCCTGATGTAATATGGCAGTACAAGTGGTGGTGGGCCTCTAAAAGGAGTAATGAGGCTTTGGGGTCTGTGGGGGAGCAACCATTTTGAAACAGGATGGGCGGGAATGCCCGAGTTAGGAGTGGAGGAAAAGCGGGAAGGAAATGCACTTCCAGGGGAGGGTGGAGGGGAAAGGGGAGGAGTGAGGGAGGGGAGAGGGAGGGTGGACAAAGTGGAGGGGATGAGGCAACTTGTGGAAGGGAAGTTGAAAAGGGGGTATGGACAGCCAGGAAACAAGAATGGATTTGTGATCCTTCAAGGGGTTAACGCCTAATGTACGAGGGCTGAACACCCCTCTTAAAAGAAAGAAGCTGGAACAGTTCACAAGGAAAGAGGTGCCAGATATTCTGGGGCTTCAGGAAACGCACCTATTGCCCAAGGATCAGGGCGGTTGAAATTGCGGGGGTTTGTCCAGATTTTACATGCATCTAGCGATAACAAGACAACGGGAATGGCTCTAGCTATTAGAATTACGGTTGATTTTAGGATTGGGGATGTCATACGAGATAGGGAGGGGAGGTATATTATGGCCAGGGGGAATTTTCAGGACCTTCCCTACACCATAGCAGTTGTGTATGCACCAAACTCGGGACAGGAGCAGTTTCTACAGCGAGTGTTGGGGGTGCTGGAAGAGAAGGCCTGGGGCCAAATAATCCTGATGGGAGATCTCAACATTGCTTGGGACAAGGAACGGGATAGATTTGGTGGTCAGGTAAGAGGGGGAGGGGCGGTAATGTTGGCAGCATTGAAGGATAGGATTGGAAGGATGGGATTACGAGACACATGGTGGGAGTTGAGGGGGGAGGAGGAGGGATATACGTTCCTATCCGGGGTCCATGTGTCACAGTCCAGAATTGATTATATCTGGGTCTCCGTGGGATTGGTGGGCGGGATCAGGGAGGTGAACACGGGCCCCATAGGAATAGCAGAACACAAGACAGTCTCCATCACTTTGGATTTAGGGCGCAAAGAAAGGAGGGTGTGGGGATGGAAATACCCAAGGGCTTTATTAAGAGATCTGGTGATTAGGGAAGAAATAGAAGAAAAGATCAAAAGGTTCTTCGTTCTCAACAGGGAAGGAGATACGAGTGAAGAGGTCAGATAGGACGCATTTAAGGCCACTCTTAGGGGGGAATTAATAGTGGCAGCTGCCCTACGGGCAAGGCAACAAAAGACACTAGAAACGCAGCTGGAAGATGAGGTAGAGGCAGCTAGGCAAAAAGCGGGCATGACTCCGACCAGGTCCGCTATGAGGGAGTATAGGAAGGCGTTGGGACAATTAGAAGTTCTCCGGACCAAAAAAGCGGAAGGAGCCCTGCTTGCAGTGCGGCAGAAATATTACGCAAAGGCAAATAAGGCAGACGCGCTGCTGGCACGCCTCCTTAGGGGGGGCGAGATCGAGGAATGCCATTGCAGCGTTGAAAACAGGGACAGGGGAAAGGGTTACACGCCTAGAGGAATTACAAGAAATGCTTGCAGAGTACTACAACTCCCTATACGCCTCGCAGAACCCTCAGGCTGACCTACAGGAGGGGTTTTTGGGAAAGGTACAGCTGAGGAGAATAGGGAGGGAGGTACGGGAAGCCCTCAATCAGGAAATTATGGAAGAGGAAGTAGGGAGGGTGATTAGGGAATTGCAGGCTCACAAAGCCACGGGCCGGATGGGTATACCAGAGCCTTTTAACCCTTATACTCAAACCATATAAGATTCTAGAGGAGGGAACGTCCTATAGGCCTATCGCGCTGATAAATACTGACGCCAAGATCTTCACAAAGATCTTGGCGAACAGACTTGAGAACTGTGTTCCGGATCTACTACACCCTGATCAGGTAGGCTTAGTAAGGGGGCAGGCAAACAGCAGACAATATAAGGCGCGTGGCCCACTTAGTAGAAAAGGCGCAGAGAACGGACACTCCTGCGGTCCTTCTGGCATTCGATGCAGAAAAAGCATTCAACCGCGTGGAGTGGTCCTTTTTGTTCTGGGTTTTGCGGCAGATGGGCTTAGGAGGAGAATTTCTAATGATCATTCAAGCTAACTATCAGGCTCCGTCCATAAGGATAGCGGTGAATGGAGTGATGTCTAGAACTGTCAGATTGCATAGGGGTACGAAACAAGGCTGCCCTCTCTCCCCAATGATTTATGCAATTTATTTGGAGCCTCTTCTCCAGGCGATGAGGGAAGCAGGGGGATACAGGGCATTCCCTTTGGGGGGGACAACAGAAGGTAGCAGCGTTCGCTGATGATATGCTGGTCACTCTGACAGAGCCAACCAATTCAATACGGGCTAGTACGAATCTACTGGAGGAGTTTGGGGAGGTCTCGGGATTAAAGATCAACAGTAACAAGTCCGAAATTCTGAATCTCACGCATCGGGGAGGGGAGCGCGATACATTGAAGGTAAGTACTCCCTTTCTATGGAGACCGGAGGGCATTAGGTATTTGGGAGTCAGGATTACGGCATCCATTGCGGGCTGGTACATGGTCAACTACCCCCCTCTCCTGAAAGAAATTAAAAGGGACTTCCAGAGCTGGAGAAATCTCAGGGTTTCATGGTTGGGGCGGATTGCAGCGGTTAAGATGGTCATGCTCCCGAGACTGCTATACTTATTTCAAGCGATTCCGCAGATAGTACCTTCAGGGTTTTTTGGGGAATTGGGGACGCTAACCAACGAATTCCTATGGGAAGGGAAGAGAGCTAGAGTCAGCAAGCGCTTGCTAATGGCATCCAGAGAGGAAGGAGGATTGGTGTTACCGAACTTTAGTAGGTACTTTGAAGCAGCGCAGTTGTTAGGAAAGATTTCTTAATTATAGGTAATTTTCCTTTCATGTGGCAACCCCTAAACTTTTTGCTGTTGTTTTTCACCATGATCTAGACTTTGCCAGAGAAGCGCAGCCTTCTGCCGCACTCCTCTGGGCTTTCGCTCCATTCTTATGGGGACATGCCCTTAAGACAGTCAGTACCGGGAAACGTTGTTTTCCGTAGTTCTTTTATCATGTTGCAGCGTTTGCGCAACATGACACAAGAGGGCACTGTAAGCTAAGTTACTGCTCTCTTGGGTCTCTAGTCACTCTACAGGCCCTAGACACTCTCTTTGGATTGTTAACGAACGGTGCAAGTGAATCACGGACGGGACTGGTGGCAGCGATCGTTCTTTTGTGTTTTGAACTCCTTTTGGCTGTTTAAGCGTGTTTCTCGCGCTTAGCCCAAAATGGTGGCCCGGCTCCCAAACTGGCCAGACCACGAGGCTCTTTGTCCTGCCTGCTGACCGCCTTGCCCCCTTCATCTTCCCCAGGTCGAGCCGACCCGGGGCCTTCCTTATTTGGGCATGTACTTTCCCGCGAAAAACAGATGCTTTTGCAGGCTTCTACAGGCCTTGTGTGTGCCTCCAGGATGTGGGCTGGGATGTCTGGTGCCAATACACATCCTGGGTGCCAGAGAGTCTAGTGTGTCTTGAATGCCTGGGACCACCGTGGTCCCTGATAGGTCCACGTATGGTGTGAGTGTTTTGTGAGCAGACCTCCCATTGGGTCCTCTCCGTTTTGGCGCGAAGGGAACTCTGGATAAGAGGAGGCTGGAAACACAACTACCATGTCGATCTCCTGAGTTCTCACGAATGACGGATACAGGAGCCAAGTATCCTGCAACCAAGAGGCTGAACCGAGGAATCGCTGGTGAACCGCTGAAGGACTGCTTCTCTGCACTGCTGTTGCTCTGTGAAACCATTCTGCCTCTGATCGAAAGAGAAGGCCGGTACTGGTACTTCAACCCTTTGAAATAGTGGGAACAACTATTCTCGGCATCTTCATCATCTCCTGCACGGAAGCCTTTGGAAGCGTCTCTGGGCCATCCAGTGGACTGACCAGTTTACCCAGGAGTCTTGCTCTGTAAATGCCGTCAGGTTGCTGCTGTATTCCGAGTCCTTGACACTCTCAGACGATTTGTACACTTGGCATTCCCAGGTCTGATGTGAGAAGTGTACATTGGGCTGAAATACACACAGCCGCTTCGTTGCCCTGCTGTGGTAACAATCTGTGTGGGTTCACTGTGTTTGGGACATCCTCAACTCTTAACTTCTGCTGCCGCAGAATCTACATGACGCCGAGACATCCCCTGCTCGTATCTGAACCTGCCAGCACTGAAACTGATGCGGAGAAGCCTGGGTCTGCCTGCATTGGGGACCGGTGAGTAGCAACGCTAGGAACTGGTCGCCCTCCTGCAGTAGCCCGTAGCTTTTCCTTGCTGTGTTAAACAGCACACCTTTTTCGCACTCGCGCTCTGCTTCTGCCCGCAAGTGGAGGCCGCGCTTGAGTAGCAGAGATCTGTTCGCCCTCCTTTGTTCACCGCTCTGAACTGCCTGACTTCCTTGAAGAGACTCCCCTTGGCCCATTGGCACCAGCGTGTGCAGGTACTTTTGAGCACAAGGCTCCACTCTTCGTAGGGCTCGGACTTCCTTCTAGTTAGGTGGCCTCTGAAGGCGAACTGGGTCTAAACGATTACTTGCACTGCCTGTTTCCCCCCCCCATCTAGGTGGTCTGCATATTTCGTGCTTCTAACTCTTTAGACCCTTCGGTAATTGTATATATATTGTATTTGATTGTGATGTGTTGGTTTACTTGAGTTTTATCGTGATTCTTTGCTATGGTCAATATTACAAAGGCCTAGTAATAAATGTGTCTATATTTTAATATAACACCTGCTTGGAGTAATTTGTAAGCGTCCTTGCTTTGTGTGCTCATTGCGGGCTTTCAGTCACCCTCACCCCTCTTGGGACCTAGTCTTGACCGCCGCGATCGCTACCTTGATTGGTCTGGCTTGTCCAGAGGTTACCCTGTTCCAAGAAACTAGGCTGGCCTTCTGAACCTCTGCCCCTCCAGGACAGAGTTCAGAAATCCATCTTAACAAATTGGTGGCAGCGGTGGGATACGACTGCGGGTATCCAGTGTTGCGCACGAGCAAAGGCATTTCAAGTTATTCCTACCAGGACACGTAGTGAATTGTCGTAGTATAACTTTTAAAAGGCCATAGTCCTATCTAACAGTATGGAAACAAATACCTTGTTAACTTTAAATGCTTCTAAATCCGAAACATTGAAAAAGATGTGTGCGGAGAGAGGTGTCTCCTCTCAAGGCACCAAATTGGATATGATCCAAAGAATCGTGGCATGGCAAGAAGCTCAGCTTGACGCTATAACTTATGAGGACAGTGCAGAAGGAGGTGGGGCTGCTCTCGCTGGCAGAACCGACGGTTCTGCCGCTACACTGGTCCACCGCGACCACGAGGACAGGGAGGATGAGATGTCTAATGTTTCCTCTGC